>NC_066618.1:178941293-179560182 GCF_025201925.1 Gopherus flavomarginatus
CGATATACACATTATAACCAGATAATAATACTCAGCAGGTTACAACTTTTCCAGTACCTCACAAGGCATATTTTACACAAGATTTATCACAGTTTTGTAAAAGTGGTGACCGTGTGAGAGTAGCCGGTCACCTTCCCCTTTACACAGCATCACACCTTCTTAGACCATTTTCTTGCATAAGAAGTCTGTGAGAGATTTCTAGGAGCAGAATTCTGGGGAGATGTGTGCCTGGGCTCCCAGCACCCTCCTTCCTGGGGGTAAAAATGGGATCCCCCTTTTCACTGGGTTTGTGCCCCTTCTGTGTCTTGCACTCATTAGATATTCAGGCTTGCACAAAGGAATCAGGCAGGATGGCCATTTTCTGTACAGAATTTAAAGATTTATCCCATAATGCATCTCCGACCTCATCAAAACATACACGTAGGAAATGTTCTTGAGCAAAAAGGTAAAGAAATCGGTAATAGTTCTTAGCCCCTTTTGCCCATTTTTTCATTGTCACACATTTTGTAGACATACTGTGACGCATGCCAACACTTTTCCTGCGATTTCTACGTTCCAACCTATACACTTCAGGGGTAATTTGAAACCTTTGCAAAACAGCTGTTTAAAATTCAGGATATTTCAAAACCTCTTCAATTGGCATTTTATTAAATCCATTTAAAGCTTTAGCAGAGAGTTTTGCAATCAGTTTGGGGAATTTCTTGTCCTCTGGAACCTTTTGAACCTCACGTAGCCTTTCAAAAGTGGTAAAGTATTCTTCAGTACAATTTGTTTCCTTTTATGCAGGCCACAACTTGTCACAATTAAGTGTTCCTTGTATGAAGGGAGCGACTGGAAACTCTGGGATTTGCCCTTGCCTTCGTGTCCAAAATATACTCTCTCTCCTTTTCTTTTTTAGGGCTTCTTCGTCTTTCAGCTTCGTGGCTCACTGGTGTGTGTCTTCCTGCTGTTGTCTTTCTGGCTCCCTCTCCTTGGCTCTCATCTCTGCTTGCCACTTTTGGTGTTCACAATCTTTGTCTTTTATGTTCTTGCTCCAACCTGGTCAGTTCTAGCCACATAGCTGCTTTGTTGGCACTCATATATACAGCTTTACTGTTTCTATTTCCTTTGCCTGAAATAAGCAAGCAGAAAACAACAAACTAACCTTTCTTTGTTCCCAGCCAGCACATTTGAGATTCACTTGAAACTGTTACACCAGTGCTTAAAGTGTAAATCTCATGTAGAATAGCAAACTGTGTATAAATCCTGTTTAGACTAAGCCACTCTAATATTCTGGGGTACAATCCAGACCAGTGAGAGGCTGTGTTACCACCTGCCCTGCAATTTGGGGTGACTCACAATTCTTTGCTGCTGTAACTCCCAACCTGGGCTCTTCACAAACAGCCAAACAGCATTCAGGCCACACCCTGTGTGTCTGTCTGTAGCTATAGCTCTGGTCCAGTAACTC
Source organism: Gopherus flavomarginatus (assembly GCF_025201925.1). Classification (NCBI taxonomy): domain Eukaryota; kingdom Metazoa; phylum Chordata; order Testudines; family Testudinidae; genus Gopherus; species Gopherus flavomarginatus. Next base: position 178,942,741 of record NC_066618.1, read on the forward strand.
TGATCCCAGCATCATGTCAGCAAACACCAGCCACGCCTTGGCTTCCAGTAGCCTTGGTTACTACTTGCAGGGTGATCCTAACACACTCTCAGTCCTAGGTTTCCCCCGCAAAATGTGTTTCTGCACTGTCCAGCCCAGTCCTAGGTAGTCCAGATATATTAGGTTTGTTGCCTCTCTAAGGGGATCAGTATACAACAGTTTTCTACTCTAAATGGAGTTACCTACAGTTTAAAGCACTGGATTAGTTTTGATTAAAAAATAAAACAAGCTTAATTAACTACAAAAAGAGAGATTTTAAATGAGTACAAGTATAAGGCATTAAAGTCAGAAATGGTTACAAAAGAAATAAAGATAAAACACTTTCTAAACTTAACAAACTAGACTTGAGTCAATGTGAAATTCTTACCCCAGGCTCCCAGTAACATTGCTGACCAAGTTTCAGGTCAGGATTTTCTCCCAAAATCCGTAGGCTGTTTCTTTTGTCTTCTTAGGTGGAGAGCTCCTGGGGTGTTTTTGCCCCTCATCTTTATAGTCCATTCGGTCTTTGAGATGTATTTTCCTGAAGATAACCCAGCAGCAAAGTTTATTCAAAGAGTAAAAGAGATGGTGTCTGGTGGTGAAAGAGGTTTCATGCTGTTTCTTCTTACCTCTGTTTGCGGAAATGCAGATTTTTTTCGTCTCTTCTCTTCTCCCTCTTTCTATCTGAGGAGCAATATATAACTTATATGTAAATTTAAGACCATCATCATTTGGGGGAATTCATAACTTTACATATAATGTTGCTGTACACATGCTGTCATGCTGATATTACCAGTGAGATATTAGTTTTCAATTGGTACCTCAGAAGGTGTGTTTTGTACAAAGATTATTACAATAGCATGTAAGGTGTAAATATAGAGATGCATTTCATCACAACTACTACCACTCAACTTTTAGACCTAACTGCCAAATCTCTCTCTAAATTTTACATTATTTTAGCACTGAAATCTTTTTGTTTGTTTCTTAATGTGTATCCCTACTAGTCTTGTGGACACAGATAGTAACACAGTCAGTCTGAATCTACCACAAATACTGTTAATCCATAGGTGCCATCCATTTTAGAATAATTTACTATTCGAGTTCCTTAAGGAACAGATGCTTGCATATATCAAAGTTCTAGCCTGAGAAACTGGAATTTAAAAATCCTACAATTGCACAATGCAGAGATTCTTAAACTGTCCTCCATGGAGCCCCTGATTCTGATCTGCTGAGACTTGGCTGGTAACACAGTGCTAGCTGCTCCTATGTTTCCAGATACTAAATTACATTAAAATATAGCTGAAAATACACTCATTAATTTCTTAATATTTCTTTTTTGTGTAGTAGCCACAGGCATATGTGTGCAACTGTGAACAGAAGAGAAGATGTCCTTGACACACAGCGAGAAACTGTGCTGGGCAGCCCAAGGATTGGTGGGGAAGGGAATGCTAAGGAACTAAAGATTTTCATTTCTGGGGTGCTCCAGAGGCTTGAGCAGTTCTGGGCCAGTTCCCAGCTGCTTTGGAATAACAGTGGTTCCACCCCTTACCATACCTCCCACCCTCTGCCACACCCACTACAATTCTCTCCCAGGCACATTAGGACTTTTAGAGCCACTTCACAACTGCTTCTTACCCAGAGGCTGGAGCAACCATGAGAATCTCACTCATAGTCTCTATATTAAAATCTTATCCATACGATGAGAAACAACTCCTGGTATAATTCTTGTTCCTGCGAGAGCAAATGTCAGAAGTAGTTACAATACACTGTGATATGGACCAAAAGTGTTTACCTAATGATTATACACTCTTTTTTGGAATAGCCAGTAGTATTTTGATAGTTGTTCTAAATCACAGTTACCAACTTTCACGTGGTAAATAAGAACCATGACTTTCACAATAAGCCAAAAATCAAGCTAATCCCGTTTCAAAACAAGGCCAAAACAAGCCAATCCCTAAGAACCCTAACACTATGTGACTCGATCCCCCCAGCGTGCACTCTGGGACTGTGGTGGACCCGCTGTGTATCCCTGACTCTCTTCCCCCGTTGCCCCTGCTTGCCAGGAGCCTATCTCCCCTCCCCCTCCCCCCCAAAAAAGGGGGGGCCAACAAGCTACAAGCCAAAAATTACCCAACAAGCAACTCACATGCCAATTAAGCCAAAAACAAGTCCAATTTCTGCATTTTTTCCGTAGGTTTGGCATGTCTGTTCTAAATCTCTTGTTTCAGCTAAATTGCCAAACAGTAAGTCTAAAATCTAGCAAAAGAGAGGTGAAAAATTGCCTATGTGACTTACTGACATTAGTAAAGGGCAGAGTCTTGTGGTTTGAACAATTTGGACTACTTATTTTCTCTTTAAAATTTGAAAATAAATGAATCGTACAATGAGTGATTGGTACATTTTGATAATCTAGCAGGCACAATTCTTAGAGGTGTGTTTATTTTTCATATAAAATAACTTGTAGAGAAGTCATTAAGTAGCTTATTCATGAAAATGTAGAATTCTATTTCTGAGTTAGAAAAATTATTCCAGGTCAATTTTTAAGAACTTCATTCTCCAACTGTGTTAATACTATCAGTCCTGCTGTTTTTATGGGCATAATACTACTAAGTGTCTGTCTAATATGCTGTATGGTAATTTAATTAAAACAAAAAAGTATGTATCTGTTTCAATTCTGTTATTTCCACCAATGTAATTTTAAATGCCCAAACTCTGATCTAAATTTAAAGTGAGGAAATGATGTACGTCTTCTGCCAGATGACCATCTTGTGGGTGTTCAGGAAAGCTCTGGTTAACCTCCTTTCTAGTAGAGAAATGTGTGGAAATAGACTGTTTTTATTTATACAATATGCACATAGCTCCCATTATTGTTTTGAGTAGGAATGACAGCAAACAGCAAATACAGCAGTATAGGCTACAAGATACTGATAGCAAAGGCAAGCAATAATGCTGCTATCATTAAAATTGTGAACATATTATATGGATACTGTGATGTAATCAGAGAGAAAGTAATTTCCCACCTGTACATTCAGTCTGTACATTAGTGTATTGCATCCTGCTACAGAACCTAATACTCTAAATATGGCATGAGAGTCGAAATAAAAATTGGTGCAGGACATGAATAAGAATTCTCTGCCTGGAGAATATTTCTAAGTGTAGGTGTAAGAGAAGGTTCACTTTGTCTTCACCCAGTTCCAAAAGTAGTACTTTATAAAAATATAGACTTTGGAAAACACTTTATTCCACAGTAATGTTGTTTAAAATTCACACCCATACAGAACATACAGAAGAGAAAAGAAATCTGTCGCGTGTATTTCCATGTTTCCTGAGGAAACCAATTCCATAGAAATTAAGATGGAAATGGCCAATTAAGTCATCCAGCCAGTGCAAGATTATCTTAATTGTGTAATATTTACTTAGGAATTGCTGCTATTTTTATAAAGTGCTCCCACAAAATGTTCTTGCTTACTCTGAGACAGATCCAGTGTATGGGGTTCTAGGTGGTATGTTTGCAGAAAGAATGGCTGAGGGACCAGGGTCTGTATTAGGGTTTAAACAAAAACACTTTCTCAAAAATATAATTAAGGAAGGGGACAACACAATTTGGAAATATCCATTTGCTGCTCATCATTACACCTTGTTTCTGAAAGCTGTACTGAGTGTGGATTGACAGGGTAATACAATATTCAGCTTTGTATAATTTGAAGGAGTATTTTTGTGAGTTGTCTTTGACAGAGTTGATTGGGATGAACATCTCAAGCTTCTCTTCTGTTTGGTAGCTGTATTTTAACACGCGGTTCCTGCAGAATATTACTGGTAGTATAGGTATTTTGTGCACTATGCCAATATCAGTATTGTTATACACGTATTAGTACAAACTGTATTTGCACACATGACTGACAAACTTTTGCTGATCACTCTTCCAGAACAAAACATTGATTTTTGCCAAAAAAATATACAATAAAAACATAATTTCATTTTGTTTTTACTTACACAAGTTGCTTTGTAATGGCATATTAAAGGAAAACTGTTACATTTGGAGACTAAACATTATAAATAACGAGGCTTTCTTAGACTAAAAATGTTGCAGACTTACCATGAAGGTTTCTTAGGAAGTGCAAGGTATTGATAGCTTCTGATATATTTTTGAGTGGTTTGTGGAACCAGCTGAGCGAATTCTTAGAACCTATTCAAATATTCCACTATATTAAAAAAGTATTTACTTTGTAATTTATTCAAGTACTTTGAAGAAAGCATAGGCAGAAAGATAACTCTGGGATATATTATTATTTATTTGCATTACAATAGCACCTTTTGAGATCAGGCCCCATTGGGTTAAACTCTGTATAAACACTTAGTAAGGGAGAGTCCCTGACCTGAAGATCTTTCGGTCTACATAGATAAGACAGGAAAAGGAAGAAAGAAAGTGGACCGTGTACACACCGTGGTCACCCATAATGCTTTCCAATCTGGGATTGGATCATGTTACCTCTGTACTTGTGCAATTCTGTATACTAGGTCTAGGGAATATTTCAGATACCAACATGTAATTATCTAGTTACCCAAGGCTAAAATGGAAAAGGTTTAATGGTGACCTGAGTAAAATTGTGGATTGGTGATGCATGTGGGCCTGGGGCAAAAGAACACTTTCTTGGAGGAAGAGGAGCATTAGTAACAGCAGCATGAATTGGAGAGCTGGGTGTTTGAGTCTCATATACTCGGGCTGTAAAATGATACAAGTATAGACAGAGAATTGTTTTTGTTTGTGTTCCCCCAAAACAATCGTTTAACATAAAATACAAGGATTATTTTTAACACTGAATTTTTTTTACATCAGTCTTTCACAACTGCCCTTCATGCCTACCACTCAGTTTCTGTTTCTTTGGAAAACTGCTGATCTGTGCTTAAACATGCCCATCTTTAAAGTTACACAGGTTTCTTGGATTTTCTTGCAGTCATTGGAAAACTAAGATAATTTACTTTAAAAGTACCACATATACTCGTTCATTAGCCCGTTTGTTTTTTAGCTGACCCCACAAGATGGATAGGTAAAAATAGCATAAACTATATGACCCTTTCATAAGCCGACCCTATACTTCAGGGGTTGGAAAACTTTGGCTCCTGGCCCGTTAGGGTAAGCCGCTAGTGGGCTGGACTTTTTGTTTACCTGGAGAGTTCACAGACATGGAGCCCCTCAGCTCCCAGTGGCCGCAGTTTGCTGTTCCCAGCGAATGGGAGCTGCAGGAAGTGGCACCAGGATGCTCCAGGTAAACAAAACGACAATATATTAGATATTCAATTCAATAATTCCATAGAGTTTGAAATCATCAGATTTTGATGTAGACCCGTTTATAAGCCGACCCCCACTCTTTGATGCTTCACTTTTTTACCAAAAATATTTGGCTTATGGACAAGTATATATGGTAATACTGCACAAGTTTCAAGCAGAAATAGAGTTATATTTGTGTAAATAGCTTTTTTAAAAAGCTTAGTGATGATGGTGTTTGTCCTGGATTCTTAATTCAGTTATTCAAAAAGAGGGTTTCTGATTAACAAAATCCTTATTCAGATTTAATTGTTTCAGTTACCTTTAGTTTTAGTTTCTGCAGTATGTATGTACTGAAAATTACTGTGTGGAAAAAAAAGATTGATTGGCTATCAGTGTTACTGTATATTTATATGTGTGTCCTCTTTTACGTTCTTAATTTGCTTTTAATCACGGGAAAAATACTAGACTCCAGCCAGCCATATAAGTAAACCTACAAGTCAAGAGATGGATATGAAAGGGGATGGCACCACACCGGCAAGGTCGAGGGGCTTCCAGTGGCTGGTATGAAGGACGAAAGTCCTGGGATTTTACCTTGAGCACTGTCATGGCATCCTCATTTGGTTCTTATTTTCAGTATCACTCTCTGGCTAGCAGGTACACCTCTACCTTGTTATAACACTGTCCTTGGAAGCCAAAAAATCTTACCACGTTATAGATGAAACCGTGTTATATTGAACTTGCTTTGATCCACCAGAGTGAGCAGCCTCGCCCCTCCAGAGTACTGCTTTACCGCGTTATATCCAAATTCGTGTTATATTGAGGTAGCGGTGCATCTGAAGTGTTTCAATTGCCACTCCCTCTAGATAGCACAAAGGGAGAGTTTTTTTCTTTTGTCCCTACTTCAGAGTGTCTTGGCTATGGTAAAAATAAGAGCAAGGAATGGGGAAGAGATCTCTGCTACTCTGTCCCCTTCCAACTTCTGTATTTTGGGTCATCTTTCCCCATGAATAACACCTGTGCCTGACCTTGCTGATGCTCATAGTTTTTCTGTCAGCAGCAGCTGAATGAAAACGGTAATTCTTGGCAGCAGCAAAGAACCTCCTAAGTTCTGAACAGTAGCTGTGAAACTGATGGTCTTGTTAATTTCACTCTGCCTTTGCATTGCAAAGCTTTAAGCTGCAGGGACAGCACTGAAGCAACACTCTATTTACATTTACTCATCAGGGTTAGAAATTTTTTAAATGAAAACTTAATTCTGTATATGTTGATAATGGTCCTGGATAAATGAATATTTCAAGCCCTGATTTTTAGTGGAGGTTCGTAGCTTTTTTTTTTTTTTAATGCTTTCTAATATATTTTTCAAAGAATTGAAGTGGCGAGAATATCCTTCTGTTTGCATTTTGGTGAAAAACAAATTCAGAATTTGTGGTTTAAATATTATTATGGTATTAAATTACTTGGAACTAAGTGACTGACATATCATTTTAATTATGCAAATACAATTCTAAGATTTGTCCATGGTACATTTGTTTGATTCTTTTATGCTCATTTGCTGTAAGAAAAATCTAAGACTACCTCAGGACTGTGGTGTAACTTGACTAATGCGTGTGCATTTTTACTTGACATAATGTACTGCTTTACATTGAATTTCTGTAATTCTTTTCTTCAGTTTTATGACTAAAAGCCACAAGAAACTGTGCACTAAACTTCAAGGTCCAGTATGTGCTGTGGTGGTCCTATAACCAACATGTATTAATAGATACTGATCCAGTATTCTTGATCTATGAATGTAATTTTTGGATTAAAAGAAATTGGCTGAAATCCCTTGCAAGAAAAATATGCACTTTTTTCTTAAGTCAGCAAATCTGTGGCCCTGGTCCATTAATATAGTCAAAATGTTTGTTTGTTTTTCAGAGATTAAAAGTGGACAACTATTTAAACCAGTGGTTCTCAGACTTGAGCCGCTGCTTGTTCAGAGAGAGCCCCTGGCAGGCCGGGCCGGTTTGTTTATCTGCCGCGTCCACAGGTTCGGCCAATTACAGCTCCCACTAACCACGGTTCACCACTCCAGGCCAATAGGGGCTGCGGGAAGGGCTGCCAGCACATCCCTCAGCCCGTGCCACTTCCTGCAGTCCTATTGGCCTGGAGCGGCGAACCGCGGCCAGTGGGAGCTGCAATCGGCCGAACCTGTCGACGCAGCAGGTAAACAAACTGGCCCGGCCTGCCAGGGGCTTTCCCTGAACAAGCAGCAGCCCAAGTTTGAGAACCACTGATTTAAACCATAGATCTCCTTCCATTTAAGTGTAGCTACCCAGTTGTATTTATCTGAGGTTTTGAACTATACCTACGATCCAGTGCTGTAATATATGTGTACACTTCCTCATGGGTGTTGTCCGATAAGCAGGGAAGTTGCTCTTTGACCTTTATATCTTGGTCTACCTTGACAAAGAAGGCTTGAGGTTTGGGGAGTTTTTGGGGGGGAGCGAGGGTATATGTTAAGTATCTCATTGCCTCTAAAATCTCTAAGGCAATTATTTGATACAAGAGGACATCTTTAGTAGTATAAGTTATGAGCAAAAACCTAAGTTCTCTACAGTTTTCCTGAATGTTGTAATGTTTTGCTGTTCTGTCATGACCTCCTAAGTCTCAAAGTAGAGGTGATTTGAATTGTACTGATTTACCCTTCATAATGAAAACCAAACCATTGCAAAAGCAAATGCCACTTCATCTTCAGTTGCTAATGAAAAACAGAATACTGTGTTCTAGCAGCGGTTCTTAACTGCGGGTCTGAGGACCCCAGCGGGTCTGAGGACCCCGGGGGGTCTGCCAAGCACGATCAGTGTTAGATTGGCTGAGGACCAGGGCAGAAACCTGAGAGCCCAAGCTGTGGTGTCCTGCAGATGAAGCCCGAAGCTCTGAGCCTTGGCACCCTGCAGATGAAGCCCCAGGCACTGGCACCCTGTGGGTAGGATGTCAGAGCACTGGAGTCCCACAGGGCAGAAGCCCTGAGGCCCCCTGCACACACACACACACGCTCCCCTCACTGAAGCCCGGAGACCCCCTGCGGCTGAAGCTCTGAGTCCTTCCTCCCCACTCCCACGGAATTTTTATAACATGGTGGGGGGGCCCTCAGAAAGAAAAAGGTTGAGCCCCCTTGTTCTATAGAACTATGATCATCCCTGTTGTGTTTTAAAAAGAGAAAAATATCTGATGTGAACTCCTGCAAGCAATTTCATATTTAGTATTCATTATTAAGTTTTATTTGTTCTGCTGAAGTGAAAGAGAATTTGATAAACTGGAAAATATAGGAACAAATGTGAATCTTCTATGACAACATAAAATAACATCAATCTTCCACATTACTTTCCTCCCTCTATCCTCTTTGAAAAAAAATGGATTCAGTTTGTGGACCATTCTCAATCTCTTCCCTTTAAATGACTTGGAAAAACCTTGAATTCTCTTTATAACAAGTTGTATGGAGAAGATAGAGAGAGAGCAGTAGATTATTAATGCTATAACTCAGAGGATACAAAAGATATTAAAAAGTAAAATAAAATCTTTCAATTAAATTGACAATTTACATAATTAATGATCTTACAGGGTTGTTAATTAGGAGTACTTTTCTTTGCAAATGCATTACATACTAAGTACTACATTTATTTTTTTAAGGGTTCTGTTTGTGTGAAAGAGAAAAGTAACAAAGTAAATGTTACAGAAACTGATGCGCTCTCAAGGTTTATTTTATTTGAAAGATCTTTTTATTAGTGAAGTATAATTCCTAATTCAAATCTGGCCAAAAATAACAAGTAAATATCCCAATTACAGTAATAGTGTAGCAAACTATTTAGGTAAATGTACATAATGTCCTCATGGGACCCACAGGTCTCCCACACATACTCTCTTAAAGTGACAGCACTATACATTAGTCACAGTTTTTAAATATCTCATGTAGCTACTTCAGCTAAACAGGATGAATTATTCCAAGGGAAATTACAGTAATTAAGCAAGATCCACCACTGTTGTTGTTTTTTTTTGTTTTGTTTTGTTTTTTATTAAGGCTTGTCTATACGTTTCATTTTAGCTATCTTTAAGCTATGATATGTACAATTATGGGTTGTGGGGATCCCATTGGGGGATCAGGGCTATAGTTAATCTTTAAATTATTTGACAAATGGGCTCTCATCTTTTGTTAAACATGAAAGTATGAAAAAAAATCAGATCTGTGGTTCGGCTGGTAGTATACTTTTCCAGTGTTTCTGCTCTTCATATCTGAACTGCAGCTTTACACAGGTTTCAGAAGGCAACATGCAAATCTCTACTGAGAAATGTCCCTTTATCTATTGGAGAGACAAGGTAGGTGAGGTAATATCTTTTATTGGACCACAGGCACCAACTTCTAGTTTACCTTGGGGGTGCTCCGCCCCAAGTCCTGCCCTTGCCCTGTCCTCGCTCCACCCCTTCCCCCCCCGCTCCACCCCTTCCCCAAGGTCCCCGTCCATCACTCTCTACTCTCCCCTAAGCTCCTCCCCAAGCCACCAAACAGCTGTCGCTTATAGGTGCTGAGCACGGAGTCGACACCTATATATTGGACCTCCTTCTGCTGATGAAAGAGATGCACTTTCTAGCAGCACAGAGCTCTTCTTCAGGTCTGGGAAAAGTACTCAAAGTGTGAGCTAAAGATGGAACAGATTGTTTAGCATAAGTCGTTGACACACATTGCCAGAGACCAATCGAAATGAACTGGCCCATTAACACCTCTGCTGCCATAGAACAAAATAGGGAGGTTAGTGATTAAAGGTTGTTGTAATAAGTCATAAACACAGTGTCTTTATTAAGACTATGAGTTTTAGTGTTTAGCAAAGTTATGAATTCAAGCTCTAAGGCTTATCTTTTAAGGTGTTGTGCAGGGTTTCTTTGAGGACGAGGACTGAGAGATCAGCTATGGAGTGATCGTTTTGTGAAAAGCGTTTGCCCATGGGTGATACAATGTTTTTGTCTTATCATTTTTCTGTGTGAATTCCTGCAAGAATATAGTGATTGGTTTCACCCACATAGTTGTTATTGGGAAATTTAGTGCACTGGATGAGGGTACACCACATGCTGTGATAGGTACGTGTGGGACCCATGGATCTTGAAAGATGTGTCAGCTCCGTCCTTTATCTACTGGACATGAATGTCTCTCATAATGTTCTTTGCATCTCCCATAAGTGTTAATTTAGACAATATTACATTCACAACATGAAATGTAGAAAACTGATATTTTCTGTGACTCTCTGGGTGGCTTGTTCACGTGCATTCTTTGAAATTCCACTGATTAAACTTTTCATAGACTCTCGGATTCCAAGGCCAGCAGGGACCATTGTGATAATCTATGCTGATCTCCTGTGTCACACAGGCTATAGAACTTCCCCAAAATAATCCCCATATAAAGAACAGGTCTTTTAGGAAAACAAGCAATACTGATTTTTAAATTGTCAGTGATGGAGAATCCACCACGACCCTGGGTAAGTTGTTCCAATGGTTAATTACTCTCACTGTTAAAAATGTACACATTAGTTCCAGTTTGAACTTGGCTAGCTTCAGCTTCCCGCCATTGTATCCTGTTAGATGAAGAGCCCCATTATTAAATATTTTATTCCCATGTAGGTACTAATTGACTATAATCAAGTCACATGTTAATCTTCTCTTTGTTAAGCTAAGATCACTTTTAGCAAGATCAGAAAGGCAAAGTATTAATGGAAAGAATTATGTAGGTCAAGAAGGGCCATATTTCCATGTCTCCCATTATATACCCTTCCACTTCAGAGATTGATTCTGTGTCTTTCTCACTAAGACTGTCCTGTGTTCCCTGTTCCTCCTACCTTTCTGTAAACATTCATATACTCTATATGGTCTTGTTAGTCCAACTCTTTTATCTGATTTTTGTCAAAGGTATGAGTTTGGTCAGGAGTTTGAGCTCCCACTTTTGTTTAAAACAAAGCCCTTCACTTTCTCTTTTGTATATGGTTTTGAAAATTTTAGGCCACTTAGAGGAGGGAAAAAACAAATTGCCTCAGGTAGTACATCTTTGTCATTTCTTTTATTTTAATATATTTCTAAAAATGTCTTAATTGCATTACTGATAGGGTCCCCAAGTAAAGGGTTTTCCAGTTTTAGGAATAATCAGATAAAAGAAGAATGGGCAAAATTTATCCCATTTAAAAATGTCTTTTCTCATAGCCTTAAAATTCATGCTTTAGGTATTTCATCCTTTGCAGTATTTTGCTTTCAGGTTTGGTTCCATGTACAATTTTTTTAAATGTTTGCCAAATGGCAGAGAACAAAGGCACTTGTTTTTGTATGTTGTCATAGTATGCTTTGACTGACATGTCTCCATGATAAGAGATTTTCCAGCTATAGAACTAAATTAATAGAACACTGTTGTTTCAAACTCTTTACAGGTACATCCACCTTTATTGAAGCATTAGCAGCCAACGGTACAACCAACATACAAACATCTGTAACAGGAGTGACAGCCAGCAAACGGAGATTTATTGATGATAGGAGAGATCAACCTTTTGACAAGAGGCTACGTTTCAGCGTGAGACAAACTGAAAGTGCTTACCGGTATAGAGACATTGTTGTCAGGAAACAAGACGGATTCACACATGTTTTGCTATCAACAAAATCATCTGACAACAACTCACTAAATCCAGAGGTTAGAATGTTTGTTTTGCGTGGTTTGATTTGTTTGCTTGCTTGCTTTTTGGGGGTGGTTGTACAAATATTTTAACAGCTGTAATTACAGTATTATTATTAATCACAGAAATATGAAAAAACAACTGATAGTTCAGTAGTTTCCAGAAAAGTCATACTAGTGCATTTAAAGTATTATAAATGTGTAAATATTATACTTTCTTGCCTTTTAAAATCTGAATCTTAGTATATTTCAGTTTTATTTATTAATACAGTTCAATATACAACATTATCTGAATATTTAGAGTTGCAGCCTTTCATAATAAACGTAGTGGTTTATTAAGTGCGACTTGAAATAAACATCAGCCTAAATTCAAGTCATTTTTCTGAAGTGGTTGCATATGCCACCTGGTGTTCAAATTACAGAAATACTGAGCGAGTGCTGTAGCAACAGATGCAGGTTGCTGGATTTCTTCGTAATGATTACATTATCTCAGTGTAATCATATTTGTGATCTGTACATTTTTAACATACATTACTAGACTCTCTTTTCCTTTGGACAATGAAAAATTTGAATGTGTTTAAACAAACAACTGCAGCAGAATTTGCAAGTATCCCAGATACTAGGGAATACACAGGAATGTAAAAGTTCAGATTCAGACCTGTCAAAAAAGAACAACAGTTTGTTACTTTTTAATAACACAATACAAAGAGTCTGACGAATTTAATTCCTGCTGATTTTCAGGTAATGAAGGAAGTCCAAAGTGCACTGAATACAGCAGCTGCAGATGACAGTAAACTTGTGCTGCTCAGTGCAGTTGGTAGTGTCTTCTGCTGTGGTCTTGATTTTATTTATTTTATACGCCGTTTAACAGATGATAGAAAAAGGGAAAGCACTAAGATGGCAGAAGCTATTAGGTATGTAAAATTGTTTTTTCATTGTCTAAACTAGTTTATTTTTAATTTATCTCATAAAAGATCTAACTGTTCTTCTTAGTAGGAATTTAGTGTGGTCAGACGTTCAGTTGTGATAATACACAGTGTGCGTAACTTGTTTATATTACTTGTACCTTTCTGTTCAAGTTTACATTTTATTCATAGCTTTTTACTCCATTTTTGCCATGTTGAATTAGAGCCCGTGTCTGATTAAAACTTAGCATGATAGTGTCCCTAATAGAAACAACACAGACTTGAGAAATTCTTGTCAAAGATTATTTTAAATGTATTGTTCAAAAGCAGTACAAATAATATATAAATGTGCTGAAAGAATAGATTGGACAAAGTCCATATAAAAAAGGTAGAATGACAGACATTCTAAACGGACGGCTTAATCTTTGTGAGCAACATCCTAGCTAGCTGTCAAATTCAAATAAATGAACTTAATTGTCTTATACAGCATAATTTTTCATGAAAGAAACATACCGCTGAGATGGACACTGTGCCTGTGCTGGATTAGAGGCATGTAATATGTACCTCTTGTAATATCTTAAGGATATTTTTTCCCATGTAACTTGTAAACTGGTTTCCTATTACATTTTGAATATCTGAATGTTTACATGTAGCATAAATATCCAAAAATATACATAGAAGAACTAATGCTCATAATTCACTCCTGGCTTTCATGAAAAAAGATAAAAGGTTTCATGTGTTCATTGGTTATGTAAGTGGTGAAGCCGTTTGAACCAAGTGGCTAATAAGTGCTTGCCTACATGGGGAAATTATGCCTAGAAAAGGTCGAGTGAGAATGTAAAGTGCGATAGCTGTTCCAGAATTACTCCCTGTTTGGACATTTTTATTCTAGAATACAAGTGTCTTTTTCCAGTTTTAACTTAATCCACTTCAGGTCATATTTTATTGTCTAATAGAAATAGCTATTCCTGTCAGTTTTCCCGGGAGACAAGCTCTAAACCCAGCTCCTCAAAGGTGTTTAGCACCTAACTCTCCAAGAACTAGTTTCTTTTTAAATAGGGTTTCTTTGTCAGTTTCACCAGTAGTGCTAAAGTTTTCCCACAATTCTGTCTAGCAGGAGCATCAGGGGTTAAAAATCACTCAATACTGGGAACACCTGATCTTTCAAATGTAGGTGTATTTGTGAGTTCTTTTAGTTTAAAACATTTCCTAAGAAAAAACTGTTGATGCCAGATTCTTAAGCTCTGTTTGGGTCTGATCCATCTTCCATTAGAATCTGTGGGAATCTTTTCATTTACTTAAATGGATGTTAAATCAGGCCTTCGGTTTTAAAGGTTGCCCTTCTATCTTTTAGTAAGGAAAAAATTTGATACTGCCTGCTATTCTGAGATTTTTGAATAGCTGAAATAAGTTTCAGCACAATGTTTATTCTAAATGGGCAAGCAGAAGAAGCTACAGAAATGCAAAGAGAAAACAAAAGGTGTCAGAATACAGGAACTCACTACCTACTTAGCATTAAAATATTACAAGAAAAATAGGTTATAGAAGGCTAACTATAACCTAACTACAGTAGGACTGTTCGTTGTTTTCCAACAACTGCATTATGTTGATGAAACACGGTTGCTATGGCCCAAATTCTCAAATTTTTACAAACATTTTTATCTTCATTTTTTTTTATAATTATGAAGCAAAAAGGAGCTCCTGTACAATTCTACCAGCTGAAAATTGGAGAAAACCATCGAGGTGAAGGGGGGCAATCTCCATTCTGCCTTATTTAACCCATATAAGATCTATTACAACTTTTGTTCTGGAATCATGAACTTTAAGCACAACGTGACTCAGACTAATTAGATAAAAGAGGTAGAAATGCCAACCCTAAAAGACAATTTTTCTGCCCTTCCCTCTACGATAGTGATTTTTTGTTCTGAGGAAGGGGCTTATAGGCTCAGCCTTCTAAAACACTCTTCTGTTAAACTGTTTCTGAGCCCAGTCTACTGGCTAGCTGTTGTGGTCAGTATGTGTTACATGGCCAAAAGTGTTTTCAGCTGAGTTCACTGACTTTAAGATGCCTTGCTCCTCCAAGAAAGCCAAATTAGAAGCAATAACACAAGATGATGGTTCACTTGTGACTAAGTTTTGAATCTTCTGATGAAAATGATAGCTAGCAACACAATGACCAGGAGAAGTGTTTTATGGCCTAGAATAGTGTGTTTTCCTTCAGAATTTGTACTGATGTTCATACCAGTCAGGGACCACCATATGATAGGACAAGACCTTAATCAGATTCTGAGATAGCATACTGGACCAAAAGGTCTTCCTTCTTCCTACCATGCCAAGCTGCCTTCCTCATATTTTCCACCTGGGATAAGGAGGCTTTAGAAAATATCTGAGATTCAAATCCTGTCTTAAACTCACCAGGTAACACCCTTTCTGACAGCAAAGGAGTAACAGCCCAGTCTGTGCATTCCAAAACATCGTAAAGAAAGCTTTGGCACTTAGGGCTTTGTTCGAAGGAAAAGATTTTTTTCATTTTTATAGTGGAAAGAAAATCAAACTAAGGAAATACAGTTACTTTTTTAATATCAGCAGGTTTCTCCACAGAATTCTTTTAATATCAGACCCCCTTCTGTTTTGAGAAAGAGGAGGTTACTTACCTGTAACTGGAGGTTCCTTGAAATGTGTGGTCCCATTTTGGATTCCAAATGTAGGTGCGCCGGAGCTAGAAGGTTTTCGTAACAGTGCCCGTTGACCCACATGTGCATCATGCATCATCCTCATGTTTGCAACCAGGGCTATAATAGGATGTGTGAGTCGATGCCACTCCAGTATCCCTCTTACTATTAAGTAGTCTAGGCCAAAGAAGAGGGGATGGAGGCCGGGTATTGGAATCCAAACAGAGACCACACATCTCAAAGAACTTTCTGTTACAGGTAAGTGATCAGCATGGAGGTGGGTGTGAGGAAGTGTGATCTGGAGTACAACACAGTGTATAACTGCATTTGCCTTTCTGAAGGATGAGGAAGTATGCAGAGTAAAAGCCATATTCCCTGTAGTGAAACAGGACAAGCTTTATGGTGCCCTTGAGGAGAAGAGCATCGGCTTCTTGTTACAGGAGGGATTGATGGGATGAGACCAGCCAGGGGGTCCTGGGTAATGAGGAAGAAACAAGAAGAATTCTATGGAGTTTCCATGATAGATGACCTCCAGTACCCGTGGTGATCTTGCCCCAATTGTGGGAGAATGGGGCAAGATGGCCCCCTAAGATGATATGGGGTGGCGCAGTAGGGATCGGGAGTGGTTTGTAAATCTTGACTAGTGTGTCAAAACTGCTGTTTTGACTGCTGCTGGGTCAAGGAGGTAGTTGTGGCAGAGGCCATATATCGTGGCATGTGTGACTGTTGACATCAACGTTGTGGTTCCTGTTACTGCTGATAATACGGTGAGTAGGGGGCGAGTGGTCAGGGGCAGAACAATTGTTTTTACCTGCACCTCAGGGCTGGGGCATAGATGCCGAGGAAGTGGAGGATGGCTCACGAATCCTTCAGGGAATGGAGGGATTCATCCATTTTTTCTCACTGAATAATTTTCATGTATCGAAAGGGAGGTCTTCAGTGGTGGTTTGGACCTCTTGCGGGAAACCAGAGAACTACAGAACTCTGCGAAGCACAATCCCAGTTGCCAATGCCTGAGAGGCTGTCTCGGCCGCATCCACAGCAACTTGGAGGCCAACTTTGCCTTGAGCTTCCCCTCATCCAAGAGAATTTGGAACTGCTGTTGCTTGTCTGCTGGCAGTTGATCTTTAAACTCAGTGTGTTTTGAGAAGTTAAGAAAATCATATTTCGCAAGCAGGGTTTGGTAGTTGGCGATGTGAAATTGGAGCCCTCTGAAGAGTAGACCTTCCTGCTAAGCAGGTCAATCTTTTTTGCCAGTCTGTCCGGGGGAGTGGAGCATTGGGGTTGCTGGTGGACCCACTCCATTGCTGCGTAGATCACTAGAGAGTTGGGAGGGTGAAGAGCACGTTTGCACCCTTGGCGGGGATGAAGTATCTCTGTTCAGCCCTGTTGGAAGTGGGAGCACAGGAGGCAGGGGTATGCCAGACCATTTGAACTGGCTGTAAAATAGCCTCGTTGACAGGAAGGGTCATGCAAGAGGGTCTCTGCAGTTGGAGGATGTCCAGTAATTGATGGTGTGTGTCCTGGACTTCCTCCTCCAGGATTCCCAGAGCCATTGCCACCCGCTGGAGCAGTTCCTGCTACAGATGCACCAGGGTTATGCAAACCCAACTTACGCAAATCCACACTAACGGGAAAAGTTCCATAAGCTAGAAATAGGAGGGTTTGTTTGTTTGTTTTGCGTAATTGTTGGGTATATGTTTCTGACTTATGCAAAATTTGAGTTATGCAAGGCATTCTGGTACGGGACGCTTGCGTAAGTTGGGGAGCGTCTGTATTGACAGTGGTTGTCAGGTGGGGAGAGCAAGGCAGGGATAAGCGCCTCGTCCAGGGAAGAGGAGGCCATAGGACCAGCAGGACCGGTTCAACGTCTAGTTTGTCTTCCTCGTAAATGGAGGTTGCAGGAGGGGTAGTGGGGATGGGTGATAGGAGATGGGTGCTCTACAGTCCCAGTTTGGATCACAGGGCAGCCTATAAGGCCCAAAGTAAGGGTCTTTGCCTATCAGCAGGTCCCATGGGTGAGTGGAGAGGAGCAGTGACCTCAGTAGAGAGCAGTGGATCTAGGCGACCGGAGGTGTAGGGTGTCATGGGGTGGCCCCGAGGGTCCAGGCGGCATTAGGTGAGCTGGTGGGATGGGTGGTAAATGCAATGAGGAGGGCACCAGCGTGGGCCCTGGTGGAACCAACAGTACCATTGGATCGTGTTTCTTCTTTGCCTTACCCTCAAGTCTGGGATCCTTAGACGGTAGAGTGGCCAGGTCAATGCGCAACTTCTCAGCCGACTTGGCACAGCTCAGGGAGTGAACACTGCGTCCTGGCCGGGGATCTGCTCTTGTGGCCATGGTTGTGCTTTTCCGCCTTGTGGCGGGGCTTCTCCGACAGTCTGGGTAGCAGTGGATCTGGTGCTTGGAGGAGCACTGGTCACCGGTTATTGCGGGGGAGGTGTGCACCACTAGTTCTGCCAGTTTCAGGTCTGAATGCACACACGGGCACATGGCCTCCTCCATGAGGAACTTCCTGTGGTGATGTTCTCAAGCCCCTTGCATTCAGGCCTGGAACACTTTGCGAATGCTGCAATGGATGGCAACATGGGCCTCTCTGAGGCAAAGAAGCAGTGTTACTGCTCATCACTCAAAAATGAGCATGGGCACAATTGAAGCCAGCCAGCCTGATAGGGCATAGTCCCTGTATTGGGTGGGGGGCTGTTTGTCCTCCAAAGAGGGAGAAAACTACACTAACTCTACTAACTGCAAGGAAAAACAAACTATTTACAACTATATACTGTGACAGAGTGAGGCCAGGTGGATACAGGAGAGTGTTAGAAGGCAGATGTATTAGTCCCAGATTAAGTAGATCCCTTTTCTCTGGGTAAGGTAACAGGGGCAGTTCCAGAATAAGCATGAACTTGCTGGAACCAATTAAGGCAAGCAGGCTAATCAGGGCACCTGAGTTTAAAAAGGTCCTCACTTCAGTTTGTAGCATGCAGGCGAGGAGCTGGGAGCAAGAGGCACTAGGAGCTGAGAATGAGAAGACGTATTGCTGGAGGACTGAGGGGTACAAGCATTATCAGACACCAGGAGAAAGGTCCTGTGGTGAGGATAAAGAAGGTGTTGGGAGGAGGCCATGGGGAAGTAGCCCAGTGAGTTGTAGCTGTCGTGCAGCTATACCAGGAGGCACTCTAGACAGCTGCACTCCACAGGGCCCTGGGCTGGAACCCGGAGTAGAGGGCAGGCCCGGGTTCCCCCCCAAACCTCCCAACTCCTGACAGACACAGGAGGAGTTGACTTGGACTGTCAGCCCCACCAGAGGGGAAGGTCTCTGGGTTGTTCACTGACCCACATGGTGAACCTCTGAGGTGAACAAATCTACCAATAAGCGCAGGACCCACCAAGATAGAGGAGGAACTTTGTCACAATACAGATAAAAGGGCAACAGTCACTCTCTCAGCGGAGCGGAACAGGGGTTCCAACTCCAGTCATGCAGCAGTAGGAGGGAACTGGAGCGGCATTGACCCACACAACCTCAGCTGCAAACACGAGGGAATGCACAGTGCACGTGTGGGTCAACGGGCACTGCTACGAAAAACTTCTGGCTCTGGTACGTGGCATACCTGCGCATCCACGTTTGCAATCCATATATGGACCATCACTCAAAGAAGCAAGATTATATACAGATGTGGAAATTGATTTGCCACTATTTTGCAACTGAAGCAATTGCTTTTTTTCAGAAAGTAGCCAGTCACCAAGGGCGGTTACTACTATGTTTCATTGTTTCAAAACATTTGTGGTTTCAGCCTAGTCAAGCCTATTTCCTTTTGTCTCATCATGTTCATTTTTGTCTCCATCCTTTTTGGCCTGATTAAACAATAATATGTTGACTTTGCTGAAATTCTCTAGCGTAAACAATGCCAACACTTTTGGAAGTGTTTGCTGTACTTGTACCACACCTTGGCAATAGCGCATGAGGATAGCCAGCACCATTGCAGGGCCATTGTGAACAGAAAGCTGCACCAATATAGTGCTTTCATCCAGTACTCCTACCCCAGACAGTCACACCTTTGAAAGTTTTGATGGTGGTGTTCTCTACTGCAGACAAGACTACTCGGGGTTTTCTAGTCTATCCCAAACCGTCTCACTTAGGAGTAATTTTTAATGTAAAGCCAGAATCAGCGAGCTAAACAGAAAGGGCTGTTGTCCTGAGGTGTTTACATACTTGAGGGTTGCATGCTTTGTTGCACATATGAGGGGCTCCTTGCATCCCTCCATTTCTCCCCATTCCCACAAGTTCTCTGTGTGTCATCCTCCCATTCCCCTCTATTTCAGGAACTCCCTACAGCCCCTCCCTCATGCCAGGGGCTCTCTTGCCCCTTCCCCACAATATAGTCCCCCATCTTCCCTTCCCAATTTAAATTAGGTCTCAAAAATACTACAAATTTCAGTATAATAGTTGCTTGAAGGTGCTTTGTGTTCGTGAGGTAATCAAGTTTGGAATAAACTTTTGATATGGGAAGAGAGAAAATTTCACCAAATCCAAATTGTGATATGTTGAAAAGTATTCTGAGCTGTTACACTATAAATATAAAAATTTCAATGGCCACTGTCACCCCCGGGCTCTCACTATTTTATTTCCTCTTCATTGCCATTTCCCTGTGATTGATTGCATGCTTCTGTCTTACCCAGATGGCACTTATGATACACATTTGAACTCCACAGTTCCACATGGAAACCCGTGCATTATCCAAGCTTTTGACACCATTGGGCACTGAAATAAACTGATGTTGTTCTGGGTGGCTAAAGGAAGATGAATTTGCTTATCCTTAAGACACCTAGACCTCTGAGGATCATGATGAACATGGAAGATCCAGGAATGAAGGGGAGAAGGTTTTAAAGATCTGTGATTGATAATGGGGCTGAAGTTATTGATGGATCTTTTCCCACTTGTTTCCAAAAAGCAGATTTGTGTTTTCAGGGAAGGCTCCCCTTCCTCTCTGTTTTAAGATAAATCTGGGAATACTGTCTGAGCATACTCAGTAATGGTCTGCTACCAGTGATGTCAGTTGCCACACACAACCACCTGTTAAGAACCAGGTAGGGTCGTGGGAGGTCTGCAAATACCCGGTGGTTGTGTTCTGCAGAGGGTGAGGGAGTAGAGCAGGTTCTTGAAATGTTGTTTACAACTAGTTGCTGTGGAGACTATTTATTACTGAGTGCTGAGCGGCTGATACATTTTGCTGCTAAAATGTGTAGTGATGGAGTGTTCGTTTCTTTTCAGGAATTTTGTGAATACTTTTATTCAGTTTAAGAAGCCCATCATTGTAGCAGTAAATGGCCCAGCCATTGGACTTGGAGCATCAATATTATCTCTCTGTGATGTGGTTTGGGCTAATGAGAAGGCTTGGTTTCAGACACCGTACACTACTTTTGGACAGAGTCCAGATGGATGTTCATCCCTCACATTTCCTAGGATAATGGGCCTGGCTTCTGTAAGTAACTTTAATAAAAATAAATAATCAGCTTTGTTCCCCATTAGTGCTCTATCTACAGTGATCCTGTCATGTTTTCATTGGTGTGTGGATTGTAATTGTTTTATGAAAATGGTTCATGAGAAATAAATATATTTTTAGCTTATCTACTCTGACTAGACTCTGACAAGGCCTCCATGGGTATACAAAAGAGGAGCGAGAGGGTGCATGGGCTAATTATAACCCTTCTGCTTGTGCAAGGCTAACTGGTTGTAGTGGCAAAGGTCTCCCCAAAAGGGAAGGAGAAGGGAAAACTGGGCTACAAACATGCTTCCTCTCCCTCCATATTAGCCAGCAGATCTGAGCCAGCACATGAGGGATTACATGCTGCATCCTGTAAAGGCATGAGGCAGAGACTGCTCTGTTACCGCAGTTCTCCTAAAGGCATAATGCCTAAATCAAGCACAACCATACTGGAGTATTGCATTTCTAGCTGCCACCTATAGTTGCTTACTTCCCACAATCTTACCTTAATGTGTAAAATATATCTATGTATTTTAAGTTGTGTGGGTTTTCTCTCTTTCTCTCACGAGTAGCCTCGTCAAACTTTCCTAAGATGCACATATCAGTTGAAGAGGCTTTGTTTAATATTAACATATTAATATCTTGATATTTTAGTTCTCAAGTGTTCCAATAAGACACTTCTGTTTATCACTTCTAAGTGTTGTGCCAGGGAAGTGTGTAGTCTGTAGGATCAGTAGGTTAAAAACATGTTCCCATATCCTCTTACTGCTGAAACTGAATTTACATACAGCTTAAAAAAAATAATCAAGTGAAGGGGCAAACTTTAGAAAAAGCTGAAAAAAGCCACAGTTATCTGCATTATTTTTCATTTTGCTTCATGCTACTATGCATTTTATTTCATAATATATATGCATCCTTCTGAGCACCATTTGATGTTAGACCCGCAGCCTAAGCCAGTATGAAATTGATGAGCAGCTCCATGAAGCAAATGCCTAGAGCTGCCTTATTTTTTTTCCTAGAACCCTCCCTCTCCCTCCCCCCATGCACTTACTGATTGATTTAGAAGGAACTTCACATTTTTATTTTACTAGTGTAATTAATTAACAGATTTCATTGTGAGAGAGTCGGATACAGTTCTTTAATAGAAAAACGTAAATGTGTTAGATTAATAATTTTTTCATGCTGGTGTCTACTCTAAGTGAGCAGTCATTCCTTTCCATTTGTATTTGGTTTCTAGTTTTGAGAAACTTTGTGGCTGATTATTTTTTAGAAAGTTTGAGTTTAGCTTGCATGAACTTTACATGTTCCTTGGGGAATGTATTGATTTTTCTACTTGTAGCAAAAACGATTCTTAAATCAGCTGGTTCTGGCTAGCCAGAGACTGAATACGGGACTAGATGGACCATTGGTTCCTATATTGTTGTAATTTTTTTTTTTAAAATAACCACGTTCTAGAACATATTGTCCCCTAGAATCATGTTTATAACTTGTTGGGAGAGGGGATCACGTGCTAATTGGATTTTTTTAAAAATAAGGACAAAGTGGATAGAGGAATTGGAATAGAATGAGTAGGAAACATGACAAAACATGACAAAAAAGCCCCATGGCAGCGCATCTCAGAGCCCAGCTCTACAGCCTGGGGCTTGCGCAATGATGCTAAAAATAGAGATGTAGCCATTTGGGCTTGGGCTTTATATCTTGAGGAGAAAGGGGCTTTCAGAGCCTGAGCCTGAACGTCTAGAGTTATTCTTAGCACCATAGCTTGAACCTGAGTCTAGAGCCCTGGGCTCAGACTCACTGCTGTTTTTGTTTTGTTTTGTTCTGTGTAGACATACCCAAAAGAGAACTTACCACTCAGAGTGTTAGTGAAATGTATTATTCCTTTTTACATTTTATTCTATTTCAGTGGGAAATGGCCAGTAGCGCTGTCAATTTTCAGAGCAGAAATACAGGTGTTGGTTGCAGAATATTGTTGACAGCAGGACTCTGGTCAAATTGCTGTTAACGTTTTGGCATGTATTGGAGCTAGATCAAGAGCTAAGTGCCAGCCCATAGCAGAAAGCACTCCTTCAACCCTGCCAAACCATAACACAGCTGAGTGCTTACTTCAGGTTGGAGAGGCTCTGCTGTTTTGTAGCTTGTAAATGAGATTTAAGATGACCAAAAAAATTTTCATTACAGTTCTTTATAATATTTCTTGTTGAAAGAGCTCAGCCAGATCTATCAGGTTCTAAAGGAATAAAAAGTCACTCTGGCATTCATACGTTCCTACAGAGGATAAATAATTAGACAAATTACATTTATAAACTCCCAAGTAGATTTGTAATTACAAAAAGTAAACTCAGTGTTCGTTCAGAAGTTCTTCACTTTGTACTTCTCGCAAAAGATACTTCCTTTTCCTGATGTGTTCACTTGACATCAAGTGCATATAAGAGAGTCCACGATGCAACATTCTTATAACTCTGTTTAGCTACAGTTTTGTCAATTAACAGCTATCACAAATATACTTTCCAATTTTGCAAACAGGTTCATAAATTTTTTACCCAAGGTGGATTTATAGGTGGATGTACCCAACACTTTCTCGTTTTGTACATGAGTCACAGCTTCCTTTCTGCAACTTGCGATGGAAATCTATTTACAGTGTCTTCCTGTGGATCTGCAAATACAGTGAAACTATTCTATGAAACCTCTCAATACACGGTGTAGTCTGTGTGTCTAGTGGACTGGGAATCAGTAACTTTATTTGTTAGCAGGAACTCAGATCTTTTATTTTACTGTATCATTAAGTCACTTAATCACTCTGGGCCTTAAATTTCCCCATCTGTAAAATGGGGATAGTGATTTGTAAGTTATTTGAGATCCTTGGATGAAAGACTAAGTGCCAAGCATTATTCAACTGCTTATCTTAAGAAATGCTAAATCTGTCAGATCGGGCTCATGTTTCTTCTCTGTATTCCATGAGCTCTGATACAATGGCCTTGTCATTGAGTAATGTTTCAGTTGCAAATAAATTTACTGAATAGCCTTGTGATTTCCTTTAATGTAGAAAGTAGCAACTCGGTATTAAAGAAAGACTATCGATGCAGCAGGTACTAAGAATAGAATAGAATGTTAAAAGCTAGAAATATTTGTGCTTAAAGTTGTGTTTGCAGGATCAGGGCCTAACAGGGCAGATAATACATGTTATCATATTAGCATAGGTGTATTTAACATTAGAAAATAATACACATTATTTATATTAGTGCACTAACTCCTGCATGAGAGAATTATCCTGCACTCCAGTATATTTTCTCATTCCATGCCTATAATCCATTTGATAAAAACACTATTTAAAACTAGGCCTCAAAGATTCAGAAAGAACAGAAGCTCTATCCACCTACTCAAAACAACTGTTTTTAAATTAAGTATTAAAACAACATATGTATGAGGTTAATAGAAAGGAGGAAATACTATGAACCAGATCAAAAGCTCATTCAAGTTGCTGTAAAAACTCCTACTGACTTCAGTGGACTTTGGGATCAGGCCCTGTAAGAATATCATATTTTAAATATTTGAAGTCTCAGTGGTAAAATTTTTAAGCTGCAAAATCTGTTGCTGCATGACTTAAATATGCTTTCTTCCAACGCAGAAAATGAGTCAACTGAATGGTGATCTGTGGAGGAATGTTACTGTTTGTTAGTGCTGCGGAAGCCAAAATTAAATCACTAAAACTAATCAAACACAGGAGATGCATCAAACTGCCATTTGTAATGACTTCCATCTATTTTCCAGATTTTTTGCAATCTAATTATGATTTATTTTTAGTATGAATTATAAATAACTCTACTTCAAGTGAATTACATCTTAACCATTCATGAATGGAAAAAGTGTGACTTTTTTCAAGTATTTATCTGGTGATTTCTTATTTAATCACAAATGCATCTCTGATTAACTACTGAGTTATGATAGTTGGCAACACAACAATTTTAACATCTACTTCCTTTTTATATATTACTGATGTATTTGGATTAACATTGGAGAGCTATAGTACAACCAAGCATCCCAACTAGTGCAGGCATTTATTAACATTTTCTTTTCAACTTTTCTTTTGTCATTACATTTCATATCAGAAATAACTTTTTATCCCCTCAGGCAAATGAAATGTTATTCAGTGGAAGGAAGTTGACTGCGCAGGAAGCTTGTGCAAAAGGATTGGTATCTCAAGTGTTTTGGCCGGGAACATTCACACAGGAAGTAATGGTTCGAATTAAGGAACTTGTCACATGTAATTCAGTTGTAAGTTTCATTTTATTTTCCTCCATTTTATGAATAGATTAATAATGAACTACATCATTCACTCATCTTTCTAGAAACAATTCGCATGGAATACTTGAGATAAATTATGTAAATTGGAGCACAAAGTTTTAATAACACATTCCAATATTATTAGGCTCATCATTAAAGAGATCAAGGAGAGAGACACCTCTCAAATTATCACACGCTGTAATAGATTGTAGGATTAATAACACAAGGCAAACTCTAAATTATTAATAGTATACTCCACATAGAAAGAGACTAATACTAACTCACTCCAAATTAAAAATTGAAATAGTTGCAATCAGAACTGAGCAGAAATACAGAAATGAATGGCAGGTGTATTGGGAGGGGAGAGAAGAGAAGAATCTTTGATTTAACACCACTGTGTGGCTAACTCCTCTGTGTTCAACAGTAGCAATAGTGTAGTTCAATAAAATCAGTCAAAAAACAAACAACACTGAAGTTTCCAAATTTGGATGGAAAATAATCCATGATTTTTCCTTCATTTCAACAGCTTGCTATAAATACTAATAAAACCAGGGTGGGGTGGGGGGGAGGAGAATTTTTTAACCATCTTTAAGTACCAGGGCCACTCGGGGAGCGGGGAGGGGCAAGTGGGGCAATTTGCCCTGGGCCCCACAGGGGCCCCCACAAGAGTTTTTTGGGGCCCCTGGAGCGGGGTCCTTTACTCGCTCCGGGGGCCCTGGAAAACTCTCACGGGGCCTGGGCACCTGGAGCTTCTTCCGCTCCAGGTCTTCAGCGGCAATTCAGTGGCAAGGGGTCCTTTCGCCCTGGGACCCGCCACTGAAGTGCTGGGTCTTCGGCGCCAATTTGGCGGCAGGGGGCTCCCTGCCGCGGGTCTTCGGGGCACTTCGGCAGGGGGGTCCCGGAGCGGAAGGACCCCCCTCCGCTGTCGAATTACCGCCGAAGTGGGGGCCCCCCACCACCGAAGACCACAGGCCCCCTGAATCCTCTGGGCGGCCCTGTTAAGTACTGACAGTCTCAGTCACTTAATTACATACATGCTCAAAGTAGCTTTTGGGGTCAGCACTTCATTTGCCCTAGAAAGAAAGAACAGACTCCACCACTTTCACATCAAAGAACCATTTACACAATGTAACTTAAATATTTACCAACATTTTATCACACATCAAGAAACTATTATAAATAGACCTGTACATAAGAACCAGGAGTATAAAATTCTGGACATTCCATTAAATTAGGTTAAACTCTCAGAGATGCACATAGTAAGAAGATACAGGAGCCTTCCTGCTCCTGTATGCAGGTGGCAGTTGCACTCCTGCCAGCTGGAGTTTTACCAAAATGTAAAGTTTATTTTAAACTACTAGATCAACATCAGTTTCTGCTCTTATGAAGTCTTTCTTTTTGGAGAGGACAAATGAATTGTCTAAAAATCATCAACTTTAGCATTTAAAAGCAGCCTATGAAATTTTACTTAAAAATAAAAAAAGCAATTTTTTAAATCTACCAGGTTATAATTCAGACAATCCTGGAAAACAGTGTTGAGATCAGAATTTACCAAGTTGTTATAATGACTTCTATCTCCTTTAATACCATCTATAAAGTCTGGTTCATACTCAAATATTTCCGCTTTTATCTGGCACAGAATGAAGAAGCTCCTGTGTTACTTTGTGGAAAAGTAACTGCTTGATGTGAAATATATTGTCCCTTAGATTCATGTGTATAATTTCTCTTAGCAATATTGGGATTTGCCCACATACATCTATTGGTGACTATTCCACTTTACTAACACACATTTAGCACACAGATTACTAATATCAATTGTGGTTTTTGTGCTACAGGTGCTTGAAGAATCCAAAGCTTTAGTCCGTAATATCATGAAGGTGGACTTAGAACAAGCAAATGACAAGGAGTGTGAAGCTTTAAAGAAAATCTGGGGCTCTGCACAAGGGATGGACTCTATGTTAAAATACCTGCAAAGGAAAATCGATGAATTCTGATGAGATGTGCACTGACACTGGAATTGTATTTACGTGGACAACTGGGGCATAAAAATGCCCCAATTTATTTTGAAAACCTGTTACCAAGTCACCCATAGCGCAAAGCTTGGGGATGGGATTGGAAAGACCCTCGCGCTTATTGTCAAGGGGTTGTAAAGTACTGTATCTTAAAGAAATGAACAAAAAAAACTCTCCCTATATATAGTTTGTGTATATATATAATCTTTATATACACAAACTAAAAATTATAATTGAGTGCACTACCAAACATCTCTTTGAGGCTCTAGTTTTTGTTAGCATTGGCTAGTACTGTATCAGAAAGAAGGGGGTGGGGAGGAGAGTGAATTGTGTTGTATTATTTTCTATGTGGCAGGGAAGTCTGAATAATGCTTCCCCCCTTTCACTAAAATACAGAGTTGAAACGGGTATTAGCCAGCTCCTACTTTCATGGCCCAACAAGTGGCTTAAGATAAGGCATTGTCTTGATCTGAGAAGAAGGTTGAAATACCTCAACTAATGGAACATTTTAATTTTTTTTTGTTTGAGAATAAAACCCTATAATGAAAGATTTAATTAGATAAATATCCCAAAAAGAGTGTGCTCAGGAGCTATGCTAAGAAAACACTCAACCCCTTTTTTGGGGGGGAACATGTCTAATTCTTACCTAGTTAGCATAAAGAAACCACTGTCTCATAGGGGGGGAAAAAAGCTTGTTTTGCAGTATTAGTGAATCACTGAATATCTTATGTATATGAATATCCTAAGTTATAAGTTAGTTTTAGTGTTTTTTTTTAAATAGTTTGATTTTTTTTTAATAACTACATAAGTGCTTCTGTTGCTGGGTGAGAATACTACTTTCTACACAGTATGGTTTTTTTTTCTATTTGCTGGATTAATTGATGTATTACACCAAAAATGCATTTTAGGTTCACTTAGAATATATTTTATTTAAATAAGTTAAAATTCTTTTGGCACACTATTACATACAAAAACTCCTTTTATAAAAAAAAAACTACCTTATAGTAGATGTTTAATGTTCTTTGTCTATGCTTTTTTATTATTTTAAATATACACTATATATACACAATATGGTGTAAAAGAGTGCCCTCTGTAAATAGATCTATTTTGCATTCCTTTCAGGACTGGTTACTGATTCCTGACTGCAGATATCTACTATTACTTGGGTATCTGTGCTTGCAATCTTATTGAATGTATTATGAAGAATGAAAAATCAAACCTTATTTTTGTACAGTTTTGAAGTTTATACTTGGAACTGACCACCTCCCTTCCTCGTGGAGAGCTGTACAGTATGTAAATTGCTTTTACCTTGGATTGGTACAGTATTTTTGCATCTGTGGGACCTACTTTTGTTCTAGTAGTTTGAACTATATATAAACTGTACAATCTGTAAAGTTTTTATAGAATAAATATTCAGCTGTGAAAATTGGTTAAAATAAAACTAATATTTCTTAACACATTTTAAATGGGTTTCTCTCAGTCCTCTTTTTCAAAGATAAGCTTCCAAGATAAAGGAGTCTCCCCTTTTTAACAAACTCTGTAAGTGATGGTTTTACAGCAATGAAAGGTTAGTGCTTTAATCTATTACCGTTTCCCCTCACTGTCAAGTGGAAAGTTGTCTATACTGTAAACCATTCTCTTAGAGGAAAAAAAGAATACATGAAGCTATTTTGTGTCCAGAAGACTAATCTGTTTATGGTAGGTTCTCCTCCCAGGCATTTCAAAAGGGTAGAATACAGTTTTAACCCACTAGTTCTACAAACCAGTTACTGAAATTTGTTTGGAAGTGATCATATTGAAGGAAGAGAAGAAACAGAGCATGCTAGACCAGATTCTGATTTATAGAATTTCAGCCAGATACTCATTATACCCTTCTCTCATGCTTAATAAGCCTCAAGGTGGGTATATATTGCACCTATATCCACTTGCACGCTCCTTTATGGCATTGTAAAGGGGTCTTAATGTAAATAAGAATCAGGTCAGTAATTCTTCCACCGTACTCACACAGGCAATTCCAATGGAAAGGAATCCCACTTTTGCTACACCACAGTAATCGAATGAACTCAAAAAAGCCCCAACCTCTGCTGCATAGGGTGATCAACCTATCAACATTCTGTATGCCCAGGCACACGCATACTCGCCAGGCTGCCTGCAGAACTTTATCTAAACATGCTGGTCATCTGTACAACCCATTTCACATGCATACGATTACAAACCTGACCCTTTGTTCTGTGGAATGCTCCCCGAACCCTCATAATATTCTGACCCCATGTCCCTTTTTTTTTATTAAGAACCACAAGTCAATGAATGATCATATAACGTGACCCATAAAAGAAAACCCTGAAATTGAGATGTGATTAAAATAATTAAAGTGAGATTAAATTGATGCTCAAATCCAGCTCTCCAATATCTGTTTGGGGATTAATGGGTTCTGGCTATTAGGCTGTTTGTTTATAAACAGCAGGGACTCTACCCCAGTCATTCATACTGTAACTATGGCAATTCCTACAAAAATCTTCCTACTCAATGTCACAAGCAGCACCTACAGGTAAACTCTCAAGGGTCATCAAAAAAGACATGCTTTTATACTTTGAGATAACGTTGCCTATGTAGCAAACTATAGAAAAAAAGCTCTCTGCTAGGCTGATTCTTCTCTCCCTTGAAAGTCAAGAGAAACTGCATTAAAGCCTGTGGAGTTACGCTGATGTAAAACCTGGGAGAGAATGGAGAATCAGACGCAATGTATCTCCCACATTCTAACATTTAGATGTAGATTTCTCCCTGTATGTATGTATTGGATAGTGCACTAAATTTGTCAGTAACTTTTTTTAAAAAACCTATTGGACCCATAGGTTTTGCGTGTGCAAATGTTAACACCTGCACACACATAAGTGCATGTGTATACAGAGGCTGGGCACTGCAGATTTACCTCCTAAGAATCAACAAATTATTACAAAAATGGAATTTGATACACTATTTTTTTTGAAGGTTAACTTTTGAAAAAGCTTGCAAATTAATGATTTGGGGAAAGTTACAGCTTAGAAATAGGTTTTTTCCTCTTTTGTGCATTTGCCTCCAAATCAAAAGCTTGTAGGTACTTACACACCTTGAGCTTTTCCTCCTTGTGCTTTATAATGAGTGCCTCAATTATTAAATTAATGTAAATTCAAAGTCATATCCAGTGAAGCGGCACACTTCTTTCCCCATTTGTTTAATAACACTCAGAGGGGGTTTGACACACACACTTCAAGGCATGTGTTTTTTCTGAAGTGTCACCGGTTCCTCACAAAACTGGACTGGTGCTCAAAGCTGGTCCGCTGCTTGTTCAGGGAAAGCCCCTGGAGGGCCGGGCCAGTTTGTTTACCTGCCGTATCCGCAGATTTGGCCACTCACGGCTCCCACTGGCTGTGGTTCACTGCTCCAGAATAATGGGCTGCGGGAAGAGCGGCCAGCACATCCCTTGGCCCGCACCGCTTCCCGCAGCCCCCACTAGCATGGAGCGTTTGCCAGGAACACCTGTGTTTCTTTGAGAGAATTTTCAATAATGCGTGAGTTTTCTCGCCTTCTGCAAGAATTGTTTGATTCATTCTTTGTTTGCAAGGAGACATCTGCAAGGTTAGTTTTCCAGCCAGTATTCCCCAGCAGGTATTTGAATTCAAGTTGGCCTAATCTAGAGTTGTACCTTTAACTATTCTGAAAAATCTCTACCTTAGCTTATTTCCCAGCAAGTCTCCGCAGCAAATCATTCAGAAACTCATACCATCTAATAAAGCTGACCAAGCAGGGTTTGTTCTCCTGTGTAAAAAACACGGCAAAGAAAAAGAAATAGTGAACTGGTAGGTGTGAAGACAGAGACATCCTCCTAGTTTGCATAAACCAGGCATAGCGTGTAAAAAGTGACCAAGATATTTTAAATTTTCTCCGCGCAGTCCTCTTTTGGTAATGATGCCTTCTTTCCCTAGCATATGTTTTACCTCTTTTTGTAAAGCTGTGTATGTATTTATAGTGATAGATAAATGTCAAACAACAATAAATTACCTGAGTCTGAAGCTTCAGATTTAGCTTCTGTGGGCCACACTCAAGTTTTGCTTCACTCCCAGTGAACTACAGAAAGAGTGGTTATGTAGCTTGCAGTAACTGCTGTTCTTGAAATGTTTTGCTCGCTCCAGATGTGCATATACCTCATGCACATTTAAAATAATTGGAGATATACCTATCTATCTCCTAGAACTGGAAGGGACCTTGACGGGTCATTGAGTCTAGCCCCCTGCCATCACTAGCAGGATCAAGTACTGATTTTTGGCCCAGATCCCTAACAGGCCCCCCTCAACGATTGAGCTCACAACCTTGGGTATAGCAGGCCAATGCTCAAATCACTGAGCTATCCCGCCCCTCCATTGAGATTGGAGTCTCTGAACATCAGTGTCTCTTGGGCCAAACCTGCTCCCTCCACCTCTCCCATAACTGCTACCTGAGGGCATGAGTGGATCAACAGTCCCTTGCATCCCTCTGAAATTCTGAATTTCAACAAACAACCAATGAATGGGGATGGCGGGCAGGTCATGGTATCCCCACTGACAACATCTCAAAGAACCATAGTTACTCCAAAGGTAAGTAACTTTTTGTTGTTCTTCGTTAGTGTGGATCCCACTCCAGGCGATGGGGAAGCAGATGGGTAGGTGGGATTGAAGGGTCTCATCAGCCACTAATGTGTAACTAACTGTGACACTGTTACCGAAATATCGGATCTGCGTAGCTGAGAGCCAATTAACAGCCTGACAGGGATAAGGAAAAATGCTTTATTCTGCAGAAAAAGGAGAGCCTGTACCTTGGTACAAAAGACTCTGTCTTACACCAATTTCACAAACCTTTTATACACATTGAGACAAAGACCCTTGCGTGTTAATACTTGATTGGTTAATATAAAATTTTATGCTCCTGTTATCTGGTTAGTACTAACTGGTTTGGAGCAGGATTTTCCTGCTTTGAGGCAGAGGAAAAGAGAGAGTGCACTGTGTCCATGAGCAGTACTCACTCCCACCCCCCCACCTACTGGCCGCTTGTAATCTATTAAGGAGGGTTAGCCAGCTTTCACACTGTCACCATCCTGAATCTGAGAGAGTATACACTTGTTCAGTGTTCTCAGGATAAAGATCTGCTTTTTTTCTTTGGAATAAGGAAATATGGGAAGTAGAAATCATTTTCTGAATTGCAGAGGTACCTGCTCTAGGTTCCTTTTCAGTTTATCATGAAAAGCGTCCCTCAGGAGGGATAGGGGAAGGGTCATGAGGCAAAGACTGGAAATGACTAGAGTACTCATGAGGAGACAACTTCTAATGTCTATTTTGCAGCAATTATTCTAGGCAAAGATGGCATTCAAAGATAAGGTTCAGGAATGGCTCTAGTATGGCCATCACATTGCAGTGTGGTAGTGACTGAGAAGATGGTGGTCTCTTCTTCTAAGGATGATCACTGTTATTTCTTTCTTTGGGCTGAGAATGGTACCAGAAGGACTTCTATCTTGAGTTCAGGCTATCAATGCTAGTGATCCCAAAGTAGCCCTAGAGTCTCTTAAGGAATGGAGGGCCTGTTCTGTGTGGCTGCCTAATAGGTCAGTGTTCTCAAAGGGTAGATCTTCTGTAGTATTTTGTACCCTGGTGGAGCTACCCCATGCCTGAAGCCCTCCTTGGTGTGATTGGTAATTCAAGATATGTAGCTGGAGTGAAGCAGGGAGTAAACTTTTGTCCCAGAGATCCAGCTTTTTAGGGTCTTTATCTGAGAGAGTAGCTTTTGATGGACTGGGCTGTCCAGCTTTCTCCTGGATTGTAGAGACCAGCAGAGATCCACGGAATGTGTGTAGATGCCCTTCTGTAGCATTTGATCCGTTTTGCACTTGCTTGCTAGTTGGGGCAAGGATAGTAAGGTTGTTAGCTGGCTCCAAACTGTCTTCATTAATAGGTATTGCTAACCTTGTAGCAGAGGGGAAAGGTATAGATTGGGTTGTTTTGGTTTTTGGGGTGTTTAAGGAAAAGTTTTTAGAAGAAAAACATGAGGGTGATATATAGGGAACTCACCCTAGTTATGAAAATGTATAGCAAAGTGCTAAGAGGTAGCAGGTAGACACACTCTGGCTCTATCTCACTACCACAGCTAGAGGGAATTAAAGGACAGTTGCAGCTGCCTTTTATATCCACAGGGGGCAGGCATGGCCCAACTTCATACCTGTTCAAAGATTCCCATCTTGACTGCCTGAGGCTAATGCACATCTAGAGTAGGATCCACACCACTACTCAGTGAAAAGCTTGCACTGGGTTTTTGTTCCATAACCCAACCCCCTGCTCTTAGGCAACTATGCAGGGGCCAGCTACAATCTAGCCCTAAAGACAGGGGTTTCTTTTGTTGGGAGGGGGATACAGAAGAGGGGAGTTAGTAGATACCAACAAGTGATGTTGTGGATTGAACTAAAAAACCCTTGTACCATTTTTGATTTAGTGCCTGGCTGCCAACACAGACTCAACAGCGTGCCGCACTGCTATGGGGACAGCGTAAATACCCAATCAAAGCTGGCTCAACTCAGCATTGGACTTTGCTTAATGCACCACTGAGATGATGATGCAGGAGCAGGACAATATTCTAGAGCAGCAGTTGCTCTTAAAGCCACCATCCGTAACCACCACACCACAGGAGTAAGGGCTAGAGGTGGCAAGTCACCATTCTCCTGTCTAGGACTGTAAGGTCCTGAATACATTCATTCAGTCTTCTAAAGTGCGCTATCTATAACAACCCCAAACAATTTGATCAATAATTTCTGAAGGCTGGGCTATAAATGAAGCAGAGCCAGCACCTCCAATTGAGAAGATTTTCTGCTCCCCACTTCAATTTTTAAAGCAAGATACCCAGCATCTGTATTCCTTGAGCCCCATGGCCTGCACAAACACTCCACAGGTCATGAATTTGGCTCCTTTAATCGCTCTTGCTTTAGGGAATTTCAGCACCTAGGCACAAAAGTTTCCAGATCCTTGAAAGACTGGACATATAACATATGTGGTTTGTCTCCCAGCAGGACTGTTTTCAGTATCTCACAGAGGCTGCTAAAAGGTCCTTACAGCTGTGATTTCCTAAAGAGCAGGGCTAGGCCTAGCTTTGTCCTGTATCCATATCTCGACAGCTCATAAAAGTCTATTCCTGGAAACTAGCAAACACTTAACTCCAAATCAATCTAATGCTTCTGAAAGGCGCTGCTGGCAGTAGAAGCGGAGAGGTCGTGTTGTCTCCACAAAACAATTGTAGCACAGGTTGTACCTGCTTTGAGGGAGGTGCATGTAAAGTGAATGGTTGTCAGCACTTTTGTATTTAAACATGAGCCTCACCTCTGCCTCTGTTACACTTATGCATTAAACACACTGACATCTGCTGCATCAGTCAGAAGGAAATAGTCTGAGATGGATACACAAGTTGGGGATGAGAGGAGAATGCACATGCTGTGAATGTCATTTCAGCCAGATATTTTGTCCCTTGTAATAAGGACAACTAAGATGACCCACAGTCAGGGAGACAGCAACCACTGCAAATAAAATCCTTTAAGCAACTAAATGCCACTTGAAGATGGAAAGATGACTAATGTACTTTCAGATTATATATTTAGCATGAAAATCCTATCCAGATAAGATCTGCTCCCTCAGAGAAATTCTTCTAACAATTTCTGGGCTAAGGCAATGTCCCAAAACAAACAAATACACCTATTTCCATGAATAAGCCATCCAGGAATAGGCTGGACACAGAACTACAAGATGATTTAATTAACAAGGGTATGTTGGCTTCAGTGAGAAATGTGGATGTGCAAGCCACATGGTAAGTGTGAGCCTATATTTTATTTAAAATGGAAGAGGGAACAGCATAGCACACCTTTTTCTGTATAAAGGCATGATGAACAACAATCACCACGTACAGCACCTTGCACTCCACCTATGGACAGAGAGGTAATATCCTGAAGTGTACCCATCACATTTTTTGCTGGTTTCACAAACTAATTTTTAGACAATACAAAATTGATCAGTATCACAACATTAATAGACTGACTCAATCTCAGAATGAAAGTTAAAAATACACCCCTCATCAATTCCTCAGGTATCAGATTGAGTAAATAAATAGCTGGATTTTACGCTGTAGCTTGTGGTTAACAGATTAAGAGCATCAGGCCCCTGAGGAAGACTAATTTGCTGGTAAAAGTGGCTGCCTGCCATCAGCACAACCACCTTTATTGACACTTAGTGAGAGAGCATCAGATGAGCCAACCATCAGACAATGCTAAGGGTAGTTTCTCCTGTAGATAGACTGTATACATATTATAGAGCAGTGATTCCAAATGTGTGGGTCACAACCTCTTGGAGGGTTTTGGTGTATCAAAAAGGAGAGCATAGTTTTTTTTCAAAAATGGGATTTTTTTTCAATTATAAAAATGGAAAGTTTCCAGCACCTACTTCAGATATATTTCTTAGGCACATCGTATAATCAAACAGTGGTGGTGCAAGAGAATATATGCACTGACCCGCTAACCAAATAGAGCTAGTGACATGAACATTACAAGAGCTCTACTGAACTGGAGAACTGTAGTCTCCATCATCCCTAAAATAAGAGGACTCTGCTAGTTTCACCATCACATCCCCCATCTTACTAGCTTTGTATTAGCCATTGAAAGCACCAATTACATAGTTACTAGAGAATCATGCCAAGCAGTATGATAGGAAAAGAGGATTGGAAGCTGTCCTGCAGGAGAACAAAGCTCCCTTCTGTTGGGATGGGCACAACTGGTTCAGGGATGTGCGACTTTTCACAGCCCTATGCTAGCTTCGCTGAATTTAGCTATTGTTTGATAGATATTTATAAAACTTTAGGCATCCATAATGGGGTTTCATGCATTTGTTCAAAGGAGCCTAGAGGAGTATGAGCAGCTATCTAATGAAACCTACTGGAAACCTCTTGAGAGGAAAAGCAGAACTACACAAGCAAGCCTCTCAAAGCCTTATAGAACTGTTAAAAACCAGTTGTCAACATGTCACAATATACAAAGTAAATATCCTGAAACCAAACTCTAAGTAAAGTTCTCAAGCAGCATTTTTCTTACTTTGCCTATCTGTGAATTTCACTTATCACTGATGAAAATATTTTGTCAGTTTCCATGGGTGGTGAAATCAACATTTACTGATAATCTAATCCTTTCAAGTCCAATTATAACAAACCTCCCTGTTTGGGTTTCTCTACACTTAAAATGAGTGGCATTTTAAAACGTCTTAACTAAGAAGTTCTTAAAATACCACTTAGGGATAACCATAATCAGTTCATACTTAAAAAAAAATTAAAAACAAAAAACAGCTATGGCTGGCTGTGTCTACATTACGTGCTAATTAAAATATGTTTAGTTAGCACTAGAACTGGTTTGATTTCTCAATGCAAAATATTAATATTAAATATTCACAAATTGTGAAAAATCCATCATTTAAACCTTTCAAAGCCTGAAGATGACAGGAGGGAAAAACAGTTTTTTTCCCCCTCTCCTTTTTATAAAACCAGCTCTAGTTAACACACTTTAAAGTGCCACTCTGTTTCCCAGGATAGGCAGACTCTTCCGTTATATTTCCCATGAGCAGAACTGGTCCAGCACAAAGCTCCTGCAACAAGCCCAGTAACTCTGAGTAAAATAGGCTGAAATTAAGTCAAATATGTGGTGTTTGTTCCCTCTAGACAATTCTCAGCCTACAGAAATAGTAATCAATCTATGGCTCTGTACCAGAGAGGCTACAAATCAGCTTTTTTTAATGTATTCACTTTTCTTCTTAAAAATAAACCTGTTTACAATGAAATCTGAATTTGATACAAAATATTTTAAGGCCTAAACTACTTATAATCTTTTAAAATATTTAATTTAAATTGCTGGGTCCATAAGCCTCTATCAAAAACCGAGTCAAAGGCTGCTTTTCTCTATAAAGAAAGGATTAGGAGGAAAACATTTAATTTCTGAGGTTTAGGTTTATAAACATGGCACGATATGTCATTTACTCTATTAAGGGCTTGACTCTGTGAGGCCATGCTACTGCGTGTGCGACCCAGCCTCTGATTACAGGAGATACCACCATGTACCTCATCAGGATCATTTACCAAGCCCACCTGCATGGTCTCATACTCTTAGTTTATAGCTTCTCCCTACCTGAACTCTGATTGGCTCAGTTCTCAAAATTATTAATATTTTGACTCCGCCCACCGTGGAAAGTTACTCTCCATCTTATGGAAAAACACTGACTCACCCAGTTACTACCAGCTTTACTCCGGGATAGTTCTGAGCCCTTCAAGTAAATGGCCTTGCTCCAATTCCTTACATGAGTACATAGAGATACAAACAAAACAGAAATCCATGAGTTTCCTCTCCTGCCTCTCCTCGCTCTCTAAATGAATGAAGTACTGCCCTACAAAAGAGTTACAGGAGCAGGAGTCTTGGATTGTTGTTTGTTATTTTGTTTTTCTGGGGGCAGGAGAGTTACACACCCAGAGAGAAGGAGCAGAGAGTGTGCAACCAGAAGGAGGCAATACTGGTGTCAAAGCAGGACACTGTGGGAAGAAGGGACAGCATTCATCAGAGTGCAGCCTCTAGTGTTGACTTCAACACCTGGGGACTGTTCTGGCTGCAGGTCATAAAAAGATCCTATTTGGGAATATTGTTAAGAAATTCTTGTACTGAGTTAATAAAAAAAAAAAGGAACATGTGCCAAATGTAAACATTGCAACAAAAAAGATGTCAGGACTGGTTGTTAGAATGAAATACCACTCCTCAGAAGGCAGCGATTTTGACAATGATACTGTGGACATGTCTGAACATTCTGGATCAGCTGGTTAGTAAATTTACTATTGCACCATTCTTGTGGACTGCCTTCCATGCCATGTTCTGGGGGAACTGCTAATGAATAAGGCTAAGATTTTGGCACAGTCACGTAAAATCAGAATCTGTGACCAACTCATGGCCTTGCTTATGAATTTAATTGACATGTTAGTTTGTTGTGGGAGCATTTCTCAGTTACATGGCTACACTTTTGAAATGATTTTTTATTGCTCAGTATAGACAAACATCCAAGGTGAAGATTTCCTCTTTATAAGAAAAGTTGTATTAGGCATTTATGAATTTTAACTTTAAATTTTTTTTCTTCAAGCTGTTTGGTATCTCTCTCGAGATGGTTTAAATAGATTTAGATAATTCTTATGATTTATTAATTACAGACACACCCCGGGTTACCCAAACCTGATTTACAGAAATTCATACTTACGGAAAAAGTTCTGTAAGCTCTTTTTGTGTGTGTTTGTGTGTGTAATTGTCGGAGATAAGTTCCTGACTTATGCAAAATTCAACTTACGCAAGGCATTACAAAATGGAACAGTTGCATAAGTCGGGGAGCATCTGTATTTTCCCTATAAAACTGGGTTTAGAATAAACTATCATTTAAACTGTAGCACAAACAGCTGTAGTAGAATAAATCCTTCATTTACAATTTCTATTTTTTTTTAAAGCAGTGCACTGAGTAATACTTAGTGAGTCAGTAACTTACCATTGTGTGTCAGGATCCAGCTTAACGTATGGGGTTATGAATGTCTATCATCTACAATATCTACAACTTCAGAGTCATCTGCAGGTACCACCAGAAGTGCTGCAATTAAACATCACAGTAAGTTATCTGTATCCAAAAGACTTTCATTATCATCATCATCCAGTATGAACTCATCCATGGTTTTAATCAGGACCAGCAAATTCCAGCAAGACTCCACAAACAAAAGATCCTTTGGTTAATTTACGCAACAAATTCTCCCTTTTGTCTTAACCAGAATAAACATTTAATAGACATGATTCAATCATTACGATCAGGCTACACTCCAAGAGCACAGCAGACATTGCTGGATACAAGTGTATGAGAAGGAGATTGAACAAATGTGCAAAAAGCATTGACAGGAAATTCATCAATGGAATATTGACAGAGCAGTGTACACAGCGATCCAGTAAGTGCTTGTGTGACAACAGAAGATGGGGTTGTCTATCTTACAGAAACAATTCATAAATCTGGAAACGCTCACTGTGACACTTCCTCAAAGAACCCAGAACCACAAGCCATTGTGTTAACCCTCAGTCTCACAAAGGGAGAGCTTTGCAGCTGCTAAGCTGCATGTCAGCTCTCTGACACTCAAGCCTGTCTGCCTTGCTAGCAAAACTCCTCCAACCTCTGCCACTCTAAACCTTGCCCTGCAAGTAACACCCAGTTCCTGAGTTCCCCAGCAATGTCTCTCTATAGTGTCCAGTCTCTCTCACTGGACACTCACAGAAATTAAGTGTGCTGTCTCCAAAGAGACTGAGTACACACCTGCCTGTTAGGTTAGCCGAGGATTCACTCTTGTACTTCAATATAACAGCACTGAGATGGGTTATAGTAAAACTTAGTAGAACTAAGAATAAGTTTATTAAAGAACAGATCTAAGCAAGAGTGAGAGGGACAGGAATGGTTACAAACAAAACATTACACTCTTTCTAGTGAGTAAAATTTTTAGCAATTTACAATCTTTGCCTGAACAGTTTTCTCATTTACACCAAATTCCAGGTCTCTAGCCCTGCAGGCCCAGGGATCCAACTTTTTGCTCTCCTTCTATTTCTCCATACTCGCTAGTCTTTGCCTCAAGAGCCAGGAAGACGTCTTGGGGGTGCAGACCCTTGTCGCTGGTGTGCTCACTTCACTCTTTTACACGGGATTGCTATGTTTACCTCATATGTAGGGCTGCCAAGGGATTAAATAAAATCAATCGCTATTAATGGTGCTGTTAAACAATAGAATACATAGAATGTTAAACCATAATAGAAATACATCCAAAATATTTAATAAATTTCAATTGGTATTCTATTGATTAAAGCTGGGATTAATCATGATTAATTTTTTTTAGTTAATCTCATGAGTTAACTGCGATTAATCGACAGCCCTACTCATATGTAAATGTTCTTTCATCAAGCAATGATATTTGGGACCAGCATGTCACCAATTTACGTATAATACCTTACAGGATATCTTTTGGATACCTATGACAGCAAAATGTTGGGGGGATGGTGAGCGTATCAAGCCTGATATTGTAATAAGAGGTCTGGACTTGACATGACTTTCAGCCTATAGACTTATCGTAACCTGCAACCATCTGCTATGTTCAGCCACCATAAGTTGGAAACAAAAAAACTACTGAGTCAGGAGAATTTGGCCTTGACATAGGCAGGCAGATAGAAAAGTATCCACTGCAGCATTCCTAACAGGGCTAGATATATATTCACAAAGTCATGAGACTGGAAAAGCTATCCTTGAGTTTCTCCAGCTTCTTCCTGATAATAAAAAGCATAAGGCTTTGCTGTTCCAAATATATTCCACTAACTAAGCATAGATTCAGAAATTTTAATAACTATGAAAAATACAAAAGTTAATGAGTAGGCTGTCTCAGGCATGTGAACCCCTGTATAGTGAAAATGATTGGTTAGTGGTTTTGCATAGATATACTTTGAGTAAAATAATTGGATAAGGTATTGATAAGAAGAACTCTCAATTTTAACAATATAATGAGCATCAGGAAACACACTCCTTGGAACTTAACTCCGAGATACAGCTCAAGACCAGAGCTGGTAGGATTTTTAACCCCTGCATGACTAGATTCTGTGGAAGCTGGAGCCCTGGACGGGATCAAATTGTGACTGCCCATTGGGAGACCACCAGTCTGTTTTGTGGGGATTGGTGAGTATTAGACGCTTGATGTGTGTATTCTGTTGATTGATTGTTAATTGCTAATAAATAAGTGTGCATATTTAAGAATATTTTCCATGTGATAAAGGCTCCTTTACTGGGACACAGTCACATTAACCTGTAGATCCTATTTGGATCTGTAGATGGCCATTGGGCCCTAGAAAGGGGTGGGAGCCCCAAAGTTGTGTGAGTAACAATATGAGTTGATATTGAGAAGCTCTTAGAATTACATTCATACAGCAGAATACTTAAAAAGTAGTAGCAGTAAAAGGGGTAAACTATAAACAATAATAGCTTTGTCAGGGATAATGCTGCAAATTAGGGCTGTCAAGCAATTAAAAAATTAACCATGATTAATCACAATAGTATTTGTAAATTCACCTAATACAAGTACTGTAGTGCAACTGCTTTCTCATGAAAGTTGAACTTACAAATGTAGAATTATGTTCAAATAAAACTGCATTAAAAATAAAACAATATAACCTTTTCGAGCCTGCAAGTCCACTCAGTCCTACTTCTTGTTGCCCTTTCATAACAAAGAGATTGCACTACAGTACTTGTCTGAGGTGAATTTAAAAATACTATTTCTTTTATTTGTCATTTTTACAGTGCAAATATTTGTCATGCAAAATATACATTTTCATTTCAATTACAACACAGAATACAATATATATGAAATGTAGAAAAACGTCCAAAATATTTAATAAATTTCAGTTGGCATTCTATTGTTTAACACTGCAATTAATCACAATTAATTTTTTTACTCACGATTAATTTTTTTAGTTAATCACATGAGTTAACTGCGATTAATCGGCAGTCCTACTGCCAATGCAATAAATGTGAGAAGAAATCTAGAAAAAGATAATTAAGGGAAACTGAAACTTATAGCAGAGGAGTGCAGTGCTAATTTCATGCACCCTTTAGCCAAAGATGTAACTACAATTCCAGAAATAAAAGAAAATACTGTTGAAATTGAAAAATCTTTCCATAACAGCCACTTCATTTCAGCTTTGCTGAAGGAAACAGGAGGAACCAAACTAATTAGCCCCAAAGATGTATAATAGAATTCAGCGGCTGACTGTTTTGAGCTATTTATTAAAAGCTGGCCTATTCTGATGACAATTTGTGAAGAAAATCATCACAAAAAA
Organism: Gopherus flavomarginatus; assembly: GCF_025201925.1. Taxonomy (NCBI): domain Eukaryota; kingdom Metazoa; phylum Chordata; order Testudines; family Testudinidae; genus Gopherus; species Gopherus flavomarginatus. The sequence goes on from NC_066618.1 coordinate 178,985,014, forward strand.
GAACTTTTGAGATGGAACTTCACAACCAAACTAATCAACTCAGACTAAGGAGAAAAGTAGATGATATGCTAATATACTGAAACCTATTTCCATAGCCTTGGACAAACTGTAGAAAGATTGCGGCTGTATTGCTGATGCTGTTGAAATTTGGCAAGAGCATCAAAGACACTGAAGAAAGAAATACCCGATAACAGTTTTACATTGCAAGCAGTACAGAAGCGGCTGGATCAAGTACTTACTCTATCCCATTTTCTTGGCAATATTCTCAACCCAAAGTACCAGGGTGGATTCCTAACTGCTGAACAAGATGCTGCAGCTATGACATGACCATCTGTTAGTCACCCATAATAAATTTCAGTGCTGGAGATGAACCATTCAAGCAGTACCTGTTTGCTGACTACAGTTACTTTAAAGAAAGTCACACCGCTGAATTGGTGGAAGTCACTAGCTAAGCACTTGGAAACAGAGTTTGTGACATGCTAAACCAGTTTTGACAGCAGTAGCATCTTCTACAGGCACAGAAAGAATATTGTCTTCATTTGGACTAATTCACTCAATGTTGAGAAATCGATTGGGAGTTGGGGGGGAAAAAAGGCAGGAAAACTTTTCCTTTCCATTCTATGAATAATAAACAACAAGGAAGGGAATAAGATCAACTAGTTTTTAAAGTTTGCAGGATAGAAATCTCCTAAGTTATGTAGGTTCTCATTTTCCAGAGACTCAGAGTAGGGCTACACTTGCAGCTGTACAGCACTGGGAGTTAAACCTGTCTCCATAGAGCTGAGTAGGGAAAGCGCTGCAGTCTGTCCACACTGACAGCTACCAGCGCACTATCGTGGCCACATTTGCAGCATCTGCAGCAGCATTGGAAGCGGTGCATTATGGGCAGCTATCCCAGCATTCAAGTGGCTGCAACGTGCTTTTCAAAAGGGGGGGGCGTGGGGTGGAGTGTGACAGGGAGCATGGGGGAAAGAGAGAGTGGATTTTTGGAGCCGACACTGTGTCAGTGCCCTGCCTTATAAGTTCCGACCCCCTCCCCCACCCCTCTTTCACTCACTGAAAGCAAACAGCTTTTTTTCCCCTCACAGACCAGATAAGCAGCCTCGCCGAAACAGACCCCCCCCCACACCTCCTGCCCGCCACACTGCTTCTCTCCTCAAGCCCCCTCCTTCCCCCTCTCTTCAAGCAAACACTAGCTGTGGACATTCCAAAGGGAGCCCCCTGCTAGTTGTACTTCAGTTATTTGCTAAAGAAAAGTGCATTCTCCTTGGTTGATACAACCCTTAACATAGGTTGATTTACAGCTAAATAGAGTCATTACATTAGCTTTGGTACATCTTTTTTGCTACCTAGGAGGGTATCCTGTAACTATATATACATTTAAGCAATTATGTAGCTTAATATTTTCAGATTCTTATTAATTGTACATCTTTAGTATGTTAGAAAATGGTGAATGAGATACTGCTTATTGACTAGATAATTAATATTTTGCTGATTTGTATAAAGCTGCATTAGGATGGTAACGGGAATTTACTTAAACACAACAGCATATGAAAATTATTTTGATTAAACAAAACAACCTTAAATGTTTGGAACAGAGAGATTATCTATCAGTAAATGAAACTGATTATTTCATATCAGCCTGAGAAAATAATGCATAAGTGAAAGTGACTGGAGATTATATTCCTACTTGCCTAAGGCCTTGGCTACACTTGAGAGTTACAGCGCTGTTGGTGGCTTTATAGCACTGTAACTCACTCCCCGTCCACACTGGCAAGGCACAAACAGCGTTGTATTTCCGTGGCTACAGCGCAGCTTGTACTCCACCTGCACGAGAGGAATAAAGAGTATAGCGCTGCTGTTGCAGTTCTGGGGTGCCAGTGTAAATAGGGAATAATCTTAGTACGCTGTGATTGATCTCCTGAAGCTTCCCATAATCCTTTTAAGTGAATATTACTGTCTTTGTTTTGTTGTGATGACTCTCTTCGTTTTGTTGTGAACTCCGGGCTCCCGGAGCTGCTTATCAAAAAAACAAACACAGCTACTGTTTGCTGTGAACGGAAAGTGGATTAAAATTGATTATTTAGCCTGATTTAAATTAATCCACCCTTTTCATCAGTGATGAGTTACTGATCTTTAGCAAGTCAGTTATCTCTGTGCTTCAATTTTCCCCATCTGTAAAGTAGTGGTAATGCTTATACACCTTTGTAAAGCTCTTGAAACAAAGAGCGCTTCACTACTGCTAAATATCCTTGTGGTTATTTGTTGACTTTATTAGAGTAATAAGCCGTGCAACAAGCATTCCAGAGAGCATGTGTGGAAAGGACAATTGGATTAGAATAAAACAAGCTTTGTTTGCATGCTTGCCTACCAGCTAGCCACTATCTGCCTTTAGACTCTGCTACTTTACACTGGTATGACTTGATCTGCTAGCAGCTCTCCGCTAGATTCCTGGAGCTGTTGTGGATTTGCTACATGAGCAGGTTTACAGTGCTTGTGGAAGTACTGTAAGTTCTAGCCCCACATGTTCCTCAGAAACCCATCAGTGAAGATGCTGAGCAGCCTAAGGGCATGTCTATGCCACAGTCTTAAGTTGCCCTATGATAGGTCGACTTATGATGTCCACGCTGCCCTCCTTCTGTCGATGGTGTGTCTCCTACCCAGGAGCACTTCAACTGAATGAAGAAGGGCAGTGGGGGAGGGGAAGGGGCTGTGAGCCAGGGCACTCAGCTCCAAGCTAAGAGTGGGGGGCAGCTGCCCATGGCTTTTTGCCTCTGGCAGAGAGATCTGTGGCTGGAGTCCAGTCAGCTGCCGGGATCCCTGGAGAGAACAGGGAGCTAGGACCCCAGGGAGACAGCAGGGCTCCCAGCAGGGAGTGGGGACCCTGGATGGCAGCCCACCTTGGAGCAGAGACCCAGCAGCAGCCCGGCTAGGGTCAGCTTTCTTGTCAATTTCATGACTGTGCTGGAAATGTGAAATTGACACATATGACAGCCAATAGCCAATGTAAGTGTCACCCTAATTACACCAACATAAGCCCTACACTGCTTGTGGAGGTGGATTTATTATGTTGGGCTAGTAGGGCACTCAGGCCTGGTCTACACTGGGTGCGGGGGGAAGATGTCAATTTAAGTTACATAACTTCAGCTATGTGAATAACGTAGCTGAAGTTGATGTACTTAGATCTACTTACCACGGTGTCTTCACTGTGGTAAGTTGATTACTGACGCTCCCCCATTGACTCCACCTGTGCCTCTCGCTCTAGTGGAGTACCAGAGTCAATGGGAGAGCGCTCAGCAGTGAATTTATCGCGTCTTCACTAGATGCAATAAATTGACCCCTGCTGGATCAATCGCTCCAGAGATAAGTGTAGACATGCCCTTAGTCTTGCTCCTGCCAGTGTGTAGTGTAGACAAATAACATAGTTAGGAAGACATAAGATGCCTTTTGTCAGCATAACTCTGTAGTGTAGACCAAGCCTTAGAGTAAGAGGCATTAACAAGATAACCACGGTTTTCGCTTTCTTGCAGCATGACTGGAATTCACAAAGTGAAAAACTTTTTGGGGTGAATATATTCTGCTCCTCATACAATCATAAAGATACACAACCCATATCTATCTCACAACATAAAAGACATTGCTGACCTGAGGGTGATAGTTGACATTAAGGACATTTTACATTCGTATGTGCTATAGCATAAAACAGAAGCTTTGTTCTAAAGACTTCATTGAGAAGGCTGTACTTTTCCTATTCCTGGATTACTGCCATAATCAACTCTGCAAATCACTGATGATAAAATACCAGCACATAATTTAGCTAAAATTACAGCACACCAAATTCATTCAATAGATCAATGCACTAGCTCCACCTTCCAGACAATCTAATGAATCCAGCTGTGATGTCTTGACTTGGCTGTCCACTTGAGAATTCACATTCAACATGCTCTGCCTGGTAGCCAGCACCCTGGGTGCTGTAACCCTCATGTGTATGTCTACCTGGTGGCTACAACAATGATATGATGCACGCACATTGGAAGAGTTGGAGTTGGCTTTTCTAGCAGACTAACAGAAAGACATGGTCTTTTCCCTGTGGAACTGAATGGACATTTAAAGAGAGTGTTATTCTCCAATCCTCTCAAGATACACAGCAGCAAACAGAACCTTGCGTACATGCTAGGTCACAGGTCCTCAAACTGTGGCCCACATAGCACATGTTCGTGGTCTACACACAGCTGGCTGGTCACACAGTGCTAGGGTTACCAACTTCGAAATGCAAAAAAACTAGCACCTCCCTTCCCACACAAGGCACGCCCACTGCAACCCCAACTCTGCAAGCCCCCTTCAACAGTCACTTATAGTATCTAGAGAGAGAACACATACAGATAAGATTGATAACATTTTCTTCTTTAAACTGCAGAAGTGGGAACACAGCAGCATCTTTAGCTGGACATGGAAACTTAACATTAGGTACCCCTGTATACTGTCCTAATAATGCAAATCTTTAGACCCATGTCAAAAAAAAACCTGGCAGATTAAATTATTTTTCTGGCAACTGGCAAATCTATTTAAAAAAAACAAACAGCCAGGCCTGTCACATACTGGTCAGGTGGTAACCAGACATGGTGCTAGCTCTTCCCCCACCTCCTCGTTCCCCTTAACCTACTTTAGAAGGTCACTTACAGTTACATTATATGTTTTTGTAGCATTACTTTTCCTGATGAGCATTTCTGCAGCAACTCCAGCAATTGCTTATATGATCATGAATGGGAGGGGAGGTAGCCCATGTGATTACAAATGGATTCACATCAGATGAAAAAAGTTTGAGAACCCTGGTGCTACACAGGCAGATGGAGTGTGTTGAGCTGGTAGGTGCTTAATGATAATATCCTGTTCTGCAGGAAACCAGTAGGGTCCACTCCTGGTTCCCCATATAAAACCCCTCAGGCCAGCAAGGGATGTCAATCCGGGGGAAAAGGAGTGCCTCACACTGCTTCTCAGTGAGGTCTCTGTGCCAGCAGAAGTGTGAGATTGGTGCCAAAAAGAGCTGGGTGGAAAAGAAGTCACTGTGACTACAACCACACCCTTGAGGTTTGTGAAGTGCAGTGTGGGAACCCGCTAAGGAGAAATTAGGGGGCTGCTCAGCATTCTGACAGGAAAATGGAGGACCTCCTTGAGGGGAAAAAAGAAAGAAGGCAGAGGAAATGGGATGAGAACTGTAACTATTCCTAACAATGGTAATTGCAGTTTTAAGATTAGCCTGGCTAGAAGCCCAGGATGATAAACACCACTGAGTCAGTTCAACTGACAAGCATATTATAGTTTGCAATTTGGAAGGCAAACAGCCCTCTGAAGCAATTCAAAAAGAAATGGGTCATTTTGAAGGTGTTAAAAAAAAGTTTGCAAAAATCATATGTTTTACCTTTTTCATTTAAATACAAATATAATTAAACCTAAGCAGCCCTAGCATTATAATTTAGGATGGAATTTTCAAAAATGCCTATGGGAGTTAGACACCCAACTCCCACCGAAAGGTCCACATTTCAAAATAAAAACCAAAACACTTCAGCTTGTATCTGCTAAATACACACATTGTGTGCAAATAAAGAGTTGTGTGTGCAAGATATGTAGTGGTATCATCCAATTTTGAATGCACAATTACCTGTTTGTGATCCTTGCATGTATATTTGCACAGACAGCTTATGCAACCATTTTCCAAAATTTTGCCCCTAACTTCTTTAGGTGCTACTGAAAATGCCACCCCTTAAGTAATATTGTGTTGCTAACAAGCCTTCCAACCATTCCTTATTATTAGGGTGACCATACATCCCACTTTGGCTAGGACAGTCCCTTTTTTAAGCCCTGTCTTGGCCATCCTGACTTTTTTGGCAAAAGTGGGCATTTGTCCTCATTGCTCGTCAACTATCAATTGGCAAGAGCAAACAGGACAAATGCCCACTTTTGCAAAAAAAACAAAAAAACAAAACAAAAAAAAGTGGAAAAGTGGGGTGCGGAGGAACATGCGGGGAGCAGGGGCAAGTGCTGAATCCAGTCCTGAACAGAGGGGAGGCAGGGCTTGGACGAGCAGCAATGCCAGCTCCACGTGGGGAGGGGGGCTCAAATGAGTGGCTTGGACCAGCCCTGTGGGGAGGGAGCTAGGGCTAGCAGGTTGGGCCAGCCCCAAGTGTGGCAGGGGTGGGGGTTCAGGCTAGCCCTACGTGATACCCCATTTTCCATTTGGAAAATATGGTCACTCTACTTATGTAAAACATCTCAGTTTAGACACAATTTTATATCCACATCACACTGAGCTAATGTTGTTTCCATCTCTGTGGGATTTGTGGGTGTTCAACACCTCTGAAGATTAGAACTCTGACTTAGGTACCTAATAATGGACTTGAATGCCAAAAAGCGGGGCTCCTCTTTCTAAAAATCTTGGTCCAAGATTACAGGCAATGGGGAGATTTTCAGACACACAACTGGCATAGGGGTCTCAACTCCCATTGCATTTATTTGATGTACTTTATTCTAACCTCAAAATTACATTTTCAGCAGTTTAAAATAGGAAGTGGGGATATGCAAAAGTTCAGCATTATTTTTATTTGAACTGTTTTGCCTCACCTTAAAAATTAAGCCTGAATATTTGTTCTGTCTATTAGCTGGGATATTTATTCCCTGGTCAGACTGCACTGAAGTAATCTGAATAACTGTATTATTAATTTATATTAATGTAATGCCATTTGCCCCCTTTTGTTGTGTTATCTTTAACCTACATCTGTAACTCATGGTAGCAGAATCCTACAGGAGTCCCTGCTCAGAGCAGTTCTTCACAACAGTATATAAAATTACTCAACATCCAGTGAACTCAGCAATCTCCGATACAGCAACATTTTGGGATTGAAGGAGGCCTGGAGGCCCGTCTAGGTCAATCCACCTATCTAGCATTACTTATCCTGTAGTGTTTCCTTCCTTTTAAGTGTCAGTTTAATTCTTAAACTACATCCACTATTACTGCTTTGATCGTTTTTTTTTTTCCTGCATGCATAAAGACACTTTACATTAAAGGTAATTCTATTGCTGTTGAGTCTGGACCTTCTCTGCTTTCATTTGTGTTCCTTTATGAACTTGTTAGCTGCTCAGATAGGTTTTTGGCACCCACCTTATGTATCTTAAGAGCTGTGTAGAACTCAGTCACATCCCCATATCTAATTAACCTCTTGTCTAATAGATGGCCCCTTTCTAGCCTAAATTTTGCAAGTTACTGCTATTGACTGTCATTGAGTTGTATCTGATCTATACAGGTGTCTGGACCATAGCATAATTTTTTTGGCCTGTCCCCTTAACTTTCAGGCCCTTTGTCATTCCTGATACCCTCGGCTGTACCCCTCACACAAATTTATCCTGATGCCCCTGCTCTAGTCTCACTGGTTCATTGTATACTACTATAATAACCTCTTTTGCTCTGTTTTTTTTCCTTTTTACATCCCAATACTTTATTTACTCTTCTGCCAGACACTGAAGTAATGGTTTGTGTTTTCTGTCCACTCTCACCTCCACTCCTTTTCCTAGTGCATACACATACCCCATCATGTCTGAGTAACTTGACCTTTTAGACACATGCAGTATATTTACATAAGAGAACTTAATGACTTATTTTCATATTTGCCTCTCACTAAAAATTGGCAGATCTCTCTGCAGAGTCATTTTGCATGAGCAGGTCATGCTGGAAAATCTGGACCTCATAGTGGTCCAAGAATAAAAGAAACATGAGCTTATGTTGGCTCTGCTGCCATTCACATTCATAGCAGCCAACTTGCTTCTTCCAAAACATCATTTTTTCAGCAAACCCCCTTGCTTTCAAAACTTTAATTCATCCTAAAACTACATGCAGATGAATGGGCTTCAGCCAGCTCTCTCTTGCTTTAGAGCCAATATGCTGATACAGATCCATTCTGCTTTCAGAAGCCTCACTCCATGCTAATTAATATAAAACACTCCAATTCTCTCTTGTTGGCTCTGAGTCTCTCTGAAAATCTCTCCTTGGTCTTTGCAATGCCTTGGAACTGGTTTTCATAATCTGAAAACTTTATCATTATTCACAGTTGATCAAAAGGGTTGATAGACTGTAAAGCCTACAGTGTGATTTATATGCTTTCATTAGGGGAGAAGGAAAAATGAGAGAGATGACCGTCTTTTGGCAATGTACATCAGTTGTCATTTATAGTGCTCTGTTGGTAATAACATACTCTGAGCAATAATGGGGGTATAGAACAATGGGAACAAATCTAAACATGCAACCACGAAATAAGGTCAATTTTTAAAAACTTTTCTCCAAAAATTAAGCACTTAGATTCCTATTTAGGCACCCAAATAAGTAGCCTGATTTAGACAGATCCTGAGTAGCCACCATTCCCAGAGAAGTCAATGGGAGCCGTGATTCTTAGCACTCCTGAAAGTCAAGCCATTTCCATGCCCAGTCTTAGGCACCCAACTCTGAAAACATATGCATAAATTAACTTCAGAATTTAGTCCATTTCTTCCCACTCATGCTTTCTCCTTGACAATTATTATTTAAATAAAAAAGTGCAATGTAATCATTTTAAATTATTGGCCTAAATCTATATAAAGATAGGAGAAATCCATAAGCCTGTGATCAGTTGTTTTGTGCAGATGAAAACAGAACAAATGAATTCCTGGTATAACTTCACTGCAGCCAGTGGAATTACATCCAGGATGAATTTGGCTCTGCCTGTTTCAAAACTTTACTTCCTTCACTCATGAATGTTTCAAGGGTGTTTTTATTTTGCATCACCACCTTGAAGAGCCAAATTCTGAGAACTGAGCCAAATTCTGAGAACTGAGCCCCACCGTGTTTACAGCATCTCTAAGGATGCAAAGTTCTAGATAATTTTGATGTCAACAGTCCTGCTGCTAATAGGCAGCAGCATTAACACTCTGCAAACACACATAGTAAGTCAGACCCGGGGCCAAAGTCTATATAAACACGACAAAAGCCAGGAAAAGTAATATTATCCTCACTTTATAGATGGGAAACTGAGGCATGGAACGATAAGGGCCAGATATTCAGGTGCTGAGCACCCAACACCACTGAGAATTTTTTGAAATCTGGCTACTTTATTTGGTGCCTAAATGGGAACAGAGTTCTTTTCAAAAGTTGGCCCCACATCCCTTGCTGAAGGTCACCAGAAAGTCTGTGTCCAGTCCCTCAACCACAAGACCATCCTTCTCTTGCAAGTACGTATCATTCAAATTATATTCAGCCATAACATAAGGGTAACCCTACACATGTTAGGCTGGTGACATTCACCTTTCTGATGCATTTACCAAGAGCTCTGTTTTTTGGTCTGGGCTGAAAGAGGAAAGCTGGTTAACAGGCTGACCAGCAGTTTGATCTCCTGCAGTTCCAGGCAGAGTGGATTTGATTTAAGTCACTAGTCAGGAAGACTCTATTTAATCATGGATTTCTACATAAAAGTGCATTCTTATTGGTGTTATAACCTTAATACCTATTCTTCACAACTCAGAGATAGATGAAGCTTTCATTTTTAGAAGGTACACACTATACATTTTTAAGTGATTTATTTTGAAAACCTTTCAGATTAGTTTTACAGCTATATCAGAAAATGAATGATTGTTTGGTTATTTCATTTACCAAAAGGTAACTGAAGCAGATATTTATGAAGTCATTGGGAAGTGAACAGTTTAATCATTAACATTTGGAGGATTTTCTTGTCATGCTATATTAGGAGGAGACAAATAAAGCAATTTAAATGTCTGTCTAACTAAAACAACAACATTACGTATGCTGGATTCTTTTCTTCAACAGAAAACATTTTAACAAAACAAGCATATGTTTGTAACGCATATGAATTTTGAATTTAGTTAAACATTCAAGTTTTTTAAAATTGGGTTTTTGTTAAAATAATTTTAAAAAATTCAATCGACTATGTCACCAGGTCAATATGAGAAACTTAAAACTCTGGCATCTGCAGCTAACTCAGTCATCTTCACTGTCCTTTTCCTGTTCGTTCATAATCTGGAAAAGAAAAACAAGTTTCCTGCATTTCCAAGTCCCAAACGATTTCTCAGTTTGGAATGAATTACTCCAAAAGGAAAAATAATATTTCTTTCTACACCAGCAGAAGAAGCTACTGCTGTTAAAAGTGAGATTATCACCTCAACAGTCTCTGAATCCAAGTGCTTAAGTGACTTCTACCAGTTCACTGGTGTGACTTTCTTTAAAACATCATCAGAAACATATTTCTTGAATGGTTCTTATTCCCAAATTGGGTCTCCTTTATGGCCTGCTGCCATTATAGGTTTTCCCTTCTAGGGAGAGAATGGTATGGTAGATCTCAAATCAATGCAGGCTCCACTCAAAGACCTGAAGACCTGCTGCTCAAACAGTTTCCCTTTTGTTTCTACTGCCTGTCCCTCCCTTCTCACATTTATCTCCAGACTTCTTCTCCTTGTCCAGATCTATTCCGCCCCCAACAATCTTCTATTCACTGAACTTTTTAAAATTTTGCATTTTTAGAGAGAGGTAAGGGATTGACTCACTATACACAAATTTGCAAAGGGACAATAGGGTTGAGGTCCATTATTTCGCATCTCTATATATTTATTTAAAAAACATTTTTGCGGTTAACAAGCATGTTATCTCTGGAGACTAATCCACAGTTTGAGAACTGCCGAACTAAGCATCTTTGATGGTACCTTCTAAACTGAGCACTGGATCCCATTGGGTAGATAGAACAATTAACCTAAATAACCTATATGGAAGCCCCTGGAATGCCATAAGATTGGGTCCCTAATCCATGAACTATTGTAATGCTTAAGAAAAGTTTTGTAAATGAGTTCCATGAATATATTGTTTCATACTATAGAAACAGAATTTATAATTCCTATTCCATGATGAGATATCTTTGAGATATAATGTAGTTTAATTAAGATATCTTTAGATAAAATGCTTTTTGAGGAAAAAATCATCAAAAAAATCTGATTTAAATAAAAAAACACATTGATTTTTATCCATCCTGGTTCCAGGTAGTCCTAGGTCTGATGTTCATAACAATTCCCTCCACTGGTGTCTTTCACACCATCTTGGCTGGATGTGGAATTATAGCAAAAAGGTGCATTTAGGAATTCGGCTAGCTGCGTTATTTAAATCACAGTTCTCATTAAGGATGGAAGAATTTGTTTTGCCAAGTTTAACACCATGGACATTCAGAGAACTTTCTAAAGTTTTATCTGGACTTTCTCTGCCCTGTGCTGATTTTCCGTTTGCTGCAACCCTCTCTCTCCACACGCCTCTTCATCTCAGCTTGTCACCACACTTGCCTCATCTCCCTTACCTCCCCATTCAGCATATCCCCACCTAACTAAACTCATCCAAAAAACAAAATTGGAGAACTACTGAGACATTTGCTGCCATCACATGGTTTATACTGCTGGTGTGTTAGATGCCTCCCTGCACCCCATGTCTGTTTAAATTGTGAGCTGTTCATGGCAGGGACCGTTTACTACTGTGTTAGTACAGTACCTAGTGAATGGGACATCAATTCTTGGTTGGAATAAACATGAACACCGCCACCATTCAACAAGTCACTTACGTGCAGCAGAGACCACCACCACAGGGACTCCCTCTGTCTCAGCAGGGAAGTTTAGAAAAGGGCTGGTGATTCCATGGTTATTTGAATCCACTGAACAAATCCCACCCAGTCACATAGGGCGACGAGGCAGCAACAGACACAGAACCTGCTGCATCTCTGAGGTTGCAGTGGTGACCATGGAGAGGGTCTGCATGGCCATTTCACAGTCCTCATGAACATTCCTTTCTTCCCTCAGCCATTCTTCCTGGAAAGCCCGGATAGTCAGGCTGTGTACTCATGGGAGGATTAAACCTTTTGGATTTGAGGGAGTAAAGGATTGTCTCCAGTTCAGTTAAAACATAGCGTGAGGTCCATTTTCAGACCTGAGGGAAGGAAAGCTATGCAAAAGCGAATTGTTCTGCTGGATGGAGGGGTTTATTGAAGAATGAGTGGCAATTCTGCTCCAGAACTTGCAATGGTCAGGCAGAAGCCAGAGCCATTCACATGGACAGATTGCACAAGGGCTCTGGAGCACTATGGCTATGCACCTAGCTCCCAGTTCCATAGGAATTGTGCAAACAGGGCTTCCCAGGCTCAGCAGTACCTCAGGGACCTAAAAGGCAATGAAAGGTATGTTGTTTCATAACTGAAAGATGCATGCGCTTCTCTCCAAGGCAGTTTCTAGCACAAAGAAGCCAGAGATGCAAGCACTAAGAGGGGGTGGCTTGAGTCCTGTATATTTTCTCCAGATTTTATTTTAACCTCAACTGAATCCTGCCGCTTCAAATTGCAAATCTCTATGCAGGGGATTAGGCTTTTGATCTGGGTCTGATGTCAGCTTAATGTTTCTGAATTTAAGTGCCTGGATATTATGTAGAATAGCTCTCTACAAATACAAGGCATGGATGGATGAGCAGATGGGGATAAAAAAAAAAGAGAAGGCCTAGATTTTCAAGCAGCGCAGAGAGGACAGAAAACAGCTGAGACCTTGTCCCTAAGAGTGTAATCCTGGAAGCCCATGAAATTTCTATTGATAGGACCCTTTCTTTCAAGCCCTGACACAAGGAATAGAGCCTTGGCAACTTAATACTAACTACATCAGTTTCTACTGAGACTAAACATGACTGACATTATCAACTAATTATGGCTTATATTATAAGTGTCTTTTGACAAAGCAGTAAAAGGGAATTTAGCCCTCTCTCTCCACTTGATATCAATTGGCACCACACAGCTAAAACCTCAGCTGGGTGGTGAAATTATGGAATCCAGGCCAGCCTTGTTTGGCAGCCTCCAAAACATGGTTACTAATCTGTTCCTAAGTGGAAAATACTAGCTGCCTGAGGTTCTAAAAGTAAATTCTGTGAGTCAAAAATAAGTAGTGATCTGTAGGCCTCAAAGTACTTTACAAAAGAGGCAAGTATCATTATGCCCATTTCACAGAGGAGGAAACAGAGGCACAGAGACAAAGTGAATTGACAAGGTCAGTGCCTTGTCTACTAGGCAATACTGCTTCTGTAAATCTAAACTCCCATCAGAGCAGATTAAGAGAGGACATAGTTGAAATGCCATATATAAAATTCTAAGGAGTATATTAAAATCAGCAGAACATGCTTCTGTTGTATAAGTGTGCTGCCCCAGGACACCTACTGGAACTTTAACTGTTTCATTATCACTGTGACTTAGGACTGAGTTTTCAACAAAAAGACTTCTGTCGCGATCCACATGCTGTACCTCCCATTCAGACTTCAGGAATACGCTCAGAATGGCATACTATCAATTCCCCATTAATCCAGGAGCAGTTTACTGTTTGTGTTCTTTCCTGGTTCAGTTGGTACAGCAAGAACTAGTTTTTTTGCAGGAAAACTTTTGTTATAGAAAGTGAATACATTTTTAAATTATGAAAGACACCTTTAGCTTCCATTCAAGTAATTTCATAATTCCTTAGATCTTGAAAACTTGTTTCTCCATCCCCTTGACCCTCCTGCACTAGGCACCTGCACAGATTGATCTCTCATTGTTGGGCAAGTCAAGCGTGCTCATTAGAGCAATTTTTGTTTTGTTCATGAAGAGCAATTCTCTACATACATAATTACAGTTTGCTAACTGTTTTAAGGGGATGAAGAGGAGAAGAGAGGGCAGCGTTCTAATATACTGAGAACATTCACCTTCCCAGACATTAATGGCCAGATAACAGGCTCACCAGTTTGTACTTTCATAGTTCAAGAAGATATTGGTGTAAGCTTGTGTCCAATTAAATGGAGCTGACATGGGCATAAGCCATAGCCAGGTCGGCCTTAGCAGATCCAAGTTTGGGTTTGTATGGCTGCTCTGATCTGCCATCCTGTGTATTTCAAGTTTTCTCCCAAAATGCCTGATGTTCCTAGCTGCTGAGCTCTCACCAGTCCCACTGGAATCCAATACCCGCTGTGAAGGTTCAGCATCTATCAGGAGTTAGCCTATAATCAGCTGTATTTCTACTTCACTCTGGAGTGAGCCCCTTGTAGGAATGAGTGCCCTCAACTCCAATGCTTCAGACAGGGGCAGCCTTAGGGAAAATAGCATTCTGGGCACACTTGTATTTTGGCACCCTAAGCCCCACTGACAACCCAGACTCCCCCCACCTCATTGCCCCCAGGCCCTGCTGCCTCCCTACACCCTTACACAGCTTGCAACCCAGGCTTACACTGCTCCTTGCCTCTTGACCCCCAACCACAGTACCCTGAGCGGTTATCCACCCATAAGGCCAGCCCTGACTTCAATGCTGGAAGTGTTGGGGTAAGCTATGGTGGCCCAATTACAGTTGCTTATATTTCTTGTTTCAGGGCCTGGTTCAGATATGTAATGCTTCAGTGTATATTCCTGAAGATATTTTCCAACGAAATATTAGCCTTACTCATTACTTAAATCCTTCAGTAGCATCCTATTATAAATTACATAGCTGATCTGGTAGTACAACAGCAGCAACAAAAAAAAAAAACTGGGACTGAGAAGATTAGAAACTCCTGCCCATGCAATGAATCAGTTAACATAAGAACATGCTCAGTTTTCCACCTACAAAAGAAATAATTTCCCCTACATCACTTGGAGATTCTGGATGCAACTATACTGGGGCACAATATTAGGTTGTTGGTCTTCACTAAATATAGGCATCTAGCCCAGATGTTAACAATGGAGATTATATGAGCTCTGTTTTTCTTTTTAAAAACAAACACACACTAGGATAGATTTAAGAAGCTAGACTACTCTCCAATTGAATAACTATTATATGCCTATAGTGGAACAATTGAGACCCAACTGTGTTTGAGCAGCTAGCTAACAAAGTTGTTACAGTTATGCCATCTTCACTCTGGGAGACAGAAGAATTTTGTAATTTGCTTTAGCTCCCCTTTTAGTGCCAATACATGAAACTAGTAAAATTAAACTAAAATCCTTTTAGGAACATTTGGTAGCATACTGCAAAAGAGGGTGAGTAAATAGAGGCAATAGCCATTGTTTATTCTACTAGTAGAAATGATCTTTGAGAGCTTGCCACAGTTTATGCTGGGGTTTTCTGAAGTTCTTGTTACTATTCACAAAGACCAAATATTTAAATACTCCAACATTTGAAGAACACTCAAGCTCTATTCTGAGAATGTGTATGAAGTAGGTCAAGGAAAACACTTCAGTTTGTCCCACTATTTCTTTAACATAAAGAAATTGTAATGATAGAGCTGAGACTCTATGTTACTATGATTATCATCATCAGAAGCAGGATAGTATTTGTACCTAGGGCACTGGACTACATGTAATGAGACCTTGGTTTTAATTTCAACTTCACCACTGACCTTAGGAAAGTCACTTCACCTCTGTGCCCCTCTGTTTTTCACCCTTTGTCTGTCTTTCCTGTTTATGTTGTATGCTTGTCTCCTACTGTGTGTTTGTTTGGTTAGGCCTCCAAGTGTTAATACAATACAAACAACAGTTCATTAGCTTACCACAAAAGAGTAGTTTTGATAGTCTCTAAGTTTTGGCTGGTTCTGAAATGTGCTGCCAGAGGCTATGCAGCTCGGGAAAAAAAATTAAAAAGGGAGGGGGGCAGCCTACTATAGGGCAAAATAAGGGGACAGGCCTTATTTCAGAAAAAGATTACTACACCCTGTCTTTGGGAAATTTCAATCACTGAGCTGAGTTTTACTACCACCATCTCCATACCAGTGACTTGGAAATCTTCTCCATCCACTCAACCCTGAATCTCATTCAATCTCTCCAACATCTGCTGGATGTCTCACCATCAATTTAAATTTAATATGGACAAACCCAAACTTGTTCTCTTTTCTACCACATCCTCTGTTACCTCTGGTTCCTGTCACAGTCAACATCACCCCTCACCTGCCCTAATTAACTGCTATAACTTGTTGAGTATCTTTTACTCTTTCACTTGCCCCTTCTATCTAACCCATGCCAAATCCTGCTGCTTCTACCTCTACATCATCTGTCTTGAGTCTCTACTGAAGGGACAGACTTTCTTCAGTTCATCTCTTTTTTGATTTCTACCATACCCACATCACCCCACACCAAATACTACAACTAAAACTCTCCATTAGTTCTCATACTTGCTGACAAAACCCTGGTCCATTCTATTAGCATTCATGTTCATAAAAGGCATTATCTGATAGTCTCATTACACCCCAGCTTTCATTCAGTCCACCCCACCTATTATTACTCTGTCCCCCTCAGAGCGCTTACTCAGCTCCTAGTCCCATTCATTCCCCACCCACGCACCCACATTGCGCTGAATGTGCACAGCCGTTCCTTCCCGCCCTCACTACACCCACCCATTCTGCACACGTCCAATCAACCCCAAATGCAGCTCAGCGAGTGAGGCTCTCAAGCCAGCCAGCCCTCCCATCGCTTACCCCCAGCTGCAAGAGAGAGGGGAAAGTACCCGTGCCTTCCTATTATAAGCGGAGCTCACAGGGGGAGGCTCCATGAATGCAGAGTCCTTATCCCCTCTCAGTCACTCCAAACCCCCTGCCTGCCGGCTCCTATGCCTACCTCCCCTCTCCCTGCTAAACAAGCCCCGTGTGCCTCATACAGCCTATTCTTCCCAGGCTTGAATCGGACCAGTCAACCATGCGGCATCCCTTCCCGCGGTCAGAAAACCGCTCCCGAGTCCCGACTGCTCGCTGAGGGCTCAGCGCAGCAGCTGTTCCGTACCTGGCAGCCAGCTCCTCCCCACGCTCCGCATTCTCTTACCACCTCCCTATAGGGCTGGACCCTGGAGCTGGGGGAAAAATACCGGCAGTACCTATCCTTCCACTCCCAGCCCCTCATATAAGGGGCAGCTTAGGAGTGAAACTTACTACATAGGTGTCAAGTATCAGAGGGGTAGCCTATTAGCCTGGATTAGTAAAAGCAGCAAAGAATCCTGTGGCAGCTTATAGACTAACAGACGTTTTGGAGCATGAGCTTTCGTGGGTGAACACCCACTTGGTCGGGTGCACATGCATCCGACGAAGTGGGTATTCACCCAGAAAAGCTCATGCTCCAAAACGTCTGTTAGTTTATAAGCTGCCACAGGATTCTTTGCTGCTTTTACTACATAGGGTGACCAGATGTCTCAATTTTACAGGGACAGTCCCAATTTTTGGGTCTTTTTCTTATATAGGCTATTACCCCCAATCCCAGTTTTTCCACACTTGCTGTCTGGTCACCCTAGTCACCCACCTATTCTTCAATGGACCACTCCCCAAAATGCCACTGTCCCCAAACCTGCTCCCTATGCCTTTCCAGCCCCTCACCTACCAGAGGAGTCTTCTGAGGGTGCCAGTGATCTCTCCCACCTCAGCAGGAGACTGGCTGGAGCACTGGGATTTCCAGGGCAAGGAACACTCATTGCCTTCACACACCCCCAGCAGCAAGGCCTGACAGTCAGGTTTTTGCCACCCCAAGCAGCAAAAACGAAAAAAAAAAATCCACAATCATGATCTGCTCTACTGTTGCCACTTCAGTGGCAATTCAGCTACAGGTCCTTCGCTCTAAGAAGGAGTGAGGGACACACCACCGAAGAGGCGGACATGCCATCCCTCTTGATTGGCCTCTCCAAGCACCTGCTTGCTGGACTGGTGCCTGAAGCTAGTCCTGGATACAGCTCAGGAGAGAGTGACCAACTGGTAACGAGGGAGAAGTCACACACCCACCCAGTGGGTGGGGCTTCTCATCCATGTGATGGCACAAGCCCCTCATATGTGTGTGGGTAGGTTGTTGGGTCTCCCTGAGCCCAATTTATCATAGGACACTTTTGGACAGGCAAGGGTCTTAGCAATCCTCTTCCCCTGAAGAGCTGAGTGCTTTAGAGGGGTGGGGAAGCAGGTAGTTCCCCTCAGTGGTATTCCTTAAGGTTGAAAGGAGAGGGAGAGGCTAACAACCCACACCTGCAGATGTCAGAAGGGGTGTGGGGGGATACTATCAGTTCTTTTCTTCCAGAAAACTCCCATGGTAAGAGGGAGCAAGCTGGGTGTGTGGTGGTCAGGTGCCGTGGGAAGGCAGCTACAGCAGCACAGAGAGGGATTGGTGTGGCCAGCAGCACTGGGGTGGGGTCGGCAGTGCTAGTATCTTCACTAGTGAATGGTAAGAATGGCTAGAGAGGGGATGGGGAGCTAGGAATTAGTCACACCCTAGTGGCTCTCTGCAGAAAGGGCTGAGCTTTGGTAGTGCTCCCAGTCCTTTGTTTACACAGCTAAAGGGTATGGAGAACTTGGAGCCAATCTCAAGGTAATTTCTCTGCAGACCATAAAAGGGTCTGAAAACCTGGAGTCTATGTGGAAGATTAGTGGAGTTAACAGATCTGAGCTTCCAAAGTTGTTTTCCTTCCATTGTAAGCTCTGCATAATGCTGCTTCTACAGCTTATCCATCCTTGTTCTGCATTGCTCACAATGCTAGTCTGGTCCACCTGATTGACAGCTATGCCTCCCTCCCCTCTTGAGATCAGCAGCAAAGCCACTTCCTTTTCCATTCAGATCTTCCTGCAGATCCAGCTCTGGTGTTATGCCTATGGAAAACTAGTTGATGGCTAATGGAGCGTTTGAGTCATTAACATTTATATATTTAGCCACCTTGTCTGTATACATTGTATTTCTTCCTTCATCAGTTTAAAAAAAAACAAAACAAAACAGTAAGAGCTCTTCAAGGCTGGGACTATTCCTTTCTTTCATTTGGAAAATAATTAGCACACTGTGGGCAGTTACTGGAAAGAAATAATTCTGAGAGGTATATCAGAGCAGGGTTTGGTAGCAGCCTTTCTAGCTAAAGTCACAAAACATGTTCCATGCTAAGCATTGTTTTTCAAATGCTTGTAACTCTCCGAGAAGATCTCTTACCCTTAAGCCTTTCTATGCTTGATCTCTTGCTGCAGATGAATTTTCCAGCAAGGCCTGAGCCAAATCCCTTTAGCCACTTGACTAAAGGAGAGGGCAAAGAAAAAACAAATACTTTTCCTACTAAAGAAAAATGCAATCTTTTGTGACAAGAGAAACAGGTGAAAGTTGAAATGTGGCATGGCCTAGTCCTAAACAAAGACTTATAAAGCAGGGTCATGGTAGACTTATCCAACAACTGCAGCAGTTTGCACAGATGCATAACAAAATAAAACATCCAATAAAGCTTCTGTCAGGTGAGCCAGCCATATTCAATATTTATTGGAGCAAAGAACTTTCCCAGACTGCAGCCCCCTTACTGCGGCTTTAATTTCTTTCTGTGTTGGAAGGTGGAATTTCTGTTCCTGGTATCTGAACAGTGGAAGAAGGTGTGCCGTTTGTTTGTTATTTTTTTTTTAACACAAAAGGCCATGATTTAGAAAACCATTTATCATTTTGTCAAGATTACACATTTGTAGAATATGTAACAAGATTTCTAAGGAACAGATGTTTCACTTTTTATTAAAAATAGATATGACAAAAATACACATTCCAGTAAACAAGACTTTTCCAGTTGTCATGTGGAAGCAATAAGATGCTAACATGATCTATATACATAGATCCTTTCAATGGCTAATTAATTGTCTGATATTTTTGTAAGCACATCTCAGATAATTCTTTTTGAGAAACTTCCCTACAGGCAGAACTTTTAAGGTGGGCAATCATCATTTGCTCCAACAGCCATTTGAAGCCAATAGTCCAGGTTCCTAAAAACAACAAAATTGTACAAGTTCTCTCCTCCCTTTTGGAAACCATGTTCACTTTCTCTCCAGGAAACAGGGCTGTCTGCAAAGCCATGCACGGTTAAGGTCACCCACTGAGCCAATTTCGGTTCATCAAAATAGCAACTGGAAAAGAAAAATAAGTTAACTGCTAATTAGAACGGAACAATAAATTATGTTGAAGTACACCAGAATGGAATTAGAGACCCAACTACTTAACTGAAATGTATAACTAAGGAGTTAAAAATCACTCTTGGGTTTACTGAAATGTAGGAAACCCAGTAGTGTAATGAGTATCTTATTTGAAAACAAATGTTTTATATGAGAAATTCCAACTGCTGTCACACCATTTTAGAAGGTACATATGGAGAGCACAAAGGGTTGTAGTTTTCCTGCTGAGGCACTAGCATTCCTTCAGACCCTTAATATTGTCTTAAATTAAAATATTTATGAGACTGCTCAGTTTAAATATTTTAATGTTAACTGATTATGTAAAACTGAACGAAAAACAAAAAAAATGGCATCAAATGGCATTTCACAATGCAGAACTTCACCCCTGAAGATTTATATTGTATTATGTACTTTGACACATGTAACTGAGCTGTACTTTAATTAGAAATACTTTTTTTTAAATAAAACCAGCTTTTCTGAGCAGCCTCTGGCAGCCACCATATTGCAGGGAATTGGCATTATTTGTGCCTGGGATAATAGAACAATCCAATGTCAGAGTGGAAGACATATGGAAAGAAAATCTGGTGAACGGACTCTTTTTGTGGATTAGTACTGCGGCCATCAGAAGGGAACCAGACTACAAATCAAACTGATATTAATAAAGGCCAGGCATTGTCCAGTGGTCTTAAGACTGGGAGCCAGAACATCTGTGTTTTAATCAAAGCTCAGTGTGACTTGCTTTAGAAGTTGAAAATTTGGCTGTGAGTTGTCCAATATGACATACAGTGCGCCTGATTTTCAAAAATGCTGAGCTCCCACAGCTGCCATAACTTCAACAAGAGTTGTGGCTGCTTAACACTAAAAAAACAACAAACAACAAGACTAGAATATCTCAAAGTTGGGTCCCCCAAAGCTGAGGTAGTCAAAATCAGTTGTCACTGTTGATAATTTTGGCCTTAACCTCTTTGCTTCAGTTTCCCTGTATGTAATTGGGGATGATATCCTTTACTTACCTCTGTGGGGTGCTGAAGATTAATCTTTGTAAAACACTTTGAAGGGGAAAAGTATTAACATTGTAAATATGTTATAATAATGTACCTCTGATGGCCCTTACCATAGCTGTTCCAATAACTGAATTATCTTCTCTGGGAGTATAAAGCCAGTGATTGTGCACAAATAGGCTTGCTCCACTATTGTGCTGGGCTGAGGACAGCAATAGGTTGATAAGAAGCTAAAGGACTTGTTGTCTCTGAAAACAGAAATAATCTGGATGAAGTACACTGCAAATTTTCTACACCAACGCTACCATTTTCAGAGTTGTGCATCAACCATGAAGCACCTAAATACATATTTAGGCCTCTAAATAAACAGTCTGTTTTTCAGAAGTGCTGAGCACCGTGAAAAATCAAGTCACTTATTTAAGGTACCTAAAGACTGAAGTGCCTACTATCAAGCATCAAAGGTAGAAAATTATGGCTTATGGTTGTTTTTTTTAAATATTTAAGATCAAGGCAAGTTCAGATACTTACAAACCAACTTTGTTGCAAACGGCACCTAGCCATTCAAACAGTTCCTGCGCACTGCATGACTCTTCCAGCTTTCCATGCAGTTCATTACTATGGAACACTGGACACTGCAAATTTCTTAATGTGCTGAATGTTGTTTTTGGCTGATGGGCTTGTATTTGGTTTTTGGAAAAGTATGACATCAGTGTTGATCCTTCTGCACCTAACAACACAGGCCACAAAAAGTTGTTATAAAACTGCAACAACAAAGGAACAGTGAGTATCAAACTAAACTGAAACCTTTGCATGCATCTGTAAAGGAAAGATGTGTGAGATGCTCTATATGATGAACTGAAATTAAAACTGCTTACACGCTATTTATCTACCTGCGCCAGAGCCCTAGATTTTTTTATCTTCTCCTCTTTTCTTGGAAATGAAGTACAGTTTCAGATCCAGCAAGCTCTACAGAGAAACCTTATTGAGCCATATTTGTATAATTCAATTTGTCATTAGCAACAGTTAAGGCAAAATAAAAAATTAAACTCGTGTTACAGAACATCTTCAAGGATGAGTGTTTAATGTTTCCAAATAAATAGCCATAGGAAAGGAAAAATTATGCTTTTCCACTTGTTCTTTCTCTATAAGAATGCAAATGGAGAATCTGATCATCCCACTGAAATGTTAAACAGATTTGGAGGCTTAGATGACAGTTTATTACAAATAGAACATGATCACCTGAATATAGTTTATCACTAACATTATGTTTTGAGTCTGTCCTCTTTTCTCCCACACCATCTCTTCAAGATATATTAACAGACTCAAAAGCAAGATATCCAATTGGTAAAAGGCAATTTTTATAGTGTCCCTGCCTACACTTTGAGATCCTTGGATGAAAGGAGAAAAACAATACTAAGTCTCCTTCTGAAAAAGTCAGTGGCAGGCTGTTTCTGAAGAGATGTTCTATATAGGCCACCAACAAGAGAGCTTGTATTCTGCATGTCAGAGGAACAGCATAGAGCTGCTTGAAAAATGGCCACTTTTCCCCATGGAAAATTTCAATTTTTCAATAAAATTTCAAAACAAAAAACATTTATGTGGAAAACCAAAATATTTTGACTTGGAAATACTGCTGCAGTGCCTTGTGCTCTCATTCTCCTCTATAGGCCAGGCTTCCTGGTTGATGTTGGACAACTCCTATAATGTACCACAGTTTCCCCTTTTGGAGAGGGGAGACAGTGGATCATGGCAGATGAAGCCAGAACAAGGAGCCTGGCCTATAGAGGAAAATGGGGACATGAGGCAAACAAATTACATCTCCCCTGAGGCACCACTGCAGTACTTCCAAATCAAAATGTTTTGGTTGTTTGATGAAAAGAAAAAAAAAAACTGTGTCAAAAAATAGTTTCAATGGACATTTTTTAATCAGCCTTACAAAAGCGCAATAGCAGGCCATACAGTGGTTGTACATTAATTTCAAAATCAAACAGCAACTGCAGTTTTCTTCCTGACCAATTTTACTTCATGTCACTGCACCTTTGAGGTGCCATCAACAAGAGTTTGTTCTGCAAGTAACAAAATGCCACTATATTACAAGTTTACAACCCAAATAAGAATGATATCTAATTATTGGTGTATGCAGTGTTGTTGGTCCCAGGATATTAGAGAGACAACTTCGGTGAGGTAATATCTTTTACTGGACCAACTTCCGTTGGTGAGACAGACAAGCTTTCTAGCTTACACAGAACTCTTCACACAGCCCAGACCTGAGGAACAGCTCTTTGTAAGCTCAAAAGCTTGTCTCTCTCACCAGCAGAAGTTGGTTCAATAAAAGATATAACCTCACCCATCTAATTTTATGTCATCCATAGTTAATATTCTAATATTCTTCTAATATTACAGTTCATTCTTATTACCTTTGTTATGCCAGGACAGCAGGAAATCAAATTCTAAAGGTTTCTTCTCTTTCAAGGCCCAAAGCACTCTTTTATGTTTCTTACTATCAGGATCAAAGGCTGAGTCAGTCAAGTCAATGGTAATAACTGTGAAAGATGAAAGGGCAAATTTTACTCAACAGAGCTCAGCTTTAATATTCAGATTCTATAAGAATTATCAGAGAACTAGAAGACGTTGTCAACTACTTTTTATGGATACACTTTGTTTTTCCTTTTAAGTTAACCCTCCATGCCTTGTAGCACTCTCTCAAAATCTTAGTCATATAGCTGTTGCTCTCCATTTTGCACATGAAAATTTCTCTCTCTCTATTCTGATGTAGAAGATGTTACAACTGCTGCCTTTTGCTATCTTCTCTGCTTGTGTCTCAGCTTCACTGTGCAGAAATCAAGGGAAAGTTGTGGGATTTTGTTTGGTGGCTTTTTGTTTGTTTTTTTTTTTTTTAAGGTTAACTGCTTTCTAAAAACCAGCAATGAGCAGCTCACTTTTGTGAGGGAAATAAGAAAAGGGGGAGCTGTCATGCCAAAATAGTGGCTTTAAAAAAATACTAGCAACAGACCATTGGCATGTAAGAAAAAAGCTATAGCTTACAGTACCAGCAAAAGCCATACTTATGGCTTCAGCACTGTTTCCATTATGAGCCTGTTTTCCCACACCCATTGGTCCCAGTTCAAAGATGAATTTTGAAAAAAACTGAAGAAATTTTATTGAGCCATTTTTAAGTTTGATGAAATAGCATTATTTCCTATTTTGCTACCAGTTGTTTTTATGCAGATAACTTAAAATCAACAGCACTCTGAAAGTTCATCTTTGCTTGTAATTAGCTTTCAATATGTACGGCCCTTCTAGGTTTGTGTGGGGAGGATATGAACTAAGAGAGTTAGTGATTTGTAAAAAATCAGTCATAAACATGTCCACAGGATATCCACTAAGAACTGCAAATTTTCTTTACAGTGTGCAAGGCACGGAGGCTACTGAAAGGACAATTTGCCTGAGAAAGATTTTGTGTCACAAACACACAGAACAAAATCCAATCTCTCTCTCTCTCTCTCTCTCTCTCTCTCTCAACAAAAGGGGTCCCTCAAATGTAGTTTTTTTTTCTTTGCAGTTTCTGCAGCATTCTACAAGGTGTAAGCTTTCATTTAAAAAAAAAAGATTAGGGTTTTTCTTTTTCTGCTGTGAAGATACAGAGATTGCATACAGAATATAAAATGCAAAAATGCTCACATCCTACATTACTGCAATAAAAGGGATATGTAATAAAAATCAATCAAGAAATGCAGAAATTAAGTTCTTACAATATCAACAAAATATTAAATGTATATGTTCTATTTGTGCTTTTCTTGTTACTTGTGTAGTTTACATATTTCTCTCAATATGTGTATGGTGGTATGTACACAGGGAGAAAACATCTGAGAGATTAACCGAATTTAGAGGAATCAAAGCTTAAACTCAGATAGTTTGGTGTCCTATTAAGAACCTTTATAAATAGATATTACTATTAGAATAGGTGCTGTAAGTGTAAACAATACTTACTATATCTCATGACTTTTTTACCAGAATACTGAGATGGACGACCTTGTAGTCCAAGCTCCTCATACGTGTCCTTGTCTACTGATATAATTAGTTTTCCTATGAACAGAATGGATTTTTGTTAGTAGCAGTTATCTCTTCCATAGCTCTCTTTTAAGTCTTTGAGAGTATCATGCTGCATAAAGTTAAATCTGGATCACTAGGTGTTAGTAATGTAATCCAGGCTTCTTCAGTTCTAGTTAAATGGATCACAAAGAGTAATCCTGGAAAATCTTAACAGTAGATTATTGTTGGTTGTCAAAATATGTCTTATGAATTAGCATGAGTGAACCCTAAATAACATAATTCCTGAGTTGTGCAATTACCCTATGTAACTTTGCCATGTCACTTCTGTCACCCATATCTTCCCTCCTCCCAGCTATTCCCTAGTGTTTGTTATATTCATTTGTTGAATCTTGTGTTAGGCCCTGATTCTGCAAACACTCGCATATGCTTGAAGCTGTTGCTGTGCTTAAACTTATTGACTTCAATGGGCCTACTCAGGTGAGTGAAGTTAAGCACATACTTAAGTGTCTGAAGTTTGCAGCTTAGATTGAAAACACTTCAGTGCATTCACAGAGCCATCCTTTGCCGCTGTACAGCATTTAGCACAATGGAGCCCTTGATCCTGACTGGGGTCTTTGGACACTACCACAAAATAATAATATTGAGGGTCAAAAAGGACTGAACTGTGATATCACCCAGTGCCTAAATCATGGACTCCAGAATGGCTGTGAATATTATTTTGAAACATTTACACATTGCTAGCATCCAGAGACCACAATCAGGATCAGATTTCCATTGGGTTAGTGGCTGTATATACATACAAAAGATGATATCCCTGTTGCAAAGAGCTTACATGAAGAATTTCAGTTTACTTGTGCTCTGCCAAACGCTTGCTTTTTTTTTTTTTTTTGCACACAACTGGGTTATGACAATTAGCAAATGAGACCAAAATTAAAAGGATATGAAAAGATTTACATTTTTACTGTAATTGATGTAATATGTATTGTATAATATGTTGAAATCTCAAGATGTTTGGAAAACAGTGAAACAAAACAAAGCTCTCCATTACTCTCATATGTGAAATGCTTAATTATACTTTGAGAGAAGTATTACTCAGTACTTTTAAGTACTAAATATTTCATCATAGTATTTTGAGAAATATACTAAAACCACCTGATCCATATTTTTTAAGGGGGCAGCGTCAACTTAAAATGGTTTTGATTTTAGAGTTTGTAAGAAGCAGCCTTTAATAAAGTTTCAGACCAACAGAAAAGCTTGTTTTTTAATTTCAATGAAAACAGTTTTTACACAAACATTCCTCTACAACATTAGCAACCCAAGGTTTGCAGCACTGACCATTTAAAATAAGTAAAAGTGAAACTGACTTAATTGAGTTTACTGTCCATGATGTAAGAAATGAAATAAATTGCACAAATGAACAAAGAGTAACTTTCTTTTTTTTAATATTTCACTTGAATAATTACTAGTAAGTATAGGTAAAGAAATGTACTCATGATTTTTCCAGTTGACGGTACCCCTTTCAAAAACCCAAATAAAAACAAAACAATCAAAGGCCTTAGTCAATATCTGTGCATAATGAATAGTATGAATTCATACCAGTTGGTAGTAGAGCAGCAGCATTATCTTGATCAATTTTTGTGTTGTATGTAAGAGCATAGCATGAACCTTTAACACAAAGGAACAGTAAAATCTGAGGTTATACAGTTCTCAAAAAATATACTGCCAATATTTAAGTTAGACTCATCTCAAGATAAATAAATCAGTCAGTTGCTGTTTAGATCCTGCTTGATTTCTGCACTTCAAAGTAATTAGCCTTCTCCCACTATGGTACTTTCATGTTGCCTCTACAAATTTGACAATGACATTTTCAGGGTTTTATAACCCAGATGAAATTCATTCCAGGCCCAAAACTGAAACACTTTATTTCACCCAGGAAGTGATTCTTTTCACCAAATTAGAAAAAAATTTGGTCCAACCATTTTTCAGATATTGGGTCACATTGAAAAAAAAAAAAAGAGAACAATGTTGTTATTGTGGACATTTTTTCCCAGTCATATCCCACAACCACCTTCATCTTCTAAAATCAAGAGCCCAGTCCTGTAATCTTGGCACGAGTGGTCCCATTGCTTGAATAGGAACTGTTGGCACTAGTACTATTCAAGAGAATAAGAGCAGCAAGAAAGAGGATCCTAAATTTAGTAAGTAATTGTCCCTCCATCAAGGATTAACTACTTTCCTTTTAAATCAGCTCATTTGAAAAAATGCTTTGCTCCATGATTGAGTCCTCAGTGATAGGGAACTTTTTGGCATCAACAAAGTGGTGGATGTCCCTGGATGTCTGCCACCAACATGCCTTTTCTTCAGAGTGTTAAATATCAAAGGCAGGAGACAGGTTGTTCCATCTTTGATGTTCAAGATGGAAGAAACACCAGAGGGAGAAACCATTTCTATGTGCAGATTTACATGCCCTCTTTGGAACGTGCAGATTTTATTCATAATTACTATCTCTATAATGACATTTAACGAGAGACCCAAAACTTTCACAAGATGATTATAAACTATATGGAGAAGAATCACGTCACTAATATCTGAAATGCAGTTACCTCTAGGCTGGAAGATAGCTGCGATTTAACAACAACAGCAACATATCACTACAGTTCAGGACATAAAGCAAAGCATAAATCACATCCAATTGAAACTGCAAGGAGAATTCAGGTAGGCAGACTGTAATTACTCAGATGGGAACTGAGCTAGAGCACCAGGGCTAACCTTCCTTCATTCCATTCCTATAAAGGATGCCACAGGCCTGACACATATTCACCTATTGCTATTCCTGATAGGTCAGATCACCACAAACCTTAATAAGGCTTCTGATTCTAACATTTTGCTTCTCCCTTTCACC
Source organism: Gopherus flavomarginatus (assembly GCF_025201925.1). Classification (NCBI taxonomy): domain Eukaryota; kingdom Metazoa; phylum Chordata; order Testudines; family Testudinidae; genus Gopherus; species Gopherus flavomarginatus. Next base: position 179,012,927 of record NC_066618.1, read on the forward strand.
CATGTACAAACACACTTCAAAGTTTGATGCATCTTAGTGCAGTGGTTTTCAAACTTTTTTTTCTGGGGACCCAGTTGAAGAAAACTGTTGATGCTCGCAACCCAGGGCAGGGGGTTGGGGCACAGAAAGGGGTCAGGGCTCAGGGCTGGGGGTGCAGGCTCTGGGGTAGGGCTGGGCTCTGGGGGGACCTCAGGGCTGAGGCATGGGGTTGGGGCACGGGGTTGGGGCACGGGGTTACCTCCAGCAGCTCCCAGTCAGCAGCGTAGCTGGGGTGCAGAGGCAGGCTTCCCACTTGTCTTGGCACCGTGGACTGTGCTGTGCCCCAGAAGCAGCCAGCAACAAGTCTGGCTCCCAGGTAGAGGCACGCAAGTGGTTTCGCGTGATTCTCACCCACAGGCACCTATCCTCCCTCTCCCCCTCAGCTACCATTGGCCAGTTTCTGGCCAATGGGAGTATGGAGCTGGTGCTCGGGGTTGGGGCAGCATGCAGAGCCCCATGGCCCTCCTGCCTAGGAGATGAACCCGCTGCTGGCTCCTTCTGGGGCGCAGTGCGGTGTTGGAAAAGGTAGGCACTAGCCTGCCTTAGCTGGGAAGCACCACTGACGGGAATTTTAATGACTATCGGCAGTGCTGACCACAGCAAGGCGACCCAGTGCCTTACATGTCATGACCCAGTACTGGGTCACAACCCACAGTTTGAAAAACACTGCCATAGTGTATGTCTACACTACAAAAAAAAGGTGTGTTTTTAACTTGGATTACTTACCCTGTGGTAGTTAACTTGTGTTAAAATATCAGTGAAGATATAGCACTTGGCTTTTAAATTTGGTTAGCAGTTAGGCTCCTCTTCCTATAGATTTTAATTTGAGCCGCTAACCTGAGTAAAAGCCAAACTGCTGTGTCTTCATTGCTATTTTCACTCAAATTAGCTATTGCAGTTGGCTAATCCAAGTTAAGAACACTTTTTTTTGCACTGTAGACACACCCTAAATAACTGTTACCTCAAGCCCTGTAGGGCTAGAACATCATTCTGAAATCTTGGAATTACTGCTTTCAAATGTTTGACGCTTTGCTCTCTAGCTAGTGGTTTACGAGATCATTCCTGTTAAGAATTATGTGGGGAAAGCTGTTGTAAAGATAAACACTGTCAGGAGCAGTGTATATTTTCAGGCATTTGTCCAAGAACTCTAATAAGGAAGAGAATAAACTGATCTGAGTGTACTACAGGATTCTCTTTGTTAAGTTTTCTCAGCCTTAAAAAAACAAACAAACAAACCCAGTGACCTTGCTCTCTCCCCACATTTTCTGTCCATCCTCTACCATTTCTTCTACCACTAACCTTTCTCCTCTGCACTATAACAGGTATAATAGCCTATTTACTAGGGACCAGAGAGAATAGTGATGCAGGCTTCTCTATTTGTTCTTCTCTTTCAAATGCCAAGAATGTCACAGTACAACAAACTAATAGGGAAAAAAAAGCACTTTTTACTATTCCAGGAAGCACTGGCAAGACATTTGGTTTAATTCATATTCACTGTATGTATTTTTAGCTCCCCCTTACCTTTCTTCACAAATGTATTGATAAATTCATGCGTAACCAATTCATGAAGGGATAAATTCTTCACCAAATAATACTCTCCAATGTCTGTGATAACACTTTTCAGTGCTTCTGGAAGAATTCCACATTCAGGAATCAAAAATGACACCTATTCAGACCATATTTGTAATGCAAATTAGATCTCATATATAAACATAGATAATAGAAATTACAAAACAGGGCTGAAGAAAATAAATAAGCAAACAAAAATTCAGCTCCTCAAAGAGCAGCATATAAAATTAAAGAGCTAAAAGTATCTGTAGATGGGTGAGTGCCCCAAATAGCAAGAGGTGAATTCAGCACATAACTGATTTTAAGCCAGCCCTACCCCAGATGCCCTTGAGTTTCACAATTACCAAACCTTATTTTTAGGACTTGGTTCTCTATTTTGCATAGTTCATACACAGTACAGTGCCATTTAAAGCACTACAGAAAGGGATACTATTGCACAGCATGGTTTTGAAAAGGGTATGGTTTTAAGATAAAATAAAGGTTAGTTTAAAATCTGTTCTGAATGCTTTTTACCTCTGCTATTTGGGGCATTTACCTTATAATGGGTTAAATCTGTCCTTAGTTATGCCCATGCACGAATGGAAATTAGGGTAGGATTTGGTCCATTTTTAAAACGAATACATTCCATGATGCAACACACAGATTTACACACACACCCCCTCTCGCCCCCAAAATAAAGCCAGCTTGATCCATAAAAACTCAGATGAGATCAGGTACATTCAATGTAGTTTGGCTATTCTCCCAAATTCAAGCAGATTAGGGCCTAATGTGTTTCTTATGGGAATGAACTAAGCCGGCTCTCAATGCTACACAAGACAATCAAAGGAGGAGGTGCTGCTGCAGCTGTCTTCCTTGTGACCAATGGTTAGAGCACTCACAGGATGAGGGAGACCTAGATTCAAAATTCCCCCTCCTACCAGGATTTAACAGGGGTTTCCCACTTCTCAGGCAAATGCTTTAACCACTGATAATGGGATAATCTGATACACCGCTTCCTCAATCTCTCATGCTGAAGCTGTTTCACTGCAGCTAAATGAAAGAGTCAATGGAGCAGGCGGGACTGGATGCTGGGTCTTCCACCTCCTGGGTGAGTGCTCTAACCACTGGGCTAAAAGTTACAACCAAACACTAGATTTTGAATAGGATCCGATCTGGTAAGCAGACTCTGAGCACACCTACTGGATCGAGCGCCACCAGTAAGTTAGGCAGGTGAACACCTATCTTCCCCCATTCATAAATTGCTCTGGAGCTTAGGCAGGAGACAGGATTCCAGACAGTTAGAGCAAGGCAGCAGTGCACAGGCCCAGAGGCAGAAACGTAAGTAGCTATGAATTTTTTCCCTGAAAATTTAGGTGCTGAGTGAGATTAGATGCCTACATGGTTCGGCTGGAGTTTTGTGAATTGCATTAGAGCCTAAAACTGGGACTTAGGTGCCAAACTCTGATGTTTAGATGTCTACATACCTTTGTGCATATAGTCCTCAGCTACTAAGGTGATGAACATAGTATAAGAACCCATACAGAATAGAATATAGAGGAGCTGGGAATAGACTGAGTCTGACATGGCAGCACTGAGCTGCCCTTCGGAAGAGAGTGAGATAGACCTTGTTGACAATAACACAAAAGTAGTGGTTTGGAAAAGGAAGGGGGTGAGACTTGGGAGACGTGTATTCTTGAGAATTCCTGAGCCTCAGTTTAAATGTTTTATCCATTAATTTCCTAATCAGGGTGTGATGCTTCTGTTGGGGTACCCAGAACTATACGCCACCTTGTTGTTACCCCCTCTCAGATCCAGCAAGCGAGAGCTTTGCTGCTGCTAAGGAACGTGTCAGAGGCCTGGCACACCAGCTTTTCTTCTTCACCAGCAAATGCTACAGGATTCTGCCAGTCCGAAACTGGCTTTGCATGTAATAACCAGTGAACCCCAATTCCCAAGTTCCACAGAGACATCTCTTTGCCGTATCCAGTCCCTCTCACTGGACACTCCCAGAAATTATCAAGTTTGCTGCCTACAAAAAAGACTGCATGCATATTAGCCTGTTACGTCAGCTGAAGATTCACTCTCCAATTTAATACACAGCACTGACGTGGTTTTGTAATAAAACAAAAATAAGTTAAAGAATAAATTTAAGTGATAATAAATAAAAATAAAAACACAGGTATGGTTACAAGTGAAACAAAACAAAACTAAATATGCTTTATTGTGGCAAACAATTTCAGAAAGTTCCCTTTTCTAAGCAGGTTTCTAACCTATAGTCAGTTTCCAGCTACTGTTGCCTTCTAGGCCAAGAGAGCTTTCACAGGCTTGGAGGACACTGAACCCTAAGTTCCCTCAGTGACGGATGACTCAAATCTCTCTGTTTCCCTTATATTACCCCAAAGTTCATTGTATCTGTTTCAAGAGCCAGGAAGGTACAGACTCCATCCCCCATTGTGATCATCTCCCCACTTGCTAGTTTGATGGCTTTGTTTACCTTATATGTAAATATATTTTTCATTGTCCTCTGTGATCAAGCTGGCCAGACAAGTGAAAACATATTCCTTTGTCTAGGGCAGGCTGGGCTTTATATGCTGCCTGCCAAACAAACATATTTTCAGCACACATTTCTAACTCTTTGTACACACCCTATACATATATCATGCAATGATTTTCAGGACCAACATGTTAACAGTTTGCATAGGATACTTCACACAACACCATTTAGATACAGATTATGACCACAGTATGTTGGGGCAATGAGAGTGTCGCGCCTGATGTGACTTATGGTATGTTGTGCTCTCTGCTAGTTGGCACTGAGGGTCGCACAGGAGTCTGTGGTGACAAGGGAGGGAACAGAGTGGATTTGGGGTTTTCAGCAACATTCAGATGGTTTAACTGTGGTTACTAAACTTTGCCAGAAAAGCAAGTGATCATTTAATTTTGCAGCCAAACAAGAGGAGGCTTAGTAAACTCAACTACAACTTGCTTACTTGCTGCTGCAAAATGCAACTCAATTTGATTCTAAGAGAGAAGCTCTCTCTTTCCAATCTTTTGTTACAAATGTTTGCATACAATTTTAGGCCCCATTCCAGAAAATGCTCTATGTGATCAATGGGGTCCACTCCCAAGGAGTCACTTGTAGGATTGGTACCTTTAACCTTCAGACACAATTCTGCACCCTTACACCCACATGGAGCTTCACTGATTTCAATGGGGTTCTGGCTGTATGCAGCAGTTTGCAGGATCTAGGCTTTAGGTACTGCTGCAGCCAGGAAGATTAATTTACGAATAACTTACACACTAATTGAAACATGAGTCTAAAAACTATACTGTGATCCTAAGAGGCACTCAGTGCCAATGGCAGAGGGCCCACTGTTCTGTAACTCCTATCAGGCCTGACATAAAGAACAGCCATACTGGGTCAGACCAAAGATCCATCTAGCCCAGTATCCTGTCTTCCAACAGTGGCCAATGCCAGGTGCTTCAGAGGGAATGAACAGGTAATCATCAAGCAATCGATCCTGTTGCCCATTCCCAGCTTCAGGCAAATAGAGGCTTGAGACAACATTCCTGTCCATCCAGGCTAATAGCCACTGATGGATCTATCTTCTATGAACTTATCTAGTTCCTTTTTGAACCCTGTTATAGACTTGGCCTTCACAACATCCTCTGGCAAGGAGTTCCACAATTTTATTGTGCGTTGTGTGAAGAAATACTTCCCTTTGTTTGTTTTAAACCTGCTGCCTCTTCATTTCATTTGGTGACCCCTAGTTCTTGTGTTATGAGGAGTAAATAACACTTCCTTATTTACTTTGTCCACACCAGTCATTCTTTTATAGACCTCTATTGTTTCCCCCCTTAGTTATCTCTTTTCCAAGCTGAAAAGTCCCAGTCTTCTTAATCTCTCCTCCTATGGAAGCTGTTCCATACCCCTAATAATTTTTGTTAACCTTTTCCAATTCCAATATACCAATTCCAATGACACACTCATTACATCTACCACATTACTGTCATGTTATTTTCTGCAGAATGTTGTGTGAAGTATCAAGTGAAAGCTAGTGACACAATAGTCATTAATATAATTGCATGATGATGCATGGATGCAGTATAAAGAGTTATGCATGTGTGCTGGAAATATGTTTCTACAATAAGTTCTGGGGGCAGATTTGATCAACTCCTATCAGGCCTGACATAAAGAACAGCCATACTGGGTCAGACCAAGGATCCATCTAGCCCAGTATCCTGCCTTCCGACAGTGGCCAATGCCAGGTGCCTGTGTCTAATGTAAACCAAGCACAGGTATGCCAGAGACCCATCTAGCCCAGTATCCTGCCTTCCGACAGTGGCCAATGCCAGGTGCCTGTGTCTAATGTAAACCAAGCACAGGTATGCCAGAGACAATGGACCTTTCATTTGCATCTGAGGTAAATACCAGTTATCAAGAGGATGAGGCAACAGCATGGCATCAGCATACCAGAGGACACCTCATAATCTGAACTGCAGGGAGTCAGCCTGACTCTTGGGACAAAGACTATGAACTTTGGGGAATATAAGCAGCAAAAAGACATCTTGCTACTCATAACTGAGGGAACAAAGAGGTCAGTGCTCTTTGCATCTATGAACAGTGGATCTCCAACCAGATGAGTTGATGATGCTGAGAAATAGCTGCAGGTGAGAAAACTGCTTTAGACAAAGCATGGAGCCTGCTAAGGTTATATATAGCCTCAAACATGTTATACTTTTGTTTCATTTGTAACCATTTTCTGTTTCTATTATCTCTGCTTAATTTCACTTAAATCTCTGGTCTTAATAAACCTACTTTTGCTTTATTATAAATTCATCTCAGTGCTGTTATAATAAAAAGAGAGGTGTGCATCCTCAGCCGAACCAGCAGGCAGGTGTGTAGTCTGTCTTTTTGGCGGCTGCAGAGTTGGTAGTTCTCTCAGCATCCATTGACAGGGGCTGGATGCTGCAGAGAGATGCTTCTGGAGAGTTTGAGAATTGTAGTGCACCAAGGATTAATTTGCCAGGCACAGGTTGGGGTGGCAGCATCCTAAGGAGTTTTTTTGGCTAGCTAACAGGAGACTGTGGTGGCAGGGAGCTGTCACACAGAGTAATATCAACCAAGTCTTCTTTTGCTAAGGCAGAAAGGATAACAGGGTGACTTACAGCTCTGGACCACCTCAAGAAAGCATCACATTACCTATCTGCTGTTGGCTTGTTTATCTGTTTTTGACACCTTGTTCAATACATCAAATATAGCTGTTAAATGTGATTTAAGTTTTGGAGTTTTTAAAACACAGCAACTTGCAGACCAATAATGGATCCAGTTTGGTTAAAACTAACAGTCCCTGTGTAGAAGACATTCTAGAAGCAACTGCATGTCCTTTAAAGAAACATCTCAGAAATACAGACATAGAATTATAGAGATAAGGTGAGTGAGGTAATATCTCTTACTGCACCAACTTCTATTGGTGACAGATTCAAATTTCTGAGCTTACACCTGGCCTTACACTAAAATACCAACAACCAAAACATCTACCAGTTGGTAAACACTGATCTCTTCCTTCCCCCTTCAACATTATCTTGTTGGATAACCAGTTACAAAGCCTTAGGTGCCAGTAGAGAAGTGATAAGATTATTTTTATTTGTTTTTACCAGCTTGATTTATCATCACCTCATCCAAATGATACTTTAAAAGGACATGCTTAGATTAAAAATATGATCTACAATCCCACTGACAAATTATAACTGGATGGGAAAAAAAGTGTTTTGCTCTAGACTGAAAATATCAAGTTTTGGGGGTTTTCCCTCTTTGCTTTAAAAATCCAGCATTCTGCAAAGAAAAAAAAGGGGGAGAGGGGAATAGTCACACAACTTAATTCATCCATCTGTGAAGAACTGTGTCCCAAGAGCTGAACTGAAATCATCAATGGAGCAGATGTACATGGAAAAATTGGCAATACAAACCTTTATGCAAAAAAAGAGGCTGTTGCTCAGCTATTTTAATTTTAGATTTTTTTTAGTTTTTGAAGTGAAAGGGGAAAAGAGATCATGGTGTACACCACTTGGTAGATTTTGGGTTGTTAGTATTTCAGTCTAAGGCCATGTCTACATTACAGAGACTATAGCAACATAGAACAGGAGTACTTGTGGCACCTTACAGACTAACAAATTTATTTCAGCATAAGCTCTCGTGGACTATAGATCACTTCTTCGGATGCACAGAATGGAACACACAGACAGGAGATATTTATACATACATGAAATGGTGGAAGTATGCATACCAACTGGAAGTATGCATAACTTCCACCTTTTCATGTCCTCTGTATGTATAAATATCTCCTGTCTGTGTGTTCCATTCTATGCATCCAAAGAAGTGATCTGTAGCGCACAAAAGCTTATGTTGAAATAAATTTGTTAGTACCTAAGGTGCCACAAGTACTCCTGTTCCTTTTGTGGATACGGACTAACACGGCTGCTGCTCTGAAACCTGTCGTATAGCAACATAGTTGTCACTGTAATTAGGCTGGCATAACCTGTAACATAAATGAAACCAACACCAACTGAAAGGGTTTTTCCTTTTGGTGCAGGAACTCCATCACCCCGCAGGACAGGAACTAGGTTGATGGGCACCTTCCCAGCAGTGTCTACACAGAGGTTAGGTCAGTGTAGCTATAGGCTCAGGATTGTTCACACTCCTGAGTGCCACAGCTGTACTACCCTAAATTTTAAGTGCAATCCAGGCCTGAGACCTTGTCCACACTTGAGAAGTCCCATGAGCAGCCTTACAAACTGAGCAGAAACAGCAAGAAGCCCTTGTGGCATCTTAGAGACTAACACATTTATTTGGGCAACACCTTTAATTTGTTAGTCTCTTGGGCCACGTCCAGACTAGGAATTAAAATCGATTTTAGATACGCAACTTCAGCTACGAGAATAACGTAGCTGAAGTCGAATTTCTAAAATCGAGGTACTCACCAGTCTGGACGGCGCGGCATCGATGTCCGCGGCTCTCCGTGTCGATTCCGGAACTCCGTTCGGATTGATGGAGTTCCGGAATCGATGTAAGCGCGCTCGGGGATCGATACACCGCGTCCAGACTAGACGCGATATATCGATCCCCGAGCAATCGATTTTAACCCACCGATGCCGCGGGTTAGTCTGGACGAGGGCTAAGATGCCCCAAGGGCTCCTGGCTGTTTTTGCTGACACAGACTAACACGTGTGCCACTCTGAGCAGGTGAAACTGGGGAAGACCCCTCATGTTGGCCTCCACTTATAACTGAAGTCCCCAGCCCTACAGGCCCCGTGCCAGATGTGGCAGCAGAGCCACGTCCACACCAAGGGCAAAGGGGTTTCTAAGTCTGCGCCATGAAACCGGGGCACGTTTGTAGCCAAGGGCCGGGCAGGCCCTCGGCCCCTGACAGGCAGCAGGAAGCGGGGCTGGGAGGCGGTGAGCGGCTCCCGCTCGCTCGCTGTCAGAGAAGCCCCGCACCCCAACGGCCACCAACCGTCCCGCACTCACGCGGCAGTTGTAGGCGTGGCTCCGCACGTGCGCCGCGTGCCGGGAGCGCTCATGCCGCATGTGGCTTTTCTCGCACACCAGCAGGTGCCGCGGGGTCTCGCGGAGCCGCCGCAGCGGAACCGACATCCCGAATCCGCGCGCCGCGCAACAACCGCCAATAAGGAAGCAGCCGAGGGGGAACCTCCCCACACACGTCACGCAGAGGGAGGAGGGAGGGAGGCAGACGGGGGCAGTGCGGCTACTTCCGGCCGCCTCCCAGATGCAGAGCAGCTGTTTCCGGTGTAGCCTCAACTCCTGCTACCCATGTAATTAGTGAGCGAGAGGATGAGCATGCGCAGTAATAGCAGGTGACGCTGCTGCCATTCTCCCCATGTACAAAATAGGGGCAGAGGGCCCAGAACAGGGTTGGGGTGTTTGGCTGTAGTAACTGACACAGGGTTGGGCATTTAAGGCACAATGTAGCCTAACACCTAGGTCAGGGCTTGGCAACTTTTCAAACATGCTGTGTTGAGTCTTCATTTCTTCACTCTAATTTAAGGTTTCACGTGCCAGTAATACATTTTAACATTTTTAGAAGGTCTCTTTTTATAAGTCTATAATATATAACTAAACTATTGTTGTATATAAAGTAAATAAAGGTTTTAAAATCTTTCAGAAGCTTCATTTAAAATTAAATTAAAATGCAGAGCCCCCTGGACCGGTAGCTAGGACCCAGGTGGTGTGAGTGCTACTGAAAATCAGCTCACGTGCTGTCTTCAGAATGTGTGCCATAGGTTGCCTACACCTGACCTAGATAATCTGTGTCAGAAGCTGCTGGCTGAAGAGCCCATTCAGGGCCTGTCCTACCTGTCCCCCAAGGGTTAAACATTTTTGGATCTGGTGTTGGTGTTTACAGCCTTGCCAGCCACTAGCATTTAAGAATCACAACAGGTTGAAAGAATCATGAGATTTGCTTTACAATCATGAGATTGTTATTTTTAAAAAATGGTGTTCTTTTTATTTGTCATCTGGTTTGTAAGCTTTTAAGGTGGACTTGGGTCATGTTTTCAAGGATTTCTTTGCAACCATCAGCCTTAGAAACTTCCTTTTTGCAAGATGAAAGTTAGGATTTTCACAAAATGACTTGACTCCAGCATCTGGAGGTTTAAGAAGAAAAATTCAAAATATTGCAAAAGTTGTGATTAAAAATTGCAAGCATTGGAAACTAATTAGTATTTTCACTTTAAAAAACGAGTCCTTGTGGTACCTTAGAGACTAACATTTATTTTGACATAAACTTTAGTGGGCTAGAACCCACTTCATCAGATGTATGAAGTAAAAAATACAGGAGCAGGTATAAATACATGAAAGGATGGGGTTGCTTTACCAAGTGTTAGGTCCTTTCATGTATTTATACCTGCTCCTGTATTTTTTACATCATACATCTGATGAAGTGGGTTCTAGCCCAGGAAAGCTTATGCCCAAATAAATTTGTTAGTCTCTAAGGTGCCACAAGGACTCCTAGTGGGTTTTTTTTGTTTGTTTTTGCTGATACAGAATAACACGGCTACCACTGAAACCTATTTTCACTTAATCACTGACTCCAGGAGTTGAAGATTTAAGAAAAACACAAACTATCTTAAGACTCACAATAAAATTATTACAGCAGGTTGTAGCAACCTGCTAAAGAGTTGATTCAGTAAAGAGTTAAGTATCAGAGGGGCAGCCCCGTTAGTCTGGATCTGTAAAAGCAGCAAAGAATCCTGTGGCACCTTATAGACTAACAGATGTTTTGGAGCATGAGCTTTCGTGGGTGAATACCTACTTCCTCAGATGCATGCATCTGAGGAAGTGGGTATTCACCCACGAAAGCTCATGCTCCAAAACGTCTGTTAGTCTATAAGGTGCCACAGGATTCTTTGCTGCTAGTAAAGAGTTAAACATTTTCACCTGTGGTTTTGATGTTTAAAAGAATTGTGTCCTCAGTTTTAAAGGGGACAAAAAGCTAATTGTCTCACCAAATGCAAAACAGAGAAGTGAAAGGGATGCTGCTGGGACAATGCATCAAAGTCCATCCATGATCAATGTGTCATTTGTATTTTTAGGCCTGATTCTCCATTGCACCTTCTGCAGTTATTTATATCAGTGCAATGTGAATTCAAAGTGGGTGTGTTATGATGTCCCATAATAAATTTTGCATTCATGTCACAGTGGGGTAAATCATTGCATATGGTATGGGGTAAAGGAAAAAGCAGGTCCTCTGCATGAGTGACTGCTACACTGACAATTTAGGCCACATCACTATCACCTCCAATTTACATCCTCCTAAACATTGGATATACAGTTGAAGCCTCCAAAATGTGTAGCAAATGGCTAATGTGCCTATTTTGTGCCCCACAGACATAAAATTGTATTGTTAGAGCTCTGAAATGATACACAAAGTGAGGTGAGTAAGATGATACGTTAAGTGGCATTTTGGCTAAAGTGGAGCAGCAAATGGAGAGAAACAAAGGAGCATAACACTGCTATGAGAGATGGTGAACCTATGGACAAAGGAGTGGTAAGTGTAAAGAGGAAGAGAGAGCACTAGGACTATGGATCAGACACTTGATGACAGATTGGATATGTGGGAAATAACTGAGGAGCGTTATTGTGGAACCCCACCCCCTACGCATTATTAATAGTGGTACATGTCATATACTCCCCCTTCACAGACATATAAGTCCCCATTGTTGACAACTATACATTGCATAGGAAATTGACCTCATACAGACATGTGCATTGATAATGGTACAATCCATAGGAACCGTCCTCCCGTACATACAATGATAGCATTTAGGAAACCCTCAGACACACTGATAATGGTACAATCCACAGGAAGCCACACTGGTACTAAATGCATCCTATAGCAGAGTTTCTCAGACAGGGGTCTGTGAGGGTACTTCAGGGAGTCCATGAGTCATGTCCAGCGCCACTGGCCCTGCTGATCTACTCTTCCCCCTCCCTCCTCGCGCCTCCTACAAGCCATTGAACAGCTGTTCAGCCGCATACAGGAGGCACTAGGTGGGAGGGGGAGGAGTGGGGACGGGGCAGTCTCAGGGAGGAAAGAGAGGGGCAAGGGTGGGGCCTGGGGCTGAGCATGGAAGTCCATGAATATTTTAAATAAAAATGGGGGTCCTTGGGTTGCTAAAGTTTGAGAACCGCTGTCCTATAGGATTCCCCAGTCCCCGAAACCCACAGATACAGGAACATAGAAACCTCTCTCTCTACACTGATAGTGGTAGTCTGTTCCCCCACCCTCTTATGCTCATAGACTTTAAGGCAGAAGAGACCATCGTGATCAATCTAACCTGCTGCACATTGCAGCCCACAGAATCTCACCCACCCACTCCTGTAATAGACCCATAACCTCTGGCTGAGTTACTGAATCTTCAAATCATGATTCAAAGACTCCTCTGCAGTAAGCAGAGTAGTAGTGCTCCATAGTAGTCCTGCTCCAAACACACACTGATAGCAGTGAAGCCTGCAGCACAACTCCCTCAGCAGCAATATGTTCTAAAGAGCAAATGGGGAGTGATAATTGGCTGTAGAATCTTAATCTGGGCAGTTGCCTTCTATCAGCTTTGTCCTCTTCCCCCCCAGGATTCCCACTATGTGCCAGTAAAAATGGCTGGATAATTTTAAAAGTATTTTTATTCTATATGACACTTGTCAGGTGCTCTGCAGGGAAGAGTCAGCCTCCTGAGGGATGTGGCTGCACCCTACTGAAGTGCTGAGCAAACGGTGGGCATGTGAGGCACTCGCAACATGTGCTGGCACTATCTGGGATGTTTTGGGGATTATGGATGCCTTGAGGGATATGTCAAGCAAACAGGGATGTTTCAGGGTCCTGCTGGATGTGTCGGGCACCTAATGAGATGTGTCAAGCACCTTGTCACTGTGGCAGACACCTCACAACCCCGCAGAGGAAGTATCTGGATCCCAAGGTGCTGTTGAGTGTGTTGGAACTGCATGAGACAGGCCAATATGAACTGGGACTCTGTTCAGGTGTGTTAGAATCCTGTGGAGACTTATCAGGACTCTGTGAGTATTAACATGCATCCAGTTTTTGCAGGATTTTACAAATAACAATGCATTTCCACTTTCCTGGTCTCACATCCTCAATAGGATTACTCAGATGGTAAGCACAGTGTTTGATGGCAAGTGTTTGCAGCATTAGGCCATCAGTTTTGGCTTTTCTTAGATCCTTTGATAGTGGAGAACATGTAAAAACCTTGCCTTTTCTATCTGCTCCCTGCTCACCCTTGCTCACTGTATCTCCCTTGTCCCCTGGCTTGCTGTGCGCTCATTCACTTTGGAACAGTACAAAATAGGAAATGTGACCATATCCATAGGTACCAAGTCAACCTTGCTGCTGTTTATGCATGCACAAGGCTATCAAATGTATATAGCTTTGTTTACTTAAAGTGGCTCACAAAGCTTTCCAATAAAAATAACAGAAAGAGGAGACAGAAGACCGTGTCTTGACATAAGTCCAGTAGGCTGTAAAAGCTGAGTCTGGATGAAGCCTGAGCTTTTATATCAGTTCAACAGCGCTAGCTCCTGAGCTAACCAAAAGCATATGTGAGATGACTGGTCTAGCAGCATTAGCATGCTGGGCTGTTACTCTGTGAAGATCAGGGCTCAGGATCTCAGGCTTTTTTTGGCTACTGTCAAGGCCAGGACTGTATGAGATTGGTTCCTCAGCCCCTTTATCTGGGCTAAGGGAAAAGTTCCTTCAGCTTACTGGACCGATTTTAAGACACAGACCACAGTTATGTTATTTGCTCAGCAGCTGTAGTGTGCTGGATATATGTAAAGGGCCAAGTTACTGAGATTTCACTAGTTCACCAACTTTAGCTTGTTGGACTGATGTAAATAGGTTTCTTTAAGTTCATTAGCTCAGCATCTCTAGCTTGCTGGATTCTGATGACAAACCATAGGCCTCTGGGAGCTGACTGGCTGTGCAGCTCTACGGTACTGGGCTGGTATCAAGATACAGGACTCTGTTAGGGTCACTGGCTCAGCACCTCTAGCTTACTGGTCTCATGTCAAAAGTTGGCCTGTGTGACATCCCTGGCTCAGCACCATTAACTAGCAGGACTAATATCCATGCGTAAACTTCTTTGAGGTAACTACCTCAGGATCTATAGCTATTGGACTGATGTGCAGGCTCAGGTCTCTTTGAAATTACTAACTCATCAGCTATAGCACGACACACTGATGCCAAGGCTCAGGCCTCCTTAAGGTTAGTAGCTCAGCATTCTTAGCTTGCAGAATTTATATCAAGCCTCAGCTCTCTGTGATATGAGTGACTGTGCTCCATTACTATGTCAGGCTAGAACGTTCTGTGTTTATGGTAAGGTCTAGGTCTCTATGATATCACTCAAGTATCAGGAGGTAGCCGTGTTAGTCTGTATCCACAAAAACAACAAGGAGTCCAGTGGCACCTTAAAGACTAATAGATTTATTTGGGCAGAAGCTTTTGTGGGTAAAAAACCTCACTTAAAGCTTATGCCCGAATAAATCTGTTAGTCTTTAAGATGCCACCGGACTCCTTGTGATATCACTGGCTCAACAACTATAGCTTGCTGGGTGATGTAAAGAGGCAGGTTTTTGTGAGGTCTGTAATACAGGAACCCTAGATTACTGGTCTGATGACAAGGCAGAGACCACTGTGAAGTCACTAGCTCAGCATCTCTGGCCTCCTAGGTTGATTTTATGGCACTAATTTCTGTTATCTTGCTAGTCTGATGACAAGGCAGAGGCTGCTGTGATCTCACTGTGCTCAGACCATCTAGCTGGACAGGCTTTTGTTAAGGTACAGACCTCTGAGGTCAGTGGCTCAGCAACATATTTAAAACAAGTCTGAAATTTGCACCTACATTGACTGTATAGTTATTGCAATTGCTTGTACAATTTTTGTAATTATACAAAAAATGGATATTTAGGTATCTAACCACTTGCATGTGTAATCACAGGAGTTTTCTAATTTAAAGATTGTACCAATTACATTTGTCGCTGGCTAATTCACAAAGTCTTTTAAAAATACAAAAAATAGTTGATTTTTAATGTCAACTATATAGAGAGACTCGGCTGTAAAATTCAACTATACGCACAGAGATAGCCCATTATCAACCCCACAGGCAAAAGCCTGCATGAACAGATAGGCTTTACATTATCCCATGAAGCTCAATGGACGTGGGCAGTGTTGAAAAGATGAAAATTCACGCCTCTGAGTCAAATAAGCTCATTGCAGCAGAGGAGAAATCTACCCATCTGCAACACAACCCATAGTCTTGTGGGTCTTTCCCTTTCCCCTCAGCTCACCAGACAAAATGAACTGCATTAAAAAGTCAGTATTTGCAACAGTTACCAAACAGTGGTCTCCGAGATACCATAGTATTTACGTATGCTTAGACAGGCTATATTAGTGCATGGAAATTGGTGAGGAATGTTGACTTTTTAATGGCTATTACTGCATTTCTGTATTTAATTAGTGTGAGGTTTTTGTGTATTGTGAAAATGGACATATTCTTATCTTAAAAGTTAAATAATTTAAACCGCTCAACACCCAGAAAGACACAACAATCTCCCTAGGGATCTCAATCCATAGACGGGGTAATACAGTTATACAGCAATTCAATTTGTTATGTTTGAAGAAAATTATAGGATGTAGGCAAGAGGAAATGCCTTGAGGCAACATCCATGGTAATAGCTTGGAGTAAGGTGGGATTTGTGAAATGTTGCCTGGCACTGGTGAAAAGTTGATTCTATTTTCTATAAAGATGACTGGATTTGGAAATAAAAGCCCAATCTTCACATTATATGAAAACATTTTTTTGTTGCAGAAGCGAACTGCCTCTTCCATATATGTTTTCAGCTTTGCAAACAGATCTTTATTTGGTTTTTCAAAGCTGGAGAACAGTGAATGCGTGAGGCTGCAATACAGAACAGAAAATTGGTTTAAAAGGTGACATGCACTTTTTAATTTCTGTGCATTCTGGAGTATCTTCTGTGATCAAAAGTCAGATATTTAATTATTTTATATATATAAATATAAAAATCCTAAAATTAAACCTTAAAAATTATTTGCCATGTTTACTTTGAATCTGGTGTATGTTTCTAAGCTGCCATCAAAACATTTTTGCTTAAAGTCAATGTTTTTCTCTCTCTCAAATATTGTTGACTGAAAAAGAAAAGGAAGGAAGTAGCCTTGAATCATCTAACCTTGGCCATCATTAGTGGTGTTTCTAAAGAAAACATCTTGTTTTGCATTTCTGTATAAACTCGGCTATACTTCATAAAACAGTTACAGACCGATACATCAGACTGCCTAAGACTTTTAGCTACAAGGAATAAAATGTGCAAAATCCATCTTTGTTTTTTCCTTTTGAGATTTTTGAAACTGAAAAATGGCATTTCACTCGATCATGGTACATTTTCTTCAGACTCCTTACTCACTTTTTCAGAAGCATTTTTAGGAATTCTTGAGTAAGTGGGAGGAATTGAAAAATGGCTAAGCCACGATTTCCTTTAATACTCTGAGGCTCAAATGTTCAGCTCAGTGACAAATTGTGAAAATGGCCTCACTGTTCACCATTTTCTAGCAGGTTCCAACTTGATGCTAAAGAGTTGGGATCTTTATAGTTAATGTACTCAAGGAACCTAAGAGGTGTTGGTAAATAACCATAATTTTTTGAACTTTTGCTGAAGCCAACAAAAACATTTTCTCAAGCCGGGAAGCCTTTGTTCATTTCACTGTGACTTGGGAGTTAGAATAAAGAGAAAGTTGCTGTCTGGCTAAGAAACCTCTCACTCTCACCTTGTGACCCTAGACCACTGGCTGGCAACCTGCGGCCTGTCAGGGTAATCCGCTGGCGGGCCATGAGACTGTTTGTTTACATTGACTGTCCATAGGCACAACCGCCTGCAGCTCCCAGTGGCTGCGGTTTGCCATTCCTGACCAATGGGAGCTGTGGAAAGGGGCACAGGCCACAGGAGTGTGCTGGCCTGCCGCTTCCCACAGCTCCCATTGGCTGGGAATGGCGAACCGCAGCCACTGGAAGCTGCAGGTGGCCGTGCCTATGGACAGTCAATGTAAATAAATGGTACCCAGTCCCCCCTGCCTCCCCCCCCAGGAAGAGCTGAGAAAGAAAACAAAGGAAATTAGCAGATGCCACGAGCTAATTAAACAACATATACACAAACCGTTTAGGACACCAAAAATCCAATCCTGTTCTTAAAAAGGGTAAATTTTATTAAAAAACAAACAAACAAAAACATTTAGAACTTAGACTTTTGCTAGATTTTAAAAGAGCAATTCCAAAAATTAAGCACCCAAAATAGCTTTTTGGGATTCAGCTTAAAGGTTACAAGCAAACAAAAGCATCTGGGGTTAGCACAGAGGAGATCCACAAGCCAAAAACAAAAACAAACAGACAACCCTGATCGGGTCTACCTAAACATTCCCTATCCCAGGTGAGGCCAACCTGTGGCTCTGGAGCGAGCCACATGCAACTCTTCAGAAGTTAATATGCAGCTCCTTGTATAGGCACCGATTCCGGGGCTGGAGCTACAGGCGCCAACTTTCCAATGTGCCGGAAGGTGCTCACTGATCAACCCCTGGTTCCGCCACAGGCCCTGCCCCCACTCCATCCCTTCCAGTCCCCTGAGCCTGCCATGCCTGTTCCTCCCCCCTCCCACCCAAAGCCTCCTGCACACCACAAAACAGCTGATCGGGAGGGGGGAGGAGGTGCTGATTGGCGGGGCTGCAGGTGGGTGACTGCTAATGTATTACTGTGGCTCTTAGGAAATGTACATTGGTAAATTATGGCTCCTTCTCAGGCTCAGGTTGGCCACCCCTGCCCTATCCCAATAAGTCTTGCTAGGTATGGAAGATAATTTTTCATACCTGGTTTAAACCTTACACAGCATTCCTGCTTATAGCATTGCTGCTTCATGTCCCTGTAGCCCAGAGAGACCAATAGACAAAGGAGAAGTTTCTTTTTCCATTTTAAAAAGTTCTAGCCTTCCCAATGGCTCTTTTGGTCAGGTGCCCACTTTTTTTCTTTACCTGGGGATTTTTTAACCCTTTACAGGTAAAGCAAGTAAAGAACAGCTAACTGGCTGGCTGGGTGTCAATCAAAGGGAGCAACCCCCCTGCCCCTTTATTTATCACAGTGGTGGTAGAGAGTTACAAGTCACTTTTCTTTCACAGCACAGTTGCATGCAGTCCCTGCACTCAGGCAAGCTCACACCTTCAATGTGCACTTAGATGCAAGTTGTCCCAAAGCAGGTAGGGAGGAGGTAGGACCATGGCTCTATTCTTTCACATTGCCTTGGGATTGGGATCAGCACACAGGGAGCAGTGTACTGCATCCCACAATGGGGTGGAATAGCAGCTATGCTTCCCTTGTACACCAGGGGGCTCTGAAAGACATTCTATAAGATGCCTCCGGGTGTTCCACCAGGGCAGTACATGCAGTCCTTAAATGGCACAATGGAGCCCAAAGCAGACCAAAAATAAAATAATGCTACATTTCCTCCTCTGCAGACATTTTAAAAATCCATGTTCAAATGTAAACAACATTCAAAACTACATGCTTTTCCTGCTGAAAGAGTTCTTTTCCATCTCAGTTAATCACATTTTTAGCATGCTTAGGGAAGATACCAGCTTCCAGTAAGTCATCTAATGCCATTAAAATGTTGCAATTCCTGCACCTATTGCTTTAATAATGCTTGTTATGCTGAGATCTATTTTTAATAAATATTTTGAGAAAAATGCTGGCATTTTCCTTTAATAAACTGTTGTGTTACATTCCAAAAACATTTAGCTGTTCATAAAAGGCCCACTACTGCAGTTCTTTCTTGTGCAAAGCTCCTACTGGTTTAAGAGAGGTATTTTGAATGAGTACGAACTGCAGGATTTGGCCTAAAGATTTTAGCAGGGTTTTTGAAATACTCTTTTTCAACCCAATGTCAAGATCATGTTGCTGCTTATCTCTGTCAGAGCAATACTGAAAATGCTGCCAGCAGAGTAAGAAAGCCATAGAGACAGAGGAGAGTGGTTTCTTAGCCAATAAGAAACCTTTACACTTGTATTTTGAACTTAGTTACTTCAGTGTTGGTATGCACAGCTTTCCTGAGCTATCTCGCCTGCTGTCCATGGCTATGTGGTGCCCAGGTATTACAAAAGCAATAGCTGCGGAGTTTCTTGAGGCCTGAATTCCAGTAATCTCTCTTCATGTTAACCTTAAATCCGAAGTAACTACAAAGCAATTCAGAACTTGTAATAATTTAGAGCAGTGGCTCTCACACTTCATTGCACCGCGACCCCCTTCTGACAACAAAAATTACTGCATGACCCCAGGAGGGGCGACTGAAGCCCAAGCCAGCTCATAGTCCTGCCACCCTGGGCTGGGGGGCCAAAACTGAAGCCCAAGGACTTCTGCCCTGGGCAAGGAGCATGTAACCTTAGCCCACCTGCCTAGGGCTGAAGCCCTCAGGCTTCAGCCTCAGTCCTGGGCCCCAGCAAATCTAACACCATCCCTGGAGACCCCATCAAAATGGGGTCCTGACCCACAGTTTGAGAACTCCTGATTTAGGGGAACAGGGCCTCATCTAAGATGAGCAAAGCCACACTTTACCAGTCTATTTTAGGGTTTCAAAAGCACCTAATGGATTTAAGACCCTAAGTCCCTTTTTCAAACATATCTTAGGCACTTATGTCTTATTTACTTTCAGTTAGACTTGGGGTCAAACCTGAATGGTTCTGTGACCCAGAGCAGGGAATTGGGCCCAGCCCCATGGGACAGGAGTCAATGCTGCTGCGGGAATGCGGGAAAGACTTGCTCTCCTGCCCTGTGTGAAAAGACACCACGCATACACCTGAAATTCACTGGAGGCAGACAGGGTGGTCACCCCTTCAGCCTCACTACTGTATTTAGGCACGGAAGGGTGGGATTTTTCAAAAAACCCCAGGTAACTTAGCACAAGCCCCACTGATGTAAGGACTTGGGTTTCTAAGTCAGTTGGGCACTTTTTAAAATCCCACCCTTAGGTGCTTAAACTTTGGAGCCTAACTTTGAAAAAAAAAAGTTGGTCATGGTCTGTATACAAAACCACTGACGTTTAAGGCTTAAAGCATCTTATATACACACATGTTCTTGAAAGGGACCCTTTATGCACAGATCTCCCGCTGTCAGCTTTTAAGTAAGGGGAGTGCTGCCTGCACAGCACCGTCACCCCCTCCCTATGTGAGGAAGGGGTTCCATGGGTATTTGGGACTTAGGGGTAAGGAACAGAGGACTGGCTACATTTAATGGCATTGTCCCATGTAGAGCCACTGAATTTTCATGTGGAAATGTGGCAGATAACTAATATAGCTAGGAATTGTATTGATTTCACCTGCCCCCCTCCCCCAAGGCCACTGAGCAGCCACATAGGATCCAGTTGTGGAAGCAAAGCTTCTGTAGGGACTGTGATGCCATGGGAAGGGAGCCATGGAGCAGCGCAGATGCAGAAGTCCCACAGATGGTAGCGTCCTATATTCACAGGGCTAGGTTGCCCTGCCCCGTCGATCCCCAAGATCTATCTGACAAGGAAGCATCCCAAATTCCTTTCTCTTAGGGGGATGCTTAGTGAGAAATAATGTGAGGGGACTGTTACGGAGTTTTCCTAACTCTCTGACCCCTTTCAGCAGAGAAATCCAGAGGGTGTGCATTTGTAGTTTTATTTCAATCTTATTTTACTTCTATTTGTTCCCAGTTTGAATGTATGGTGTTTGTGTCTCTTATCCCTTTATACCGTTTATAGTGATGATTAAACTACTAAAAAAATCACTTCTTCCTGAGAACAAGCAACTTGTAAATTTGGGTACTTAGAACAAACACGTTTCCTGTAATTGGATTTAGTCCAAATAGCTGAGTCAATCACAAAATTTCCTCTAGGATATTTCCCATGGCAAAGCGTTGTCTGAGAACAACAATAGCATAGAAGCTCTGATTGTATAAATCATCTCCTTACCTGAGGCTCCCACAGTTCCCACATCAGCTGACCTTGAAACATAATCTGGCAAAACAGTTGCCAGTTGGCATGTGATGCAAATTTAGTATTTGTGTTTACAGTCTGAGTCCTCACATTTTGTCTGCTAGCAGTCTGTGTTCAGATGAGCCTCTTGCCAATCTTGCTATTTCAGGCCAAACATTTTGGGAATAGGCAATTCTTTGTATGTGCCCAGATGATTTTTTGTTTGTTAGTTTTATGAAGAAGTTAGACAAGAAATGAACTGCACCATCCACCAGTTCATGAAAGCAAAATCCAGCAGTTCAGATAAGCTTTTTGAATTTTAATGGGAAGATTCAGAATCATCTAAGTGGAATATTGAAAATTCACTATTACTGTATTTACCTACTGTACAGGTACATTGTAAAGTTTGACACCTCATTGCAATTCAGTGCCAATAATTTGTCCCTCTCTATTGTTTAAAATGAAACAAGAGTATTAAATAGGGAAATGGCAGACACTTTGGATCAACCGATGAAACAGAATAATCAGAGAACCCATTGAAAATGTGGCAGAGAACATAAGTAGAGTTTGATATGATCTGAAGGCATTAAGCATCTTTGAATTTGAAAGGAAGGCAGCCTTATAGCTTAGTGGAAATGCTCTATGTTAGACCAAGGATAACCTTTTGCTCTTGGATTGGGAATAAGGAAGATTGGGCTGGTAATTATGTTCATCTCCTGTGAAAAGTCTAGTGTGTGTCATTGAACAGTGATTCTACAGCTAATTAAGAGGTAGCATTTAAGATTAAGCAAGCCCATTTGGTCTTCTGGAGTGAAAAGACGGTCATGACATGAGGTGAGATCTTGAGCACAGAGGGCACAAAGAAAAAATGGGAATGAGAAGACATGATTCTGCTCGACAGATATGGATATGGAGAAAATAAATTTTTAAAGCAAACTTTATTTAAAAAAATGTGCTGCAGTGTCTGTAGAAGCTACTGTGATAGCACAGTGAAGAAAATGTGCACTCCAGCACAGCCACATGGGCAAATTTGCTGCACTCTCAAATTAAATGGAGTTTGGAAAGTCATGGAGGCTGCACAAACTGGATGGTTTTCTATGCTGTCTGGTGGGGTTTAGGACATATGCAGAACTTCAAAAATGTTGTTTAATTGTCACAATCCACCTATGAGGGAGATCCACCATTTTACAGATGTGGTAAACTGAGGTACAGAGAGGTTAAGGTGATTATTTTCAAATATGGGCATATAAGCCTAGGTACCCAAATAAAAGTGGTCTGATTTTTAAAGGAGCTGAGCCCTTGATGTTCCCACTAAAGTTAATGGAAGTTGCTGGGACTCAGCTCTACATTCAGTTACCTAACATCTAAAAATGTTGGCTACTTACCTTGAGCAAAGCCACAGAACTGGAGCTGAGATTAGTCCATTGCTCTCAGACTTTTACTCAGTAAATAAGAGCATGATGCCTCTCATACTGTTAAACTGCCCCTCCCTGTGACTTAGAAGAACTACTCATACAAATAAGTGCTCAACATCAGTGAGCGCTCCACAATCTGGTTGTAGGACCCTAAACTTACTACCCTTACTCATGTTGAGTTGTCTCATGCTCCACAAGTAGCCCTACAGATTTCAAAGGGACTATTTAAGTAGTAACTAGGACTGTTACGCGATTAAAAAAATTAATCACGATTAATCAAACTGTTTAATAATAGAATACTATTTATTTAAATATTTTTGGATATTTTCTACATTTTCAAATATGTTGATTTCAATTACAACACACAATATAAAGTGTGCAGTGCTCACTTTATTTTTGATTACAAGTATTTGCACTGTAAAAAAACAAAAGAAATAGTATTTTTCAATTCACCTAATACAAGTACTGTAGTGCAATCTCTTTATTATGAAAGTTGAACTTACAAATGTAGAATTATGTACAGAAAAACTGCATTCAAAAATAAAACATGTAAAATTTTAGAGCCTGCCAATCTACTCAGTTCTACTTCTTGTTCAGCCAATCTCTCAGACAAACAAGTTTGTTTACATTTGCAGGAGATAATGCTGCCCGCATCTTCTTTACAGTGTCACCTGAGAATGAGAACAGGCATTCTCATGGCACTGTTATAGCCGGCGTCACAAGATATTTATGTGCCAGATGTGCTAAAGATTCATGTGTCCCTTCATGCTTTAACCACTATTCTGGGGGACATCATCCATGCTGATGACGGGTTCTGCTCGCTAACAATCCAAAGCAGTGCAGACCAACATGTTAATTTTCATTATCTGAGTTAGATGCCACCAGCAGAAGGTTGATTTTCTTTTTTGGTGGTTTGGGTTCTGTATTTTCTACATCGGAGTGTTGCTCTTTTAAGGTTTCTGAAAGCATGCTCCACACCTTGTCCCTCTCAAATTTTGAAAGGCACTTCACATTCTTAAACTTTGGGTCAAGTGATGTAGCTATCTTTAGAAATCTCACATTGGTACCTTCTTTGCGCTTTGTCAAATCTGCAGTGAAAGAGTTCTTAAAATGAACAACACGTTCTAGGTCATTATCTGAGACTGCTATAACATGAAATATATGGCAGAATGTGGGTAAAACAGAGCAGGGGACATACAGTTCTCCCCCAAGCAGTTCAGTCACAAATTTAATTAACATATTTTTACATATTTTACATACAAATTTAATTAACATATTAGTGTTGTCAGCATGGAAGCATGTCTTCTGGAATGGTGGCCGAAGCATGAAGGGACATATGAATGTTTAGCATATCTTGTGCATAAATACCTTGCAATGCTGGCTACAAAAGTGCCATGCAAATGCCTGTTCTCACATTCTGGTGACATTGTAAATAAGCAGAGGGCAGCATTATCTTCTATAAATGTAAACAAACTTGTTCCTCTTACTGACTGGCTGAACAAAAAGTAGGACTGAGTGGACTTGTAGGCGCTGAAGTTTTACATTTGTAAGTTGCACTTTCACGACAAAGAGATTGCACTATAGTATTTGTATGAAGTAACTTGAAAAATACTATTACTTTTATCATTTTTACAGTGCAAATATTTGTAATAAAAATATACACTTTTATTTCAATTACAACACAGAATACAATATATATGAAAATGTAGAACATCCAAAATATTTAATAAATTTCAATTGGTATTCTATTGTTTAACAATGTGATTAAAACTGCCATTGATTTTATTAATTGTGATTAATTTTTGAGTTAATCACGAGTTAACTATGATTAATTGACAGCCCTAGTAGTAACTACTCATTATGAGTAAGGATGGCAGAATCAAGCCCTGTTATTCTAGATCAGGGGTAGGCAACCTATGGCACACATGCCAAAGATGGCACGCAAGCTGATTTTCAATGGCACTCACACTGCCTGGGTCCTGGCCACCGGTCTGGGGGGCTCTGCATTTTAATTTAATTTTAAATGAAGCTTCTTAAATGTTTTGAAAACCTTATTTACTTTACATACAACAATAGTTTAGTAAGATATTATAGACTTAGAGAAAGAGACTTTCTAAGAATGTTAACATGTATTACTGGCACGTGAAACCTTAAATTAGAGTGAAAAAATGAACACTCGGCATACCAATTCTGAAAGATTGCTGACCCCTATTCTAGATATAGACAGGTTACAGTGGAACTTTGTTAGGAAATTGGAAATACTTTTATCAGGCAGGCTTATACACCTAAATAAGTAACAGTAGTTTAATGATAGACAATAATTTGCTGAAGAATTTAAATGGTGACTGCCTTTTATTCTATTAGTTTTTGATTGAGTACAAAAATACATGATGAGTGAGGGAGAGAGAGACTTGTGATCAATAATGTGCTATTAAATTGCTGGCTTCAGGCTTGCTTAAAATAATACTCAAATTGTCAGTGTCGAAGCTTCCAATTCAGTTGCCAAAGGACTCTGCAGTTTATTATTTTAATTAAAAGACTCTCAGCCATGTTCTTCTTTCATTTACAACTGTGTAAATCTGGAGTAGCTCTGTTAATGTCAGGAGAGTTACTCAGGATTTAAACCAGTATGACTGGAGTAGACTATGGCCCTCTGATGTTGCAAACATGTCACTGTAGAACAAAAACCAACAAACCAGTCGTTCACTGTATCTATTTCCATATGCATCTAAAATGTGTGCGTGTGTATGTGTGTGTGACAGAGAGGGGCATGTCACTTTTCTTGTTGGTGTGCTATCTTGCTTTGAAAAAACTATGGCCTCTTTTTGAAACATTCCTATAATACAACAGGCTTAGTTGTTGTTTAAAGCAGGTAAAAGGTAAACAGACCAGTTTTGGCATGAGTATGCTCCATTTATAAGGGAGATTTCGGAATCCGTCATGTTAATATATTATGGATAGATTAGAAAGAATCTACTGAATGACTGCAGCACCAGCTGCAGCTATTAGTCTCATCAGTTAAAGTAAAAAATATGAAGAAATATTGGCATCATATTTTCTTTTTAAATTAGGTGTGTGTAAGGCGGTCACAGCTGTCCCTTCGTCCGTCTGGAAGGGAGATCACGCCCCCTCGCTGCAAGTCCTCTGGAAGAGCACAGTTCAAGGGGGGAATTAGCATCGGGGGCTCTGCCACTTGGCAAGGTTACACAGTGCTGAGCCTAGGGGCCCTGGTCCTCTGACCAGACAGAGCACCAAACAGTTAGGGGGCTCTAGCCTACATTCAAGATAGAACAGCAGTGTCTATAAGCCCCGAACTTCCAGCCGGTCGAGGCAGCAAGTAGTTGGGCGGCTCTGGCCGGTATTCAAGACAGAGCAATAACAAGTCTATTAGCCTAGGCCCTCAATGAGGGCAGAGCAGCAAAGTCAGGGAGCTCAGGCCTGTATTCAGGACAGAGCAACGAGTAGAGCAGCAAATAGTCAGGGTCCTGGCTCTGATGGACCACTGACAAATGCAGGCCTCTTTGTCTGTGGTGGGGAGGCTGTCATGCCAGGGATGGGATAGCAGGATAGGGGGACATATGCCCACCCAACTCCACTGCATCCTAGCCCAGGGCCCTAACTGTGGCAGAGTGGTCTGCCACTGGGTAAGCAGTGAAAACTGGCCGCAACAGGCTGGCCAGCTGTCAGTCTATATTTAAACTATAATTGAGTTCCCTGGGCTACTTCCTACACTCCCATTTCAGAGGAGTCCCAGGGTCGCAGTCTGCCTCGCTGGGATAAACAGCTAACAGCAGCCCCAGCAACTCCTTAACATCTCTAGCAACCAGCAGCTCCAGCAGTCCCTCTCGGCGGCTGCAGTTGTTGCTGCTGGGTCTGAGCTCCAGCAGTGGGTGAGATGTCGTTCTCCTCTGGCAGCTCCTCTCCAGCTGAGCTGGTGAGCTGACCTTTTATATTTCCAGGTCCTGTCCCATCTCTCTGCTTCCAGAAGGGCAGGTGTGGGTATCCTGGCTCTGCCCGCCAGGGGAACTCGCAACGTCCGTCTGGGAGAGAGGCCACGCCCCCTCGTTACAGTGCAAAAATGCATTCTAATTTTCAGATGCAAGCAGAAAAGCGGGAAAAATATTAGCTCAGGACCTGCAAGGGGAATATATTTTGTAAAATATATTATCAAATTCTTATTGTAGACATATAAACCTGATGTAAAATATATCTTCTCTCTATATGGCTAATAAAGGTTTAGTATATGCATAATACTTTGCACTTCTGTAGAGTCTGACCGATCGTGGCTCCCACTGTTGTGGCTCGCCGCTGCAGGCAAATGGGGGCTGCTGGAAGCGGTGGCCAGTAAGTCCCTTGGCCCGCGCCACTTCCAGCAGCTCCCATTGACATAGAGCAGCGAACCGCGGATAGTGGGAGCAGCGATCGGCCAGACCTGTGGATGGGGCAGGTAAACAAACTGGCCCGGCCCGCCAGGGGCTTTCCCTACACAAGCGGTGACCCCAGTTTGAGAAACACTGTTATAGTGCCTAGTACAATAGGGGCCTTAACTCTGACGGGGGACATTCAGTGGTACTATGATAGAAATAAGTTATTGTAGGTGGGACTGGTAGTAAAACCTATTATTAAGATTGTCCAATACTTCCCATTATAGACCTGTTTTCAGTTGCTTATTACTTCACAAACTTTAACCTGTGGGGAAAAATTTTCCATGGTGGCTGTCTGCCCCATGATGATTTTGTTTGGAAAATTTCAGCTAAAATAGTTTAGTCAGTGGGGATGGAAGGCAGGCAGGGGGATTGGGAATAGCTGGGCAAGGAGATGAGGACCGGGAGATGGAGACTGGGAGTCTGGAGGGGTTAGGCTAGGACTTGCTGGGCAAGGAGACTAGGACTGTGATGAGAAGTCTGAGGAATGAAGGCTGGGACTGCCTAGGTGAAGAGACTGGGACTGGGATAAGGGGCCAATTAGAGATAGGCAGCAAAGAAAAGAGTGAGATTTGTGGATAGAATCGGGTCAGGATTGAGTACTGTGACTGCTGAGGTTCTGGGGTTAAAAGCTGCTTAGAATAATCTATTGCTGAAGACAATCACAATGATATTCTATTGCCATAATCCATCAAATACTGCCCTCAATCACACCTCTATGCACCCACACTGAAATCATTAAGGAGCACTGGCATAAGTGAGGGCAGAATTTGGCCCAATATTTTCTTCTGTATTACTGTCAATGAAAATTTACAAAACATAATACAACAAATATATTACAGGTGCATCTACATTGAATACATGTTTACCAAGGCCGTGAAACATCATAGCAGTTAAAATGTAATGACAATAATGAGTCCATCTACCTACAAGGGCAGATATGTAACCCAACAGAGGACATATCACTGCGTAGATCATCACTTTCTATTTAAGATTAATCTTCGGTATTTAAACTTTCCTTATAAAATAGCTTCATTTAAAGCTGTGATTTCTCTGAAGAGGGTCCCAGGCCAGCGAAAGAGTCTTCAAGCATATATTAGAATTCTACTTCCATTTCAACAAGATGTTTCTGCTACTCAAAACATTTCCCATTTAATGCCTTTCTTTTATACTTTTCCCCATCTTAGGTTTGCAAACTACCTGGGGAGAGATTTTCCTTACACTAAAAACTATTTATGATCAAAGAAGGGCCCATGACAGTAGCTCTCAGTGCTAGCACCACAGTTCTTACTGGGCATGTTGCATACTTCTGCCTCTCAGAGGCTGTCACTGGGGAAGGAACCCAATCTTAGAACTGAATGGGTGGGGATCTCTGTCCCCAAACTGGTTCTTGCTCCCTTACAACCTCTTGTACAAGAGAGGACAGGGGAATTTTTACACCCCTATTAGTCTGGCTTCTTTAACTGGCCATTACTGTTCATCCTCACACCAGCTAAATTCTGATTATGATCCTTCAACAGCACTTCAAACAGGTCACCTTCTCTTTGAACTCTCTATCACCACAAGTTAGTGTGGACATAGAGACCGCTGTGACATGGCCTTGCAAGGGAAGAGAACATGGATGGCTGGGGTTATTATTCTAGCTTGATCATAGTTACCGTACTTTCTAAAATAAATTCTTTGCACATTAGAAATGTATGGGCTATTGACAACAGATCTTCTCCCATATTTATCACGATACGCTATGCGGGCTATGTAAACCCATTAATCTATCCAAAATTCTACCTCCAACTTCATTGAGGGCTTGAGTGGGTGGTGAAGATGATATCTTTAAAATTAAATAATTGAATGTTCAAGCTGCTTGGAGTCCAAACACATCCCCCTTTGATGCTCTGCCCCGAGCTGTCTGACTCAGCAGGTAGTTTCTACTTCAAAGTGTTCCACTACCGTGGCTGCTGTTCTTTGTAAATAGTGGGAGCCTTTGAATGGATGTGGCTCTGTGACAGCATGTCAGAAAGCAGCATTTTAAAAAAAATCCCGCTATGCTGAAAACATTTTTTCAGTAGTTGAGTATATATTTTTTTTTGCCAATCACTCTGACAGACCTTGTCATAGAGCTGTGCCCTTTTCAAAGGCTCCTGCTACTTGCACAGAACTTCATGAACACAGCTGCAAATCTCCACCAGAAGGAGTCATTTTTACATAGATATTTCTCTGACCACAATAACATTAGCTGATTGAAAAGTCTGACAAGCATGACTTTAACAAATAAGGTTTTTAATATACTACATACATGGGAAAGTTTAAATAAATATCTCCCAAAACACAGATGCATAACACTGCAATTTAACACCAACAAAATAATCCAAATATGCATAAAATTACAGTCAAATTAAGATTTGTGCAAAAGCTATTTTTGTTAAATTTCAGTCGAACTCTGTTCTCAGTTTAAATTTCCCCCAAAGTGCTTGGAATCTTTTGCACACTGTTTTTGGGAAACAAAGGATAATGTGATAATTCCCTTTTTTATTATGTATTTGTTCAGCACAAACAGTGTGCTCAGTTCTGCACAAGACACAAAGAGAAATGCCACTGGACTTTAAGAGGGTCAGGATTTCACCCAAAATAAAGAGATTCCTTGCCCTATTGCCACATACATGGCACAAATAACACAAGATTTAGAATCACCAATCATTGATCACCGATCACCATGGGAAACGCAATCATTGCCATGAATCAGACAAATAGGATATTCATAAATTCAAAGTATCTCCATTTCTCATACATCATTGTTGATGTAAGTCACTGGTTAAAAGTGGATGGAACACTTCATAATACTTGGCAGCCCTGAAGGATGAGAGATTTCTGCCATTGTCTGAAGGGCTCCAGTAGAACGTATGAGGTTTTGTATCCTGAACATCTGGCAGAAATTCAGATTAAATCCCTCTCAGTCCCTTTGGAAACTGTAATAGTTTCTGCTATTCCTTTCAAGGCATACTGAACACTTTTTAAGTTCAATACCCGCTTCTTCAAGAACAAAACTAATCTGTGCCTTTATGGATTAAAGCTATTCAATTTTGTTTAATAGAGAAGAAAACTAGTTTAAAAATAAGAAAATGTTCTAATAAACTCTCTGTATAAGCTTCGAAACAGGAAGGAATACACATATATTTAAATAAACTCTAATCAAACAGTATAACCTGGAAAGATCTGTGATACAGGTTTTACACTGGAATATAGCAGGAACTCATAACCTGATGGAATCTTTACATCCAATACTTGGAAATCCTCACAAACTGATAAAACTAAAACCCTAAAATCTTAGCAAAGATACAAAGATGCTATGTTTGCAGATAACATTCCCCAAGGACATGAAGTATTAATAGTTTAAAAATAATTTAAGAGGATATTAATATCCCAACATGCCATCTACATAGGAATGACAGATCTGTTAAAATAAGCTGTCCTGAAAACAAGAGTATTCATGACACAATTTTATCTCTGGAAAACCAACTTAATGCAAAAACATACATTTTCAAAGTTCAAGTCCCAAGACTAAGTTAAATATGGGTAAACAAAACAGTTCAGAACTAATGCTGGAAGAATCTGAAGCGAGATGTGGGAATCTGAAGTCAGATTTGAATATTCATTCTGTGCACAAACTGCTGATGTTTCTCTCTCTCTAATATATACACACATGTTCACTTCACCAGGACTTCTCTGATATTTATGTTAATATAATACAATAGTTATCTCATTAATGTTTTCTGATAAGCCTCTGTCATTAGGGATTTCCTTAGACAAGATGTGAGGGGGGAACTGGTGAGGTCACTGAAGAGATTTGAGTCTTTGTAACCTGTATGTTTATTAATAGAATACCTTCCTTGGGACTGCTGGGAAATCTATCAATTTAGGATGTGGAGATTGAAGCCATGATCGAAATAGTTATAGAGGAATAATCAACAGGCTGCTTGAATTGATTCCTGATTAAATTGGATGGTTATCTGAAACAGTGGCAACTGAGTAAGCAAATTTAATTTTCTAGTCTAGATATAGCTCATCCCTTCTCCAGGGATTTGAAGCTGGATGACTGTAGACAAACAATTTTGTCTTCCTTTTCTGTTCATGTGGTGGTTACTGATTCAAACAGATTTATCTTTGTTAAACCACACATCCAACAGCAGCACTGCCTCCCAAAGGACTGAGCCTCTGGACAGGGCATCTGCAATAAAGTTTTATTTTCATGGAATAATGTAACCGATTCAGAAATCAAACATCGTGGGCTACTGAAAATAGAATTCCTAGTGACAGTTCTGAAATGAAAGAACTTCTCATATTTTCCTTTCATCAGTATATAAATTACCTTCATTCTGTTGTATGGAATAAAATGTATGGTACATGTTAGTCCTGAGATGGCTACAATATGAGGGAATTAACTGAAGCCACTCCAGACAATTAACAGGCTGTTTCTATCCTCCACTGTTTGTCCTAAACCAAAATAAGCTTTGTCCTGGAAAAGAGACACACGAACATTGAGGCAATAAGATAAATGAAAGGTGAAGTGAATATGATATTTTGAGTCAATCCCTCCAATTGTGAAAGGGCTTCTTAAAGCAAGTTTACCAGACCTCCCACCCCAAGGGTTTACAGATTATTTTCCCTCTTAAGGCAAGTTTACCAGACTTTTCCCCCCAAGGTTTATTGATTCCCTCTCCCTTCCCCAGTGCAATACTAATGTTGCAAGATACTATAACATTTCAATTGAATAGGCTGGCAATAAAGCCACTAAGTAACTTAGTATAACACAATGGCTAGGTCCCACTGAAATCCCCTATCTCACTTTAATACTTTCAGATGATTTTCTTTTCTCCATTGGATTCATTGATGGAGAACTGGATATATTTTTACTATCCCTGAACATGAAAACTGGAGGAGTCAAGAGACAATGTCACAATCCACTGCCAGCGCATCAAGTTTTGTACGGGTAAGTGATTTGGTTGGGCCAACAGAGGGACAGACAAAAACATTAAGCCCTGATCCCTAACTTCAGTGGGCCTGCTTCATGGTAGTAAAGTTAAGCATGTGCCTTAGTGTTTGCAGGACTGGCAGGACTTAGTTTGCAAATATTTTCCAAATAAACCAATTTAAGTTTTTTAATCTCAAAGGCTATGATTCAGCACTGCACTTAAGCACATGAATTTTCCCACTGTGTTCAGTGGATTAAAGTTAAGCAGTTGTTTACTTTCTTTGCTGAATCAGGGCCATAAAGTACTAAGTTTGTTTTTTCCAAGAACATATAATAGTTACCAATGAGACAACTTGAAAAATGCAAAGGCATGAGGAGTTTTCATATTTCACTTCCAAAGAGGGAGGAGGAGGAAAACTGTGTTCTGAATCAGCCTTATTATAATTATTTATTTGTATTTCCGTAGTGCCTGGAGCCTCCAAACAAGGTTGGGCTCCACTGTGCTGGGCACTGTACAGAGTATGAGAGAGTTCCTGCCCTGACAAGCTTCTAGTCTAAGGCCCCAATCCAATAAATACTAACCATATGTTTGACTCAAATGCTTCAAGTGAAGTATGTAAGTGTTTGCAAGATCAGGGCCTAAACAGATAAGACAAGGGAAATCTCGCTATT
Organism: Gopherus flavomarginatus; assembly: GCF_025201925.1. Classification (NCBI taxonomy): domain Eukaryota; kingdom Metazoa; phylum Chordata; order Testudines; family Testudinidae; genus Gopherus; species Gopherus flavomarginatus. Next base: position 179,045,567 of record NC_066618.1, read on the forward strand.
GCCATGTTGCAGATGGAGAACTGAGGCACTGCCAGATAAATGTCTTGCCCAAAGTCTGTAGCAGAGGCAGGAACTGAATCAAGATCACCTGAGACTCAGTCCAGTTCATTAATCATAAGACTCTTCTTCCTCTCAAACTTCATAATGCAACCCTCATTGCTATTACCTCTCCATGACATTGTTCATATAATTAGTCAAAAATGAATCACCTCCAATGACAAAAATTCTCCAGCTGAACCAAAGATTTTACAAAAATAACTTGATGAATGAGTAGGCTTTGAAAAACCATTGATCAGATTTGCTTATGCTCTTCAACGATCTAGTCTTGTGAACTATCACTTTTAAAACTTTTATTTCAAAGAGTCCATTTGGAAATGTTTTGAATAGAGAGCATATTAAAGGCCGGGGGGCAGATCCTCATAGTTCCAGCAGCTATGACAATTTACACTAGCTGAGGATATAACCCTTAGACTTAAGAGTTCAAACTCCACCTGCTTTGGAAATACTAACAAACAATTTACTTGGCCCTCAGAATTTTTAAATTCCCATGATCTCCATAACTACCTGATTTAATGCTTAAATAGATTTTGATCCAATATTAATTCCTACTGCCTTATTCCTTGCACAGAATTCTTATGAATGGCAATCCTCTTTGCAGACCATTTAGCACAGTCATGGGGATATTATTAGGAGAAATATAGATTATTCATTTCAATATGCATTACCCTGCATTTATCAAAATTAAAATTCAGCTGCTGTTGTACTATCCTGCGTTTGGTTAGATTTTTCTGGAGGTTTTTCCTACAATCCTATTTTTTTACTGATCTAAATAGTTTTGTGTCATCAGCAAATTTCACTGCTCCTTCCCCTACCAAATCATTAACAAACATATTAATTAACATTAACAGCAGAGGCAGAATGCTTTTGTGGAGCAAGCATAAGATGAGGAGTTAGGGAGGTAGGTCCAGACACAGATCCACAAATGAGTATTTAAGTATTTATCCACAGTGGAACAGTCATTGGGCCACACAGAGAGACTCTGTAGTTCAGTGGTTAAGGAACCCACTTGGGAAGTGGGAAACCCAGAGTCCAGTTCCCCTCCTCAAATCACTCTCTCATTATTTATTCATAGAGGAACACTTCAACAGGAGATACTGAGGGAGTCTCATATCAGACTTTTCCATATCTCATTGGTCGGAGCAATTTCCAAAGAGGTAGGAGACTCTCAGTCTTTCTCCCTCTCTGGCTGAGAGGGGAGAATTGAACCTGGGTCTCCAGGAAATGTTCTAGCCATTGGGCTAAAAGTTATAAGATGGGTAGCACTGCCACCACCTTCTCCTCCTCTGGTGACCAAATTGTGAATGAAACCCAAACCAGTAGGTGGCCTCTGAACACTCCTACCGGATCTGGCCCAGCATGTGTCTGTCTTCTCCCAGTTTGTGAATTGCTCTGGGGCTTGGGAGGAGATAGACATCTGGATAATTACAGTAAGGAGGCGGTGCACATGCTCACAGACAGAAACATAGGCACTGGGGAAACTTTTACCCTGAAAACTTGGGCACCTACAGGGTTTGCCAGGAGTTTTCTGGATTGCACTGGAGCCTAAAACACCAGAGATTTTGGCACCTAAATCTGGGTGCCTAAGTATCTTTGTGGATCTCACCATCTCTAAAATGGGATAATACTTTTTTGAACCTTTAAAGATAATGGTTTAGAACTTTTCTCCATAACCATGATATCTAGAAATTTACTTTTGTTTAAAAATGAAAGCTGAGAGTCTTACGTTATCACATGTCTCCAGAAGCTGGAATTTTAAGAAAAAAACGTCAAATACTGTGACAGTTGGCAACACTGCAATAGGATTTTTCCTTTATCCTGCTGTTTTTCCCCAGAAACAGTCTCCCTTTCTTGGGAGACCTTGTCAAAAGCTATTTGAAAATTCAAACAACAGAGTCAGTATTTTATTTATGCGTCTCTTTCAGAGAATTCTAACATAGTAAATCAGCACAAATTTGACCTTACAGAAGCTATATTGATCTGACCTTACTGAATATATGTATAGTATCCAAGAGTTATAATATTCCATACCTCATTATTTAGACACATTTTATTCACTCCTTGTTGCTCCCATTCATCTCATCTGGTGTTAAAGACAAATGGACACCATTGAAATATTGTTTTATATATAGTGTTTTTGAATAGCCTTCAGCTAGATTCTATGAATTATGGCCCAATCCTACAAGCATTTACATATGTGCTTAACTTTGTGCACAAGAGTTATTTCATTGACTTCAGAGGGACTTCTTAAGTGTGTAAAGTTAAGCATGTCTGAAAGTGTTTTCAGGATCAGGGTGTAAAGGTGTGTCTTAATTAGATACATTTTCAATGGCGTAACTACACTGAAGTTGCACAAGTAGTACACTGTATAAATCCTTAAGGTAAATAAACTGCATTGGTGCAGACTGGTGTTTGCACCAATATGACTTAACCTGATCATTTCAGGTATTTTAGTAGGCCTTTCAGCCTATTTTTTAAGTTTATCAGCGTTTCAGAAGAAAAAGCTCCATTCTTATGTTAAGGTGTTGTCCATTGCTGACTCCCATTCTTAATCCATGATAGCCAAACAATGTATCCTGAGCAACAGTGACCATCTGTTTTCCTAGTTATTCTCTGAACCAGTTCCTGTGTATCACACAAGACTAGGCTGAAAATTAGTTTCTTTCTTGCATGCTCCAGAACTAGTTATTGGTAAAAACTGATTACAATGACAGAAATTACAGAAGGAATCAGGTTACTGGGAAATTTTAAATAACTTATCTCAACATTAGTGGTTCTACTCTTCAATAGCATAAGCTTGCACCCTTATTCCTGTGGAAATATTCTTTCAAATGAATGAACTATCTAGCCATACTAGATGACTGCTGCAAAGACAGTTAATATTTCAATGGTGTCCATTTGTCTTTAACACCAGATGAGATGAATGGGAGCAGTTTGCCTCTCTCTGAGAGACAGGCTGCCCACATAGTAGAACAGTATCTCATCAGTTCACCTTTGGAAGGTTATTTTTGCAATTGAAATGAAATTTAATTAAAAATAAATCTTAATTTCTTCAGAAAATTATCTTGATCCATGGAGAGAACCTAGATCTCCAGAAAGTGATGTTACTTGCATATGGATTTCTAGTATCTCTGTCCTGAAAAAGGTGAGGTGGAGGAGAGGAATTGTACTTTCACCAACAGAACTATCTAAAGATGACAGCTGTAACATGTACTAAATACCCGTTTAATTTTGGAAAACTTCCCAGATATGCAAGGGCATTGACTCCAAAAATCCTAATAAAAAATCCACAATAAAATCCTTATTGTGGTGCTATCATTTAACATGCAGTATTTAGCTAAAAATGGCCTACAGAGGGAAAAATGTTTGTACGGTTTTTCTGAAGTCAAACTTTTTCTGTGTGTGTTTTTTTAACATTATAAATAACTTAGAAAACTCTATGACTAGATTTTCAAAAGGGGCCTGTGCACCTTCAGACTCCTTGGGCATAGTTTTCACAGGAGCACAGTATTGCCAACACTAAGGCTCATTTTTTCAGAGGCTCCTAACTTCTATTGATTTCAGTGGAAATTAGGAGCCTAAATATGTTTAAGGATCTGGGTCAGTGTTCAAAAATCACAAGTCTGGCAAAAAAAAAAAAAAAAAAAAGAAGAAGAAGAAGAAAAAAGTAACTAGTGGCTTAAAAATCATGTGACTTTAAAAGACTAATACCTTTGGGATTCTTTTCATTTTGATTTTTTTAGTTTTTGAGACTTCAGGGTTCTTGTTTTCAAGTATTTCTCTTTAATTATGAGAATCTAGAAATTTTCTTAAAAAAATGAAAGCAGAGGTTCTCATATAATCACATCCCTGTAAACGAAAAACATCAAATATCATGAGACTTGTGATAAAATAATAAAAAAGTTGGCAGCACTGGAAGCATCTGCTACTCATACAGACTTCAACTGGACCTGGAGTGTGGCACTTTTGAAAATCAGGCCCAAGAGATCTCCAGCAGGGCACCCAAAATCAAAGGCCGCTTTTGAAAAATCCTGGCCCAAGCATTAGTGGAGAACTGATAGGATTCTGACGGTGTTCCACAGAAGTTAAGTATGTGTAATAGAAGTTAAATTCCACAACTTAACTGAAGTGGGAAACCTGTTTAAAATGTTTTGATTCTATTTCTTTTTTACTCAAATGGCCTGATGACAAAGTTTTTGTTAAAGATTCAACACTCTCTTCAATTAAGGCCAGCAGAAAGATCCGAATACCCCCAGTGAGTTCTCTGGCAAAATCAGGAAGACTAGATGTACCCGTCCTGATATTTCTACATTAAAAAAATCAGAAGCAAAAACTTTAAAAAGCAGTAACAGTAAATCCCTTCCCCCAGGCCTTTGTGTATCACAAAGACAAAAAGGGACAGCTTTAAATCGCTTTTTGCCAAGACACTTTTTGCCAAGAAGTTGCTGTATTTACTGTATTGAGGTCAATCACCTATGCAGAGAGCCTGTTGCGGGACCAGGGCTTAAATTACTTTTGCCTGTGGTAGCATCATAGATTCCCTGAAGCAGTATCAAACCTGGTAGCTGGAATGTGAGACTAACTATGGGGTAGCTTGGACCATTGTGCCCTGCTTTTATACAAGCAATGGCCTAGGGCAGTGGCTCTTAACCTTTCCAGATTTCTGTATCCCTTTCAGGAGTCTGATTTGTCTTGCATACCCGCAAGTTTCACCACACTTAAAAACTCCTTGCCTACAAACTCAGACATAAAATTACAAGTGCCACACCACACTAATACAGAAAAATTGCCTACATTTGTATCATATTAAAAAATAAATCATTTGGAATATAACTATTGTACTTACATTTCAGTGTATCGTATATAAAGCAGTATAAACAAGTCATTGTCTGTATGAAGTTTTAGAAAGCCTGACTTCACTAGGGCTTTTTTATGTAACCTATTATAAAACTTGCCAAATATGTAGAGGAGACCTGCATACCCCTGGCCTAAGGCATTGCAATACTGACACTAGCATTGCAGCTGCGCGAGGTGAAGGGCATTGCTGGCTGACCCCGACAGATCTAGAGGGGCTCGTGCTTGGGAGCACAAAGCAAATCACCAGCTATCTCAGGGCCCTGCAGGGACAACTCGGTGGGCCGCTCCTCCCTTTATCCGATACCACTTTTGGGCTCTTCCTGGAGCTGCTGCTGTGGAGACGCCAGCGCCCTCCCCTGGTTCGGAAGCCGCGGCTGGGCGGGCAGCGCCTCCCGCCGAGGTGGGCGTGTTCGGCCAAACACGCTGCGCACGGAAAGTTCTCCGAGCCTGTCCGCGGCGCTGGGTCCGCTCTGCCCCTTCGCCCCCTGGCTCTGGCAGGGCTGGGGACGTGGCTGGCAGCCTGCGGTTTGATTTCTCCCGAGGCTCCACCTCTGCCGCCAGGAGCCCCCGGGGGGGACAGTGGCGCTTCCCCCCCCCCACCATGACTCCGCTGCAAGGCAAAGGCGATAAAACGACCCCACCGCCTTAGCCAGCGCAAGCCCCGGCCGGGACAGGGCCAGCAGCAGCCGCGGAGTCTCCCGGGGAGGGGCCGGGGGCGAGGGCGACATGCCATGGAAGGCCGGGACTCCGGACTGCTGGGCTTGGAGCAAATGCTAGCGCCTTTCGGGGGCCGCCAGCAAGAGAGGACGGCTCGGCTGCTCCCACGGGACCCCTGGCGAGGCAGCTCCGCAGAGCAAGAGCAAGAGGGGGCGGCGGCTGCGCTGCCTCTGCAGGAGCCCTGGGGCGAGCCGCAGCGGGCTGGAGCCTCTGCCCCGCCGGAGGATGGGGAGCTGCTGCTGGGGCTGCGCCGCCGCGGGGGGCGGTCTCTGTCGCTGCCCGCTAGCCCCAGCCTGGCGGCCGCCAGGCTCTTCCCGCCGCCGGAGGAGGGCAGCGGGGGCTGCTGCACCAAGTGCAAGAAGCGGGTGCAGTTCGCGGACTCGTTGGGGCTGAACCTGGCCAGCGTGAAGCACTTCAGCGCGGCGGAAGAGCCGCAGGTGCCGCCCGCCGTGCTCTCCCGCCTGCGGCGCCTGCCCCGGGAGGAGTTCAGCGCCGCGCTCGGCCTGGGCTGCGGGGCCCGCCCGCCGCCTGCCCCCCTGGAGCTCGTGCCCGACTTCCAGCCCGCCGGGGAGGTGGCGGCGGCCGAGCGGCTGCAGCGGGAGCGGGTGTGTCTGGAGCGCCTGGGCCAGCCCGCGGCGGCCCTGGACGTGCGGGGCACCGTGCGGGTGCTGAGCTGCCCGGGCCCCAAGGAGGTGACGGTGCGCTACACCTTCAACGAGTGGCGCTCCTTCCTGGACGCCGCGGCCCAGCCCCTGTCCGGCCCCGAGGGGAGCGACCCCCCTACCGAGCGCTTCCACTTCAGCCTGTGCACCCCGCCCGGCCTGCTGGAGGGCTCCGCCGTGCACTTCGCCGTCTGTTACCGCAGCCAGCAGGGCGAGTACTGGGACAACAACGGGGGCAGCAACTACACCCTGCGCTGCTGCCGCCCCGCCCCCTGGGGGCTCCCCGCAGCGCCCAGCACAGACACCGACCAGGGCGACCCCACCGGACCCCTCTACTGAGCGTCGCCTGGCACCGCCGGGAACCACCCCAGCACTCTCCAGCCTGGGGCCGCTCCTGCCTTCAGCTTAGCCCGGCAGCAAACCAGCATTGCCCAGATTGGGAGCAAAAGCAGCCCCCAGCCCTGAGCCTAGTTTGGGGGCAAACAAGCTGCCAGCCAGCTAGCGCCTTGCAGGGAGCCTGGTTGCACCCACCCATTGTGCCGAGCCTGCGGTGGGTAGGGTGTGGCAACAAGCAGCCTATGAATGTCCTGCCCTTGAGCAGAAAGCGACCATTGTGCCAAGCCAAGCCTTAGCTGTCAGAAACCACTGCAGTGTCCCATTCCTTGTCCTCGCACCCTAGAACAACTCTGTGCCACGTTCCTGCTGCATAGTCACTGGTTTCTGAGCCTTCCATTAGACTGTGGCTTGTTTTGTTTAATTAAAGAGCTGACTGATCCAGGGGCAGGGGCCTCTTTCCATCAGCCTTAAAGTTGTAGACAAAGTTAGGTCTGACCTGTTGGTTCTGGTATTGTTAATTCATCATTTTTGTAAAGGAAATGAACTCTCAGGAGCTGCAAGAAGTCACAGAGTTTCCTCTCACGTACTTTTCTCTTTAAAGTTGGTTAAAGAACTAGAAACAAGATATTTTTGTGATTTATTTTTTAAAAAACAATGTGTCTAACTTGAAGATGATGGTGCCTTATATGAAGTTTCCTATTTAATACACTGAATTTAAGGAGAGAACTTTAAATCCAGTGTTGTGACTGTGCTATGCTTATGCATTAGGCATTTCTCTTTGGACTGACAGATAATGCATGCACTTTTCCTTTTATGGGTATGTAGGCATTTCCTAGAAACAGGGATAGATGTAGGCAAAAATGGAGTTGTCATTATGGCTTGCAGAAATCCAACTCTTTTTTGAGAGGGAGAACTGGGTGAGGGTCAATCCGCAACGCCCCTTAATTCTTAGGTCTTGATTCTGCAAACACATGGGTTAAAAGAATTGGATAAGTTCATGGAAAATAGGTCCATCAATGGCTCTTTGGATGTCCCTAGCCTCTGATTGCCAGAAGCTGGGAGTGGATGACAGGGGATGGATTACTTGATTCCTGCTCAGTTCATCCCCTCTGACGCACCTGGCATTGGCTGCTGTCAAAAGACAGGAGGATACTGCTTTAGATGGACTATTGGTCTGACCCAGTATGGCTGTTCTTATGTTTAACTTTACTCGTGAGTAGTCAGTAAGGCTACTCAAGCACTTAAAGTCAAGCACATATGTTGTTGCCAGACTGTGGAGGAACGTAAAGGCTTGAGTTCAGTCAGCAGTCTTCACACATTCAAATGAGGGGCTTAATTCTTTCACCCCTTTCCAAAAACAACATAATATGACATCAGTCTTCCACCCTATTGTTAATTCAATGGAGTCCATAATATAACTTTCATATGTGAGCGCTTTATGGTTTATTTGTGTCCCATCTTTGCTGTAGGTTTGGAGGCCCCGAATGACAGAAAATATCCTTTTTTTTCCTTGTAAGTTGGTGCACTTTGACACTGTTCAATGGCTAATGCAGTTCCCACATAACACGGCCTTATTTTATAAAGTTCATGTATAGCTCTGGCTAATCTTTGTTAAAATAGTCTTGCCTAACACACACACACACATGTTGCTTTTTTTTCATAATGAAAGATCTAGAAATTTAAAATAGTGATGGTTTTTCTAACGGTATGTCTACACTACAGGCACTAGAACAGCACAGTTGCAGCACTGCAGTCACGCCTCTGTAGCACTACAGTGTAGGCCACAGGGTGGCCAACCTGTGGCTCCAGAGCCACATTGAGCTCTTCAGAGGTTAATATACGGTTCCTTGTATAGCCCTGACTCCAGAGCTGGAGCTACAGGTGCCAACTTTCCAATGTGCGGAGGGGTGGTCACTGCTCAAGCTCTAGCTCTGCCACAGGCCCTGCCCACCCTCCACCCCTTCCTATCCCCCTCCCCCCAGCCCGCCATGCCCTTGCTCCTCCCCAGAGCCTTCTGGATGACACGAAACAGCTGATCTGGAGGTGTGTGAAGGGAATGGGAGGCAGTGATCAGTGGGGCTGCTGGTGGGTGGGAGGCGTTGGGAGCGGGGTTGGGGAGCTGATGGGGAGCTGCTCTTGTATTACTGTGGCTCTTTGGCAATGTACATTGGTAAAGTCTGGCTCCTTCTCAGGCTCAGGTTGGCCACCCCTGTGTAGGCACTACAGTGAAGGAGTTTCTGTTGCTGTAGTAAATCCACCACCCTTGAGAGGTACTAGGTAGGTTGATGAAACAATTCTACTGTCAATCATGCTGTGCCTACAGAGGTGATTAGGTTGACCTAACTACATCACACAAGTGTGAAATTTTCAATAGTATGATGCCCAGTTGTTACATGGATTTTTGTACAATTTGGCATGGGTAAATATTTTTGTTAGGGATGACTACCTGAGGAATGTATCAGAGGGTAGCCGTGTTAGTCTGGATCTGTAAAAGCAGCAAAGAATCCTGTGGCACCTTATAGACTAACAGACGTTTTGGAGCATGAGCTTTCCTGGGTGTATTCGTGGGTGTAATACACCCACGAAAGCTCATGCTCCAAAACGTCTGTTAGTCTATAAGGTGCCACAGGATTCTTTGCTGCTTTTACCTGAGGAATGGTTTTATGAAGTAGAGTCAGGTCTTAGTTTCCCATGGTCCTTACTAATGAGTGAAAATAAATGGTTTCCTTTAGCCCTCTTCATGCTATATTCATAGCCGCATTTCTGTAGGTATTTATAGTACCTTATTCTGTTTAGTATGAAAGCATGTGTTCGGTCATTTGTCAGTACAACTTTGTAAGACACCCCATTCGCTAACATCTAAGTGGTGTAAAAAGATAAGTAGCATGGAAAAGTATGACTTTTTACATTTAGATGACTGATATATGTTGTGTAGGTGCATGGAGCTGTAATTTATAGAACCGGATGCTTCAAGGCGTGTCTACATTATGGAAAGCTAACTTAATGGAATACTCAATTACAACATGATAGTGCCCCCTAAAGATTAAAACACAGTTTGATTTTGCAGTGTAGACAGGGTCAGACTCTTGTTAGTGAATCACACTCTAACCTTGGACTTTGCAGGTCTGTGAGCAGCATTCATGGTTAATTGCTAAAACATGGTTTAATCCTGTCTGAGACATAGGAATAAATCGTGATTCACCTATGTTAGGGCACTACAATATTGTAAGTACCTAGCATGACGCATTAGACTTTCAGTGTGTATGAGGCCTTTTTAGCATAACAAAAACACCAATTTTCAATGGAATTACTTGGGAATGTTTCATACTCGACTTATTGTAATACTGTACAGTACTTCAAAATGTGTTTGAGGTTGTACACAGTAAGTTATATAAATATAAACTGAAAGAGAAATCCCAGTAGTAATTCTACAAGTTAAGTATATACTCCCCTCTCCCCCCCCCCCGATATGCACCAAGTCCATATATTTTAAAAAGGAAAATAGTGAAATGGTTTAAAGGAGTTAATGTATTGGGGATAGTAAAAATATGTAGTATAAACAGGATACTACATAGGAATATGTGAGCTGATCTAGTTTTTTAAAATGGTAAACGCATAAAACATTAGATTGTTACTACTTGAAATTTATGCCATTACAGCTGAGGTATGATGCTAAAAGTATTGAGCCCAATTCTTTACTGAATTACATCATCAAAAGAATAATTAAAAATATATATTTTTAAACTGACTATTAAAGGTTAAACCTAGCCCAGGATGCAGGGGGGGGTTGGGGGGGGGCGAGCAGAGATGGTAGCTGCTATGTCCAAGAATCCTGCTGTCAGGGCAGTATTATTCACAGCAGGTCAGAATGTTCTCTGGTATGCAACAAACTCTGGCAAAGTTTTGCAGAGTTGCTCTCCAAAATGGCAGAACTTTCCAGAACATTAACTTAACATCCCATACCTTATACTTATTCAAATAGGAAAAGATAGGTATTCCTTGATCTGTTCTTCCCTGGTTTTGCTGGGGATCCAGATACAGAACTGTCTCAACTCCCAGAAAAGCAGTTAGGGTGCTGAATGAGTTACAGGTTATAGATATTAACAAGCATTTAAAACATATGAATATAAATGACTTACCCTCTAAATTAATGGTGTTTCACATCCATGGTATATGTGATATGAGCTCACCAGTAGCACAGTCATCCATATAGCCTTTCAGGAAAAACAGGATAGAGTGTAACTGTTTAAAAAAAAAAAGAAGGCAACAAAGCGCAGAGACTTTTTGTCTTCCTTTAAACATCATAAAGGACCAAGTCAAGAAAGCGGTCTTTTACCTTTGCTGGTCACCTTTAGAGTAAAAATCCCCTCCCTCCCACACCGCCTAGCCAAGCAGTCTAAAAGTTCAAGATGTGAGATGTAATTTTTAAATTACAGCTAGCATATCTGTACCTACCTACAATCTTGCTGACACTACTATTAAAAAAAAAAATCCTTCTGCTTTGGCAATGGACAAGACACTTTTTTCAATATTAAATGCTAAAGTGCTTTTTTTTTTTTAAAGTAAAAATAGGATGGGGACACTCTCTACTGACTCTCTCACAATTTTCAGCAAGACAGTATGTTGCATTTCTTTCAGCTGTAGATTTCAAAGCACTTTTCAAAGATTGCATCAGCATGATTCTCCGCATTCTCACAGATGAGGTAACAGGCCTACAGAGAGAGAGCGACTTGCCAAAGATTTCCCAAGAAGTCAGTGTCAAAACCAGAGTTAGACTCTGTCTGAGTGCTAGAACCTATGTGTAATCCACTGGACGTTAGTGCTGCTGGTATATGTAATAAATTCAGACTGGACAGATATGTTTATTAAAAATCAAGTATTTCTAACACCATAAACTCTGATGGTGGGACTAAGCAAGATAACTGGGGTTAAACGTCAATATTGACACATTGTGTCACCTTAAGATATCTGTTGTATGTGAAGATTTTCTAAAAAACTAATTGAAAACATGAAATCTTAAAGGTTGTAAGAATGTTTGGAAAAACTCCAGTTCTGTGTGTGCAGATTTCTATGGTCCCTGTGGCTTAGACAAGGTTGTCTAGGATCAAAGGAAGAAATATAACCAAAGGCTTTTATAGACATTTGTAAAACAACAAATAGTGCATCTGAACTTTTTTTTTTTTTTAAAGGGGTTAGATTAAATTGCTTGGGCATGAAGGAAACCAAACTAACACATGCTAAATTTGTTAAGCAATTTGATTTTTGCTGCATATAGGAAACAGTTATTATTCTTTCTTTGTATATTTAAATACACACAATAGGAAACTTCTCACTAATAGTTATACATGATCAAGATGGGTTGATAGAAGGTAGAAAGATAGTGTGAAGTTAAACATAATTTAGTGCTGTCAAGATCTACAAAGTTGCATGTAAATTACACTTGCCTTTACAGTATCAATTTTGAAAGGCCTGGGCTTTCAATCTGCTCTTAAGGCTGGATTCTGCTCCTGTTTACATCAGTGGGATCTGGAGCTGGACCAGTATATTGAATGAAGGTAGTGGAGATGATCTGGATCAGAATTCTTAGTTAAAATTTGATTACCTGTTTGGTCTATTTGAAAATTGCTCCCCAATGCAGGTCTATGGTAATACAGAATTTGTCATGAAAATTCACCTGTCCAAGCACAAAATGTATTTGCTTGCCTTTCAGCACGATAATGAAAGATCTTTACTTTTTAAAAAAAAAAAAAAAGAAAAGGCTTGTTCTCAGTGAGAAGAATTTCCAAACGCTGGTATAAATATTTTATGTACTATTTTTCAAAAGAAGTCTTGTAAATTCCTTACAGGTCTTCATAGTTCTTATTCTGAATGCAGAATAGTAATTGTTTGCATGCATAATTTAACCCCCAATTTCTCACTCATAAAACTGCAGTACTTAGTGGGTTTAAAAATAGCATAGCAAAGTAAAATAGGAAGATTCATTTCCTCTAAAATATTAATATTTCATCACCTATGGAATCTCCTAGGTATTTTTAAAGCACCTAGCACTGTGGTATCTAAGCACTGTACAATTTTGAGAGTTCCAAATTTTTCTTTAGATTAGTGGAATATGTTCATTTTAAGGAGGAAGTAGATTTATTTCCCCTTTTGCCCTCAGATTGAGCAACTCTGGTCCATATTCCCCTCCCCTCTTTTTTATATATATATATATATATATATAAAATAGGAAAAAAGCAACACATTCTAATTGGGTGAAAGAATTTTCTTCCACTGGAATGGCCAGTGGGGTTCCTGCCCTAAATTAATGGCTCTTCCAAGATCTGTGGAGATTCAGCTGCCCTGCTAGCTTTCTGCTCCAGGCAACATGGTTCTTCCCTCCCCTCTTCCTTCCTAGTGAATGCACAGTAGGACCCCACCCCCAGGTGGAGCTCACAAGTGCTAATGCTGCTTCCAGTAGCATTAGTGTTCACTCTAAGAGTGAAATTCTGCACCATTTCAGATAATGGGCATTTTTTCACCTACTTAAATGAGGCTAGGATTTCACCCTAGATATCTCTGGAATGAGCAGGGGAACTTTCAGAGGTTAGCTGACCACTCCCTCTCAGTTCTGTCCTATGTACCTGTGGAGAAATGGAGATCCTTGCTAGAAGTTTAGTGGAGGTGCTTCTGCAAAGTGTTAAGGAGGCACGGGTGTGTGGCAGGAAATGTGCTCTTGAGCCTTCCACAAAAACATGCTCTCCTGTGTGTCTTACGTGTTAGGAGGCACAAGTGATGCTGTTAATGACGCACTAGGCTAGAAAGAGTTCGTACAGTTTTGCTACAGCAGAGTCAGTTTAACATCCCTATGTTGATGGCATGTTTAAATAAGAACAGTATATGTGATCAGCAGGTAAAAACATTTGTATGTAACCTTGCGTCTGCTTCACCTCACTATGGCCATACTGCTGGTATTTCCAGGTCTTTTAAAATAGGTCCTCTAAATGTAGTAGGATTATCTAATCAGATGTCAACAGTGTTGCAGAACTGCCTGTCCTTTAGACAGTACTCATGTTAGGGCAGTTCAGAGGTTGTCTTCTGCTCTTTGAGAATATTGTTTGCATTTTTCTATTAAAAGCTCTTATTTGACCTTTGATATATGTAAACAGCCAAATTTTGGAGCATAACTGAGCCACATCATTTCCAAATCACTAAAGTCAAAGGTTGCTGAGATCAGGGACAGCTGAAGGTACATGTGTGAAGCAAGTGATCTTTCAGTGTAATACTACAAAAACAAGTATCTTACTAAGTAATTTTAAGAATTATTATTACAGAATTAGTAAGAGTTCTTAACATTTTCTTCTGCTGTAAATCAGAAACAAATACCCCTTTTGGAATAGGAAGACATTACATTAAATCACTGGGAACCCTTTTATCAACAATGTTCACATATTTATATTGTTTCCATTGCTCAGACAAATCCAGTAAACAATTTCATGGATAACCAGTGAAAACAGAATATCAAAAAAAGGTATTTTTAAATGAGCAGTGGGAAGTACAATAGTACATTTTCATTCCATAGTTGATAGGATTACTTTCATAAAGTATTTGACAATAGTTTTTATATACAGGGGATATGTTATCTCAACAAATGCAATATTAATCATTATGCATTAACAGAGAATAATAGGTCTCTTGTTCCAGTCACGTGTAATAGATTTGCACATGCTACTATCATTAATATTAATAGAAGATACACATACTGTGCATCAGTGCGGGAAACAGACATTCTTGTTGTATACACCTGCTCCAAGGAGCATCCTTAAATGCTCTAATTGTGTTGCAATTTACAAGTAATCATTGTACTAGATTATTTCAAGATTATTTCATTTTCTAACTTTGCACCTTATTAAATACAGTAATTTTATATCTTTTGTATAACTGAAGTTGGTTAGTGCTTAAGGACTGAACAGTGTCCTTAGGTAAGCTAAGAAACTAAGCAATGTAGCCATGCTGTATAAGCTCATGGATAACTTCTTGAAGTCTTATGTAATTGATCCCTCAAATGAGAAAATAAAATGAGCCTTCTCAACCTACTTTGTATGACATATTTCTATGCACAGAGGCCTCCGTTTTGTTAATGTTGTTTTCAGTTGGCTTGGCATATATGTACAATATGCATCCTTAAAACTACAGGTGCCCCTTTGCAGGCTAAGGAAAATGTGACCGATGAGACATATGGTATGTCTATATTGCAGTTAGACACCTGTGGCTGGCCCGTGTCAGCTGACTTAGGCTTACAAGGTTCAGGGTAAGGTGCTGTTTAATTGCAGTGTAGAAGTTTGGGCTGCAGCCCAAGCTCTGAGACCCTCCCACCTAGCAAGGTCCTGGAGCCTGGGTTCCAGCAAGCCAGAAGGTCTACAATGCAATTAAAAAGACCCTTAGCACAAGCCCTGTGACCCCAATTCAGCTAGCATGGGCCATTTGAGGGTTTTAATTGCAGTATAGACATACCCTTAGAAGGGCTGTAGTAATATTATACATGTATCTATACTGTGTCTCGCAGAAGACACTTGTATAATTTTTATTAGCAATGCAAACTGCTAGACCTGCCATGATTTTCTTCTGTAAAATTTATTTGAAGAAAACATAAAATTAACATCTTACTGCTATTAAATGCTTTAGTGGCACTTAAATCTCCCCCTCCCGCCTTTTACCATCAATGCTAGTGTTTTAATTAGCTTGGTTAGGTGTATTTTAGGATTTTAAAGTGTTAGTTCACTTTGCTACAGCATTAATATCATTTTATTAAAAGATTTTTTAAACTAGGCAGAATGCCATGTACTACAGTTTAAAAACAAGGCACTATTTGCTGTATTTATGTATCTAACAAATGGAGAAATACTACAGTATCTGCTTTCCATGTGAAAAGCAATATTAAGGCAAGTTTGTAGCCTTAAATACAGTAGTGGCACTTTATTTTGCATACTCTTTGCATAGTTAACAGAATGCTGTATTAAAATACAGGTAATTCTACAAATTCTACAATTTTATAAATAAGTCTTGGGAATTAGTACTTCTAAATTAATCACTTACATACATTCATTGCTTAGTTCTGTCATTTCAGTTTGATACTCTCTCTTTAGTTTACAAAGAAATAGAAAGTATGGTCCTTTGCTTCCACAAATGCAGCTTCTTTAAGGGTAACACACAAGGTCCTAGTTTAAAGTTCTGTCTACTTCATATAAAGCTCTCGCTGTACAATGTGCTGAAGCTTTACACAGTAATTTTTCTGTACATTCTAGTGGAAAACATAATGAACTCAGAGCACTGAATTGAATAAAACTAGATTTAAAAAAAAATTCCATTCTTGTTTTGCACAGTGTCTTAACAGGTGTAATTTACTTTTCAAATTAAAAAAAAAAAGCATTTTAAAGCAGTTCAAGAATTTTCTCTCCTGCAGAGTTCAGGACCATTGCAAGAAAGGGGAATCTTAAGGTGAAGCTACTGAGTTGGTGGCTTACGAGAAACCCTCTCTCTTTCAAAATGCTACTCAACATGTGCATTGAATGAGGCCCATAGATAATTATAGAAAGCTTTAGAAATGTCTGTTTGCTATTGGCTATATTTATTCAGTTCAACAAATGGATGTTCTTAAAACATTTTTTTTGTGGCATTACTGGAAGTCAGTGGTCTCCAAACTTTACCCTATCAGTAAAAAAAATTTTGAGCATGCACCCCCTGCCACGCTGCAGGGCCGGCTCTACCATTTTTGCCGCTTAAAAAAAAAAAAAAGCCACTCGGACTCCCGCCGCGCACCCTGTAGGATCCTCTTGTGCACCTCACTTTGGAGACCACTGCTGTAAGTAAGTGAAGGTGACTAGAATGTAGTAAGCAACCACCTTGGGAGTTTCACTGGATCCAGTACTGAACAGGCATAAAGACTGAACTGCCTTTAGGCTCTAGAGATAATCCCTGTAGAACAGGCATGAGACACTAAGCCAGCGTGTAGAAATTTGCACACTCCTCAACAGAAATGAGAAAATATTGGTATGAATTCTGAATTAAGTATACCAACCTTACCATTCACACTCAGTTACCTAACTTTGCAAGTATCTGTAATAAGGGTAACATACAAAATTTCTGTATAGCACAATATGCTTTGTTCCTTTATATTGCCAGTTGCAGTTTAGTATATTAAAATAAGGAACAGTGATGAAATTTTATTTTAAAAGTTCTGAAGTCTAAGTAACATGAAGCTAAAATTTGATTACTGAGCTATTAACTGAGAAGTGAGATGAGACAGGTAAGCTTCCAGGAAAGTTTGAGTTTCACATTAACAAAACAAAAATTAGTCAGGTTTGTCTGTCATTTATGAAATTTAAAGAGAATGTGCTTTAAATGAAAACATACAATCTAACCTTTGATATTTGTAGGTGTTGAGGTCTAGGATATAACAAAATATCTTTGTTGTACTTAAAGGCCTCTGTCAAATTTCACATGGCTTTAATGAATAAATTATTTAACACGAATTTACCCACATCAGGTCCATACAAATTCAGTTATTTAGTTTATTCACTGTAAACTGCATATTTCTATATTAACTCAATGTAAAAAATAATTTTAAACAATTGTATCATTGGTTGAAACATAACTGGTATCCTTTATGAGCCAGGTAAGTTAGCAAGATCATTGGGAGAAGAAAATATCGGATTACAAGTATTTGGTTCATGGAATTTTATTATCAAATAAGGCCAAGAAACAGTCTCATTACACATGAAATACTAGCAATGGGGATATTAGGAATACATCATATGCTATTGTAGGCTTAGCAGTACATTTTAGTGCATGAACCATAAGAAGAGAAATTCTAGACTGTTTTGGTTTCCAAAACTGAGCATCTCAAAAGCTTTATCTTTTACTAGACGGATCAGTTTTTCAAACTCAGGCAGGGTGCATACACACTATGTTGGATATGCTATGGATGTGCAGCACTACAGAATGCTGAGGATGGTCCCATGGTGCTAGATGATCAGATTATCTCTGTTTTCTGGACTCTCAATAACAAGTTTCTGGGTTGAATAGAGTTGACCAATGGTAACCTGAAATAAAACAAAAAATATTTCAGAAACGACAGGCCTGGAGGGCCAATGGGGAATGGCTTCAGTTCTGTAAGGGAAGTAAAAATGCACAACTGAGAACAAAAGTGAAAGTAGGTAGTCTGTAAATTCTTTCCACAACGTTGTTCATCAGCATCAACCCAGCCAGCAAAAAATGATAATGCATAAAGCAGCCACATACTTAAATTCTCAACGCAGTACTGACAATGTAAGGAAAAAGATATGCATACATATATACAATTAACTACAGAGAAAGGAAATGCAAAATATACTTAGACAAATAGAAGGGAACATTATAAGAATTTATAATGCACAGTAGTTGTTTACCCACTCCTTTGGTATTTACAAATTAATTTGCCTTAAAATTAGTTGAGGGGAATAGGGTCCCCTGCACAATTTGTATATCAGTAACATGTAATGGGTAGAAATAGCTTCTTGTTCATAACATGCTGTTATAACATGCTATTCATACCCAGGATCTCTGTACTTTATAGTCAAATACTAAAACATTACAGACAATGCTAAATTGATTGGGGGTGGCACTTTGTCCACCTGCCACTCACCCATAGCTCTCACCACACCCCTCTTCTGCAACACAGCATCCGCCCTCCTCCTCCTCTTTCCCCCATTCTTGTTATCATCCCTCTAGTATTCCCACCAGCTCTATCTGCTCCTTCCTGATTGCTCCCTATTCCCAGTGACCCCATCCAGTCCCATCCCTTGATCTGTCACACCCACACTCATCTCCCTTACTGTTCTCTATAACCTACCCCTCTCCTCTAGCTTTTCTCTCACAATACAAGCACAGTTTAATTTCTCTCATCTGAAAAAAAATACTCCTTGACCCCATATGCTTCTCTAACTACAATCCCATCTCCTTCTCATCTCTAAGCTCATTGAATGTGCTGTTTACAATCACTGCTTGGAGTAGTTCTCCTCTAATTCCACCCTAGACTCTCTCCAATCCATCCTCCACCCCTTGCACTCCACTGAAATCACTTTAGCCAAAGTCTCCAATGACCTTTTCCTAGCCAAATCTCAGAACCAGTTCTTCATTCTCATCTTCCTTAACTTGTTGGCCACCTCTGACAGAGTCATCCATGGTCATTATCTTGAAATCTCATCCTCCCTTGGTTTCTGTGATTTTTGTTCTCTCCTCGTTCTCCTACCTCTCTAATCACTTATTCAGTGTGTCCTGGGGAGGACTGTCCCTCCTCCAACTTTGTGTGCTTCTGCAGGGCTCTGTCCTGGGTTCCCTTTCTCTTCTCCCTCTGCCATTATCTGTTGGTGATCTTATCCATAAACACCAATTCAACTATTTTCTCTATACTGACAACTCACAGATCTCTCTCTCTTACCCTGTCCAAAATAAAATCTTGGCGTATTCCTCTGACATCTCCATATGGATGTCTAGTAGTCAGCTCAAGCTCCACAGGGCTAAAACCAAGCTCTTAATTATCCCCCCTAGTAGTTCTCTGCTTCCTCTTTCCTCTAACACAATAGACAACACTACCATCTTGCCTGTCACTCAGGCCAGTAACCTGAGTGTCATCTTTGACTAGGACCTCTCTATGGGTCCTCACTTCCAGACTATGTCTAAATATTGTTGATTCTGTCTGTGTAACATCTCTAAAATACAACCTTCCCTATCCAAATGACAAATGCAGCCAGGCCCTGCTCAGATCTATTAAAAAAGTTGGTGAAATGATCATTTTCCTAGCCTGCCGTTTTGACTCCTTTGCATCACTCCACTGACCCCTCTTCGCTACTGCATCAAACACAAGCTACTTGTCATCACTTTCAAGGCTGTTTGTGGCCTATCCCCGCCCCTCCCTATCATCTCTCATTCACTATTGAGATGTCAACTCTCACCTGTGACTGGCCCACAGTGCCAGCCTCCATCACCCACTTGTTAAATTCTTGAACAAGCAGCTTTGCTTTCTCCTATGCTGACCCTTATGTTTGGACGAAACCCTCCCTCCCTCCACCACCCGCCCCGCCAAAAAAAAAAAAAAATATCAGCAAAGCTAACATTATCCTCCTTCAAACCCTGTGTTGCCATGATGCCTACACAATGGTTAGGCTGTTGGTATACTGAGACCACTGCCTGTAAATATTGTTTGTTTGTTTCCTTGTACTCTCCAGTATGTCTCTATCCAAATGTTGTCTTCTCTCATTCTTAGACCATAAGCTCTTTGGGTGCAGGTTGTGTTTGTACAGCACCTAGCACAGTGGGTTCATGGTCCATGAACAGGACTCCTAGCCGCTACGGTAATCCAAATAATAAATTTTCTCCGTATTATTTTATGTGTTAATTACCTTTGAGCTTGCTTTAGAAACTCTGCGTACACTCCCAGTGAATCACAGCCACCTCTGGGGCAGAGGGTAGCAACCAACTGACATACAGAACAGTTAAGAGGTAGAGGAAGAGGAAGTTTAGGCTAAAGAAAGTAGCGGAGGCCAAGATTCTTTTTAAAAGGAGTTTAACGTTTGGCTTCTAAATCCATATTCAGCCAACTAAATAAGTGTCTTGGTTTTCATAAGAGAACTCATTAGCTCCCATTGAATTATTAACGTAGGGAAAAAAAAGCTCAGCTTGTGGTTACTGAAATAGGACGAAAAAGATGGCATAATTTATATAAACTATTTACACTTACGTAGAGGGTATTACATAGAATCTGATATATTACAAAGTATAATTGACTGCAAATACTTGTGACAGTGCCTCAATGCAGCATGAATCTAGAGAGCATAATAAAAGTCAAAATTCAATGTTTTAAACCTGTATTGGCTTACTTAAAAAAGAAAAAGCTAGCAGCTATTAAGTTACATTTTGCTATCCACTCCCCATACTGTCACAAATGCATCTTTGCATAAAGTTGCCCTTCTAAAAAAATGAACAGTCTCCTCTTGATAAACAGCCTGGTCTGAAATTTGTAAAGCACTGGGTTTTAGACTGACTATTCACTGAAGGAAAGATTAATGTGTCGTTCTTAAAGGAATAGCAGCGTTTCTTGCCAGCAAATGTTCCACTCCCTTAGCATACAGAATTAAGTCAACAAAAGCCCATGACAACACTGGGAGTAGATGTAGTATATAGAGTATATGAAAAGAGAAATAGTATACACAATTTAGGAAAAGCCATATTATTTCACAAAAAGAAAAAAATAGTATAGGCCTCCAACAAATGTAATTTATATCAGGCAGACCACACAACATGTGGGTTATGTGGCAGGCTGCAGAGTAGTAATTATTGCTATATTATAAACCATGCAATGACATTTAACTAAATTAATATAGTTGAATATTTTAGGCCAAAATATTCATAGATGGTTTCACAGAATCTCAGGGTTGGAAGGGACCTCAGGAAGTCATCTAGTCCAACCCCTTGCTCAAAGCAGGACCAATTCCCAGACAGATTTTTGCCCCAAATCCCTAAATGGCCCCCTCAAAGATTGAATTCACAACCCTGGGTTTAGCAGGCCCATGCTCAAACCACTGAGCTATCCAAATTAGGCTCTGAGATCTATATTTAGGCTCTCAACTAAGTGGCCTGTTTTTAGCAGCTCCTGCTGATTTACAATGTGCTTATCAGCATGAAATTAAATACCTAACAAGCCTTAAAAAATGTTTTGCAACTAACAGATCTGTCCTGGAAGAAGGGAGAGTCTTTTCTACATGAACTCAATGTTGTTTATTGGCAACCATCCTGCAGAACAACACCACCAGATAGGTCTGCTCAATGGTCTGCGGGGAGATGTTGGATGGGATGGGAACTGAGTTACTGCAGAGAATTCCTTCTTGGGTGCTGGCTGGTGACTCTTGCCCACATGCTCAGGGTTTAGCTGATCGCCATATTTGGGGTCGGGAAGGAATTTTCCTCCAGGGTAGATTGGCAGGAGCCCTGGAAGTTTTTCGCCTTCCCCTGCAGCGTGGGGCACGGGTCGCTTGCTGGTGGTTTCTCTGCAGCTTGAGGTCTTCAAACCAATTTTGAGGATTTCAATAACTCGGTCCTGGGATAGGGGTTGTTATAAAATTGGATGGGTGGGGTTCTGTGGCCTGCCTTGTGCAGGAGGTCAGACTAGATGATCAGATTGGTCCCTTCTGACCTATGAGTCTATGAGTAAAGTTGGTCCAATGAAATATACTCTCTCACCTACCTTGTCACCTTGCACAACAGGGGAATTTTAAAGTTCTAGGACAGTATAAAGAATCTGTTTTTTACTTACGTCAATTTTGGGGAATGGAGATTTCATCCTGCCATGAAGAAAAGCAAGGAGGATGAATTCCTAGCTGATCCGTGCTGCAATTTCAGCTTTGGAGGCCTCCTCAGTTGACACAAATCCCCCTACTAATTTCAGCCTTCCCTCCACTTTGCTGAATCAGGTTTTCAAGAGGCAGCACTTACTGCTATGTCAGTGACTTCTACCAGATGGTTCAATTCAGCTTTGTAAGAGATGTTTGGTTTTAAAGTAGCCGCCTGGGAAGTTTTAAATATTAACATTTGTGTTTGTATCACTTGGAGGTGGGGGAAGGGGAAGAGAGAATGTACTGTTAAATCCCAGCCAAATCTGCAGTAGATGTTTTTGAGGTTAGTTAAATAAACTGGAGAAGAATTTCTCATTATAGCTTGGTCACAGGTTTAGCCATTACAACTTCTTTTTTAAACTGTCAACAGATCACTTATTTTCTTTTCTGGTTTTGAGATGAGATTTGCTGTCTCTCTGAGCTCATATCTAAAACCTTGCACTGCATTTTTAAAATAATCTGTGTATACTGTCATGGATTTAAAGGCTCTTATTATATACAAGGCAAAGCTTGTTTTTTCCCTCTCAAAAAGATTAATTCCTCTTCTACTTGTGTCTTATATTTGGATACCAGGCCTTCCTCTTCCCTCATTTTATTAGAGGACTTTGTCAAGATCTTTGTACACCTGGATGGCGATGTCCCAAGGCTGAAACCTGAATTGCAGCTTTTCCTTTGTTTCAAAGGAAGAGGCAGGAGAGGTTGAGCATCTGACTTCTGAATCAGGCAAACATCTAAGGCAGTGTTTCCCAAACTTGGGACACCGCTTGTGTAGGGAAAGCCCCTGGAGGGCCGGGCTGGTTTGTTTACCTGCTGCGTCCGCAGGTCCAGCCCATCACAGCTCCCACTGGCCGCGGTTTGCTGCTCCAGGCCAATGGGAGCTGCTGGAAGCGGCGGCCAGTATGCCTTAGATGTTTGCCTGATTCAGAAGTCAGATGCTCAACCTCCTCTGCCTCTTCCTTTGAAACAAAGGAAAAGTTGCAGTTCAGGTTTCAGCCTTGGGACATCGCCATCCAGGTTGTACAAAGGTACAATGTCCCTTGGCCCGTGCCGCTTCCTGCAGCCCCCATTGGCCTGGAGCACCGAACTGTGGCCAATGGGAGCCGCGATCAGCCGGACCTGCGGACTTGGCAGGTAAACAAACTGGCCCGGCCCGCCAGGGGCTTTCCCTAAACAAGCGGCGTCCCAAGTTTGGGAAACACTGATCTAAGGTTTTGGCCATATGGAGCATATTTTGTTTCCAGCACTCACTGGCCAGCCATGGTTGTAACTGCACTGGTGAAAACCTCTTACGTAGAGATGGGAAGTTGTGATTTTCATTGGCACCCCAGAGGAGTGCCACTGTGGCATGCTGCGGCTTCCTTTGCTAACACTAGGGATTTGTACTGGTGGTGCTATTCTGGTGGCTAGCAACTCAGGAAAATACCCAATGTATACATGACCTAAGATTCAGCATTCTCCCTCTACTATCTTGGGGAATAAGGAAAGCTAATAAATTAAAGCTTAAACAAAAATTTCACTAAGAAGTTAAAAAACAATGTTTCTGCTAAGCAAAGCTCTTCTACCTGTTAGAGCTTGGGAGTGAAATAGTGTGTGCAGGCAGGGCAGGCTTCTTTGCAGGAGGAGAATGTCAATGTAGTTATTTTCTATTCACCTGTGCTAATAGGTTATGTTATCCACTGTTGGAATGGTTGACTTGGATATATGAAAATCTCCATTAAAGACATACACGTTGACTCATTTTTCCAATAAACATAGACACACATAGTGTGCACTCAGCCCTAAACACTATGCCACTGCATCTTCAATAATCCGCCTGCACTTTGTATGATTTTCTTGTAGTTCCAGAATTTATTTCAGAGTATTTTGAGTTAAACTTCTAAACCTCAGCTCTTCAACCACTGTTAGCCTTGAACTTCCAATAAGATGATTAAAGCTTTGTACATCCCCTGATCACATACACTTTAGACAGAACAGACAGAAATTCCTTTTATAGTTGCAGAAAAATTAAGATGCTCACCTTCCCCCAATATACCAGCAGGACTGCAAGAGAGTGTTTAAACATTTCAGTTTTAATTCATTAATTGCTAAGGTCCCAATAACTTCTTTTACAAAGATATTCTGTTGGCACCAATTCTAATGAAAATGTTTGACTAGTGTTATGTTATTACCGCACACTGATTCTCACAAAGCATGAAAGAGTTAAATGGCTATTTACTGTGCTCTTTCTTCACCAAGCATGTTTGTAATTTATACACAATGAGACATTTACTCTTTTGGTAACTGGCTGGAAGCCAATGTACAGAGGTCAATGTCACAGTATTTTCATCACAGTTCATTTACCACAAGCGATGTTTGCCTAGAAAGTCCTACAATTTGCTCCACAAACCTCCCTTCAGTTTTTTTTTCTTACCCTTTGTATAACTGGTGGTATAATTTACACTTTAGTCCTCCAAGAAAAGTTATAGAATAAAAAACATTTATGAAAGTATCTGTGGAAATAGAAGACCAAAGTGATGGAGAGGGACACTTCAGATCTGAATGAATTACTTGATGTTTAAATATTTATATAGTGCCAATAATGTGCTATGCACTTTATCAACAAGTATGATGACAGCCTCTCTACCCAGACAGTTTACAATATAGAACTGGGCCACCGTTCAGCATGATTACACAGGATTATTTTATTCTTACCCACAAATATTTGTAGTTAGTTTGTGTGAGGGATATATTCTCTTGAAACAGTTTAATCAATGAAAAAACAAAATCAGTAAGGATGACCACAGCAGTTAGAGATGAAAAATATTTACAGCATCAAGTTCTTTCCCTTGCACATGCAAAATATAGTCCCTGACAGAGGACAGATCAGATATAAGATAGTATGAAACCATACTTGATTTTTCCCTCACACCAGCAGATTTGGCAAGTGCTGTAAGATAAGTAGTATGGGGCTGGGGTAAAATGGACTTTTATCAATGGGCAAAATTGATAGTAAGAAAAGGAAAGAAAGTTGCTGAACAGTAAGCACTGATTGAATCTCTCCTTCCTATAACTCCCAAACCATTCACAGATCATTTGGGTGTAGCAGAAAAAAAGCAAGAAACTTTCCTACTATTCCTGGTTCACTTGAACACTGATCTCTCCCTCAATCACAGCTGGCTGCAATGATAAGAGAAGAACCTAGTGTGGAATGTTTCACAGCTATAAAAAAGGTTTAGTGGGATAAATTTTTCTCAAGAATAATAGAATTTTAGAAGAAAAGTCTCTTAAAACAGCGTTAAGTATAAAAATATATTGTCACTAAAAACAACATTAGTAGAATGCTATAGTTTTTAATACTCTGAAAACTAGAAATTCAGAAAACCTGTTTAAGGTGCCAACAATATCCTTAACTCCCTACCCATTCCAAGGAAGAGATGTTTTGTTTAGTGAGACTGTGGACCTGAAAGTCAGATGATTACGTTTCTAATTCCAAATTTTCCAAAGTCACTTTATGGTGCAATTCTCTGAAAAGTGACTACTTTAAAAATGGCACCTTACTCAACAGTCCTGTGTAGTATTCAAAATGTCCATTAACTTTAGTAATTACAACATTTTAACTCTCATAGCCCTCGTCCAGACTAACCCGCGGCATCGGCGGGTTAAAATCGATTGCTCGGGGATCGATATATCGCGTCTAGTCTGGACGCGGTGTATCGATCCCCGAGCGCGCTTACATCGATTCCGGAACTCCATCAATCCGAACGGAGTTCCGGAATCGACGCGGAGAGCCGCGGACATCGATGGCGCCCCGTCCAGACTGGTGAGTATCTCGATTTTAGAAATTCGACTTCAGCTACGTTATTCCCGTAGCTGAAGTTGCGTATCTAAAATCGATTTTAATTCCTAGTCTGGACGTGGCCTTAGTTCTGCAGAGCCAACATAACTGGATTCTATTGTTCATTAGAGTTGTAACTGATTGGAACTTAGGAAATAATTGTGCAAAACATCACAGGTGTCACAGATATAACTTGGACTGTAGAATCTATCTTACTGCTGATGGTATGAGAGAAGAAAAATTTACCCAGCTTGACTCTCAGATTTGAGACAAAACTGCAGAGTTGGAAATTAGACATCTCACTTGTAAGCTGAGTGCATTTTTATGGAAACCACTGAGTCTGCTGACAAACACAGAACTGCACAGTGCCATTTTTAGTCACTTTTCAGAGCAAAATCATACCTTTAAGAGCCGTACCTGGGAAACTTAATGGAGTACAAGAAAATATCTTTTCCCCACTGATTAATTTCTTTTATTGCCTATCTCCCTGCCTGCAGCATCCCCCAGCACTCTTTATTTTCCATCCCGTCCCCAGCTAAATTGATGCAAATGCACTCAAAGATGTTTTGCTCCTGTTTAAGACAGTGAGAGAGGGACTCATCAGTTTCTGGGTGTTACCAGCTGCTATAGAAAGGTAAGGGAAATAAAAAGCTCTGGGGACACAAACAGGACATCCAGACTTAGAGGGAACCATTCGTGGAAAGGATATGAGGATTCAATAAACAGCAGGGAGAGCTAGCTAAGAGCATGTGTGTACAGGGTTCATTAGCCCTTTTCAGTTTAGGATTTTGTATCGGGGTTTGCTACTGAGAGGGTTTACTGGCCACATTACTGATGTGTGGAGAGATCTTCCTGGGAGAAAGCATACAAACTCATGCACTACCAGAGCCCTATGGAGGAGATGGTGTGGGAGAAGTGTCTTTCAATTCTTCTGGGCCCTTTTGGCGAAGCCTTGAAGGCATCACAGCCTTGGGCTGAGTGCCCTTCCCTAACACATGGAAAGTATTTTTCATTCTTCTCTGATGTGAGGATCATAGCGATGTAAGAGGAACATCTGGCATTTTCCCAAGCAGATCTGCCAACTTTGAAAGTGACCCAGAAACAGACATTCCAAACAATAAACTAAGACTTCTGAGTTTATACCATAACTATTAAACTACCCATGGACTATTTACAACTACATGTAAAACTAACATGAATGTGAAAAGGAAAGATTGGCTCCATGACTCCGCCAACAGATGGAGAGTGAGGAATTAACAGACCATTGAAGTGACCACGGCACTTAAATCCCTTGGTCTACAGATAGCTGGGCTTGAGGGACATGTGTTTTACCCCAGCTGGTAACTACTGCTCAAAGAGGTTCTGTGGCCATATGACTATGTGTCCAGCACCTACAGAAGGGCTCTGTGGAGCCAATATTTATGGAGAACAAGCTACTGCTGGTAAGGAACCCCTTTCCCCCAAACTCCCTTATAAGACAGCATTTTAAAGCTGTATTGTTAAAATTAAGAAAAATAAAGCAAAGACTATCAAATAACTTGAAATAACCATTAAGTTTCTCTCCCTGTAAATGTTACTACTTGTTATTCATACTTGATTTGAATACTAAGATTTACTGTGGATGGCATATCTGGAATTTAAAACCAAAACCCAACATCAACTCACCCCAAGCAACTAACCATTTGCTTATGGAATAATGCAAGTAATCGAATCTGAGACACATGGATACATTTGCTTTATATTTTACTTAATTAATAAACAAATTGCATTTAAAAAATAACTCCCAGACATGGTTAGAATGTTTCCTTTCTGTCCACAGAGGCAAAAAGGAACCTTATTACAACAGGCACTTATTACAGTTGTGTTCAAACATGGTTATTTCTGAAGCATAGGCAAGTAGAGGGGAGGGCATACAGGGAAAGGGAAATACATGAATTATCAACTCTGGGTCACTTTATTAGTCAAGACAACTAACTAAATGAGGACAGGAGCAGAACAATATAGAAATATGAACCATGCCATAAGAAAAAACGGTTACCTACCTTTTTGTAACTGTTGTTTTTCGATATGTGCTGCTCATGTCCATTCCATTCTACGTGTATGCGCGCTCACGTACACAGTCGCTTGGAGATTTTTGCCTTAGCGGTATCCGTAGGGTTGGCTGTAGCGCCCTCTTGAATGCCGTGCTCATGCGTTGGTATATTAGGTGCTGCCAACCCTATGTCCCCTCAGTTCCTTGTTGCCGGCACCTCCGACAGATGGATAGGACGATGGGTAATGGAATGGAGATGAGCAAAACATCTCGAAGGACAGTTGTGAAAAGGTAGGTAACTGTTTTTAATTCTTCAAGTGCTCTTATGTCGATTTCATTCTAGGTGACTCACAAGCAGTATCCTCAGAGGCGGCCTTGGAGTTCACAGTCTAGCAGCTTGCAGTAATGCTCTACTGAAGCCAGCATCACCCAGCAGGCCTGGGACAAGTATATAATGGGACGTGAACATACGGTGGACAACCAGGTGGCCATCCTACAGATGACCTGGACGGCCACTTGGGCTAGGAAAGCTGCCAAGGAGGTGCCCTGGTTGACTGGGTCATTACAATCGCTGGAGGTAGCACCCTTGCCTGATTGTAACAGCAGCGAATGCAGGCAGTGATCTAAGAATAAATTCTTTGAGCAGAAACTGGACAACCTTTCATCCTGTCGGCCACCATGACAAACAATTGCGCCAAATTGCGGAATGGCTTGATCCTTTCAATGTAGAAGGCTGCCCCTCCTGACGTCTAGCGCCTTGGCCAGGTCCGTCGCCCGGCTTAGCATATTCAGTGCTGGTCGGCCTACTTGCTCTTTGGCTCCTGGGCCCGCTTTGGGCATAGATGACTCTACTAAAGGCTGGGACCCCATACTGCTCCCAGGAGTCGGAGGAGAATCCCTGGCTGGGCTAGGGGGTCCGACTGCAGCAGTACTCCCAAGCAGCTCCCGGGAAGGCATGTGGCCTGACACAGATCTTTTGCCTGAAGCCCCCTTTTTCTGTGATGCCGATGGGCCTGTTGACTTCAACTGCTTCTTAGGCACCACGGAGGGGGAACGCTGCCATGTGGGTTCCGCGGCTTGTGACGTGCTGCGCACTGCCGCAGAGGTGCTGTGTGTGGAGTCTGATCGAGAGGGCTCTCAGGTAGGATGAAACGCAGCCTCCATGAGGAGGATCCCCAAGCAGATATCGTGCTCCTTCGGAGTCTGAGGGTGAAAGTTTTGCAGATCCCTTCTATGGACTCCCCCAAACAGCTCTCATGGGCAGTGGTGGATTTATAGTTAGTGGGGCCCTGTGCGCAGCTTCATTTTCACTCCCTTCAGGACCCAGCCAAGAAAAAGAACATTCTGTCTTATCTCCCTCCCCCATTTTTCATTCTTTTTTTCTTCATCCTCCTCCTATATTTAAGTAGTATGAAGTAAATGAAAATAAAGTGAGGTACCTTGACTGTTTTTGTAGTCTAACTTTTTTTTCACAGACTGCTTGAAAATTGCTGAGGGTCTCGGTGGACCACTTAGTGATCTTTCCAATTGTTGTTTGTATCATTAGCTAACTATTGTAAAGTGCTTTGGATAAGAGCGCTTTATTAAAAAAAACAAACCTTAATAACCTTTCCTCGGTCCACCTGAATGGAGTTCTTGGACCACAGTTTGAGAACTTATGGTCTAGATGAAAGTTTATATTTGCATTACGCTAATGTGAAAAATGTGTAAAAATAAAAAGTATAGATGATGCATGAATGGAAAAATAAAAGTTAACTTCCTGTGAAGAAATTTATTCAATTTGAAAAAAAAATTCAGATAGCTTTGTTTCTACACTTTTCTTTACAAAATCGTCACGTAAGTCATCGTAAGTAATATTTTGTAAAAAGGCACTTTCAATTGTCAATATTGATGAACTTGTCAAATATTCCTGACTCATTGTATTTCTAAATAATTTTTAACTTGTTTCAATACAGAAAAAGAAGGTTCACCAGAAGCCTGTGACAGGTATCGTAAAAAATATTTTCAGAATGGTTTCTAGATTTGAAAAGATTGACTGCAAACTGTCACGTAAAAGTCTATACAAATCACCTGGTGATCTTGAAGCACAGACCTCATCATTTTCAATAAAATAAATTAAATGTTTCACTTCATCTTCAAAAAGATTTGTGTCTATGTTCTCTCGGCAGAATTCACTTAATTTCTTACTGTAGTGATTTTTTGCATTTTTGTCCATACTTCTGTCAAAAAAGACGCAAAATAAATCACGTTTTCTTTAGAGATTCACCTCTACTCTGCAATTGCACTATTATTGTGTCACAAATAACAGTAATGGTCTCAACAACGATCTTCTCTTTCCCTTTTAAATTGATTTCATTGTCTCTAGTTTCATCGAAAAATAACTTTCTTTTTTTACGCTTCTCACCAGATATAGCAAAGAAACCTATATTTTCTGTTAATGTTAGTGCCTCTGCTTCCACTGAGCTATAGTCATTTTGAACTTCCATGACAAACTTTTAACCGAAGCTAACAATTACGCAGCATTCAATAAATTTGTATCAACCTTTTGCAGCAATTTGCTGATGGCATTAATTCTTTGAAGTAAACAGTTCCACAAAAGAGTAAAAACAGCAATATCGTATTTTCCAAACTTTTCTGCTAAGGATTTTGCTTCAGTTTTCGCACGCTGTTTTTCAGAATTTGATGTGGCTATGTCTAATAAGGTTTTCTTTATATCATCATAGCTCATTTTCAAAGCCAAAATAGCACATGCACAAGCAGACCACCTGGTGTCACAAATTCTTTCGACTATCAAATGTTTTTTAATTTGTCTGCTCCAAGCGTGATTGCAGCATACTCCACTGATGTGTGGAAACCGAAAAAGGGCATACATGTTTTGAACTAAGTAAAAAAAATGTGTAGATCCTGCACAAGATTCGGCTGCAGCATTGCAGATTAAATTTAAGGAATGGCTGGAAAATGGTACGAATAAAGCAGAAGTGCTTGCATTGCTCAGTATTGCCTGTAGACCTGAATATTTTCCTGCCATATTTGCGGCATTATCAAAGCTCCGGCCACGACAACTTTTGATGTCCAAAGCTAAATTTGCAATGATTTCTAAAACAGTTGTCTCTAGACATTCAGAACTGGGGAATTTTAGCAGGACAAAACAAAGAAATTGCTCTACAATCTCACCATTGCCAGTCACATATCTTAAAATTAATGTTAATTGGTCTACATGTCTCACATCTGGTGTTGAATCACCAATTACGGAATAGTACTTGGCATCCTTTACTTCATCAGTGAATTGGTTTCTGAGCTGCTCTGCCATTATAGTGATGAATTCATTGTAGGTTTGGTGCGTTAAAAAGTTGGACTTCCCTGAGCCATAATACTGATAATTTTTCAAATGTTCTTTGAGAAAATCATCAAATTCACTAAAATATTCAAGGCAGGTTAAAAAATTACCTTTTTGATTTGACAATGGCTTATCATATCTTCTTAAAAGTAGTCCCAAAGAAGACAGCAGTTTGACCGTGGCAACAACATGTCTCAGCACTTTCTTCCAATAAGAACATGCCTTTTCAAACTGAGCCCATAACACAGAATCAATTCTTCCAGATAATTTACACCTCTGAACGAACTTACACACAGCATTAATATGAGCTTTGGAAGTTTCACGATCAGCAATATGTCTTGCAACATTTCTCCAATTAGAGTGCCCATTAACAAATGTTTGTTTTCCTTTACTATGGTCAGGGAATAACTTGCAAACATAACAGACTGCCTTAATGGTTTCTGAAAAAAAATCAACCAAATTCTCACTTCTATCGTACCATTTTTCTGCATCTTCAGAAAATGGGATTCATGAAGACCTTTAAATTGCTTTCGTCCTGCAAACTCATACTCTCCTCTCAAATTTTCCACATTACCTACATTTTTTGGTTTATTTACTCAGGGCTTGTCTACATCAGAAAGTTGCAGCGCTGGTGAGGGAGTTACAGCGCTGCAACTTTGAAGGTGTACACATCTGCAGGGCACCACCAGCGCTGCAACTCCCTGTTTGCAGCGCTGGCCGTACTCCCGTTTTGTCTCGGGTGTAGAGGATCCAGCGCTGGTGATCCAGCGCTGGTAATCCAATGTAGACACTTACCAGCGCTTTTCTTGACCTCCGTGGAAGGAGGAAGCCTCTGGTAATCAAGCTGGTCTCCTTTCCCGGTTTGCTCTCTCGTTCCCGGAGCCCAGAGCAAGCAGGTCTCCTTCCCTGCGGTTTGCTGGGTGGCTCCGGGAACGAGAGAGCAAACCGCGGCGAAGCGGGTCTCCTTTCCCGGTTTGCTCTCTCGTTCCCGGAGCCCCGAGCAAGCAGGTCTCCTTCCCTGCGGTTTGCTGGGTGGCTCCGGGAACGAGAGAGCAAACCGCGGCGAAGCGGGTCTCCTTTCCCGGTTTGCTCTCTCGTTCCCGGAGCCCCGAGCAAGCAGGTCTCCTTCCCTGCGGTTTGCTGGGTGGCTCCGGGAACGAGAGAGCAAACCGCGGCGAAGCGGGTCTCCTTTCCCGGTTTGCTCTCGCGTTCCCCGAACCGCCGAGCAAGCAGGTCTCCTTCCCTGCGGTTTGCAGGGGGGTTCGCGGAACGCGAGAGCAAACCGCGGCGAAGCTGGTCTCCTTTCCCGGTTTGCTCTCGCGTTCCCGGAACCCCCCTTGAAGCCGCCCAACAGCGCTGCAGTGTGGCCACATCTAACACCACTTGCAGCGCTGGTTGCTGTAAGTGTGGCCACTCTGCAGCGCTGGCCCTATACAGCTGTACTAATACAGCTGTAACAACCAGCGCTGCAAAACTTTAGATGTAGACATGGCCTAAGAAATATGCTATCATATCCAATTAAACAAATTTTGGCCATAATACAATGTCTTCAGGGTAGGTTTCTTTCCTTCTTTGACAAAATTACCAATATTTTCTAGTTCCATTGTCACTTTGGAATCCACTTGTTCAACTTTTGCAGTTGTTGTGGTATCCCCACAACTTAGCAAGTGATCAGATAATTCAGATGTTTCCTTGCCCATACTTTGTAATGAATGTCCACTATTCAATATTTCAAGCTTTTTAAAATAAGTGACAAACTGTCTTTTTACTTAGCTTTGTTTTCTTTGTCTTTTTGACTGCCAGACTCATTGTGTCGCTTCATTACTGCTAAAAAACTGACTTTGATTTTAGGTAGCTGAAGAATGTATGAAAGAGCAGCGGCGTAGCCACAGGTGGGCTTGGGACCACTCAATTAGGTTTAATGCAGTTAATCCCGCATTTTTATCAGACCCTGTAAAAACAGGAATTTGAACCATTACATACTAGTGACAAATCACGGGCATTGTTGAAAAGTGTGGGGGAGGGTGCTTTTGTTCAATTGGATAGTTGGTCAAGCAGACAGACTTTGCTTGGCTTAGTTGCTGTTATGCTATTGCTGAGACAGTGAAAAAATGGCGAAGCAAAATTCTTTGCTAGACTATTTCGAAAAACCACATTTAGAGCACAGTTCACAGAATAAGTTCACTGAAAGCAGAAAGCCTGGACCGCTTCACGACTTGCAACGCTTATTATATTCAGCCATTTGTCAGATTTGTCTTGCATTCTGGGGCTCCATGCCACCACACAGTTTGTTTCACAGTAAATCCGCCACTGTTCGTGGTGGGGACTAATGGATATCGGCCTGCAGCACGATGAGCATGGCTTAAAGCCTGGGGATGTTATACCAATATAATAAAAACCAGCAGAATCTTATTAAGAGGGGTAAGGCAAAGATGCCACATTTATTGTAAATATGAAGCAAAAGATAAAATAAACAACATTGTTTAACTACTTATTCCTATCACTACTTATTCCTTATACACACACACACACACACACACACACACACACACACATATATATTCATTCATTCACACAATCACTCATTAAGGTTCTGTACAGGTGTTATAGTAAACAGCCTAGAAGTTGCTTATGTCCAGTTACTGGCCAGGTATCTTGGTCATGAGGATGGAGCCAAGTCTGTGTCAGATGCACCTGATGCTCCTGGAGGCTGGCAGCAGAACCAGAGACTCAAAATCCTCAGTTTTTGGAGTTCATTCTCATAGGAATTAATTCCTATGTTAGTCTATGGGAGTTGTTTTATCCTGCTGTTGCTGACTCAATCAGCAGATGGCACATTCCTGGTGGCTGCACACTGTTTAAAGTTGCACATTCCTTCCAGGTGTTTGGGGTGGATACCAGTTTACCCTCCGGGGGTTGTCTGGTGGTCCACTTGACACATTCTTCAGCCGATGGATCCTTTCTAGGCTGGCACCTCCCTAACCATTCACGTACATCAAGCATTCATCAACATACATTCCATATCTTAGGTAGAGTCAACTAATGGCTTAAGGCTCACAGCAAGGGTGGTAACATAGTGTTCACTTCATGAACAAAGTCAATTAACTTGTTTGTAAATTTTACATAGTAATAGAGTATCTTTCACAGGACAGAGACAATCAATGTTTTCTGCAGATACGAGTCTACAAATTTTAACAGAAGAACTAAAAGATTTTTGTACTTGGTGAAACTGGGGGTCACTGTCACTTGGGGGACTCACTGTTAGTACCTTCTTTAATATCCCTACAGGGACGGGGCATGTCCTGCTCTGAGGTGAAGTCTCAGCTGGGACTTTTACTCCTAAATAAATTAAAGGTCTGACTAAGTACCTATCAACTAACAACAAAGGAGACAGACCAATGGGCTGTAAGAACCACTAACATTTTTGCAGTGCAAGACAAGGTGCTCCAACCAACCATCACCGGCGGTAAGAAGGAACTGAGAGGGCGTAGAGCCGGCGGCATCTAATATACCGACGCATGAGCATGGCACTCAAGAGGGCGCTACAGCTGATCCTACAGATACCATTAAGGCAAAAATCTCTTACAACTGTGCACATTGATGCGCGCACACCAAGAATGGAATCAACATGAGCAAGCACTCGAAGAAGAAAATAACTTCCTTTGGCTCTCCTGATTTTGTATTTTTAAAAACAATTTCCTGAAATTGTTTTGCTGAAAAATGCCATCTTATGAGGGATAACAATCTTTTCTATGAATTGCAGATGATGAGCTGAAATTAATTGATGAGTAACAGATGGTTTAACATATTCAAACACTTCTTTCTGCATTCAAATGCAAAAGCGTTTAATCCTTTTCTTTTTAACTCTACAGTAAATGTGCAGCAAAAGCGGGAAAAGCAGGATAGCCTCCTCTTGGTACTAGAATCTAAGGTCATTTAATTTATGTCCTTTTATGCCTCTTTATGATGTATAAAAAGACCTTATGAGGGTGTGTATTTAAAAATAGATTTTTACTTTTTTTTTACATTAAAAAAATCAGGTTTGTCTATTCTGCTAGTTGTAGGAGACTCCACAGATAATTACAGAACTGATATTTATATCAGAGGAATCACACAATTAAAACTTAATTGAAAGGGAAAACTCTTGAAGCCAGTTCACTTACACCTGCATATGGCACTGGTGAATCTGGCCCCAAGTCTCATATAAAAAAAATTCCTATAAAAAAGATTATCCCCCCAAAATTTAATGTAGAATCTAATTTTCTTTTATTAAAAATCTCTCTCCTTCTCTCCCACACACACAATAGTAATGTACAATGAAAGTTGATATATGAACTAATTACTAAGACACGTCAGAATAATCTATTTACTTTTAAGATCCCGAGACAGTTATTTATAACTTATAACCAGTATCTCTCCTATTTGACTGTATTTGCCAAATGCTTATATAAAACATATGTGACAATAGATTTTATCATTGCATATTTGTTTTTAAAAAAGTAATAATAATTCAAAGTATTATTTTCCCTCCCTGAAATTAGATATACTGTGCACAAATATATGTTCAGAATGAATATAACTCACAATTTCTGTAAGTCTGTTTAATGTAATTCTGTATTCACTGGATGAAAGCAATAATTTTCTAAATACTTAATATCCATTTCTGACGTGAAAAAGAAGGATATACACATTAAGTTTAACACACACTAACGTGGCCAAAAGCAGCAAACCAGAAGTTCAGTAGAGACTGTTCAGTGATTTGCCAAGTTTCAGTTTGTGTTGATGTTAAATATGTTTAAAAAATACAGACTTGTTTTTCTTTGCTAAGCAAATAAAAACATCCCTGAGCTAAAACCAAATGTTATCAGAAGAGGTGTGAGTGGGCATTTGCATACATAAGTTATGCCAATTTAATAGAATACTTCTGAAACATTTACAATCTGGAAGACCTTTTCCCTGTTTCCGGTGATTCCATTTCTGTTTCTGTGGGAATGGAAACAGAAGTGAAGGAGAGCCAGAAGCAGA
The DNA here is from genome assembly GCF_025201925.1 of Gopherus flavomarginatus. NCBI lineage: Eukaryota > Metazoa > Chordata > Testudines > Testudinidae > Gopherus > Gopherus flavomarginatus. The sequence continues at coordinate 179,081,808 of NC_066618.1, forward strand.
GAAGTTAGAATAGAACTCTTGTAAGTTTTAGTAGCTGAGGCTGAGCGCTACAAATGCTGGCTTCCTTGCAAGAAGCACATACAGGCATTTGGAGCCAAAAAAACTGTTTAAAGCTTTCTTGCAAGAGGTAGGACAAACTATCATTAAAAAGAACTACTCCAAAATATTTTTCTCCCAATTTCTAGATGTAATGATCTGAAAGAAAGTAAACAGGCTAACAAGTCCAAACTTGCTATTTAAGTGCTAAGTATTAGATTTACGTAGTTATACAGGACACCTAAGCAGCTATAACCTTCATGAGGCAATCAATCAGATGCTGAATTACATAATACCCATTTAACGCTTGAATCAGACCTTTTGCAGTAACAACAAATAAATCGTTCAACTATTGTACCTGAACAGTCGTATGTAATATCCGTACATAGTGAAGTAGAACATTAGTGACTTTTACCCTGAAATATTGATTGTTTCATAGAAACAGAGGCTGTAAATGGAGAAGTACTTCTTTTTTAAAGCACCCAGAAATGTGCTAGCATCCTCACAGAGATACAGCCTCTGCTTCAAATTAAATCTCTTCATCCCTTCTTCACTTTCCATATCTCTCCTCTTTGTTCCTATTTGCTACGTTACCACCATCCCTCTTCTCTTTCATTTTTGTATGAAAGAGCTGAAGCTGGGTGAAGCCTGCCTTCACAGAGCAGCTCAATTCCTTCAGAAACCCACAACATGTTATAGGCAGGCTGTCACTAAGTGACCAATCCCATCTGGGAAAAGGGAGCAGCTTACGGTAGGCTTCAATCCACTGAATATAAAATATGGAACAAAATAATCACTTGGCTATGCAGCAGGGTATAGCAAAAACTATACAAAATATGGTAGCTGGGGGTAGCACTCTTTACAACTCTCAGATAACACAATGAAGAATGCAGTATAACAGGTACTCAGATAAAACTGAGGAGTGTAATGTAAATGCCTAGATACATTATATTACAGAGGAACCTATGTGTTCGAATACCAATACAAGATTAATGAATGACAATGGGGATGCCTTGCTTTTGTGAATTTGCCTATTCATAATTTTATTCAAATAACACATTTGTATATATTGTAAAATACACCCTAATGTATTCTGCACTGTTACTAGCTGAATACTATATGAGACTGCAGTCACAGTACATACACATCCTAAGTTGGCATCCTAACAGGAAGATGATTCAGCCCCAAGTAATGTCTCTCTAGATCATTAATTATGAGAGACTATTTGGGAATGAAACACTGAACAAAATCCAGTCTTTGGGGATTTGTGTAAATAAATAATAAATATGCTCATGCTTTTGGAGAAGAGAGAGAAAGTAATTTCATAGCACTAAAAGCATTCACATACTGTGAGCCACTATGGATCTGAAAGGAACTGGCACTTTCACAGTGAATAGCACTCAAAATTTAAAGACTTCCTTTTGACAACATTTCTATTTGAAGTCAGATATTAGAAATGCAGTGTACTGAAAGGATCAATTTCTCTATCCTTTTCCTCACTCCCTTCTGTGTGATAAAAGGAGGAATCTGATTGCTGGTGAGGGCTGCAAACCTGAGCTATGAAGTGTATTCACACAGCAAAACAGTCTGCATGATGATTTGTGTGGAGTCACTGTCATCCATGGCATTTTCATGACTATGTTTTATTTCTCCTCTTACCTAATTTTACTGCATGCCTTATATTTATATTCATCCCTGTCTAGTTACAGGAAAAGTCTGTAAAATACCCCATTTAGGGGGTTATGCCAAACTTTCTCAACTCATGAAACACGGCTGGCCTTGAAAGTCTCCACAGAACCCACATGGGTGAACTGTTCACTGTGGAACATCATAGCTCCCTTAAGTTTTAATGTGTCCTCATTCAACAATACACGGGACAATCTGATTATCCTAACCAATAAAAGACTTTAAAATACGTTTAATAACGGTTTCTTCCCGATCCAGAAATGCTGCTTTACTTCCATTCCAACAATAAGTATCTGAAAATACCTTGCATCAAATAGATCTGGGCATAGTTTATGGATTATGACAACTGCAAGCAAATAAATTCAGTTTATCCTCAAAAATATGATCAGCATAGCAGCACGTTTATGACAGCAATAAAATATCTTCATCATCTGGGTCCAATCTGGCGGTCATTGAAGTGAACAAGAGTTCTGATGAGCCAACGCTTATTCAGACTTCTCTGATTCAATATGAATTAAAATAAACTTTCATTTCATTTTCACGTCATTTTTAGGAAGTGAGGGGCATTAATATTGATGGCTCTCACAGCAGATAATTACAGTACTTAGAACACGTTCTTGTTCTAAGTACTGTAATTATCCCCTCCCTCAATCACACACACAAAAAACTGTACAGTGAGACAAAACCCCACAAATACATAAAAAGTGGAATGAAAGCTCAAACAGCACACAAATAATATTCGGTGTAATCCTCCAACATATTCGCACACTCACTTTTTACTGAAGTCAGTGGGAGTTGAAAGCACTCAGCTCATTGAAGGATCAAACCCATAATCCAATAAATAGCATACAGGTAACAGAAATATAGAATACAGTAGAACCTCAGAATTACGAACACCAGAGTTACGAACTGACCAGTCAACCAGATACCTCATTTGGAACTGGAAGTACACAATTAGGCAGCAGCAGAGACCGAAAAAAAAAAAAAAAAGGCAAATACAGTACACTACTGTGTTAAATGTAAACTACTAAAAAAATTAAGGGAGAGCAGCATTTTTCTTCTGCATAGTAAAGTTTCAAGCTGTATTAAGTCACTGTTCAGTTGTAAACTTCTAAAAGAACAACCATAATGTTTTGTTCAGAGTTACAAACATTTCAGAGTTATGAACAAGTTCCATTCCCGAAGTGTTCTTAACTCTGAGGTTCTACTGTATACAGAATTGTTAGATTTCTATATGGTTAAACAAAATGATTACCCGAGGGTGGCGGGGAGGGGGGTATGTGAAACCTGCTGACTCAACAATCATGATAGGTTCATGTTGCCTTTATTTAATCATCTTCTAAATAAAACTAGTATAAGCAAATTTAAGGCAAACACATTTTTTTCCAAGAAGAAACTGTTTGCTAGTTTTATTTCTGGTGGTGCAGGTCATTACTTAATAATTAAACTGAAGTATATATTTAAAAAAAAAAAGAAAAACATTTAGATTTAATTGTAATTGTCCTGAATCTTATCTGACAAACTCACTATACATAAAAAGGTAAGAATAAAATCCAGGCAGCCCAAGAAACCACTATTTATTGCTAGAAATTCACATTCTCTGTCTTTCATGACTGGCATCTAAGCCCCTAGAATATTTCACAAGAAACATTTTGTGTCAATATTGATGATGGCATACTTTGAGGACAAAGACATGCAATGAGCTGTCAATTATTATAGAAATGTGTGTATTTGCCAGAAATTAATTTGGGCACACGCATAAAATCCTGAGCAAGATACATAGACCTATAATGAAATCTCTTTAAATAAATACACTTGAAAAAATCTGCTTGTTATGCATTTAAAACTTCACATTGTTCTACTCTCTGATCATTTCTGCCTACTTTATTATAGTATAAGACTACCATTTATTACCAGGACACACAACAAAGGCTTCTCACTATGTAGGAGTAACAAAAACTTTCAAAAAGTTTGTTTAAAAGAAAAAATAGTCAAGAATCCTCCTACAATATACAGGTTTTTTCAAAATCGAGGGCATTAGAAACTCCCCTTTTTCCTTTCTGCAGAAAAGTAGGGGCCTGGATAGAGCCAGAGATTAAATTGGATTTTAATACGTAATACTACTTATAAAGTTTCAGTCTCACTCTCTCTGGAGTAATGTTGCTAAACCAAATGTCCCTTTCATATTTAATTACAAGTTTGGGCTTTTCCCAATGCAGATTCAGATTCTCTCTCGACATATTACAACATTAAATTAGAAAAAGAAAAAGAAAAAAAAACAACTAGCATTGTTGTCTTAAGAAAATACAGACTCTAGCCATCTTCCTCTTTCCAAAGCAGAGGCTTGCGTTAACTCATGTAGACTGACAGATTTATGTCTTTAAAAAAAAATAATAAAAAAATAAAAAATATGTGTGTGTGTGTGTGTGTGTGTGTGTGTGTGTGTCTGTCTGTCTGTCTGTCTGTAAGGGTCTCCATTCAAATATTTTCAGATCAAATCACTGCTGTTGTGGCCACTACAGTATTTGGCTGATCTGCAAGTATGTTAGGAATGAAATCAAGTTTAATTTCAGTGTAAAACAGATTTCTTTTTTCTGTGAAAACCCTAACAGATTAACAAGCCCTGGTCATCTGGTCCCTACATATTCACACATGAACAATTTTCTTCTTTATCTGGATTTGCATGATGTATGACAGCTGATTTTCTTTGCTCATCTTTCACTCTCATTTTAATATTACTAAATCCTATTTCTGAAAAATGACATGAGCCAAAATGTGCTCTTCAGGCAGAACTAGAGAGTAAAACTTTGGAAAATAGACCATATCCTTACTTTCATGTCCTCAGATAGACACAGACTCCGGTAACCCCATTCACCCTTTTGGAACTAAAGACTGTAATATTTGGTATTTCCATTAGGAAAAAAATAGTGCCTGGGGTTTCTAGAAGTTATCTGTATATGTGAGATTCTTCAAAATCCTGAACAAGGAACTATGAAAAGAAGATACATCTGTAGAACTCAGGACATCAGTTCAAAACCAGACTGGGATTAGAGACTAAAAGTTGTCACCATATGACGACTGTACTCAGGAGGATGTGAGATGATTTTGCTGGTCTCAGTCTAGTTCCCAAAGACACATGCCCACATCTCAGAAAGCATTACTACAACTGCCATGCTTTATTGGCAGCCTCAGCAGAGGTCAATGACTTGATCAACATGGAAACTGAACTGTCTTCTCACTTCCTGAGACACTCCAGGTCAGGGAGGTGGCACCTGTGCATTTATCTATCTTCTATCTATGGTACTCATATGAACCCACAGGCTGCAATGTCCTCACAACACCTTTGTGAGGAAGAGAATATTATCTCCATTTTACAGATAGGAAACTGAGGCACAGAGAGACTAAGAGACTTGCCTAAGATCACAAAGGAAGCCTGTGGTGAAGGCATGGACCATGAACCTGGAGTCCTTAGCTCCAGGGAACCAAACTAGCCATTGGATCATTCTTCACTGGGGGAAACTTACACTTGTCCTGTTCTATATCTGTTCCATGCATAGATTACTTCATTTTCCAGTGCTGTCTTCCCAGCTCTTTGCACGGACATTAAAAAAATTAATGAGAGGAAAAAATAATATTTGCAAATCCTCCAGCTTTTGAGCACAGAGATGTCAGTGTTTATGTGGATATAGGGTATAAATTATATTAACATGACTAACTGGAATAAACTGTAACAGCACTTTTACTTCATTTTTTGGCTGCAATTAAATTGTTGGGTTTCACACAGCTGGTTAGAGCTAATTCTGTACAAGGAGTTCTTTTGGATAGTGTAGGTGGGAAACATTCAGTGATTGGTTTAATTAGTCTTTCCTCTCTTTGGAATAACAGAGGGTGAAAGAGGAGGGCTTGTGTCAGAGAGAAATACAGCACAGGGAAAGACTTTTTATGAAGGTTGCCCTCTTCACTATACTGGTTTTCCCAACTCTTCCATACTTGGTCTCACACTGGAATATAGACCTGCTTTGGTATTTCCCAGAGCAGGCTGCAACTAAAAATGAGAGATTAGTGAGTATTTGGAGTAAGGCTGGGAAATAATCTTATTCAATGCAGGAAATAATGAAGCATTCTAATTGGAAAAAACTCCCACATGATTGTGGGAGTGCTGCTGAGGGTTTTTGTTTCTGTGCACCCATCTGGTGGGATGTGGGTGGATTCTTTGGAAATTACTGAAAAGTCTGAATGTAACGAGGCAGGTTCAAGAACACAATATTGTTGACTTCTTATAAGTTACATTACAGCTGCCACCTAGGATCATTTACACATTACTGTTCTTAATATGCCGAGTGTCAACCAGGCTCCAACAACCCAAAATGAGATCTAAGTAGAAACCTTAAAAATTAGCTTTAAGGAAGAAACCTTTCAGTAATATCATGCTAAATGGACTAGGCTTTTGGACGATCATGAACCTTATTCCTAACTATGCAGTAAAAGTGTGGCTTGCAGGATACACATGACCTTCCCAATATCAGTGAGATAAAAGGTTAAAAGGTCTCGAAGGCCCAGACATTTTATATTTACTCACACTACACAAAGTCTGGAATAACAGCTGGAGCTTTTAGAACACACTCCCTTTAGATTTATTACAGGAACAATACAATCGGCAATTAACCCTCCCTCACTATACAACGTCTAACAAACATGTCACACACACCTCGCCACCAATTTTACCATAGGAAGGCAGAGACAGAGAGAGAGGGTACCATTAAATGACCCACAGGGAAGTTAACAAAAAAAACAAAACAAAAACAAAAAAGAATGAAAATCTAAACTTGGCATGTACTTTAAAAGGAATTGGGAGAGAGATGAATTAGCCAATTAATGGGGGGAACTTTGTTTGAACTTGAGGAAAAGAAGCAGTTGTAAGCGTAAGTGGGCATAGGTTTTCTCACACCCACAGTTCTTCTTATTTAGGAAAACATGCATAATGATTTTTATGTGTTTATGGATTTTTTTTTGGCAGCAACATATGGAATGTAGGATTGTTTCTATAGACAATGTAAATGGTGACTTTAGCCCTGTGCTCGAGTCTTAAAGGAAGTAGTGCTGGAACTGCAGAGATGGGGGAAGCTTGCTCTGAGTGGGGGAGGGCTGAGGTGCCTACTGGAGGGAGCAGTGGGAGGCCTCAGGAGGGAGCTGAGGGGACAAGGGCAAGCTAGAGTTAGTGGGGGGAACTGGGAGGAATATAGGTGCAGTGGGGGAGCTGGGAGAGGCCCGGGGAGCAGTGGGGTAACTCCCTGAAGAGCCCCTTCAATCCTCATCTCCCCGCACCTGTGCCTGGTGTGTATGTGTGAGGGGGACTCTGATGTCTGTGTCCCTGCTACCGGGCTCCAGCTCCTTCCCATATGTCCCCAGCTCCCTCCTTGCTGATCTGCTGCCAAGTGCCCCCCACCTGAACCCTGCATCAGCACCTGAGGGCTCAGAGGAGGCTCTGCAGCCAGGGAAGGAAAGGGGCTGGCCCAGACCAGCTCTCTTCAGAGGGGCACTGGCATCAGGGCCCCACTCCTCCCACAGAAGCTGGGAAGCAGCTAGAATTAGCAGAAGTACCAGAACAACAGCTCCCCAAAAGGTGCTGGAACAGCATTCCAGCATGACTCGAATGCTGCTTTAGCTCATGTTTTGTCAAACATATTTGAGGAAGTACTCAGTTTAAGTAGTCAAAACTTCCCATAACTGTCCTCATTCCCTGCTCACAGGGCCGTTGTGAGGATAAATACATGAAAGATTGTGAAGCGCTTTGAGATTTGTCGATGATTTTTCTGTATAAGAGATATGTATAATTATTATTCCAGTGATATCAGTGGTTTAATGTCAAGGATCAGAGTTGAAGATATATGCATGTGACACAACTAACATTAAAAACAGCCTATGCCGGAGGCCAAATAGTATGACTAACAAAACACCGCTTCAGAAATCTTACATTATAATAACCCTCACATCATTAGAATTTGTGAATCCACTGATCAGCAGTCTGACATCAGAAAAAAATAAAAGCACGTCACAGGGCCTCTTAAAATATTTATCATCATTCTAGTCTTCTTTGCTTTTATTCTGCACTTTTGGAGTCTGTTCTGAGTAATCACAAAAACACACCATAGAGTATTCAAAATACACTCTAACAGTAACTGCTCCCAACATCAGCTACAACATATAGGTTTAAATATTCAAACAGCCGTGTGTATTGTTCATCTGTATAACTGACTGACATACATAGAAATTATATGGCTAAACCTTAGTGTTCGAAAACATTAGTCCCTGATGCTATTGCAAGATACTGTGTATTGTAATACAGAAAAACACAACATTCAAATGCTTCTCTGTGCATATTTGTTTAATGTATATAAACAACGGAATCTATATATAATTTAACTCTATTCATAGCCGTGTGAAAGGGAAAAATATGCAGACTATGTCAATGTACAAATTGCAATTCTGGCTACAGTGAAGCTGTTCTATATAAAATGACTTCATACTATAAAAGATTTCTCTCTCTTTCTCTCTAAATAGATGCGTCCTTATTCTCTATGCAGAATACATACATTTAGGGGACAATTTCCCAAATGTATGCATACACAAACATTTCCATATGCCTGATGTATGCACACATACTCAATACATGAACACAAATTAGGGTTGCATAGATAACTTAGATAACTACAAATATAGGAATGCATTTAACTTAGAAAATTTGGCCCACTGTAGAATAAAACACAATGCCTGTATACATACACAGACATATACTTGCAGTGAGACTCTGATACATGTTTTTTAAAAAAAGGTTAAAGTAGATTCAGAGACACCTGCCCCAGACTCCGCTGCGAATTTTTATGTCTTTACAATCGCATCTCCTAGTTTTTCGTTTTTTAAAATGGCTCTCTCCCCTCTCCCCCGTTTAAAAAACACCCATAAATAACATAGTAAACTGACCATGAACAAAATGCTGTCAAATGCACAAAATAAACAGAAGATATTTTTTTCCTCTAATTTCTTTCAGTTTTAGTAATCTCTGGTGTTACTTACAACAGTGGGTTAAAATTTATTGGACACAACTTTACGGTGTTTCTTTAAACTATTTAGACACAGTGTAGGGAATTATATACAAGGAATACACTTAAATACTTAGCAAGGAAATGGGTACCTATTAAATGTCTGGCTGACCCATTAAGAGCCTGGTTAATCTGGACTGATCCAACCTTAAAACCTATTTAACAACATTACATAGCTCTGCACATACTCAAACAAAAGTCACCAATGGGGAAAATATAAAAAGGCTTAGCCAGTAGATGGCAGTGTGGCACTTCCCAAGTCATTCCAGCAAATCCTGCTTAGAAATAATAAGAGTGTAGGTAGCTGTTTAACTGGTCAGTAGGCTTACCAATCCTCCAGGAGTGTCCTGGTATCTCCAAGGAATTAAAGATTAATCTTTAATTAAAGATTATATCATGTGAGGAAACCTCCAGGAATAAGTCCCACCAACACTGGCAACCCTACTGGTTATTGTATAATTGATGTATGTATTTGGTTATAGCTCTTCGCTACATATGCACAAACGAATAAATAAAACATACACAGTGTATTTGCATGATCATCACAGCTCTACAACCCTGTGTTTTAAAAGATGTGCTTTATTTGATGACTAATGTTCCATGACCCATATCCAGCAAGGAGATAGCATATGATTAGTTAAAAAAATATTGAGGTCCCTTCTCGTACTATACTTCTATGATTCTTTGACTTTTATGGCACTGAAAGCTGCAGCAAACTTCATGAAACTATATAGTGGCAAGCGATACAAAAGAAAACATTCAGGAAAACAGCTTTATTTATTTAATTATACTCCCTGCACACTCCTAACTTAATTAAACTGATGTTAAGATTACATAGATCAGAGGTTAGACTATTATTTTTCAGGAATGGGAGCGTGAAAAAAACAAAAAGCCCTCAAATGTTGTACAACTAATGAATGCAGCATTAAGTTGTACCTCTCAGGCAAGATACTAGTTACCTTAACTCCACCCATCTTAATGATGCCAGCCCACTACCTTCGTTTTTTTTGCATGCAGAGTATTGTTTCATTCATATGTCTCCCCCATACTACGGTGACAATTTGTCATCAAAATAGTTTTTGCTTTTTTCACACAAGTGCTCTAATAGCATGTTCATGGCCTGTGATATTTATATATATTTATTATTTGCTAGCTCTGTATCTCATGATGAAAGTCTGCTTTCAGTATGGAATTTGTCTATTCAGAAATCTATAAAATTCTCAAGTATCAGAGGGTAGCCGTGTTAGTCTGGATCTGTAAAAGCAGCAAAGAATCCTGTGGCACCTTATAGACTAACAGACGTTTTGGAGCATGAGCTTTCGTGGGTGAAGCTCATGCTCCAAAACGTCTGTTAGTCTATAAGGTGCCACAGGATTCTTTGCTGCTTTTATAAAATTCTCGCAGCATAGCAAAGAAAGGTATAAAGCAACTCAACCACTATGAGACTGAAGCAGTTTGGTTGGTGGCTATTTTTGTTTTTTTTTCCCCTCAGAGGGTGGGTTGCAGGGAATGATAAAATTCAGCTGTCGATTATGGATGGATGTGGTAGTATGCTTTTCAGATTTTTTCAGGACATTGTTACATGGGGAAAGTTAAAGCAGTTTTGATTCCTTGAATGAGAATTTCAACTTTAGTTCTGAATTTCTTAGTTTCTCAACATTGGACTTTTAAAAAAATTCTATGTATTCTAAGCAATATGTATGCAATAATCCTGCAGGAAATCTGCGCCACTGCACAATACAGAATTTGCAGAAATTAATTTGCGTGCAGAATTTCCTTTCCCCCAAAGAAATTGGCTGCAGAGCTTCTGGCCACCACTAGGGGCCACTGGACCCAGCAGAGCCTAGCTCACACATAGAAGACACTGCTGGAGGGAGAGGAGGAGAGCTAGAAGGTTCCTGGCAGTTGCAGTTCCCCGCACGCCCTGAGGGAAGGAGGTGGCAGCACGCAGGAAACTCAACACAAGCTTGGGACCGAGTGTTTCTCCCTCTGGATCCCTGAGCTCTGAGGGGTATGGCGTATCTGGGCTAAGGGGGGCCCATGGCTGGGTTCTGGGGCTGGAGGAAATTTATGTTTATTAGCAGGGTGGGCCCACGACTGGGCTCGGGGGAAGGAGAAGGGGCAGAGAAACAGGAACTGGGTTGTCGTAGGGGTTTCTTTAGTTCTCTACTTCTGGGGGAATTTTTGTGTGTCTGTATTGTTACAGAAATACTTGTGACAGGTATTTTGAAATAAATTACCAAAATAATTGAAACTGGCATTTTTATATTGTGTTATTTTGACAAATAAAATTTTCAGAATTTTAAAATACTGTGAGCAGAATTTTAATTTTTTTGATGGTTTGAAAAGAGAATGAATTATATTGTGAAAACAGAAAGGATTAAAGAAATGCTGTCTGTACCTTTAAGCAAAATTGTTGGAATGCTGCAATCCAGGTGTCAGGAATACAGACATTAACATAGAACAATTGCACCGTTTAAGGGCAATTGGTGAAGTATTAGCCTTAGATCGATAACAGTTAGTAAGGAAATAGGATATGCATGCTGTACCCCAGATGAATTTTACTGTTTTGCTTTCTTTGCCCTTTGTCTAATTCCCACTCTTTTATCTGTATAAATAAGATAGTTTGTGTCTTGCATGGTGCTCACATTATCTGGATGTTATTAGCAGAGCGCTGTGCTAATAAAACAGAATGGTCTGACAAACTGTGAGTCCTGAGTCTAACTTTGACAATGGAGAATTAAAAAAAATATTTTTTTGTGCAGAATTCTCTCAGAAGGAATGCAAATACACCGCAGTATGTGCCTGCAGCTAACTTTACTTTAACAAAGGTTTTAGTGAGTGAATTTCCTTAGTTTTTTTAAAATCGCTGTAACATGGTATGCAGGAGCAAAGGAAATGTATGATGTGAGCTTTCCCTTCTCTTTTCTACCTGTAGTTGCAACTAGTGCAACCAACAGAGGAGCACAGAAGACCTTCTAGGAAGTGGAACTGGGTGACAGCTGGGCTTAGGGAAGGAGAACACCTTTCTCCTCCTTTCTAGCGGGCTCTCTCAGTTCTGCAGGAGGAAAAACCCAGAAAACTCTAGCAGGCTCACTCGGGGATCTCACACCTTTATGAGTCTCGGGCCTGGTCTACACTACGTGTTTAAACCGATTTTAGTAGCGTTAAACTGATTTAACCCTGCATCCATCCACACAACGAGGGCCTTTATATCGATATAAAGGGCTCTTAAAACCGGTTTCTGTACTCCTCCCCGACAAGAGGAGTAGCGCTGAAATCGGTATTGCCATGTCAGATTAGGGTTAGTGTAACCGCAAATCGATGGTATCGGCCTCCAGACAGTATCCCACAGTGCATCACTGTGACTGCTCTGGAAAACAATCTGAACTCGGATGCACTGGCCAGGTAGACAGGAAAAGCCCCGCGAACTTTTGAATTGCATTTCCTGTTTGCCCAGCGTGGAGCTCTGAACAGCATGGGTGGCGATGCAGTCCCAAATCCAAAAAGACCTCCAGCATGGACCGTACGGGAGATACTGGATCTGATCGCTGTATGGGGAGACAAATCTGTTCTATCAGAGCTCCGTTACAGAAGACGAAATGCCAAAGCATTTGAAAAAAATCTCCAGACTATGATACAGAGTCCACAGCACAGAGCTGTGTGACAAGCGTAACAGAAAGCCAAAGAATCAAATGGACATTCATGGAGGAAGGGAGGGGGACTGAGGACTCCAGCTATCCCACAGTCTCCGCAGTCTCCGAAAAGTATTTGCATTCTTGGCTGAGCTCCCAATGCCTGTAGGGTCAAACATATTGTCCGGGGTGGTTCAGGGTATATCTCGTCAATTTACTCCCCCTCCCCTCCATGAAATAAAAGGGAAAAAAATCGTTTCTTGACTTTTTTCAAAGTCACCCTATGTCTACTGCATGCTGCTGGTAGATGGGGTGCTGCAGCACTGAACAAAAGCATCCCCCTCCTTATGGCAGACGGTACAATATGACTGATATCGGTCTTCATCATCATCCCGTAAGTGCTCCTGGCTGGCCTCAGGTGAGGTCGGCCGGGGGCGCCTGGGCAAAAATAGGAATGACTCCCGGTTATTCCCGGCAGATGGTACAGAACGGCTGGTAACCATCCTCATCATAGCAACTGGGGGCTGAGCTCTATCAGCCCCCCCCTTTCATGTCTAAAGAAAAGATTCTGTACTGCCTGGACTATCATAGCAGCGGAATGCTGGGCTCCTCTCCCCCCCCACTGTTTAATGTCCTGCCTGGACTATCATAGCAGCTGGAGGCTGCCTCCCCCTCATTTTATCTCACTAAAAAGTCAGTGTTTCTTATTCCTGCATTCTTTATTACTTCATCACACAAATGGGGGGACCCTGCAACGGTAGCCCAGGAGGGTTGGGGGAGCAGGGAAGCAACGGGTGGGGTTGTTGCAGGGGCACCCCCTAGAATGGCATGCAGCTTATCATTTCTGCGGGATCTGACATGGAGTGGCTGTGCTCTCTGGTACACTAGTTCTCTAGTACACTTGCCCCATATTCTAGGCAGGACTGACTATTTTTAGATACAACATAAAGGAGGGAATGACCCGGGGAGTCATTCTCATTTTTGTCTTTGCGCACTCGGCCGACCTCAGCGAAGGTCAGCCACGAGCACTCATGACAGCAGCAGATGGTACAGAACAACTGATAATCGTCATCTCATTGCCAATTTACAATGGCAAGGCAGACGGTACAGAACGACTGATAACTATCTCTGCTATCCTGCAAAGGCAAATGAATGCTGCTGTGTAGCGCTGCTGTACCGCCTCTGTCAGCAGCATCCGGTACACATACAGTGACAGTGACAAAAGGCAAAACGGGTTCCATGGTTGCCATGCTATGGCGTCTGCCAGGGCAATCCAGGGAAAAAGGGCGTGAAATGATTGTCTGCCGTTGCTTTCACGGAAGAAGGAATGAGTGACGACATTTACCCAGAATCATCCACGACACTGTTTTTGCACCATCATGCATTGGGATCTCAACCCAGAATTCCAATGGGCGGGGGAGACTGCGGGAACTATAGGATAGCTACAGGATAGCTACCCACAGTCCAACGCTCCAGAAATCGATGCTAGGCTCGGTACATGGACGCGTACCACCGAATTATTGTGTTTTGTGTGGCCACATGCACTCGACTTTATACAATCTGTTTTACAAAACCAGTTTATGTAAAATCGGAATAATCCTGTAGTGTAGACGTACCCTTAGGAGGATTGTCAGCCATCCTTGCAAACCTTCGGATAGAAAAATGACATTGCTCCCATCAATAAGTCTCCCTGTAGACTGGGTTAGATTTTGAACTCTGTCTCTGACAGACAAAGGCTGAGGCTCAGATTTTTAAAGGTATATAGTTGTTGCTGCCCTCAGCATTGCAATACCTAAGTAATTTAGGAGCCTAAATCTAATTTTCAAAAGGATTTTGGCACTTAGGATTCTAAACTCCATCAACTGTTGAGGGAATTTAGGCTATTAAGCGCCTAAAACCTTTTTGAAAATTAGATTTAGGCTCCTAAATCAGTTAGGCATTGCGACATGGAGGGTAGCAATGATCAAATATCTTTAAAAATTTGGGCCCCCAAGACTTACTTATTAGGTTTCCAGCAGTTATCTGACATGCCATACTAAGCTTGCCAGAAATGACATTCCCTAGAGATGTTGCTAAAAAAAGTATTATTAACTTCTGTCAATTCATATTAATAAACTAAATTTTGGCACTTGTCATTAGCTAGGAGTCTTCAGTAAAAATAGCGTCTCTCTCTTCCTTTCTTCCTTTTTATTTTTTTGGTGACAAGTAGCAAATATAGTTAGACTTTTGCAAATGTGTTTAACAGCTAATTTTACAATATAGTAATTCAGGCAGTCCTTGTTCAATTCGCTTTACATTTTTAAGAAAAATTCAGCTACCAATCTAACCTTCCCATTCTGAGACCAAAATTGGGCTTATACCAGAAGCTCAGTAGCAATCTTAACTATTGAACAACTTCTGCCCATACTTGCAGTGAAGGAGAAGCTGCACCAGAGCAGAGATTTAATCCCATAGTTCTGTGAGGGGAGGGCAGCCCTAAAATCCAGTCAGGAGAAGCATTAAACTGCCAACTGTTCCAGGACTTTTTTAACAACCTGACCATACCTCCTCTCTGACCAGGCAGCTGGGTAGATGTAAACTGTGCTGATGGATCCCAAAAGATAAACCAAACCTGTAATCCCTGATTATGGAATTCCAGACTATATGGGGCCTTGTTTGTATCACAGGTGTTTTTTGGCTCTGAACAGTGGCTTTTTAGAGCTGAAACACTCCACACTGATACATTCAAAAAGTAGTTTTTCAGAAAACATGTTATCTTGAAACTATTGCATCTGCAGTTTTCTCCATAACTCCAACTAATTAGCAGATAAAATTATGGAATTACTGACTTCTTCCTACCACTTCTGAAAGCAGTTTGTCAGATTTTTGTGGCATCTCTACAGCAATGCTATGCCAGGACAGCAATATCTAGAGTCCACCAGTCAAAAACCCTCAGCTCAGCAAGAATGATAGAAAAGGTGTTTATTAAAAAAAAAACAACCCACTGAAGAAAAATTAATAAATTGATGCACAGGATCTTCTACAGATCTCCTATAGGATCTTTCTCACTTTGTTGGAAGCTTACAAAGAACAAGAACTAGAGTCATTTAGTCTGCAAGTATTTTGTCAGATATCATGGGCTTCATCCTAATGTTATGACAGATAATGTGACAAGTGGGATTTATGTGCCTGTTTTGGGGGAGGAGGTATGTGCTGCCAACATGAATAGCAGCAGCAGGGGAGGAAAGCATGACTTATTCTGCTATCCTGAAGCTGAAATTAATCAGCAACCCCTCCACCAAGACAGCAATACCCAGACAACAAAATGCCCTCTATGGAGTACCAGAAGTCATTAAAACAAACAGCCCACCACTAAAAAGTGTTAAAAGCCAGAAACCTTGGATTTCAAACTAATTAGACCATTCGTTGGTCTGGGCTTATTGTTGTTTTTTCTTGCTTTGGAAGAAAGGGGTAAGATATTCATTAGAAGTCTGAGGCAGATGGATGTTCCATTTCATGAAGGATTTCAAGATTTAGAAAATTTGCTCTGTTCCCCTGATAGGAACAAAACAAGATATTCCAAAACTCTCCATGAAGGAAAATTCAGAAAATGATTTTTGTTCTGTGTCAAAATGTTTTGCTTTGAGACAGCTGAAATGGGTTGTTTTAATTTCTATTTTTAAAATTTTGCATTATCATACAAATTTTTTTGAAACAAAGTCTTTTCAAAAAGTTTCATTTGGACGTTGTTGGTACTTCTCTCAATTTTTTTCTGAAGAGAAATTCTGCCAAAATAGACCTATTTCAAAGTGTTTCCATTCCAATGAAGTTTGGTTCCCTGGAAGTTGCTCTGACCAGTTCTGCCATTAGCTGCCTAAGGAGAAATTAAAATAACTTCATTTCAATGTGGCATCAGTGCACTTCTTATGGAAAAACTTCAGCAGGCATTATCTCCCCAAATGAGAAGGGAAGAAGCATTTGATGTATATCAATCACCACACCAACAAGGACAGCAATACTTAGAGACTACTGGCCAAATTCTGCCTACAGATACATGCAGAAGCTCCCCAGTGACTTCAGTTAGTGCCATATCAGCTATCGTCCCCTAACACTCCTACTCTACTTGCGCTACATTGATGACATCTTCAACATCTGGACCCATGGAAAAGAAGCCTTTGAGGAATTCCACCAGGATTTCAACAATTTCCATCCCATCATCAACCTCAGCCTGGATCAGTCTACACAAGAGATTCACTTCCTGGACATTATAGTGCTAATAAGCGATGGTCACATAAACAACACAATTGCGGGCCTGGCACCGCAGCGCCCCTTTGTGGCAGGGGTAGGATGGGGGAGTCGACGCCTCACCACTCTCGAGTCCTTGAGTCCGCCTCTCTGTGGTCGGTCGGTTACTGCCTCTTGGCTTTCTTCTGTCTGATGGGGTAGTGTGGCCTAGCGGCTGCAGTTCATCCAACCCCTCTTACGAGCGGGGTAGCGCAGCCTAGCGGCCAGAGTCTCTAGTATTCCTCATGGTTCGGAGGTGAGGTGGCAGGGGGACTCGGGCCCGCTCTCTTCACCAAGCCTCGACCCAGGGCCCTAGTAGTGGCAAGCTCCCCATGCCACTCGCTCGATCGGGATCTTCCCACAACACGCCGAGTGTCAATGCAGCTCTAACGCCGTTTGTCTCTAAAGTTCCCCTCGGTCACTTCCTACTATGAATGCCAGGTCATCTGCCGTGGGGGGTCCTCAGGTCTGTTCCCCTCCTGGGACATCTACCGTCGGGGTCTCAGGGAGTATCTCGGCTCGGCTGACTCCGGGATCCTGGCGTGCAGGCTCTCCCTCCTCTGGAGCTAGCAGCATGTGTCCTTCTCCGGTGGTCTGCCCAGACTGAGCTGGTCTGTAGGCTTTTATACCTGTTCTCCAGTTGGAGCATGCCCAGTAGAGCTTCCGGGGCGTGGCTTCCTCTGCTAAGAAGGAAGGGTTAACCACTGCAGTACCAGTGCAGGGCCACTCTGCCCCATCACAACCACCCTATACCAGAAACCTACTGACTGCTATACTTACCAATATGCCTCCAGCTTTCATCCAAACAACACTGCAGGATCCATTGTCTACAGCCAAGCTCTAAGTACAACCACATTTGCTCCAACCCCTCAGACAAATACCTACAAGATCTCTATCAAGCTACAATACAAGCTTACAACTACAATACCGACCTGCTGAAGTGAAGAAACAGATTGACAGAGCCAGAAGAGTACCCAGAACTCATCTACTATAAGACAAGCCCAACAAAGAAAGCCACTAGCTGTCACATTCAGCTCCCAACTAAAACCTCTCCAGCGCTTCATAAAGGATCTACAACCTATCCTGAAGGACAATCCCTCATTCTCACAGATCTTGGGAGACAGGCTAGTCCTCGCTTATAGACAGCCCCCCAACCTGAAGCAAATACTCACCAGCCACCACACAACGAAAACACTAACTCAGGAACCTATCCTTCCAACAAAGCCTGTTGCCAACTCTGTCTACATATCTATTCAGGGGACACCACCACAGGATCTAATCACATCAGCCACACTATCAGAGGCTCATTCACCTGCAAATCTACCAATGTGATATATGCCATCATGTGCCAGCAATGCCCCTCTGCTGCTAGGTACCTTGGCCAAACCAGACAAAAGAATAAATGGACACAAATGAGACATCAAGAATTATAACATTAATAAAGCCAGTTGGAGAACACTTCAGCTTCCCTGGCCATTCAATTACAGACCTCAAAGTTGCTATACTTCAACAAAAAAACTTCAAAAACAGACTCCAACAAGAAACTGCAAAAGTGGAATTAATTTGCAAACTGTACACCATTAAATTAAGCTTAAATAAAGACTAGGAGTGGATGGGTCATTACACAAAGTAAAACCTATTTCCCCATGCTAATTTTCCCCCCTACTGTTACTCACACCTTCTTGTTAACTGTTGGAAATGGGCCATCCTGATTATCATTACAAGTTTTTTTTTCTCCTGCTAATAATAGCCCACCTTAACTGATTACCCTCATTATAGTTAGTACAGCAACACCCATTTTTTCATGTCTTCTGTGTATATATATCTTCCTACTGTATTTTCCACTGCATGCATCTGATGAAGTGGGTTTTAGTCCACAAAAGCTTATGCTCAAATAAATTTGTTAGGGCTTGGCTACACTGGCACATTATACTGCAATAAAGCCTCCTAGAGCGCTCTACCTTACTCCTCGTCCATAATGGCAAGGCACGTAGAATGCTCTGACTCCCTGGCTAGAGTGCTCCTAGTACTCTATCTCCACGAGAGTGATAACGGCTGTTGCATATTGGCTGAGATGCACCAGGGCCAGTGTAAACGGGGAGTAAGTTACAGTGTTCTGACTGATCTCCAGAAATGCCCCTTAATCCCCTTAAGTCAAGTGGCCTTTCTTCTCTTTGTTGTGAAATTGGCTGAGGAATGCGGAAATGCCTTTTCAGAGCTCTGTTTCAGACCGCGGCTGCTTATCTGCAACGGGGCAAAGCAAATGATTACTGAGTGAGAGGCGGGGGGGCTAGGGGGATCTGAACTTACAAGATCGTGTGCTGACACACTCTCAGCACTCCAAAAACCCACTCACTCTCTCCCCCCACATACAAACAACACCCTCCCACATTTGAAAAGCACGCGGCAGCCACTTGAATGCTGGGATAGCTGCTCATAATGCACTGCTCCCAATGCCACTGCAAATGCCACAAATGTGGCCATGCCAGTGCGCTTGCAGCTGTCAGTGTGGACAGACTAGAGCACTTTCCGTAGTGTGCTCTCCGAAGGCTGGTTTAACCCAAAGTGCTCTACAGCTGCAAGTACAGCCATGGCCTTAGTCTCTATGGGCACGTCTATACTACCCGCCGGATCGGCGGTAGTGTTCGGTGTATTGGGGATAAATCAATCTGCTAATCAACGCCCATACTTCACCTCGGCAGGAGGAGTAAATCGATGGGGATGCCGCAGCAGTTGACTTGCCGCTGTGAGGATGGCCAGGTAAGTTGAACTACGATACTTCGACTTCAGCTAGCGTATCTTAATTCGTCCCCCGCCACCCCGCTAATGTAGCCCAGGCCTAAGGTGCCACAAGTACTCCTCGTTCTTTTTGCTGATACAGACTAACACAGCTACCACTCTGGAATCTATAGACTATACACTTATCCCCGGCTTGCAGGAGATTCATGAAGGCAATGTTAAGCAGTGTCCAAAGGGGAATCTTCTCATCCATATGCAATTTCATCAAGGACAATTCTATGTAGGATTTACATTATTCACATTTTTGAAAAGATGATGATTTGCTATTTGATAATTTGCTGTAAAGGGAATGGCGTTTCAAGGGAGAAGGCTTGGACCCTAAAAGGAAAGAAGTACTGATGTGTTTATTAACGTCATCCAGAAAGAATTCCCGAATGACACCAATGTTCCTATTTGAGGTGTTCTTTCCCCCTTGCTAGTCTCTTCCGGAACTCCAGTTTTCTCTAAAGGCATTAGTAAAGTCAAAGGCCTTTAAATATACATGGAGTATCTGTACAAAAGACCTATGCTTATCCAGTCATTCTTCTTCCTTTTTGTGCACGTAGGGAGTGTACAAGTCGTGAGCTAAAATTGCATACTGGATCCTGCAGGGGAAGTTCCTTGTGTATAAGAAATGGGTCGAACATCGACAGAATCATAGGAACAAGTTTGCTTCAAGTTTTGGGGCAATTCTAATATTACCTGAACTTGTCTATCCATCTTTGTTTGCACATTAGAGGGCACAGCATTAAATAAAATAAAGTCTGTGGCTCAGGAATGCTCTTAGTCAGCCTTGTGAGAGGACCAGTGATATGAAAGCAAATAGATAAGAAGGTTTTATATAGCAAGACGGCAAGGGAATAATGTAGATGAACAAGTGGCTCCTTCCCCAATTCTTGTCACCTAAATAAGAATTTTACATTTTTACTACACAAATCTAAACACAGATGTATTGTGGAAAGTTAGAACTCCTCAGATGAGCAGGCTGGGAAGCACCCAGAGAAGTAGGAAACTTTCAGTAATTATTCAGCCCAAATCAGATTGCAGTGATGATCATGAGGTCATCCTTTCAAAATCAAAATTACTGCCTATTTCAAGTGAAATTATTGTATTAACCTTCACTTACTTTAGTATCAAGAACATGAGAAACTATATCTTTGTTCATCTCTATAAGAAAAATAGAAAGTAACTATACTTTAATTACCGTAGGAAGGAACATTCTGCAGCTGAATTTGCTGTTGAACCAAAATATATATATATATAATATAGTTAAGTTAAAAGGTTGCGCATTAACCAAGTGATGAGTCTTGGGTCTGAATGTTCCCCACATGGGCTCCCCACCCCAGGTTCGATGTGTCGGACACCAGCTTCACGGAGGGGGGGTCAGTCCCTGAAAACCCTGTGGAGCATGCTCCCCAGGGAGGACCACCACCAAAGAGAGGCGATCACCGGTTCGGGCACAGTAAGGACTTTGTCCATCCTTTCTCTGGACTGGGAGAACACTAAGGCCAACCAGAGCTGGAGGGGCCGCATCCTGAGTCTGTCATGAAGAACCACATATGTGCATGCCAACATATGACCCAGAAACTGCAGGCATGCTCTGGCTATGGTCACGGGGAACCTTGTGACCGTGCTGATGAGCTCCCTTAAGGTTTCAAACCTGTCTGGTGTGAGGGAGGCCCTGGCCGATGTTGCATCCAGAATCGTCCCAATAAACTCTATGTGCTGCACCAGGACTAACGTGGACTTGGTATCGTTTACCAGCAGGCCAGAGTGGAGCATGTGGACAGGAGAAGTGCCATGTGATCCCATACCTGCGACCTGGAGCAGCCCTTGACCAGCCAGTCATCCAGATAGGGGAAGATCTGGATCCCAATGTCTGAAGTAGGCCAATATCACAGACATACACTTTGTGAATACCTTGAGGACGCTGGACAGGCCAAACGGGAGGACAGTAAATTGGTAGTGTTCCTGCCCAACTATGAAAAGGAGGAAACACCTGTGTCCCTCGAATATATGAACGTGGAAGAATGCATCCTGCAGATCGAGGGCGGCGTACCAGTCCCTGGGATCCAGGGGGGGATGATGGAAGCCACAGAGATCATGTGAAACTTGAGCTTTACTATGTACTGGTTCAGGCCTCGCAGGTCCAAGATAGGCCTTTGGGATAAGAAAATAGCGGGAGTGGAACCTCTTGTGTCTGAACTCCGCTGGTACAACCTCCACTGATCCGAGGCCAAGGAGCCACCTTGCCTCATCTCACCTCCTGCTTGAGCAGGGTCTCATGAGACTGGTCCCTGAGGAGGGATGGGAATGGAAGGTGGGTGGGGTAGAGGTAAACTGGAGGGTGTAACCGTGGGAGACGGTGTTGAGGACCCTTTGCTCCGAGGTCAGCTACGACCACTCCAGGACAAAAGCACACAACCAGCTGGAGAAGGGAAGCTTTATTGTGAGTGGATCCCTGGTATAAACTGACGCTTCCCACCTGTTTACCCTTGGAGGCCACAGGTTGGGGTGCAGACCAAGATTGACCCTTCAGGTGTTTTTTTTAGTTCCTCGACTTTTTATAAGGGGATTCATATTTAGAGTGGGTGGCCTGTGTGGGAGCCTGCTGTGGTTTAAACTTGGTCTTGGCTGAGGCCAGGACATAGAGACCAAGGGTCTTCAGTGTTGTGTGGGAATCTTTCAGGCCTTGCAATTTCATGTCTGTCTGTTCCACAAACAAAAAAGGTCTTGCCATCGAACGGAAGTACTATAAGGAGTTCTGCACCTTGCTGGACAACCCAGACAGCAGGAACCACGATGCCCTCCTCATGTACACTGTAGACACTCATGGACACTCACAGACGTTGCAGCCATATCTGCGGCATCCGAGGCTGCCTGAAGGGCCACTCTGGCAGCAGCTCTACCCTTCTCCACCAGAGCCTTGAACTCTTTTTTGTTATGATCTTTGAGGGAGTGCTTGAATTTGGTTAGAGAGCCCCACAAATTGAACTTGCATCTCCCCAGCAGGGCTTGGTGGTTCGCCACCTTCAGTTGGAAACTTGAGGATGAATAAACCTTTGTACCAAATAGATCCAGTCTCCTCAAGTCCTTATTCTTAGGACTAGGGGCTGGTTGGCCTTGACTCTCCCTGTGGTTGACCGACTCGACTGCTAGGGAGTTGGGGGCAGGGTGGCTGTATGGGTATTCATGCCCCTTGGTGGGCACGAAGTACTTCCGCTCTGCCCTCTTAGAGACAGGGGGCAAGGAAGCTGGGGTTTGTCACAAGGCCACCAGGGCTGGTGCCGGAAACAACTTCCAGACACCTAAAACAAAGGAAGCTTAACTATCTACTATTAAGAAGTGCTAACTACTGATAACTATTAACTACTGACGACTCCTACAACTGTGCTAAGGGATCACTCGCAAGCAAGAGAGAGACTTGTTCCAATGCCACCACGTACGGTAAGAAGGAACTGGGTGGGGGGGTCGGGTCAGCAGGGGTATATATGCATCAGCATAGAGGTGCCACTCTAGGGGGCTCCCCTGCCGACCCGATGGGAGCTGATAAGGGAAAAAGCTTGCAACGTCTATGCACGCAGCGCACGCGCACCTAATATGGAATGTATGTCAACAAGCACTCGAAGAACTTTGCCACCCCTTAATGGAGTGAGAGCGCCACCCTGCCCGGTGCCAAAGCTGAGAGGACATTGAAGAGGGAGTCCAAGGGTTCCTCCACCTCCTTGGTCTGAAAGTTGAGGCTTGATGCCACCCTTTACAACAGTTCCTGGTGGGCTTTAGAACCCTCCTAAGGGACAGGCGGAGAAGGGGCCATGATTGCCTCATCTGGGGAGGATGAGGATAGGGGTGCAGTACTCTGCGCACCCACTGGTGCTACAGGTTCCACCACTTGGTCCCCCTTCGGGCACGGAACCAGGGATGAACACTCCATCATTCCTTCCTCGGAGCGAGAAAGGGAGGCCAACAGTCTCTCCAAAACCCCGGCCACTGAACGAGCTGTGGCATTGGCGGAGTAGGCTTTTCAGCCTGACTAGCCTGGTCCATCCTCTGACAACTGCGAAGGGAGGCTGGGCTGGCATATGATCTGCCGCTATCCCAGGACTGGGACGAGCGGTGGTGTCAGGAATGGTGCATTTCTCGAGACCATGATCCTGGTGTGGAGGAGCAGGAGTATACGCAGTAGCAGCTGCTCTGTGACTGGTTCCGACAGGCGGATGCATGACTGTGAGGTGCTGGCGATCGACGCCGGGGGCTGCAAGAATGGTGCTGTGGCAGGACATCAAGCGAGACAAAGAATGGGAGGAGAATTGATGCCCGTACTGTGAAGGGCTATGGTAGCCTCTCAGAGACAAGGTGTCTGGTGGCTCCGGTGTCGTCTCTCCTGGTCTCGACGGGGCACGCTCTCCTTGCAAGATCTACGGTCCCTCAAGGAAGAGCGATGCCTGGAACCCCTGCTAGTCGGTATCCAGCCAGACAACCTGGTAGGGGTCGACAGGGACTGATGCGGATTGCGCATGAGGAAGTCGCTGAGCTGGGAATGGCGTTGGGAACCTTCCCTAGACCATGAATGGTACCATCCAGGCAGTGACTGTGGGGATCCAAGCAGTGGCTAGCCTCTGGACAACGGTGACAGTGCCCCGATACCGGCAGAGACATAACATCCAGGGCCACTTGCAGGGCCTCCAGCGTGGACGGCACTTGAACGTTCAGGGAGGTTGGCTCAGAGTGGGCCAGGCTACTCCGCTCAACTTGAATCAGAGGCCAGGTGGCCGCTAAGGACCGAGAGCTGCCCAACGCAGGTCTACTTTCTCCCCTGGTCTTGCTCCGATGTCTCGGTGGAGAAGACCTCATTAGCCTTTTTGGAGTCTCCCGTGGACGCAGAGTGGTGCTGGCTGGTGGAAGGCACTGAGGGGTCACTGCACACCGATGCTGTAGAGCTTGGTGCCAACTCGGAGCAGCGCAATGGTGTTGGGGCTGAGCCGAATGTCCCGCTCCTTCTTGGTTTGAGGCTTGAACAATCTGCAAATGTTGCGATTGCTGAGATGGGTTTCCCCCAGACAGTGTAAACAGTCCACGTGCAGATCACTCACGGGCATCGGCTGATTGCAAGTGTCGCACAACTTAAAGCCCGGAGCATGGGGCATGCCCTGACCTGGGCGCACTAAACTAACTCTAAATTAAACTACTTCTAACTACAGGTACTACTATGAACTAACAGAGTCTAAGAGGGAAGCTACAGCAAAGCTGGAGCAAAGCAGTTCTGATGCACCTTCACTGGCAGCAAGAAGGAACTGAGGGTGGGGGGAGCACACAGCGCCCCTTATACCGCGCCATAGCGGCGACACTCCAGGAGTCACTAGGGACACTCCCCTATGGGTACTGCTAGGAGAAAAACTTCCGGCACCGGTGCATGTGGCAAGCATGCACACTTATTGTGGAATGTACATGAGCAATCACTCGAAGAACTAGAAGGAATATTCTTTCCTATTCCAGTATGGTTTGCCTCCTCTCCTGGACGCATGGATGTCAGCACTTAGTTCTCTGGTTCTAACTCTTTTTTTTTCTTCCAGAGGCTCATTTTCTGGATCAGAAGACAAAGTAGAGGGATGAGGAGAGGAAGGGTCTATAGTGCATCGGAGGCCAAATCCAAGCACCTGTACCCTACATCAATCTGGGCAGGTTCCCAGCAGCAAGAGAAGTCTGGAGAGCATGTTCCAGGATATCCTATGCTCACTGATAGGGTAGCTCACTGATAGCAACTTGTTTCCATTCTCAAAAGGAATAATAGCTGTGCATATCAGATCCCTACCCTCTTCAACCTCACAGACTTGATTGTCTACAGCTGGTCTCCATTTTCGAAAATTTGCCCTTCTTTTTCCCCATCTTTTTTTTTTTTTAACTCCTCTAGTGAAACCATTTTAACATTCAAAATTAAAAACACAACATTTAAAAAGCTGTACTAGGGAACAAGGAGGGCAGGGATATTGAGGGTGGAGTGAAAATGTGACCTAGTGAATGGTTGGGAGCATGGAGAGCAGCATGAAGGCTAATGGGGTTCTTATGGGGAATATGGGGGAAAAGAACAGCTCTGCAGCGGCTAGAAGGGGACACTTCTTGCCATACAAGACCCAAGATATTGAGACCATAAAATTGTCAATTGTAAATACAGAAATGCTTTTTTAGGTAATTTTTGAGGGTTTTAATTACTTTCAGAGACTCCCTTACAGTTGGACATATGGTAAACAAGGCAAAGAATCCCCAATAATTTGTGTAAGTTATCTAAAACTGGTCAGTTACTTTCTCGATAACATATGTGGCATATATCAAATGCATGATGGTGTTGTGAAGTAAAAAGACTGTATTGACAGAATTCTTTTTAAAGGCCGTAAACAAAGTTGACTATTTTCTTATCCTTTTTTTTCTAGTGTGGTATATTTCTTTAATTACAGATCTATAAGGAACAATTTTAAAATAAACTATGTTGATGTGTCTATCCTTTAGTATACTCACACTTCTTGGCACTGGACGTACTCAGCTAGTGAGCGTACCCAAAGCATGTTGTATAGTAGTATACAGTAACTCCTCACTTAACATCCTCCCGCTTAACGTTATTTTGAAGTTACGTCACTGCTCCATTAGGGAACATGCTCGTTTAAAGGTGTGCAATGCTCCCTTATAACGTCATTTGGCTGACTTTACAAGGGAGCATTGCACAAGTTCCTTTTCTCTGCCTCCCCTCCCCTCCACTCCAGCGCTTAGGACTTTCTGGGAGGGAGGGAGTGGGGAAGCTGCCCCCCCGCCCCCCGGCAAGCAGGGCCACCTGGAATGCAGGGGCTTTAGAAGCTGCAGGACCCTCGGCTAAGGGGGCCCAGGCCTGCAGCTCTAAAGCCCCTTTTGGAATGCGGCCCTGCAAGTATGGGCTGGAGGACTCAGGAGGAGCAGGGGCAGCTGCACAGCCAGAGAGAAGCGGCGCTTTCCCCAGTCGGAGAACTCTTCAATCTCCCTGGTCACTCGATTACAGATCTAAAAGTCCCAATATTACAACAACAAAACTTCAAAAACAGACTCCAACAAGAGACTGCTGAAATGGAATTAATTTGCAAACGGGACACCATTAAATTAAGTTTGAATAAAGACTGGGAGTGGATTCGTCATTACACAAAGTAAAACTATTTCCCCACGTTTATTTCCCCCCCTCTGGTTCCTCACACCTTCTCATCAACTGCTGGAAATTAGCCATTTTGATTATCACTACAAAAAGTTTTTTTTTTTCTCTGTTTCTCTCCTACTGGTAATAGCTCACCTTAACTGATCACTCTTGTTATAGTGTTATGGTAACACCCATTGTTTCATGTTCTCTATGTGTATATATATATCATCCTCCTGTATTTTCCACTGCATGTATCTGATGAAGTGGGTTTTAGCCCACAAAAGCTTATGCTCAAATAAATGTTAGTCTCCAAGGTGCCACAAGTACTCCTGTTCTTTTTGCGGATACAGACTAACATGGCTGCTATTCTGAGACCCTAGGTAAGAGAACTTTCTTGTCCCCAACTTGGCATTGACAACTCAGGTCTATAGTAATGTCAAGTTCACTTTCACTATCAAATGTCTGAAGGGCTACAGAATGAGTCTTAAGCAAACTGGTCTTGAATTGGGTCATGGAGGAGCATGTCACAAAGGCATCACTCTCCCCATGCGCAAGTTTTGGGCTTTTTATGCATGTTTTCCTGCTCCTTTGCTTTCTTGCCAACATAATTTATACAAGGAGCTTGAAAAAGAATCCTGATAAAACATTAACAACTGTTATGTTCCTGCACTGCAAGGACGTTGGGCCAAATTCAGACCTAGAAAAATTGGATGCAACTCTACTGACTCTTCACACGTGCACAAAGGGTATCAGTCAGTCAGGAGAGGTAAAGTCAGGTAGGAACTATTTTATGTGGTACGCTCTCTCAGCAGCCCAGTCCACGAAGTTTCATC
This sequence comes from Gopherus flavomarginatus, assembly GCF_025201925.1. Taxonomy (NCBI): domain Eukaryota; kingdom Metazoa; phylum Chordata; order Testudines; family Testudinidae; genus Gopherus; species Gopherus flavomarginatus. Next base: position 179,109,292 of record NC_066618.1, read on the forward strand.
CTCTTACAACACATCTGAATAGTGACTTCATAAAGGACGTGTGCCAAGATGGAAGCAACATTACACCACTATGGGGTGTTAGAGGGCCCTAGATTGCTTTAGTAGGGACCCTAAAGCAAAAATGAAGCCAGTAGAGTCTAAACGATAACAACAAAGGCCCATCTGCCTCCATGAGTTAGGTAAACGTTTCTCCATGAACAAAAACAAAGGCAGGGATTTTGAGGAGTAGGGGAAACTGCGACAGAAGAGGAAGAATCCCAGTTGCTTACTTAATGCACCATCATCAAATTATCAACACCACGTATTCAGCAACAAGTCTATTAGCACAACCAGAAGTATAAACATAATTAATATTTTTAAAAAGGGAAATTTAGACAATGTTTTAATAAAATAGAGAACAAATGGTAATTAAAACAAATTGTGATATAAAAAGATACCAGCACAAATGTCCACTAAATTTGAACTGACCCACTATTCCAAATCAGGAAGATCCTTTAAAGGAGGACCCAATGGGTGGAGGGGTTTAACCAGTAGCAAAAAAAATACTGCACTTAAATGCTCAGAATATTTGACATTAATCTTAATGCCATTATTTTATATCCACCAAGAACTATCTCCCTTGTGTCATAAATAAAGAGAATCAGTTTTTAGAGAACATCTAATGTATTTTGCTTCTCCTATAAAACAAAAGAAAAATCTCTATATTAGAGATTTCAAATCTTCAAGCCAATAATTTTAGTCAATATACATATGAAAGTTTGAAATGACTTTACAACGCCATTTGGTCTTTCCACCGCCCAAAAAAACTTAATTAGCAGAAATATTGATTTTATCCTATATCATTCAATCTTAGGAGCTTATGAAATATGAGCCCATCAACTTAGCACTAACCCCACCACGACCACTCACCCATTCACACACACATTTTAATTCTAGTGAAGGTAGGGGGCTGGACTTGATGACCTTTCAAGGTCCCTTCCAGTTCTATGAGATAGGCATATCTCTATATTAAAAAAACAAAAAAAACCACAACAACAACAAAGGGGGAATGTATTCCCACACCTACATTTCAATGTTTAGCTGGGGTTTTGCTGAGCCAGTCATTTATTGTATCTTATCTTGCCACATGAGCCACGAAGTGCTCCTTGAGATGACATGGTTTTATTGGCACCACTGAGGAAGACTGCCTGGTTAAAAATATGCTGCCTGGACTATAAACAGAGTCATGGCGTAAAGCAAACAAGATAAAAGATATGACTGTCTTAGGGTTACCAACCCTCCAGGACTGTCCTGGAGTTTCCAGAAATTAAAGACTAATCTTTAATTAAAGATTGCCATGTGATAAATGCTCCAAATTGGCAACCCTAGACAGTCCTTCCATTTCAAGAGGTAAAGCAGCCTAGGCTGGATGCAATTTTTAGAAAAAATGATAGAAAGATAGTCCCTGTTTACTCAGAACACACCAAAATATTGTCCATAATGGTTTGCAATTATTCATCCAATAGTATTGAAACTGTCTAGCTCTCGTCTTCTTCTTCTCTTTTACATTTATAGGAAATGTCGAGTGCCTTCACATTCTTAGAAGACATAGTAAATTCACAGTACAAGTGTAATCACTACTGTTTGCAGTAAGTGGCTATCTGTTAAAAAGTTAAAAAAAAAAATCTTCCCCAACATTAACAGTTACAAATTCAAATTCATAGATTTGAAGGTCAAAAAGGATCATTGTGATCATCTAGGGTACATCTACACAGCCCCCGGCAGCAAGCCTCCTAGCCTAGGTCAACAGACATGGGTTTCTGCAGGTTGCAAAAGCACTCTAAAAACAGCTGTGTAGACAGTACTTTGAAGTTGTGGCTGAGGCTGGCACTTGGGCTCTGAACCCACTCCCTTCACAAGGCTTCAGAGCCCGAGCTCCAGCCTGTGATGCAACACCTACACAGCGATTTTTAGCCTGGCAGTGCAAGCCTAAATCTGTCAACCTGGGGTTAGGAGGCACACTGCCACAGGCTGTGTAGATGTAACGAAAGTCTGATGTCCTTCAAAACAGAGGCCCTAAATTCCTGCAACAAACCCATAGCTTCTGTTTCAGCTATAGCATATCTTTTAGAAATGCTGTATTTGCAACTCTTTATCTGTATTAGAAACAAGAAAAAAAGGTTGTCTTTCAATCACATTTAATAATTAAAAATATATTTCTCCCCATTTCTCTAATGGATCAGCATTTTAGTATATTTAGAGAGTACTAGTGAAGACTGATCATATTTTATAAAAACACATTTAATGTGTTCTTCCTTGAAACCAGTGTTGTTTTTTTCCCCAGGAAAAACTAGTTTAGGACAGTGCCAAGAGTTCTGTGGCACCTTATAGACCAGGGGTCAGCAACCTTTCAGAAGTGTGTCATAAACGGATAGTTAAGAGTTAATGGAACAGAAGTACTTCATATCTCTTTTGCCTGTAAAGGGTTAACAAGATGAGTAAGCCAGGCTGTCACCTGACCAGAGGACCAATCAGGGGACAGGATACTTTCAAATCTTGAGAGAGGGAAGTTTGTGTGTATGCTGTTAGATTTTGGTTGTTGTTCACTCTTGGGGCTCAGAGGGACCAGACGTGCAACCAAGTTTCTCTCCAATCTCCCTGATACAGGTTCTTATAGATTCAAAATAGTGAGTACTAGGTATATAAAGCGAGTTAGGCTTATGCTTGTTTTCTTTATTTGCAAATGTGTATTTGGCTGGAAGGAGTTCAAATGTGTATTTGGCTGAAAGGAGTTCAAATTGGTATTTTGCTGAAAAGATTTTAATTTGTACTTGTATACTTAGGCTGGGAGGGTGTTCCCTGTGTCTACAGCTGAAAGACCCTGTACCTATTCCATTTTTTAAAATTTACAAAGATAATTTTTACTGTTTTTCTCTTTAATTAAAAGTTTCTTGTTTAAGAACCTGATTGTTTTTTTTTTTTATTCTGATGTGAGACCCCAGGGGACTGGGTCTGGATCCACCAGGGAATTGGTGGGGAGAAAGGAGGGAAGGGGAAGAGAAAGGTTAATTTTCTCTCTGTGTCAGGATTACTTTCTCTCTCAGGGAGAATCTGGGAGGGAGAGAGAGAAGGAGGGGGGAAGGTGAATTTTCCTCTCTGTTTCAAGATTCAAGGAGTTTGAATCACAGTGAACTTCCAGGGTAACCCAGGGAGGGGAAGCCTGGGAGAGGCAACGGTGAGGGAAAGGGTTTACTTTCCTTGTGTTAAGATCCAGAGGGTCTGGGTCTTGGGGGTCCCCGGGCAAGGTTTTTGGGGGACCAGAGTGTACCAGGCATTGGAATTCCTGGTTGGTGGCAGCGCTACAGGTTCTAAGCTGGTAATTGAGCTTAGAGGAATTCATGCTGGTACCCCATCTTTTGGACGCTAAAGTTCAGAGTGGGGAATTATACCATGACAAAGTGGTATGCTGAGTCTTCATTCATTCACGCTAATTTAAGGTTTTGAGTGCCAGTAATACATTTTAACGTTCTTAGAAGGTCTCTTTCTATAAGTCTATAATATATAACTACACTATTGTTGTATGTAAAGTAAACAAGGTTTTTAAAATGTTTAAGAAGCTTCATTTAAAATTAAATAAAATGCAGAGCCCCCCACACGAGTGGCCAGGACCCAGGCACTATGAGTGCCACTGAAAATCAGCTTCGGTACCCATGCCAGAGGTTGCCTACCCCTGTTATAGACTAACAAACGTACTGGAGCATGAACTTTTGTGGGTGAATATCCACTTCGCTGGATGCATGACATTCTCCAATACATTTGTTAGTCTATAAGGTGCCACAGAACATTTTGCTGCTTTTTCAGATCCAGATTAACACGGCTACCTCATCGATAGTTTAGGACAGGGCTCTGGTAAATACTGGCTTAAATGGGAAAGTACAAAAAATAATAAAGTGTCCAACAAATTCAGCAAGCAAAGAAGAAATTTTCAAACTTTGGATACATCCATTCAAAACTGAGGAACAGGCTCCGCCTATCAACTAAATCAAAGTTGATCTTCTGCTACAGAATGTGGCATGGCCAAATGGACCTGGATTGGTAATCTGCAACTCTGCACACTCTGATTATTTAATGCTTCAAACCTATGACTAAGCCTTATTGTCATTTTCATAAACTGAAATGTGTTTGACTTTTGTTTATATAATACTGAAAACTGAAATGAGTCATGACATGTATAGCTTCCTTTAGAAAATACTGAACCAAAATGTATGTGACATTCCAATTTTCAGTATTAGAATTACATAGTGTAGTACTACACCTCTTGCGGCTTTACTATTTATTTGCACAACCCTAAATTAATCTATGAATCGACTGCCTTATGTAATCACAATTAGAATTTGTAACTAAAACTAAGTGTAATGTGGTGTGCATTAACAAAATGATTTTTAAAATAGAAAATGCCTTAAACAGACTAACTGATTTTTCCAAAGGTGATAAGAACCAGGATTTTACCTGGTCAAAACCACCTTTGGTAAATACTGAGCCATCTCTGCTTGAAACTGAATGTATCTTTCAGTTTCAGTAGAGCGAAAAAGAAAGCATGAGTTAGATTTAAATAAGTCCTATGTAAAGAACTTACAGTAAGTGCCAAAATCCTGGCTAATATTTGACAAGATACTGCATGGAACCACCAAACTGCTGTTCTATGATAATGGCAAAATATAACATTTGAAAACTGTAAGCCTCACGATTACTAAACCATCAGACAGCATGTCAACTGTTAGAGATTAAAAATCAGCAGCCAACATAATTAAAACATACTAATAGACTTACAACCACAGTGTTAAATTAAAAAAGGAATGCCACGATTATCAACAGTGGATGCTTAAAAACAGGATTCAAGTCCTTATTTTGGCACCTAAACAAACAGCCTGATTTTCAAATGTATTGAGCCACTGAACTTAATGGGAGCTATTGGGTGTTCAGTTCAGTACACAGTGTTTATTTAGATGCCTAAATATGAATTTAGGATCCAACTTTTAAAGCACCCACGTTTGAAACTCTTGGCATTAATAGTTGATTAGGGACACAAGCCTGCATTCCTTGTGCATCTGAAACTCCTGGTGAAGCCAATTACACTGGTCTACAATTTTTGAGAAGTCGTCTGCTTCAGAGATAAAATGTGATATTTATTATGTATTTTGATGTGCTGAATTCAAATATGACAATTAAAACAACTGATTGGCTACTTTCTAAGATATTTAAGTTTTTTACATTTTATGTCTATGTCTATTGTGTAGATAGTAGAGTTTTAATCATAAATTGTAAACCTAGGTCTTTTCATGTGTTTATGGTTGTTTTACATGATAATATTTCACCTGTCCTGTTTATGTAACACTTTAAAAATCAGCAAAAGGGTTATATCAATAAAATTTATTATGAAACAAAAGGCAAAAAACTATTATGTACATAGTTTAGTCCTATTCAGTGTCTACTCGCCACTTCTTGGCTTGTCTCTTGTATTCATTAAATGGAGCATCTCTTGTCACTGTCCAGCAATAGTCTGCAAGCATTGATGGGCTCCATTTGCCCTGATAGCCTGCCAGGAGATTCCACTGCTGTAGTCTGGAGCCCAACAGCTCTGCCTTACTCTTGGGTACTTCCAAATCCCTGACAAGGTCATTCAGTTCACCTTGTGTTATGAGGCGTGGTTCAGAGGAGGAGGATGGGAGAAAATGTGGGTCCTGTGACATTGACGGTTCAGGACCAGAAGTTTCATCCTCTTCCTCTTCCTCATCTGACTTAAGTGAGAATGATTCTGGTGCATCAGGAACCAGCAGTCCTTCTCCTTGGGGTACTGGGCGTATAGCTGATGGAATGTTTGGATAATGCACAGTCCACTTTTTCTTCTTTGACACACCTTTCCCAACTGGAGGCACTATGCAGAAGTAACAATTGCTGGTATGATCTGTTGGCTCTCTCCAAATCACTGGCACTGCAAAAGGCATAGATTTCCTTTTCCTGATCAACCACTGGCGAAGATTTGTTGCACAAGTGTTGCAGCATATGTGTGGGGCCCACCTCTTGTCCTGATCTCCAATTTTGCAGCCAAAAGAAAGGTGATAGGCTTTCTTAACCATAGTGGTTATACTGCACTTTTGTGATGCAAAAGTCACTTCACCACAAACATAGCAGAAGTTATCTCCACTCTTCACACAAGTACGAGGCATCTCTGCTCACTTTGGCTAAACAGAAATGTGTCCCTTTGCAAAATCAAACACTGACAAATAAGAGAGCACGACATTGTATGATTTCTAGAGCTGATATAGGGCAATTTGTTCAGCAGAGTGATGTAAGCTTCGTTATGATTGCATCATCCATGACTTCTAGGAATAACATGATGCAATTCATATCATGTATGACGCAATAGCAGCTTCAGATTGCATCATTCATTGTTTTGCCTAAAAAGCAAGTACTGTCCAAACCCAGTCATACATTTATTCATAGATCCAGTCAAAGATGTATTTTAGTCATTTCTGGTTTAAATTGAGATCCCTTCCCTTTATAACTCACTTATCCTCCGCCATTCCCAAGTCAAGGGTCGTATATACTGACCCAATAGCATATCTTGAAAACTAGAGCCAATCAACAATTTTAAGCATCATTTTCGTTCTCAGTGACCCAGAATTAGTAAAGTTGGACTACATTTATTTCGGAAGCATTTTGGCTGTAGAGCAGTGTTAGCGGTTGGGTGTACAAGGAATGCCAATAGGGTCCTAGAACAATATTTCAGGCAAGAACCAGTAAGTGCATTACACCAAAATACTTCCTTCCTCTATTGGAATGCATGACATTCTTTTCTGATCTCTTAATTTTTTGATAAAGCACTCAACAAAATAAATTATGACACAGAATGAAAACAGTTCACTGAAATGTTTGACTAAAGAACACTTTTAGAATATACAACAGTATGTGCAACAGGTAGTGGTCATTACAATGAATCTAAAAACGAGCACAGCTATGTCCAAGGTGATAAGAGGGCATAATGTTTTTATTGGAACATTGCTCCTGAAAGAGGGTTTCATTCTTCTCAGATTATTCTTCAATACCCCTGAGGGAACACAATAGGACCACTGATTCTTAGACTCCTCTGCATACAGTAACACAGGCAATTGTACAAAACAATATTTTGTGTTTAAATGACAGTATCACTTGTAGAGTCTAGTGGTTGGCTTTTGAGTTGAGGGCAGCAGTGCTGACTGGAGTCATCAGGGTCCCTTTTTGACTGGGCGTTCCAGTTGAAAACTGGACACCTGGCAGCCCTATCTACACGAATGGCATTATCTAAAAATATCCCACTACTGTCAACGCTGATTCAATTTCACTCATGTTAGCAACACTGCTGGGCACCTGAATGGGCCACTGGCTGCGCTGCTGTTGCTATTATAAACACCATCTTGACTGGACCTCCCCTAAGCAGGGCTATGTGAGAAGTGGTAGTCAGTGTCTCACGCACACCAGGGATCCCAGTATTGCTAACAATAGTGAAACTGAGCAAGTGTTGGCAAAAGTGGGAAACTTTTTTTTTTTTTAATAAAGCCCTAGCATAGACATGACCATTTGACAGGTTTCCTAGAAGCAGTGCTTGAAGTCACAGTGCAAGATAGCAATGTGATACCATCAAACACTTCTGTCAGGTTGTTTCAGTATTTAACTTTATTTAATTGCTTCTAAGTATATTTTTCCTTCTCTTTTTTTATTCACTGCATTGTGAAGGTTAATTATGTATGCTGGGCCTATAAGACCTTGCTCCTCTATGTAATTTATACCTTCAGGGTTCATTTTAGGCCTGGCAATGGAGTCATTAAGGCTGCTAATTGTCTCTTTAGCTCCCAATAGCTGTATTTGAATGGATGTAACATGCTGCTTGTACTGAATCTTACAGCCATTTGCCAGTGAAACTTATGCATCTCAATTAGTAGAATATACCATGAAATTAATATGTAGGACATGTATCTTCATGGACCTAATTAAGCCAGCAAATAATGCAAACCCAGATCATACATTACTTTGTTATAAAAATAAATGAAAGTACCTACTAAACAAACAGGCTTTAGCTTGGCATTGACATGTAAATACTTCTTAATCTTCTACACTTGCCATTTAACAAGCATTACCAGTTTCAGCAGCAGCCAACACAGAAAATTCAAAAATTCATAATTTGGAAAAATAATAATACTTCTCAGCTTTACAACATTATCTTTCATCAGAAGATTTTAATGTACTTTACAACATTAACAAGGCCCCACTTTTTCAATTTTTCTTGTGTTTAAAGTTTCCTGGGAATTTATCAATGTTTAATACAAAAATTAAAAAAAACAGTATAAATTTAATGCAAAAATTAACTCCAGAGTTTTCTGGGTAAATATCAGAGTTAATATGGGGGGACTGGCAGACAGGGAGAAAAAAACACCAACAGAGAAAAGTAAGTGCACTTCTGACCCAGCTCCTCTTTCTGGAAGGAGAGATTGTGGCTGAGCAAACTGGGCAGCCCAGGTTATTGAACCACCTTCTCTTCTCTCAGATTGGGCCCACAAGAGGCGGCGAAGGTGAGGTGCTATCTCCTCATGCTCCCTCCTCCACGTCTTCAGCTTCCAGCCTGCTTCAGAAGAAGAGATGGCAGCTTGGTTACTCTGGCCACCCAGGTTACCAAGCTGCCTTCTGTCCTCCTGGAGAGGGGAGCCGAGTCTGGAGAGTTCACTGATGCGCACATATGCATATGCGTGTGTGAAAGTATGCATCTCCCACTACATTGCATTACCTTGACAGACAGCCTTGCACTTACACGTAGACTAATTTATTATTAACATAAACAGCGACCTTATGTAATGTATTGGATTTTCTAACATATAATGAGTATTTTCACATACTCGAGTGGTCCAAAACTGGGATGACAACTTGTAAAAAACCAAACCACAGTTTTTGTAAAACCCAGAAATTTTGCAGTAAAAATCAGTAAAGAAAAAAAAAAAATGTACCAAGGGCCTTGATCATTAATTAGCCCTGCCCCATAATAATGCTGTGAGGTAGGGGAGTACATAAGAACGTTTTAACTGTTCCTCAATAAACTTTCTTTACAAAACCTGAATACCTGCACGTAAACAAAAAGTAACTTTTAAGTAGGCAGGTCTGCTTGACATTGATAAGAATGTCGTCAGCATCATGAGCTACTTATAGTTCCTGCTGATCCACTCCTTAATCCAGTCGCAGTGTCAGGAAACACAGGGCAGACAGATTCAGTTTGACAACTGCAGCAGAGGACCACAAGGAACACACAAATGAAGGTGAAATGTTATTAGTTTTCCTAAAACGATAATTACTGATTGAGGATTTTGTCCTTACAACTCCATCTGTACACTTAGTCCATGATCAATAGTACAGAAAATGAACAAAAGGAGAGAGAGACTTAAAATTTCTAATTTATATGCTGTTACACTGTCTCCCGACATGCAAATAACTTGCATATTAATAACAATTAAACATGCAAAAGGAGAATAAACCCATCAAAGTGCTGGCCAAATTTTACAAACTTGAGCCTAAAGTTAGGCACCTAAATCCATATTCAGCACCTACACAAGGAGCCTGATTTCAAAGATATTGAATACTCATAGCTCTTACTGTGGTCAAAGAGAGTTATAGATTCACATCACCTGTAAAAATCAAGCAGTCTTATTTAGATTTCCCAACTGTAGGTATCCAAGTGTAAAAATTGTGTTCAACAGGAACCTCAGAGGAGCTGTTCTGCCTCAGAAAACCTACTTTTCCAGGCAGCATTTACACAAGCAAAGGGAGCAGCTGGATATCTAACTACCAGATTTCCATCTTCAAATCCAAGTTCTTGGGTGTGAAAATCTGCATGTTTGAACTAGTGCGCATAACCAGATAGGCAACTTTGGATATTTGGTCATTAAATAACCTATCTTGGTTGGAATTTATTGATATAAGCTTTCATTAGTCTCTCAAATAGGTAATTGCTGGCTGTATAAAGCGGTACTAATGCATGGCTCTGTTATTTTGTCAAGGCATCTTACTGCTGGAAATTTTTTTGCATTTTAGTAAAATTTGTTACAAAAAAATCTAGCACTTTGAAATTAACATGTTTTCTAAGTCAAAATCATAATTAAGCAAAAGGAAATCCACTGTAAAATGACGATTATGCATTTTATTCTAAATTAAAATAAATAGTACTTTTCAGCTATACATTATCTTCCATGCAATCACACAGCCATTTACAAATTTTAATGAATCATTCCTCATGATCACCTTGTTTTACAGATGGGGAAACTGAGTCTCAGAAAGGTTAAGTGCTGCCCGAGGTGACACAGGAAGACTCTTGGAGAGCTGGGAGCAAAATCCAGATTTCTTGACTCTGAGTTCTGTGTCACTGTAACTACCTTCTACCTAGCCTTCCTCTCAACATGCAGAATGTATTAACCAAACATAGAACTGGAGGGGAGAATACTTTATGGAACATAAGGGGAAGTATTAAACATGACCCACAATATTTAATTTTCTCACACTGGGCCAAATCTAGCATTTGTTAAAACCAGTGCTTAATTTGTAATGAAAGAGGTGCCGGGGTTCAGCCCAGGCACAAATTAAGCATTGATGCACTCTTATCCCACAACCAGTACACCCAACCCTGCTTATTCCTCATCCTGCACGCACTCCCAAACCTACCTATCCCCCATATACCCACCAAACCATGCTCCATCACAAACCTCCATGTCTGGAGGATGTGGGCTGGTGCTTTGGTTTCCAAGTGGAGCAGGGGACGCGGGAGAGCAGCGCTGCCCTCCTCAACCCCAGCTATTCCCATTGCTCTTTCAATGTGGGCATGTGTGTGTGTGAATTTTCTGCCCCACCTAATCCATTACTCCTGTACAAAAAGGCTGTGGGCCCTACCACCTGAACTTGGATTGCTCGGCTCTCGGCCTGGATCGGGGCACCTGCCCAGCTGAAATCCCCTATGGAAGAGCACCTCACCCCTCACGCAAGGGAGTCTAGGATTGGGCCCAGCTCCCACCTCCTCCTAGTGAGGATCCCCTGAGGGTGACGGGCCAGGCAGCGCCCCTCCTGCCAAGCACAGCTGCTGCTGGGGGCTGTGGTAGCCAGGATTGTGGTCACCATGGGAGACAGCGAACCCTGGCTGGAGCGCAGTGCCGCCTTCCTGCTGGGTGCATCTTGTGCAACCCACTCCAACTGCTCTGCCTCCCCCAGCGGGGCCCTGCCAGCCTCCTAGAGCTACCCTCCTGCTTTGGTGCCCAGCTCCCCGTCCTGCATTGTGCCCTAGCTGCATAGTCACTATCTCAATGCCTAATGCCTCACCTCTCTCCCCACTGCCAACACTGGGGAGTTGCTGCCTTTTCTGGGCCTTCCGGGGGCAGCAGCCTGCTTGTGGGAGCCCCACACAAAGTGAAGGGGGAGCTAGTGCTGGCAGAAGCACTGCTGGGGGGTGGCATCCCTGGACCCAAAGGACTCCACTGTCCATGACGTGGGAACTCAGCTTGTGCCAATTTAGCCGCAGCTGCACTCGCTGGGTGTCAGGCAGGTTCAGTGAGCTGCTGGACTTGCGCAGAGTATGTGGGCGAGGCAGTGAAACTGGAGCCTGAGAAGGAAGCAACTGCAGCCCCCGTGCAGAAAGTGCGCTCTGTGGCTAGCATGAGCCTCTTGCCAGTAACCGACCTGGCACGCCCAGAGATGCCAGGGCTCAGACCTGGCACAAATTAAGCACTGGTTAAGTCTAATAAGGCTTCTCCTTTGAACCTACACTAGCAAAACCTGGACTCCACTAGTGGCAGGAACAGTGGAAGTGCTTGTGTATATTAGATTCATGCATTTTAAGACTGTGTCGTCCAAGAGATATGGGAAAACCTAAATGATTCAATAAGACCATTAACTTGATAGACCAGATGTTATTTTGTAATGGCTATTCAATGCAGAAAATTCCTGTTCTCATGTAATAGTGACAGCTCTCTGAGATCCATCTAGAGCATGTCCTGTTATTATTTTGTAACCCTCCTGATTTACACTGACTTGAGGAGCTAAAGTAAACAGCAAATTGAATTTTGTATGGTTAATATAGGGTAGTTATCACTACACAGGTTCTGAATACATTGGATCAGTGTTCAGCATTATTATTTTTTAAAAGAATATGCTCTACCATATAATTACATATTTATAGGTTCAATTTTAGAGTCTATACTAAAGGTTACACCACTATAATTACATCATCATGAACTCAAGTGCTTCAGAATGTACAGAAATGTTTAATAATTTTATAAAGTAATATTATTAGATCTGCCATGCTGGCCACAGCAAATATAAAACATTTTTTTTTATTGATTTTTTGGTTCAAGTTCTTACAGACCTTGCTTCCTTCATTCTAATGTGACCATTAAGGCCCTTAATTTGCACAAGTCTTTTTGAAAGGAACAACGAGGAATTCTGCCACTTCAAACATAACTGATATGGTGCTTCTGGTAACAATTAGGGCTTTCCTGCTGCTTCTAAGCACACCTGTTTGAAATAAGCTCAAGCAGTAATGGAGGCAGCAAATGTTTGTAGCTGCTCTAGTTCTCTTAAAGTGAAATTAATAGATTCTTAAAAGAATGGGTTAATCTAATCCCAAATAGAAAGAAAGGATCTTGTACTATACATTAAACAAGTAGCAAAATTTACTAGAATGACAATAAATGATAAGATTTATATCCTTCAATAAGTAAAACGTACCTCCTGTTTTCAGGATGGTTTCTAAGATTTCTGGTCCCGAGCCTTCATACCATACACTTGCCATAACCTAACAAAAAATGTTCTTTACTGTCTTCATTCTTAAAGACTGCTTTTTATAAAGAAAGAACACTTGTTTACGTGGATTGTTATTTGCTGGCTCTGTTCCACATTCTCTGTGGAAATCCATCTCTGTAGAAGTGCTGTGCATTTCATTCCTGTCCTTGAAAGGATTATGTAGGAAATGTACATAGATAGATATTTGTCTTTAAACACTTGACATTTCTGACCAAGAATTATAGTAACTAAGAAAGAAAGTAGGAAAGAACAAACAAGATCAGAGTTACTGTCTTCTTAATACTGCAGAAAAAAAAAATTAAAGCCAGAAAGATCAAGAATTTGATCTGAATTTTTTTTAAATGATTTACTGGAGTTATAGTTTGACAAGCATTTTTAAAAATCTATGCCCTGCTTTGTAATTCTTATTTTGTTTTTTTTTTTGGTGCGGACTATAAAAATGGCACAGTGCATCCTGCTATAAGACAGTAAATCCTGTATAATAAAAAATAACGCTCTATTGGTCTGCACTGTTGGTGTGGCAAAAAATATCACAGTATTCTGTTACTCCCATGCTGCACAACGTTTTTCACTTCTGTAAAAAGCACAGAAACAGCTTGTACATTTTTAGATTGCACAGTAGAAGGAAGTTGAGCAACAGCTAGGAGTCCACCAGAGTACTGCAGAAAAAGGAGTGACAGGCTGAGGAGACTGAGTGAAGAGAAGACTATTCATTATGAGTATCTTTACATCCATCAGAGGATGGAAGATTATGTAGGAAATCAAAGCTGAAAGAGAGGGACCATAAAATAGTATGGAGACAAAATGCATGCTATTTAAGACTGGTGGAAGAATGATCATGAAACATGAAGGCTAGGAGAGGGGGGAAATTGTCTGATAGGAATATTATAGTGTCTATAGGCAATCTGGTTTTAATAACTCTCTCACCTATCGAAGGCAAACTTGTGAAAAATCTGTTTTTATCAATAATTTCCGTTACTCTGAATTATTTACATGAATGTAACATGTATTTTATATTCTTTTTAAAATACTATAAACTAATTATAGTATGTGAACTTTAATTTAAAAAGTTAAAAGGGAAGTGATGAGAAAATTATAGTTCTTGTTATGACTATTAGGTAACAATGAGAAAATTACCTCAAACTTGATAAGAAATTCATCATAACTTCAGCTTCAATGCTGCACATAATAAACAATTTCAGGAAATCATGAAGCACTTCACACTAGATATTCTGCTTCAGAGAGATTTAATCTCACAGGTCCACAACTAGGCCTTGACTTCACTAGGGAAAAAGATTTTTTTTTTTTTTAAACGTGCTAGCTAATGTGGCAATTCACATGTGGTAACATCCTACTTAAAACATGAGCTAGCTAATGTGGATAGTCTTCACATGTTAGTAGGTTGAAGAAAACAGTGAAAAAATGACAAGCCATCTGCTAATGAGTATAAGCATCTATATGAAAAATGATCTGCTAATAACAACCCTTATAGGGAAAACTGCCATTGCCAACTAGTGCTATTGACTTTTTCTGAAAACTGCTAAGTATTATGTCCAAGTTACTGCATATGCCTTCCAAAAAAAATGAAGAAAAAAGTATGACAAGGAGGCCTTCATCATTTGCTCGGACAATCAACAGGAAGTGAAAAAAGTGAGAGAACTGCTCAAGTGCACTTACCTTGAAATCCTGATGTCTAGCTGTTCAGCACACACTATTTAAATTTTGTTGAGAAAGAATTAACACTTAACTATCCTCAAGCACACCGTGAAAGTTCAAAAATTCTCTCTCAGACATAATCAGCTTTGTGGCTGCTGATTTAAAAAGGGAGATTGTTACCACAAGCTTCCCACTGGTAGAATACTCAGGAAGATTGATTACATCTGCATCTATCTATTACAAGTACATTGAAATTTGCCCTTAGCAGGAAGAAGTCTTTGGCTGAAATATAACAAGCAGCTTACACAAGGCACCCTGTAGACCTACTAACACACGAATCCATTTGTGGGCTTTTTCACTTTTCTTTTCCAAGTGACTTTTTTCAGAAAACATACAGTTTTTCTAACTGACCAAATATCAGAATAGCCCTGCCCTAAGGTGCACATATAGGAGATTTCACTCAGTTTATTAGTTACCAAGGTCATCTTCCACAGCTACTGGTCCTGAAACCTGTTAGATGCATTATTTTAAAGATGCTTTCATCAGTATTGCCAAAATTCCATTGCGCTGATCATGGAAAAAGGAAGCAACAATAGTTTGCTAATGCAACATGTGAGGAAATGAGAGTGTACTGGACAAAAGCTCCCAAATATCAGTTGTGTTTTAACTCTACTGGACTCCTAATTTACAACTTTGGCTGCATCTTGATAGTTAAAAAGATTTGTTTGCTTGTTTGTTTTTTTAAAGAGATAGCTAACGTAAGATCTCTAGCTTGTAAAATCCTAGCAAGAAAAGGTAAGTAGTAGTTTTATCTCAATATAGCTAGTCGAGGAAAACCCAAATGTAAAACTACCACTTGTCCTTTTACTAGTCCTTTTACTAGTGAAGACTCAGCTACAGGCCAAATCTTGTCCCCCTTAAAGTCAGCTACAAAACCACCACTGACTTCAGAATGAGCAAGCTTTGGTTATGGACTTTTTTAAATTAATTTTTAATTTGGTTATGGATTTTTGTTTTTAATTTCTTACATCATTTTTGGTTAAGTTTTATAGATGAAAACCCGCAAAGCAATATGTGATCACTCAACTTGTCTTGTTTGGCTCATGTTTACTAGAAGCACACATCCACCTCAGTTGAGTCAAACTGTGTACTTCAAAAAATATCTAGGTGCCTAGAAAATAAATGTAATCCAAGGAAGAATTCATATGGAAGTTTTTGATTTAGGAACTTCCTTATCTGCGGCAGTTTATAGTTCTACTTTTGAAGAGCCAAAAAAAGCAACTACAAAATAAAGAAACCCCGTCACAATCATACTAATAAAAAGAGTTCTTAAACATGAAAGGGGAGGGGTTTCAATCAATAAGACTGCGTTTCTTCACTTAGTTTAACATCTATGTATTATTCTGATGGCTGATCATTGCTACATAGCTCTGCCATGTAGTGCAATATAGTTAGCCTTTTAATCCTGCAGACAAAATGTAGGGAGTTTTCACTTCTTTGTTATAAAGGTAGCTTTAAGAAACATTCAGAAATCTATCCAAAATTAATCAGTAACTAGTAATATAATGGACTGTAAATCATGAATGCTTGAATTAAGCCCAAGGTTGAAAGCAATACACAACACACACATACCACAGGATGAAAAGAGGTTCAAATATTATTCACTAACTATAAAAGGCTGTATTTAACCAATTGCTTCTTATGAGTTATTCTTGCTTCTCAGAAATAGGTCAAATTCAGATACTTTTGTCTTCTAGCTAAAAATTCTCTGCTAATCTGGGTTTACTGTTTGCTCCGAATCAATACATTGGGTTTGTGATATAACTTAATAAGATTGCATTTTGGCAGTGGTGGCCAAAGACAACAGTAGTGTTACTAGTTGCTTACTGTGGGTAGTTGGCAAAAGATAAACAACGCCATTGAGAAGAAATGTGTAAACATGGATTGCATCTTCTTTATTGCTGAGAACCTCATTTCATAACTGCAGAAATACATGTTGGTATTTGGCAACAGTTCCATTTAAAAACAAAAGTATCATTGTTTTAATGCATATTACAGAAACGTGACTCCCCAAGTGAATCTGATGCATTAATAACATCTATAGTGGCTGTCTAATGATTTTTGCAGACATGTAATGGAATATTTTACTGCTATTTTCAGCCATCTGTGCTACTCTTTCTTTCAGTACAGGTTTGCCAAAGCTGTAACAAAATTATCTGTGCTTTATGCCATTACACGTTTGTTAATACCAACACACCAATTAAGCATATCAGTGGTGTCACAAATACTGACTGCTGAACTATCATGTTGGCAGGCACACACACAACTGTCTTTTATATAGCTGTAGAAAACTGGAGTCTTCTGGCAGTGAGATCCTCTTAGGCTATCCTCCTTATCAATCTCATGGTTTTCTCTTTAGTAATAAAGGTGATTCAGGAGGAAGCATGTCTAAGTGATTAGGAGCCAGGGTACGATTCCCTTCCCTGCTCTGGCCTATACTCCCTTTAAGACCTTCAGCAAGTCACTTTATCTTTATGTACCTCACTTCCCCCTCTGATCTTCCCTTCTGCACTGGCGTGTTGTGAGGACAAACACATTAAAATAGCAAATGCTGAAATAGTGGGGCCATGTAAGTATATAAGATAAATAGATTTACAATATGCTGATTATGGTGTCCTGGATCTGAATCAGATAAGAGCAGGAAAAATTGGGCATAATATACACGCAAATATGAGAGCAAAGGTCAACATTTTAACCATAAGACTGCCAGGAATAGTTCATAGAGGAAAAATGTAGAGATTTCCCCATAGGAACAGATCATGACTGATTGACAGGTTGCATGTGAACTGAAGCTGACACGATTCCTCCTGATTTTTGTTCCTCAACAGATGAACAAAATGAACAGCGGTTAGTGCAAATACAGCGAGAGCGAGAGAGAATACAGAGCATGGTTTAAATGTGTTTATCCAGATCAACAATGTTCATATGAAATAATGCATCCAATTTTAGTTGCCTATCTAAAAATAAGACAGCTGAGAATTACAAGGTCCAAAGAAGGATAACACAGATGGCCAGAGGTGTATTGGGATTTACATATGATGAATTCTGCATTGCAGAAGGATAGGATTAGTTAGCCTGGGAAGGAGAACTGTTAAAGGGCAAGAGATTGAGGCATTTACAGAAGATACAATTAAAAATGATCAGTTCTTCATTTCTGCACTGTCCCACAATAAGATAACTCAATAGCTTGAATGGCAGGTGAATTTAAAACTAATAAGAGTTCATTCTTTCAAAAAGAGAACTTGGTAATTCACAATAGCAAGTGCTCAGATCTAATGCTGTAGGAGTCTTGAAAGAACCCCACTGCCACTGTGCGTCTAATCAATTATACAATGTACATAAAAGACAGTTACTCACCTTCGTAACTGTTGTTCTTCAAGATGTGTTGCTCATATCCATTCTAGTAGGTGTGCATGCGCCGCGTGCACGTTCGTCGGAGACTTTTACCCTAGCAACACTTGGTGGGCCAGCAGGGCGCCCCCTGGAGTGGCACCGCCATGGAGCTGGTTATATACCCCTGCCGGCCCGCCGCTCCTCAGTTCCTTCTTGCCAGCTACTCTGACAGTGGGGAAGGAGGGCGGGTGTGGAATGGATATGAGCAACACATCTCGAAGAACAACAGTTACAAAGGTGAGTAACCGTCTTTTCTTCTTCGAGTGCTTGCTCATATCCATTCCAGTAGGTGATTCCCAAGCCTTACCTAGGCGGTGGGGTCAGAGTGAGACGTTGCGGAGAGCAGAACCGCTGAGCCAAAGGCGGCATCGTCTCTCGATTGCGCAACGAACGCATAGTGAGATGTGAACGTATGCACTGACGACCAGGTAGCTGTGCGGCATATCTCCTGGATGGGAATGTGTGCCAGGAAGGCGGTCAACGAGGCTTGAGCCCGAGTAGAGTGGGCAGTGAGACGGCCAATCGGGACGTGGGCCAAGTCGCAGCACGTCCGGATACAGGACGTTACCCATGATGAGAGCCTCTGAGAAGATACAGGCATACCTTTCATACGCTCCACCACTGCTATAAATAACTGGGGCGAGCGTCTGAAGGGTTTTGTCCTCTGGATGTAAAAGGCGAGGGCTCGGCAGACATCCAGGGTGTGAAGCTGTTGGTCCCTGCATGATGCGTGTGGCTTCAGGAAGAAGACCAGTAGAAAAATATCCTGATTAATATGGAAGGCAGAGACCACCTTGGGAAAAAAAGCCGGGTGTGGGCGTAGCTGTATCTTATCTTTGTGGAAGATCGTATATGGAGGGTCTGCCATTAAAGCACGGAGCTCCGAAACCTGTCTGGCCGATGTGATAGCTACCAGGAAGGCCGTCTTCCAGGACAGGTACAGCAGCGAGCAAGTGGCTAACGGCTCAAAGGGTGGGGCTGTGAGCCGAGTCAGGACAAGGTTGAGATCCCAGGTAGGGGAAGGAGGCTTAACCGGCGGGTAGAGGCGCTCCAAGCCCTTAAGGAACCTCGAAACTATCGGGTGAGAAAAGGTGGAACTGTTCGACTCCCCCTGATGGAAGGTGGAGATTGCGGCTAAATGCACCCTTATTGAAGAGAGTGCCAAGCCTTGTTCCTTGAGGTACCACAAGTAGTCCAGGACAATAGGGACCGAAACGGCCTCAGGAACTAGGGAACGCTGTGTACACCAAAGAGAAAACCGCTTCCACTTGGCGAGGTATGTCACTCTCGTGGAGGGTTTTGTGCTTCCCTAAAGGACCCGTTGAACCTGGGCAGAGCAGTGGAGCTCGGATTGGTTCAACCAGACAGCAGCCACGCTGTCAGGTGCAGGGACTGCAGGTCCGCGTGGTGAAGCCTGCCGAAGTCCTTCGTTATAAGATCCGGGCAGAGTGGCAATGGTATCGGAGTCGTTAGGGATAGGTCGAGCAGCATGGAATACCAGTGCTGCCTCGGCCATGCCGGAGCGATTAGGATCAGTCTGTCCCTGGCCCTGCGGAGCTTGAGCAGGACTCTGTGGACTAGGGGAAAGGGTGGAAAGGCATAGAGAAGACGTCCCTTCCAGGGGATCAGGAACGCGTCCGACAGGGAGCCCGGGGAGCAGCCCTGAAGGGAGCAGAACACCTGGCATTTTCTGTTCTCCCTGGAGGCAAATAGGTCTATTTGGGGAAAGCCCCACTTCTGGAATACAGAAAGAAGGATGTCTGGACGGATGGACCATTCGTGGGACAGGAAGGACCTGCTCAGGTGATCCGCAAGAGAGTTCTAGACTCCCGGAAGGAAGGAAGCTACGAGGTCTATCGAGTGGGCTATACAGAAGTCCCACAGTCGCATCGCCTCTTGGCAAAGGGGGGAAGACCGTATGCCTCCTTGTTTGTTTATGTAATACATGGCCGTTGTGTTGTCCGTGAAAATCGCAACACAACGGCCCTGTAGATGGTGTTGGAAGGTCTGGCACGCCAATCGGACCGCTCTCAGTTCGCGGACATTGATATGCAGACTCAGTTCTTGCAAGGACCAAAGGCCCTGGGTGTGAAGATGCCCTAAGTGTGCACCCCAGCCCAGGGATGAAGCGTCCATCGTTAGAGACACCGAAGGCTGCAGTGGGTGGAACGGGCGACCGGCACACACTAGGGAGGGTGTCAGCCACCAGTTGAGGGAGTCCAGCACTTTTGGTGGGATCGCGACTATCATGTCCAGGGCATCTCTGCGCGGATGATAAACTGAGGCAAGCCAAGTCTGGAGAGGGCGCATGCGGAGTCTTGCATGCTTCGTCACGAAAGTGCACGCAGCCATGTGGCCGAGTAGAGCGAGGGTGGTACGGACAGAGGTTGTTGGAAAGGCTTGTAGCCCCTGGATGAGGGAGACTATAGCCTGGAACCTCTGTGGAGGTAGACTGGTCGTTGCAAGATTCGAGTCCAGCATGGCCCCGATGAATTCTATTCTCTGCGTAGGAAGCAGAATGGATTTGTCTAGGTTGAGGATCAGACCTAGATGGGAGAATAGGTCATTGATGACGTTTACGTGTGCAGTAACCTGAGCCTCGGAGGTCCCTCGAATAAGCCAGTCGTCGAGATATGGGAAAACATGGATTCGACGGTGACGGAGGTAGGCGGCGACTACTGCCATACACTTTGTGAATACTCGAGGGGCCGAGGAGAGGCCAAAGGGAAGGGCCGCCAATTGGTAGTGTTGACGATTTATCCCGAAGCGAAGGAACCTTCTGTGGGGGGGGTAAATCGTGATATGAAAATATGTGTCCCTCATGTCGAGAGTAGCTTACCAATCTCCGGGATCCAGGGAGGGTATAATGTTTCCCAGGGATACCATGCGGAACTTGAACTTCGTGATGAACTTGTTCAGAGCTCGCAGGTCCAGGATGGGCCGGAGGCCCCCTTTCGCCTTGGGAATTAGGAAGTATCTGGAATAGAATCTGGAATAGAACCCTCTTCCCCTTAGGTCCTCTGGAACCTCCTCTATAGCTCCCAACGCAAGGAGCCTCGAAACTTCCTGCAGAAGGAGTTGCTCGTGAGAAGGGTCCCTGAAGAGGGATGGAGAGGGAGGGTGGGAAGGAGGGGACAAAATAAACTGAAGACGGTAGCCACACTCCACCGTGCTGAGAACCCAGCGGTCCGATGTTAGCTGGGACCATGCAGGGAAGAATGCGGCAAGGCGGTTGGTGAACTGAAAAGGATCCTGAGAGGTAATTGGTACAGTGCTCTCGGGCGCACCCTCAAAAGTTTGGCTTCAGTCCCGCCGGTGGTTTGGTGGGGCCGGAGTTATTACTCCCTTGTGGGCCAGACTGGCGTCTTCGGGAAGTACGGCCTCTCCTTCTGGAGAAGTCCTGTCTTGGCCGAGGTGGGGGATAGGGGCGCTGTGGTTGTGGGTGGAAAGATCGCCTCTGAGTCTGCGGCGTATGCATTCCCAGCGAACGCATGATCACGCGGTTGTCCTTCAAACTCTGGAGGCGAGGATCCGTCTTTTGGGAAAAAAGGCCCTGACCGTCAAATGGTAGGTCCTATATGGTATACTGCAGCTCGGGTGGCAGACCCGACGCTTGCAGCCACGATATGCGCCTCATAGCAATCCCTGAGGTGACAGTTCGAGCTGCCAAAGTAGCGGCATCTAACGAGGTCTGGAAGGAGGTCCGTGAAACGTTTTTCCCCTCCTCCAGGAGAGCTGAGCACTCCTGGCGGGAATCCTGTGGGATCAGCGCTACAAATTTCCCTATTGCCTCCCAGGTGTTATAATTGTATCTACTCAAGAGGGCTTGCTGATTCGCCACCCTGAGCTGGAGGCCTCCCGCGGAGTAGATCTTCCTTCCCAACAAGTCCATGCATCTGGCCTCCCTCGATTTAGGCGCAGGGGCTTGTTGGCCATGGCGCTCTCATTCGTTGACTGATTGGACTACTAACGAACTAGGAGGAGGGTGTACGTATAGGTATTCGTACCCCTTGGATAGAACCATATATTTGCATTCGACCCCCTTGGCTGTAGGTGAAACGGATGCTGGGGTTTGCCAGATTGTATCTGCCCAAGCCTGTATGGTGCGAATAAAGGGGAGGGCCACCCTTGTCGGAGCCTCCGCCGATAGTATGGTGACCACTGGGTCTTCCACTTCAGGAACTTCCTCCACGGGTAGGTTTATGTTAAGAGCGACACGGCGGAGGAGGTCCTGGTGCGACCGAAGGTCGATTGGGGGCGGTCCAGATGTGGCCGTCCCCGCTACTGCCTCATCTGGTGAAGAAGAGGAAGAGACCCCGGGGACCAATGGGTCTTGAAGTGACTCCTGGTCCTGCGGAACGTCCTGAGGTGGTTCTTGCAAGTCCGAGACCTACGCTGGGAGATCTTCTGTACCCGCTGGAGGAGGTCTGCTCACCGTGGCCTCTGGTGCCCTATGTTCGGAGGGGCCAGAGCGGGGCGGCGGATGTGGGGCACCTTGGCTCTGATGGTAGGCCCAAGGTGTCCAAAAGTACCATTGATGAGGGTCCTGCTGATTGTCCGATTCGCCATAGGATGCCGACCCGGCATGGGAGGAGATTGATGGCTGACGAGATGGCCATGGTGGGGCGGAGACCATGAAGTGATGGTCCCTGCATCCACTGGAACCGTCCCTACGCGGTGTCGGGGAGCGGTGCCGAGAGCCTCGATGGTGCCGAGATTGCGACCGGGACCTGCGACCAGCGCGGTGCCGGGAGGTCGACCGGTGCCAGGAGCCGTCGTGCCGAGATCAGCTGCGGGAAGCCCGGTGCCGCAAGTGATGACGAGATCTGGAACGGTTGCGGCAGTACCTGGACGATGACCAGGACTTCGAGCGGTACCGTGAGTATGACCGGTACCGCGACGGGGAACGGTACCGGGACTGCGAGCGGCCGCGGGACCGAGATCGATGGCGGGACCGTGAGCGTCTGCAGGACCTGGACCGGGACCGAGAGCGACGAAGTCCCATGGTACTGGGCAAAGAATGTCTTACAACTGCCGGCTTGCCTGTGGATTGAGGGACCCGCACCGGCGGTGCCGGGGGTCGAGGCAGCTCAGGCTCCGTTAAGGCGATCAGGTTCCATGCCACGGAGAACGTCTCTGGAGTGGAGGGCACGATAAGCTCAACCACGGCCCGTGCCGGGGAGCTGGTAGGCACCGGACTCGACGGCTCTTCCGAGGCCGGAATCAACGGTGTGGTGGAAGTCGGTGCCGCAGCAGACGGCAGTGCTGGGCGGTCCGGCCTGGCTAAGCGCTCTGACTGCGGTGCGGATATAGCAGCCGCAGGAGGCTTGCGCTTCTTGCTCAAAGGTGAGAGTGAGCGGTGCCGGGCAGAAGCTGGTGCCGGAGAAGGTCGGTGACTCGGAGTCTTCGCTGAAGAGGTATGCTCCGGTGCCGACGAAGCAGTTGTTCTCGGTGCCGGTGCCAAGGAGTGGGGAGTCAGCGCCGCCTCCATCAGTAACTGCTTGAGGCGAACGTCCCGCTCTTTTTTAGTTTGGGGCTTAAAAGCCTTACAGATCCGGCACTTATCTGTCAAATGAGCCTCGCCCAAGCACTTAAGACAGGCGTCGTGTGGGTCACCAGTGGGCATCGGCCGACGACAGACCGTGCACGGTTTGAAGCCCGGTGAGCCGGGCATGGGCCCGGTACCGGGGAAGGGGCTAACCTCCAATCCCGTTAAACTATCTACAATACAACAAACAAAACTACTAAATAACAATAACTAACTACAGTTGATCAAACTACATACAATGTAAGAGAAGATGAGTGAATCGCTAGGGAGGTGGAGAACAGCAAGCTGCGCTCCACAGTTCCAACGACTGACACGGGTGGTAAGAAGGAACTGAGGAGCGGCGGGCCGGCAGGGGTATATAACCGGCGCCATGGCGGCGCCACTCCAGGGGGCGCCCTGCTGCCCCACCAAGTGTTGCTAGGGTAAAAGTCTCTGACGAACGTGCACGCGGTGCGCACACCTACTGGAATGGATATGAGCAAGCACTCAAAGAAGAACTGTATATTATGGGGGAGTATTTTGGGGTGGGGGAAGAGTAAAGGGGGATAAGGCACCAGGCAAGATGCTGGACTTGATGGACCAATGGTCTTCTAGGGAAAATCCCATGTTTGTATTATGTACAGTACTGGGAATTTTTGTTAATTGAATAATACCTATGTTGAGTGCTCTTTTAAAAAGTTGTACAGCAGCATTTTTAGTAATATAACAGTATACATGTCAGAAAGGGTAAATCTTCTTGAAAATGATTACCTGCATGAGCTCTCACCATATGAGATACATGCATAGAGGGGGCATGAGCTTGGAACTTTCTGGATGGTGCTGCGATTGTAAACTACTTATGTCCCTGTACCCCAGCCAAAAACATATGTGTAGTGCAGCCTGAAATGCAACTGTGTCTGTGGTCCAGAAGATGTGACCTCAACGTGTCAGAGAGAGAGACAAACTTCCATGATGTCAGCTGCATCCTAGCAACTTTCTCCATAGATTTTCCATCACCTATCTGGAAGATGAAGATGCTGACAGTTTGGAAGATGCCATTCTAAAAGGGCCACCACAATCATTCTCTCCTTTAGATGGCTCAGTTACCAAGTCTGTGGTCTCTCCTTTCGGTGATTTAAAGAACGATGAGGATTTTCTGGGTAGACTTACCAAAGCTCTGGACCTGGAATTATCAGAGGTGCCACAGCCGCATATCTACTAGGTCCCCCACACAAGGGCTACAAGTACTTCCATACTCTCTTGTAACAGTTTTCTTAATGCCTTGGCAGCCCATGACACAAGCTGGTTCCCCTTACTCACTGGCAAAATACATGCCCCTCCTGAATGTAAAACAATTCCTGTCTGGTTACCTGTGATGGGACAGCCCCGCCTTGCACTAGCCCCAGCAGTGTCAGACCAGTAGATCTGGCAGCGGAAGTCCTGCCCCGCTCATACTGGGCATGCTCCAAGTGCTCAGGGAGTATAAAAGGAGGAAATTCAGCTCAGTCTGGGCTGGTGGCCACAGGTGAAGGACTTACCTAGGAAGCTCTTGCGGACGACCAACCACCACCCTTGAACTTGCTGGGATCTGAAGCTTCCCATGGCCAGCATGAAGCCCTGCTGCGGGAGGAGCCCAAGGAGGCGACGGACTCCGAGACCCATGGAGAACCTGGAGATTCATGGGAGACCCCAACCCTCAAGACGGTAGGAAGCAACCCAGGATAGGGGTATGTGAGATGGACTGGTACCTTGCCCCCGGTAAGCCTCAGCGTGTTTTGGGAGGAGCTCCCCACTGAGCCAGTGGCAAGGTCCTACGGCGCTGGAACCTATGGACTCTAGCCACTAGACCGTGCTGCCTGGCAACTAGGGGTAATTCTATGGACTCTGGCCATTAGGCCAGGCTACCCTGCAACTGGGAGCAATTCTATGGACTCTGGCCACTGGGCCAGACTACCCTGCAACGAGGGGTGTAAACCCTCACATTACCCTTCAAAAGTGTAAAGATAGTTACTAAGCTGTGCTTGCCAAGTACACTTTCCTCTCTTGGGATATACAGCTCCTTTGCATGAACAGCCATGACACAAACTTCTTGGCTGAGAGCTTCTACCTTACCAGTTTAGGCACAGAAGTTAGGTGAAGATTTATCATTTGAGCGTCAAGACCTGTTCAGTGGGAAAGCAGGAGTCTCCACAAAAGCTGAAAGATTCAAATGCCATTCTAAAATTCCCAGATTCATATACTACTTTAGCCACAAAATTATTAAAGCATCTTCTACCCCAGAGGTCAGAATGCCTTCCCAGCCAGAAGCGCGCGCGCACACACACACACACACACACACACACACACACACACACACACACCAGTAAACTGCCTCCTTGAACCCAAAAGAGCAGGATCTTTCACCAGAGTTTAACATCTATATTTGGTGCTTCAGACTCTTCCACATTGGGTACAAGCATTACCTTTAAAAGACTCTCAAATTAACCTATTTCAGAACACATTTCAAGCCATCAAGCTGCTCTTTTTACACATAAAAGTTTGTGATTCTCCTTGTGTTACTGGAAAACTAAAAAGCCTCTCCTTATGTCGATGGTCACCAATGATTCCAGCTACCAGTAACTATTTTTGTTTTTGGTCCTACTGCTCATCGGGTTGCAAAGTCCCCTTTCTCTATCATCACTTATATTTGAGCCCGTCTAGTTTATTTGGTAGGTCTAACCAATCTAATAAGTGAGTAATCTGTTATACCAATGCTCAAAAACTAGCCTTCTCCTCCTTGGGCAGACTGAGCAGCTGTCCTGAACTGTTGAGTTGTCTTGAAGACCTGCACACCAAAGGTGCATTTCATCGGTCAGTTAATTGATCCCTATGTAGAGATTAAATTTCTTTTTATGCCTGCAAAGTGCTTTGGGATCCCTTGAGAGGAAAGGCGCTATATCAGGTAGTATTATTAATTTCAACTCCGTTCAAACCATGAGAGGAAAAAATCATTTTACCAAAAATTCTTAGTCTTCTAAAAAGCAATCAGAAACAATAGACAGTAACACAGAAGAATGAGAGTAACTGAACAGTTCCTTCTAATGTGATGAGGTTTTTTCTTTCAGAAACGGTTTCAAATTGTAATGGTTCCAGACAGCCCATGTCCCATATACTGATAAGTAATGGACAATACTTGTCTCCTGGTGAATGTTGTCCTTTTTAGTCAGTAACAGATGCTCCTCTGCATTTTCTGCTATTCCAATTAGAAATTAGAGGAACATACATTAATTAAAAGCAAAAAACACATTCTGTGGCCTTCTAACGTGTGTGGGGGATCTTTGTGGAAAGGACTATTGTATAATGCCATTAGAGCTTCCTGTGCATTTTTGTAGGGTTTCTTTAGATCACCACAGGCCATTAACATTTCACTTCAGGTGAGTAATGAACAATGACTTCTCCAACCAAGAAGTTCAAATGCGTTACTAATGGCAACCTCACCTTTAAATACAAGCACCAATCTCCTGAGCACACCCTCCCTTTATTTTTTTAAAATCAATTATCAAGATTTGTAATAAGAAAGGTTCTCTCTGGCATCACCTTGCGCTGTTAATGAATTAAGCCAAAGTGAAGTGCTACTCAGTGAAGTTTTCATGAGGAGCTCTGCTTAAAAATAAAAATGAAATCTCTACTTGGGAAGTAGATATATAGCTTCGTGCTTTTCTTTACCAGAACATTTCTCATAATTGGAATAGTGCTAATTGGATATACATTTTGGATTCCAATTTTCCTTAGTTTCTCACAGAGGCCATACTATTACATATGCATTTTGTCACTATAACTGATCAACACTACAATGCTGACCTGTAAAGTCAACATAGGAACCTTAGCTACACTAATGGAAATAACATGAAAAACCAAGAAAAAGTGCACCTCTTTCAACTCAGCAAATGAAGCAGCAGAAGCTAATGTTTCTCTGTGGCCCATGCTTAAAAACACCACTTTTACTAGCTTCTAAACCATTCCAGGATGGTCGAAATTGATGCAGCTCTGACCACCCACCTTTACCTCCATCAGTTGGATAGCATTTATATAGCACCAGAATGATCTAATATCTACACTGAACTCTGAACTATAATATATCCATGATTTATGCCTGGCTTCAAAAGGAACAGAGCATGTTATTTCACAAAGGAGAAAGTAATAAAAACTTAAAGAGTTTTGTATAGCAGGCTACTCGAAACAAACTCAATTTATATTGATGTACAGCAATGACTAAAAGGCAAAGGCTAAAGGAAAAGAGCCCTATTCATGGGAAATGTCTTATAGCATGCAGTGATGATAAAAGATCTTTAGGCCCCAAGATCAATTTATTTTTAAACCAGTTATGGGATTACTACAGAGAAAGTCAAACTACAGTGGAATGTTTCATTTCCATCCCTGCCCCTCTCTTTGCTCTCATTTATCACCACTGTTTACTTCATTCTACCAATTAATCCAACCTCATCCGTACCCTGTTTTAATTTCTTATCCTCTGTTTTCCATTCTTCCTCCCACTATGTCCTCCATCTCCAGAGCTTCGTCCTCATCACAATCATCAGGTACCCACCTGCATTCCCTCTAAGCTGCGAGCCTGCATGGCTGCACAATAGATCATCAAAGGCTGATTAGTGCAGGTGTGCATACAGGGACGTAGCCACAGGGGGTGGGTGGAGGTAGTGGGGTAAGATGGGAGGCAGTGATGGGGGAGCTTGGGGGTGCAGGGCTACAGTGGGAAATGACACCTCTCTCCCTTAGCCTCGGGGCTGTGGCAGGGGAGTCCTCTCTCCCCGACGCAGCCTCGGGGAGTCCTTGGGAGTCAAGAGACTTTGGCTCTTTCTCCAGCTCTGCCACTGAGTTTTTGTGTGGCCTTGGGAAATCACCACACCCACACTATGCCTCAGTTTCCCTATTTCCAAATGGGAATAAAAATATTGACGTTCCTCTATAAAATACTTTGAGATTTATAAATGAAAAGCACTAAATATTGTTGGCTTTTAGATTTGTGTTTTAAAATGAAATTACCAAAACTAGGACTAATGGAAATGTTTTTGTGACACTTTTTTGTTCTGATTTCCAGTTACAACAATTCCGTTATGGATTTAAACCTCCCCTAGCAGTGTTTGAAAAGATTTTTGTGGGCAGGAAGACACGTGGT
This sequence comes from Gopherus flavomarginatus, assembly GCF_025201925.1. Taxonomy (NCBI): domain Eukaryota; kingdom Metazoa; phylum Chordata; order Testudines; family Testudinidae; genus Gopherus; species Gopherus flavomarginatus. The sequence goes on from NC_066618.1 coordinate 179,137,944, forward strand.
TTATCTAGGGGCCTGATCCTGTAAAGTATTATTCATGTAGCTGTTACTCATGTGAGTGGTCTCATGGAATGAAGTGAGAGAACTTCATGTCGTGAAAGTTTGTAAAGTGCTTTATAAATTTACAAGGCTATGTGTGTTTCACTATAACCACCAAGACATTGGAACACTGTATGTGTGCATGAGAATTTGAAGGTGAACTTGACTGTGCTACTTTAGTTGTCCAAGCTGATCAAGTGTAAAAATATAAACAACATGAAGGTTGAATAGTCTATAAACCTTTTAAAGTGCTTTGCCCTGTTAATACAAGATGATGGTAGTAAGGGGAATTTGAGTGTTTTTTTTAAATGATTTTGAGCCTTAACATCCTGATTTTAAAAGAAACATTTACTTTGATTTCAAATATTGCAGTACTATATTTTACATTCAGATGAGACCTTTACAGATGAAGAAGCCCTGTCTGAACATTAAATATCTCAAGCATTGTGCATAAGAGGAAAAGATTCTTCCTATCCAAAATTCCCCTTCTTTTTCCAAACTACTGCACAATGCTCTCCGTGCTGTTGGTCTAGTTGGCTACTGACTTTCCTCCTCAGAGATGGCTGCATCTCATTGGTGCATTTATCTGTATAGTTTGCAAAGCATATACTGATTGGAAGGAGGCTGTAGGAATGAACAGATAGGTACTGCAGACGTCACCTGAAGACAGACCTTACTTAAGACCCAGCTAGGTACAAGCAGTAGGAGCTGTGACCTCTTGGTGAGATAAAGGCTGCTGTGAAAGTATGGAGGTGATGGCGCACATCACCTCAATATCGGTGCTGCACATAATAAAATTCATTCCACACATGGATGGAAAAAATTAGAGGGAACACTGGTACCCACTGCCTCTTTTTCAGTCTCTCCCTAAATCTGACGACTTCTTTCCAACAAACACTAACTCACCTTAGTAAAAATGCTGTAACTATCCGATGAGAGGCAGGGGAGAAGAAGGGAGGTCTACCTAGGTAAGAATCTTCTCCACCTGTCTCCTAGTGTGTTTACTGCTGTTCATGTATTTATATTTTAAACTCTCTGTGTCAAGAACCCATTTTTCCCTGGGTTTTATGCACCCTAATACTTTCCACCAATTCAATGCATTGATATTTACCACTACTTTTTGCTTATGGGTTTTAAAGGAGTTTTTAGATAGGACAGTGTTCCGATCTACGCCAACAGGAATTATTTTTTCAAGTCAAAATTTGAGACAGTATTATAAGATGGCATAAACTATGAATATATTATATCTATACATTTGCTTCAACCATTAATATTGTAAGAAATTCTGTGCTCAGAAGAGAATCTGGTCAGAAGTTTATTACCCAAATTGTTGATGGATGGAGTTGTTCAGCTATGTACTGCCTCAAAGAAGATTTAGAAATTCATAATAAAAGGGCTCAGGAGGTCAGAAAGACTGTTGTTCCCATTTGACATGGAAAGAGAGTCAGCAGACTTCTGATTCTAGCAGAGTAAGATGCATTAGTCGAGAAAGCTCTCATCTATATTAAATGGAAGAACAACTGTAAATGCAATGTTAAGATTGCATTGTTAAAATCACAGTAATGATTTGCAAAGAAATGCAAGTGTCAAGATTATAATAGCAATGTAAATCAGGCGCCTTAAACATTTTGCATGTTTTTAGTTTTTCAGTGCAGTTGCAACTAATTTTGTTATCCTAATATATATATCTATCTATATAATATAGTTTATTTCCAGTACATGCAACAGGAATGAAATGTTTACCAAGCACTATGCTGCATTTTCCTCCACTATTGTTTAGGTCGTATTTTACCCTTGATCTTTGTGTGAGAACCCCATTGACATCAAAGGAAGTTCTGCATGCACAAAAAACTGAAAATGGACTTTACAGTGCAATATAAACAGACTCCACTCACTGCCTGATAAAAGTCCATCTGTGTCTCCATACTCTTCTTACTATCTCAAAAGCAGCTGACTGGACAAAACTTTTGAAATCTAACAATGTTCAAATGATGAGACAATATGGGTGTCACAGACTTCCCCAACTTCACCCTCACGTGCATTCGATGTGTAACCTCTAGTCCACCATGAAACCATTAATGGATGTCCAATGGTACAAAACAGTACTTCAAATTCCATTGTTCTCTCTATAATTTTAAACAAGGACTTACAATTCCTTAAGTGCTGGTACTGTGATTCAAAACACCTTGTTGCAGGCCAGGAGGACCAGAGAGATTCGGTGACACCGGGCATGCTTCAGCATTCTGCTTTCATGGTGTACATTGAAAGCACATTGTGCAACAGATAGATACCCTACATATTCATATTATTTATTAGGTTAAAAGTCATACCTGTTTAAATACTGAAAAGAAAATATATTTTATTATTTAATTTAAAAAAAGGCAGGGTCTATACAACTGTAAATATTAGTGGACAAATGTGGATCTGGGGTTTAGTATAGTTATTTTGTGGCCATATTGATCCATTTCCCACAGTGAACAGACTTCAGCACCAAATGCATTAAACATTATTTCCAGTTACGATCTTACATTTTTGCCAAGCTTCATGACAAAACATCAACTGACAACATATAATCCCCACGCCCCCACACACTATGCAAGAAGGGATTGATCAGATACTTATAAAGAATAAGTTCTTTGCAATGATTTTGACAAATTTTCAGTTACTTAGTGATCTTAAAATGAAAAAAAATTCCTCTCTATACAACTTTAGATAATTGCTTTGTCTGGAACAGGAAGGGTAAATATGGGGGTGAGGAAAACATTAACATTGTCTTAAAGTGAAGGGAGTAAACTTGAAAGAATATGATCCTGCAATGTGTGCCTTTACTGATATAAGAGGTGCTCATTTTAAGTGTTAGTCATTGCTAAAATAATTATTTTTAGTGCTGAAGGTTAGATTCAGAGAAACTCAATCAGTAAAATCTTATATTACATTTGTCTTCCAGTAACTAGTCCTCTGCATCTTCCTCTAGAATTACACCTCTGATCTATCTTCTGGGACTTCAGCAGGGTGTTTTCATACTCAGGCTATGAAAGTGCTTATACAGCAATGACTGATGCCCTTACAGAGAGCTCTTACAGAAGCACTTTAATTTGTTTAGGATTTTTTGGTTTGGTCATTCAGCTCTAATGATCCTCTTGAAGTAACATGATGATGCTTTACAACCACAATTCACTGACACACAAGTACTTTTATGCCAACATGATGACCATTAGTGTGAAGAACGCTTGTTTAATTTACATCCAGAAACAATCACAGGTTTTACTGCATCAGAGGGGTAGCCGTGTTAGTCTGGATCTGTAAAAGCAGCAAAGAATCCTGTGGCACCTTATAGACTAACAGACGCTTTGGAGCATGAGCTTTCGTGGGTGAATACCCACTTCGTCAGATGCATGTAGTGGAAATTTCCAGGGGCAGGAATATATATGCAGGCAAGCTAGAGATAATGAGGTAGTTCAATCAGGGAGGATGAGGCCCTGCTCTCGCAGTTGAGGTGTGAAAACCAAGGGAGGAGAAACTGGTTTTGTAACTGGCAAGCCATTCACAGTCTTTGTTTAATCCTGAGCTGATGGTGTCAAATTTGCAGATGAACTCAAGCTCAGCAGTTTCTCTTTGATTCTCTCTTTGATTCTGAAAGAGAAACTGCTGAGCTTCAGTTCATCTGCAAATTTGACACCATCAGCTCAGGATTAAACAAAGACTGTGAATGGCTTGCCAATTACAAAACCAGTTTCTCCTCTCTTGGTTTTCACACCTCAACTGCTAGAGCAGGGCCTCATCCTCCCTGATTGAACTCCTCATTATCTCTGGCTTGCCTGCATATATATTCCTGCCCCTGGAAATTTCCACTACATGCATCTGACGAAGTGGGTATTCACCCACGAAAGCTCATGCTCCAAAGCGTCTGTTATAAAGTGCCACAGGATTCTTTGCAGGTTTTACTGCAGGCATCTTAACATGCCATTCCAGCTCCCTGAACTCTCTCCCAGTCAGTTTAAAGCGTATTTTATTTAAGCCTGGAGAAACTTTTTAGAGTTTGTTGCCAACTGCCACATTAGAACTCACCATGTTACTTTATCCATTAACTAAAAAATTACCCAGATATCATTAGGTGTTAATGTAGCACTAGTACAGAAGTTGGCTTTAAAAGTCGACATTGTATGGATTCACTGGGTCCTGGTGCATTCAGATTTAGCCTGTTCAGCATTATAATGGGAAGACTGGGCCAGGTAGGATTAATTTTGTTGGACACTTATTGCTCTTTGTCAGCTACATATTTGAGCCACAGGAGAAGCCTTGAGTTGTTATGCATGGAGAAAGCAAGGAATCGTCTCAGCAGAACTAATAGTCTAAAAGCAAGGGGTAGGGACCCAGTTGTTTGTAAAGGGCCACATATCTGTACTGCTGTGGAGACAACATCAGAAATAAATACAATGGTGTGTATTTTTGTCTCTAGGCACAGAACATTATTCTATTAGAATTAATGAGAATGCAATATGTATGTTGTAAAGAAGAATCTGTTTTGCGGTTTAAGAACTAAAGATGACACACATAACTGAGTGCATGGCTGATTAATATCTCAAAGCTGCCAGTCACCCTTATCCACCCTACCACGTTGGCAATGGAGAATGGCATGGTGGAGGAGCACATGGTACGTAGTCTTGCTCAAAGCATGTCTAAACTAAAACAGTGCTGTGAAGGCCTGTGCACCATTAGGAAAATCTGTGTGTATGGGTATGAGATGTGTTACAGGTATGCCAAGGGAAATCAAATGGTAGTAAACACAGGAAGTTTCTTTAGGGTGCCATAGCATCTTCATAAATATTTGCAGGAATGGACTATTGGCTAAGGAATATTTATTGAATGGACAATTGGCTACACTATTTTTTCTCCCCTTCTGTACTCTATACCAAACATCTTTGCACCTTACCGAATTCTCTTTGGATGCAGAAGTTAGAATTTTCTCACACTGAATACGAGTGAGGGCCCCAGCATCAGGGCACAAAAGCTGCACATCCTCTCTTTGAAGAGGCTTTCCCTTACTTCTGCTTATGTTCCAAGAGTTTGGCCCACAATCTGACACATGCTTTGAGATTCTTTATGTGAAAGACACTATAAAAATCTATAGTTATAAGAGAAATCTGGACATTACATTTTTAGGATACTAAATCTATGCCAAGACTGACTTTTTTGTATTCACTGTAGTCTTTTTCGAAGAACATTCTGGGCGGATAAGTGAATTAATGTATTAAACAGAACTGGTGTAATCAATAGCTGTACACTCCCTGAATATTAGAAAAGTCAAGATTATTCACCTTATGCAGTAAGAGGAGTTCTTCAAGATGTGTCTCCTTGTGGAGGCTTCATTTCAGGTGCATTCTTTGGGAGTCTGATAAGAGATTTTCGATAGCAGTGCCTGTTTGGCCATGCATACACCCCACACATCCTCGTCCCATGCACCTAGGTTATATAGAGCTGTGTGGGTGAACTGCCCTCAGTTCCTTAGCCACCACAAAGTCCATTAGAGGAAACTCCTACGCAGAAAGCAGGTAGTGGAACACCCCTTTCTAAGAACTCCAGTTATTGTACAAAGTGAGTAACCTCTCCTTCTTCGAGTAGTGTCCTGTTGGGTGCTCCACTTCAGGTGATTACTGAATAGTACCCTCAGTTGTAGAGGAGGGAGCTTCAGAGCAGAGTCAAAAACTGAAGACAAGAGTGCATTACCAAAGGCAGCATCTGATCTAGAAAAATGGACCATGATATGATGTTTGGTAAAGCTATGTACTGAAGTTCAAGTTGCAGCCTTGCAAATCTCCACAATGGGAACAATGCTTAAGCAATGCCACAGAAGCAGAAAAAGACCCCGTGAAATCAGCTGACACCCAAGGAGGAGGCTGTATATCAGCAGATTCAAAGCAAGAAATAGCATATCCAGAAAGCTGTCAGTTGAGTCCCTGGATAGAGACCGCAGACCCTTTGAACCGGTCAGCAACTGAAATAAACAGTCTGGGAGATTTCTTTTAAATGACTTGGTTCTGTCCATATATAAAAGTAATGATCTTCTGATGTCCAAGGTGTGTAAGGCAGCGCCTCACAGGTTTGATGTGATTTCAGAAAAAAAATCTGGATGATTTGGCAGATGTGAAATTCTGATGACACTCAGGGAGAAATTTAGATTGTGGACATAAAGCAAACTTGTCCTTGAAAAACTCCATAAAGGGTGGGTCTCCCATTAAAGCCCCCCTTTCCCTAACTCTTTGGCAAAAGTAATGGCCCCAAAAAGGCTGTTTTAATGAATAGGTTAAGAAGAGAACATATAAGCATCAGTTCAAAGGGAGGTCTTATTAGATCCCATGCAGGGATGAGTTCTCTAATCTGAGGAAAACAGTTTCCGAACTCCTTTGGTAAATATTACTGTCATGGGATGAGCAAATACTGAGAATTCCTTCTCCAAGAAATGGAAAGCTGTAACAGCCATCAAGTGAACTCTGATAGAACTCATAGAATCTTGATTTTTTTTTTTTTAAAATTCCAATAGATAGTGCAGGACAGCAGAGAGAGAAAGGAAAGAGCAGATGAGAGATGCTACTGGTCACACCAATGGTGGAATCTCTTCCATTTTTGAAGGTAAGCGTTCCTTGTAGAATTTTTCTTACTGTCGTACAGCAGCTGCTGTACCTCTGCAGAACAAGAAGTCTATTTCTGTGAACTATCAAGGAATTAAGCCTTGAGGGAGACAATTCCCAGGTTGGGATGGAGAGTCCGACCAGCATCTTGTGCGAGGGAATGAGGAATGGACAGAAGACTGAACACTGGACAAAGGACACGCTGAGTTAGGTAAGGGTACCTGGCCTGTCTGGGCCACATTGGGACTATTAGTATGACTTTGGCCAAACTCCACTCTTGAGCAAAACCGTCTGCACTTCCTGTTGGTGGCAAAAAAGTCCATCTCTGGAAACCACCAGGTCAGAAAACAATGATTGAGTCTAAGCCCCACATGTAAGAAGTGCCTACTGAAAGCCTCAGCTGTGGTGCATTGTATGCTGGGAAGGTAAACTGTTGAAATGAGGACATGACTGTCCAGACAGCAATTCCATAGCTTTACTGCTTTGGAACAAAGAGAAGGAGATCTCACCACCCGCCTCTCCCCCTTCTTGGCTGATGTAAAACGTGCCAGCTATGTTGTTTGTCATTACTGTGACAGATCTGCTTCTGATTAATGGCAGAAAGTGTCCCTTTTGTGATAGTACTAAAGCAAAACTCAAAATGACCCTCTTAGTTCAATTTATGGTATACTGGAAATAAAATCATGTTATCGAATGAAAATGGGGTAAAACAGAAACTAAAGAGCAGCAGTTGGAGCACTGTCTACAGTACTAGGAATGATGTAAAGGGAGTCTTGATGTAGGTTAATGGGAGATGCCCATTATTAGTATTTATTATTGATACAGTGCGACAGCTGTGCATGGTCCTTTACAAGTATATAAAAAGCCAACAACTTCCCTGCTTCTTGCAGCTGATCAGACTGCTCTCTTGTGGATCCTAGAGGCTGCCAATCTTCCAGGTGAGTAGAGTGACCATCTATTATCCCTACCCCTCCCAGTGTGGGTAGCGCAAACACCTTTCCAGACGACATAAGCTAAACTACAAAAAGGCACTCTTATATCGGAATAAGAATGTCTACACAGAGGTTATATCAATAGCAATATGTCGGTTTAAAAATCACACCTTATGTTATAGAGAAAAATCTTTTAGTGTAGACATGTCCTGTAATTGGTTCAGCACGCTCCCTCTCTGTGCATGCTTAGATAAACTTCCTCCTCATCTTTGCTGGAACATGAAGTAGGCTACCAAATCAGACTTCTCTTCCCATATATAGGCAGGTTTCTTCACACTATTCCCCATAGGTGTAAATGACTATGCAAAGTAAAAAGTGCTGGAGAATCAGACTCTGGATATAATTTTTATTCTTATTTTTGGAGGTCTGAGGTAACAGGTTTTTGTTTTGAAGACATTAACATCCAAAAGCCACCATCCTCACAATCAAGAAAAGAAAATCAAGCAGCTAACAGTGTGATTACTTACTGGACATCGCTCATGATTTTATCTAGCGCTTGAAACACTATTCTTTGTTTTTTGTACAGGGAAAGACTGAGAAAAAGGAAAATGAGGAAGATTTGTTTATAAGTAATTGAAAAATATAACCAAAGTTAAAAAGCTTTTGAAGCAATCATCTGTGCTGAGCATTAAGTGTGACATATCAGGGTGCAATCCAGACTAACGAGTAGCTGTGTCACCCCTGCCCTATAACCTTCCCATCACAATGCCCTGCTGCTGTAGCCTTCAGTCTGGACTGTTCACAAACAGCCTCCAGCATATAAATCACACCCAGCTATGTCTGTGTGTGCTGCAGCCAGCCAGCCACACCTTGGCTCTTACCAGCCACGGTTATACTGCAGGGTGGTCCCAACACACTCCCAGTCTTAGATATTCCCCAGAAATGTATTTCATGTACTGCCCAACCCTCACCTGGACAGGACAAGATTACATAATATCCATTATTGTGTTAAAAGAAATAATATGCTCATAACTTGCTATCACAAATGACGTTTCCCAGACACAGGGCCGGCTCTGGCTTTTTTGCCGCCCCAAGCAAAAAAACAAAAAAGGGTGTGGAGGGGCCACCAGAGCAGCAAAGCAGGGAAAAAAAATGGTGCAGCTGGAGCAGCAAAGCGGGAGGGGAACAACACAAAAATGGCACAGCTGGAGCAGGAAAGTGTGGGGGGCAGGAGGAGAAACAACGGCATGGCTGGCAAAGCAGGCGAAAAACAAAACAAAAAACCCTACAGGGCAGCCAGAGCCAGGGGACTCCGTGTGCTGCAGAGTGCGCGTTTGGTCTAATGGAGGGGGAAAGGGAGGGAGCGGGGGGGGAGAGAGAAGGGCAGCTGGAGCAGCGAACAAAAAAAAGGCCGGCTGTGCCGCCCTGTGTTTGGGTGGAATGCCACCCCAAGCACGAACTTGCTCAGCTGGTGCCAGAAGCCGGCCCTCCCAGACACTTCACACACTGGATTAGATAAAACAATAAGACAAGTTTATTAACTACAAAGACATAGATTTTGAGTGAGTACAAGTAATGAAGCATAAAAGTCAGAAATGGTTACAAGAAATTAAGTTAAAATGCTACTGGTGCTTAACTTAACAAATATCAGATTCAAATAAAATTTGTCAGTATATGCTTTCAGCAGTCTTACTGACCAAAATTCTTAGGTCAGGACTACGGCTGTTGATTAATAGCAGTCAACTCACGCAATTGACTCAAAAAATGTAATCATGATTAAAAAAATTAATTGCAATTAATCGCATTGTGAAACAACAGAATATCAATTGAAATTTATTAAATATTTGTGGATATTTTTCTACATTTTCAAATTTATATTGATTTCTACTACAACACAGACTACAAAGTGTACAGTGATCACTTTATATTATTTTTATTACACATTTGCCCTGTAAAAATGATAAAGAAATAGTATTTTTCAATCCACCTCAGACAAGTACTGTAGTGCAATCTTTGAATCATGAAAGTTGAACTTACAAATGTAAAATTATGTAAAAAAAACTGCATTCAAAAATAAAACAATGTAAAACTTTAAAGTCCATGAGTTCACTCAGTCCTACTTCTTGCTCAGCCAATCACGAAGACAAACTAGTTTGTTTACATTTATGGGAGGCACTGCTGCCTGCTTCTTATTTACAATGTCACCTGAAAGTGAGAACAGGTGTTTGCATGGTATTTACGTCCTAGATATGTTAAATATTTGTATGCCCCTTCATGCTTTGGCCACCATTCCAGAGGACATGCTTCCATGCTGATGACACTTGTTAAAAAAAAAATGCATTAAATAAATTTTGATTTAACTCCTTGAGGGAGAATAGTATGTGTCCTGCTCTGTTTTGCCGGCATTCTGCCATATATTTCATGTTATAGCAATCTCGGATGATGACCCAGCACATGTTCTTTTTAAGAACATTTTCACTGCAGATTTGACAAAGGGCACAGCACTCTATCCAAGGTTTAAGAATCTGAAGTGCCATCCAAAATCTGAGCAGGACGAGGTGTAGAGCATACTTTCAGAAATCTTAAAAGAGCAACACACTGATGCGGAAACTACAGAACTTGAACCACCAAAAAAGAAAATCAACCTTCTGCCAGTCGCATCTGACTCAGTTGATGAAAATAAACGTACGTAGGTCTGCTCTGCTTTGGCTTGTTATCGAGCAGAACCCCTCATCAGCATATCCTCTGGAATGGTGGCTGAAGCATGAAGGGACATATGAATCTTTAGCGTACCTGGTATGTAAATATCTTGCAACGCTGGCTATAACAGTGCCATGAGAATGCCTGTTCTCACTTTCAGGTGACACTGTAAGCAAGAAGCGGGCAGCATTATCTCCTGCAAATTGCATTATCTCCTGTAAATAACCAAACTTTTTTATCTGAGCGACTGGCTGAACAACAAGTAGGACTGAGTAGACTTGTAAGCTCTAAAGTTTTACATTATTTTATTTTTGAATGAAGCTGCGTTTTTGTACATAATTTTACATTTGTAAGTTCAACTTTCATGATTATGAGATTGCATTACAGTACTTGTATTAGGTGAACTGAAAAATACTATTTCTTCTGTATTTACAGTGCAAATATTTGTAATAAAAATAAACAAACAAAGTGAGCACTGTACACTTTGTATTCTGTTGTAATTGAAATCAATATATTTTAAAATGCAGAAAACACCCAAAAATATTTAAATAAATGGTATTCTATTATTGTTTAACAGCACGATTAACCGCACAAGTAATCACGATTATTTCTTTTAATTGCTTGGCAGCCCTAGTCAGGACTCTTTCCCCCCCAGAATACAATGAATGCTTCTTAGTGATAAGAACACCATACGGTGAAATCTTATGACTTTGCATACAGTGTTGCCACACACATTTCAATCAAGACAATAATGACCAGCAAATTATGAGTTTTCAAATGATACCTCACAAGGCATAATTTGTACAAAGATTAGTACAATAATGTGCAGGGTGTGGCTCCACGGGTACATTCTGTCACACTAACAGAATGCTGTATTTTCTGGTGTCCTCGCTGTCTCACCTAAAAAACCTAAAGTTGAAATAAAAACATGAATGACTGATGCTCCCACACTATGGGGCTGACCGAGCAGATTCTAGTTTTAGGAAGCAATTGTACTTCTCTGTAACTGAACTAGTCAAGGTGACAAGCTGCTTGGTCTCTATGCAGAAAGAGAGAAGAGAAAGAATGATGTGCACATTCTGCTGGTAGGCTCAGGAATATGATTGGCACTGGCTGTAGAGGAAGTTATACTGTCATTTCTCTCCTCTGATCAAAAGCAGCAAATGTTTCCTTTTCTACAGCTATTGAGGCACAGAGGAGACTCAGGAGATGAAGTATAACTGCTGAAAAGCAGCAGAAAACAGTGTTCTTGTTGAGTTGTGTTTCCCCTTCCCTCCCACAGTATAGGATAACAAAACACAGTTCAGTATGGATGCTAAATACTGGCTAGAAATACAGATTGGAATAATATTCAAAGTGAAATGAAGACAGTCAGATCTAATAATTGCTGCCACTTAGACCTATTCAGTATGGAATTTGATGTTTAGTTTTAAACAAGATTACAAAATTGGAAAGATAAAAAAATTAAAATATAAAATAAGAGGTTTAAATATTTAAAAAGTGAAAATAAACCAGGAGATTAAAAACTGAAAATATGAATAAAACCCACAAAATTTATATTATATATATTTAGGATGTTAAATCTGTCTTTTATTTCTGTTTTGCTGGGAGTATTTTTCAGGACTTCTTAAAACATTTGAAGATGTATTGATATGGCTATTTTGTAAGTTTTTTTCACCATTTTATTTAATACACTTTAAATTGATAAATACAATTTATATATATTATACATGAACATAGACACAGATGAGTCCTAAAAACAACATATAAATGAAAAATCAAATGGGCATGAGTTAAACAAACAAGTGAATGATAAATGTTAATCATAAATGGACTAAGTAGGCTAGGTCAAGAAAGGAAAAATATTTAACAAATGAAAACAGGAATGAAAAAATATCATATTGCAGATACATCCTATCTCCTCCATTTCTTTGTGGTCTGCATGGTGCCCATTCAAAATTGTTAGCTAGCTGTTTATATAAACAAATAATGTATAATAATTTTCAAAAGACAATTATTCCTCAGTTTCCTTCCTTTTAGCCTTTGTTCCTAAAATGTATCCATATATACAGTTTTATACACAGTTCAATAAAAGAGATGTGACTGGTGATAAAGGAAAAATGTAGAGCGACGCCTTCAAGAAGTTCCTGCAGCTTGAAATGGAATTACCTATTTTTAAGGTAGGGAATATCTGCAATTGGTAGAATCCTTCAATCTGGAGGAACTTTTTAAGGATGGACACTGGATTCATGATTTTTGTCATGGGTCCACAAACCATCTGCTTTTTATTTCCCACCACCACCACAGCAGCCAAACCTGTTCATAAATCTATCAGAATTAGTAGCTTCCTCTGTGGAATATCTTCTACAATGTTGAAATAAAAGGCTGATGGACCAGTATGACTGCAAAGTTAAGCCAAAATCAGTAACAGGACAAAAAGTATAGGAAACACTTGGCCTCAGCAGTAAGCTCAGTTGCTTCTCTCGCATCCCTGTGCAGCCTCTCAGTTTGATTCCTCACTCCTTCTCCCATGCATGAATGACTAAATTACAACTTGATATAGAGACCACGTTTGACAGTTTGCAAGCAGATTTATTCCGCATGGTTAAGATTCATCAGTCCAATTCCTCCTTGAAATAACTAATAATTCAAGTCTCTGACATCAGAACCATCTGACCCAATATAATCTTGTTGATATCATAGCCCTGAATTATTAAATTGTAATTTATCACTAGTCAACACAGAGCATTGATTACTGAAACTTGTAGGAGAGTCTGAGGGAAGATGGAAAGTAATTGTAAAATAAGCAAATACGTTTTATCATTCCAACTTAAATATATTTGTTTAAACTGCAGAAGAACAAATATGCACAACGAGAAGGAAATTCCTACTGTTATTTTAGGAATACTGTAAAACTATTACTTAATGGTGTTAACGTGGACGTAGGCCAGTTAGATAGGATATAAACTATTGCTCTCTAATTTGCTGTTTTCTTCAATGCTTTACGTTAATTTAGTATTCTTGAAAGGTGCTTTATATCCCTGGAGACTGAAGTCCTCCTTTTATTCACAGAATAATTACACCACTCGCAGTAGCATCATAAATTATTCACGTTATCCTGACAATGTATTTATAAAGCTGATCTGGAGGAACCAACTCTCAGTGTGAGAGGTGAAATTAGTTTTTATGTTTGATAATTAATAATACTTAGGTTTTTATATAGCTCTTTTATTTCTTTGTATTTGTTAAGTATTTAAGTAGAAAATTTGAAATTGACATTTCAAAAGGTCGGTGAAAAACATGAAATTAAAACCTCCAATCTGTTTTTTCTGCTTACTGAGCATGCACTCTGAAATGCTAGGAGAAAAGTGTATGCATTTGTGCGACTTATTTCACTGAGATAGGCCCTAGCTGGAGCCGGCTGGCTTGTTCTGGGAAAAAGCAGCAACCACGCTGGTATAGCCCTGGCTGTGACAGTGATATGTGGCATTGAAAGTGCTACAATATCAACTTGGTTAGCTTGTCAAAGGCATCCTGGCACTGCTATAATGTATACACAACTTCCTTCAAACTGTAGGGTCCCAGCTGGCATCTTCTCTAGTAGTTTCAACAGAATGAATAGTGAGTTGGGTGGAAAAGATGGATTCTGAACCCCAAACTCCTGGGCTGCAACATGTGGTAGGGGTGACCTGATGGATCTACTGGTACATAAAACCAGTGCTTAGATAGTGAATACATGTTATATACTTTGGCATTTATTATAGCAGGCATTTGGTTATACAGTAGATACGGTTGCAGAATAGTTTCATTAGAACCCTTCCCCTTCCTCCCTCACTAATAACTTTCATAAATATTCACTGTTTTGGTTGAAATTTTGAGATTTGATCTGTTCTCAAAGAAATATTTTTTCCCCAGGAAGTCTATGCAAGATCCATTCAGATATTTCAAAGTACAGCAAGAACGAAAAGCAAACAATAGAACATCACTTTCCCCATTTAAAAGTTTGCAACCACACTTAAAAAAACAAACAAAAAAAAAAGACTATAGCAATTATGGTTGAAATATGAAACTTGACATGTATACAGATGCTCCCTGAGAACTAGTTAAATGTCTCTTCAATGTATTACCCTTTGTTATTAATAGGTACTATAGAATATACTGGATGTGCAATGTGGACAAATTAATACAGCTATCTTTTAAAAAAATAGGCAGCACTAGAAGTTGAGTGTGCGATCTCAATACCTTGATGTACCTAGCTTTTTTCCAATGTAATTACATTTAAGGAGAAGAGAAGTTTGTTTATTTATTTGATCACATGACAATAAAGGAACACTGTCAACTTGAAATCAGTTTTTAAAAAAGTTAAAAGCCATACCAGGCACTACTCTTAAGTTGCTCTGCCAATTTTAAAAATAATACTTTTTTTTTTTTTTTAAGTTTCTCTCTCTCAGTTGTTGCTGTGTGAAAGATCCATACAATAACACAGGAAGCCAACTGAATGAAACTGAAAACAAAATACTGTCAAATGCAGAAAGAAAAACATTAAAATAATAGACAATATTTTTCTTTAACCTCTTTGTAATTTTAATTGTAACAGTCACAAAGGCAAAAAAAAGTCAGAAATTTGATTTAAGTTAATGCTATTACTTTAACATTTTTGTTGATCAATATTTATCTATAAACTTAATATGCAAAAGCCTCTGAAATACCTTCTCTCCATGCTCTTGGCAATTGTGTTTACCCACATTGCCAACAGATGCCAAGCTACAAGGTTGCTTTCTGAACATTACTTCTAATAAGATGACTTGATTATAACTATGTATATCACCAGTATACACAGCAGACACTGACAATTTAAGTGTATTCTGCTTTTATATGTCTACATTTGGTAACACACCAGTAAGACAGGTGAATCAAGAGTCAAAGCCCATTATTCACCCGTACAAACCATGAGCTATCTGCATCAACATCATGCAAATCGAGACTTGATCCTGCATACTGGTGTCTTAAAAAATGCCAGCTTAAACAATAATCCCTTGTATTAAGCTAAATTTAATACTTCAAATTTTCTATACATATAAGTCCTCTTCCCTCATTTATTCCTATCTTTAAAAAGTGTCATATTAACTTTTTCCAATACTTAAAACTCATCTGTTAAATCTTCCCTTTAAAAGCATTTTAAGTATACTTTAAATATAACAGGTTTCAGAGTAGCAGCCGTGTTAATCTGTATCTGCAAAAAGAACAGGAGTACTTGTGGCACCTTAGAGACTAACAAATTTATTTCAGCATAGGGGGTGGCGCCCCGTCCAGCCGTGATTCACGTCCAGGCTGACTGGCTGTAAGGGCTGGGTCGGTCAGGCTGGGGCGTGAAGCGCCACCCCATTATGCTGAAATAAAATTGTTAGTCTCTAAGGTGCCACAAGTACTCCTGTTCTTTTTAAATATAATGATACTATAATTTTTCAACACTTGAGTAAAGTTTCATTAATACTACTGATTTGAATGCATTGCTGAGATGAGCAGGTTTTAGCTCTGTACATCACTTTTAACCACCAGATAGCTGATGATGCTTTTTGATGTGATTCCCAGTGATTCTAGTAATCAGAGTCAGGTAGATTTAGATTTTCAGATCAGCCATCAACAGGATGAAGATTACATTACTCCAGGACCAATTCTGCACTAAAAATTAAAAATTCTGTGCACAATATTTTAAAATGTTGAAAATTCTGCATATTTTATTTGTCAAAATAACACAATATAATCAAGACAGTTTCAATTATTTTGATAATTTATTTCAAAATACCTGTCGGCAACTATACCTGTAACAATACAGACAACAAAAAAGAGCCAGGAAATGTTTTTTGACAAACAGATTCCTTACTAGGCTTATTAATACAGAACTCTGAGTAATAATTCATTTAAACTACAATACAGAACTGTACTTCCCGGACCTCTCAGAAGCAGTGCAAACGCTTGGGGGAGGCAGGAGTAATGAAAGAACAGAGGGACAGGAAGGTAATTGCTGGAAGGAGTCTGGGTGTGAATTTGGAGGGTTGTTGGGTGTGGATGGGAGAACAGAGTTTTTTGGTTTTTTTTGAGGTGGGGAGGCATTGTTAGGGAACCTTCCACCATTCAGATCCTGTCTGACCCCTGACCTCTTTCATTCAGTTAGATACATCTGCCCCTGACCCCATGTGTCCCTGCACACAAGGGTGCCAGAGACTTCCCAAACATGGGGGGACTGGGGCCCCCCACCCTCCTGAGGCCCTGCCCTTGCCCCTCCTCTCCCCCCAGACACCCTCCTCAGCCAAGCCGGAAGCTGGAGCAGGGCTGGGGAGCCTGCTCCTCCCACCTGGGGTGGCCAAAAGCAGACCCCA
This sequence comes from Gopherus flavomarginatus, assembly GCF_025201925.1. Lineage (NCBI taxonomy): Eukaryota > Metazoa > Chordata > Testudines > Testudinidae > Gopherus > Gopherus flavomarginatus. The sequence goes on from NC_066618.1 coordinate 179,154,621, forward strand.
CACCCAGGGCAGGTGGAGGAACCAAGGCTCCCCACAGCTGCTCACTCAGCTCTGGCCAGGGATGGGGTGGCCGTGGAGCCGAATCCTGGCCACGCTAAGAGCCATGTGGGCAGCTGTGGGGAGACGTGGCAGACCCTCCGAGCAGCCCCCAGGCTGCGTCCTCACCTCCTCGCCCAGGGCAGGTGCAGGGTACGCAGCTCCTCACAGTGCATGCAGCGCAGCTCTTTCTGTGGCTGCCCTGAGGCTCTGAGGTGCTCTCTTCTCCCCCAGAGCTGGGTTGGGGAGAGCAGTGTGGGCAGCTGTGGGGAGCCGCCGTGGAGTCGCGGACCCTCCACTTGCCCTGGGCCAGGCGGGATCACGGGGTGGGGGCTGCTCTCAGCCCCTCTGCACCACAGGAAGGTGGAGGATCTCTGTGCGGGGCTCCCACATCTACCCGGGCTCCACACTGGCCTGGCCAGGGGGTGGGACCTCAGGGGGAAGAGGGCAGGCCCTGCTCCAGCAAAAAGTAGGAGGGCCCTCCCTCCCCAAGTTCCGGTGCCTCTGCCTGCACCCTCCATCCCTATGTGTCCCTGCACCCCCACTCAGCCACCCTCCCTCACCCCATCTCCATGTATTCCATCACCCCCTCTCCAATCCCCATATGTCCCTGCATTCCCCCCACTCCCATTTATCCCTGCACCTCCCTCCCCGTCCCCATCTATGCCTGCACCCCCACTTCCATTCAGCCTCCGCTTCAGTCTGTGCCTCCCCACACTAGCCCTTCTGAACAGTGGCATAGCCAGGTTCTAAGAGCAGGGGGAGTGAACACACAAAAAAAGGTGCAACCCGCTGCAAAGCAGGAAAGGGAAAAAAAAAGAAAAACCAATCTTGCCACCGAAGACTGAAGAACTCGCCACGCCGAATTACCCACCGCCAAATTGCCACCGAAGACTCAGAGCTGCCTGTGGGAAACCCGCGCTGGGTTAGTCCTCAGCCAAGCGCAGCTGGAACCGCAAGATAGCAGGCACCCCCCAGCGGGCACAGGGAGGCGTGTCACCCAGCTGCCACAAAGCGAGGATGGGGGGAGCAGGAGAAGCACAGGTTGCAGGAGCCGCTGCTGCAAGATGCACACAGTGGAGCCTAAAGTTGAGTGCCGCCGAAGACCTGAATGTGCTGGGAAGCGCCGGGTGAGTGCTCAGGGGAGTAGCCACTCTCCCTACTCCCCCCCAGATATGCTACTGCTTCTGAAACCCAGTTTGTGACCCTATAGCAGCCCCAGGTGCACCATGCTGTCCATTTCCCCATATATGCCTCCTGACCTGGCGCCATGGGTAGGGTGCTGTGAGAAAGGCAGCCTCTTTCTTTTCCCTATCCCCAGCTGCTCTCTGTTCTGGCACCACACTGATCCCTGGTGGATAAAAGGAGAAACTGCAGCACCATTCTGACAACGTATTTTCTGTGGAGAAAAAAAATTCTCTGTGGCACATGAATTCTGTGCATATGCAGTGGTACAGAATTCCCCCAGTAGTATTACATTCAGCAGGACTAACACGGCCTTAGATAACCTGAAACAGCAAAGCTCAATGTTCATAAACAACCAACCCCATAAACTGACCAATGGCAGGAGGAATTCCACTTCTAGCTCATTTCTTTGCTCTGGTTGTGTGAACAACCCTAGTATGAAAAATAAATTCATTTTGCAATAGCCCGTCTATATACAAACTAACTTTTTTCTTTAAAGTCCTGTTCTCACCATACCCGGCTAGGTGCCTCAGTGTGCATTGTGCTGGATGATGCCAAAAGTACCATGCAATTCTCCTGGGTCATGGAGTCAACTCCATGTATAGTAGGTCTGATAAGTGGATTTTTAATATTATATTGCACTTTTCCCCCTAAATTTATTTTTTAAATATTTTATATGGTGTTGAATATGAAATCAATTAAAAGCTGTCCAATATAATAAAGAAAAATGCCACTTACCTAACCTCTCATAACGTAGTTTACAGAGTTCAGAGAGATCTGTCTCTCACCAGCATGCTACATGCTGGGGTGTTGGAGTAGACCAATGAACCAGCCATATGACAATGAAGAATGTCATGTAACCTAAAAGGAAAAAAATATATAAAGGTCTTCTAAAAAAAAAAAAAAAAAAAAAAAAAAAAAAAGTAAGAATAAGCTGGCGGATTCTTGGGGGTTGTTATAATAATTCAATTATAAATTAAAAAATGAATGATAAGTTATAAATTAATACAACTGGGCATTCATCACACATACATTACTGAAGTTGATATTTCAGCAATGTCATTTGTGGATCACCTTGAATAATTCTACTTTTATTAGTTCAGTGTTTTATTTTTCCTTTTAGTGAAGCAGAGTAAAGGTTTATTCTCTAAATCAACACAATTCCTGCAACATTTTCTTAAGTGAGCTCCATTCACGAAGAGATGTGGCTATACGTTTCCCAGTGATCCAAAGAGCAAAACCAAGCAGTCTGATGACTGCAATACATTCATTTTTAATCTATCTACATCTCATCTAAGGGGAAGATTCTATCAAAATAAGGTGTCAAAAACAAGCTGGGCTACCAAAAAATTTGATTGTAAATCTAAGTGTGTTCTGACCTGAAAGATTCTTTGTAGTGACCCCTTAACTCCTGGGGGAATTCTGTGCATCTGCAGATATGCATAATTCATCTGCCCCCCATAATTTTGTTTTTTTCCCCAGCATAAAATACATTCTGTCCAAGAAGTGCTGCAGTTCTGCCTTTTGCCCACTAGAGTCTGCTGTGGCGCCAGAACAACCACAGCGGCCTCTGATGGGCAAAACGAGGAACTGCAGAACTTCGTGGCCAATGTATTTTGTGCGTGTGGGGAAAAAATTCTGTGCATGCCCAGTGCTGCAAAATTCCCCCAGGAGTAGAAATTCATCACAGCTCCCTGCCCATGGAGCCAGGTTAGGACAGAATGAGGAACACAGAGCTGCTAGGGGGTCACAGACTGGAATTCAGAATGGACAGTAGGGGGACAGACTGGGGCTTGGGCTCAGGAGCTAGTGGGGTGACAGCACGGTGTCTGGGGAGGAGGGAGGCTGCAGAGACCAATGGGGATGGGGAAGATGTATCTAACTGAATGGGAGAGGCTTGGGGTTAGCCAGGGTCTGCATGGGGGAGGCTTCCCAACTCCCTAACAATGCACCCCGCCCCCTCCCCAAAAAAACTTCTCCCACCCACATCCACCACCCTCCAGGTTCACTCTCAGGATCCTTCCCTCTCCCTCAGCTCCTCTGTTACCCCTGACCCCCAAACCTTTGCACTGCTTCTGACAGGTGCAGGAAATACAGCTCTGTATTGTAATTTAAAAGAATTACTCAAAAGTTCTGTATTAATATGCCTAGTCAGGAATCTATTCGTAAAAAAAAGAAAATAAAAAATTATCAGAATCTGTTTTTTGGTCTGTATTGTTACAGACATACTTGCTGACAGATATTTTGAAATAAATTACCAAAATAATTGAAATTGGAATGTTTATATTGTGTTATTTTGACAAATAAAATATGAAGAATTTTGCAAAATTTTCAAATAGTGTGGGCAGAATTTTTAATTTTTTTGGTGCATAATTCCCCGAGGAGTACCCCTTTGACACTATTTATGTGTTCAAAGATGACACAGCAAGAATTAAAATTTCATTTAGATAGTGTCCCAGCCTCAAGGCTTGTGGGTGTCTAATACAATACTAATAAAAGACAACATCAGAATGAACTCTTAAAAAAAAGTTTAGTCTACAAGACATTTCTTTAAAACAAAAACAACCAACCTTCCCCCCCAAACCCACAAAAACATAGCAGTTACATAATACGTCTTCACAAACATGTATTAAGCCTTAATGCATCCTTTGAAATAGGTTATCCCCATTTTACAAAGACAGCAACCGAGACAGAGAACAAATAACTTGTTCAACATCACAGAGGTCTGGCAAAGCTGAGATGAAAACTTAGGTGGTCAGACTTCCAGTCCTTCTTTTGACTAAATCACCTGACATAAGTAAGTGAATCTAATATAATCATTTCAAGTAGCCAGAGCTTCCACTGTGGGGAGGGAGAGGAATTAAGTGGCAGGAAAATTGCATCAGCTTGATATCCATAACACTAGCTTAATTTTATCAAAGTTATTTAAGTGGTTTTCATTTGTTAGCAATGGCAATTGTGTTCTGTGCATCTATTATTTTATGTTGGGATTTAGCACAGATTTCTCCAGGAATATGACCACTGGGTGTACACAGATTCCAGAATTCCTAATAAAAAGCCAGAAGACTGTGCCATGGGCTACTTCAGCCACTGGGGGAAAGGGGGTGAGGGTGGGAGAGGAATGAAACAAAATCAAGAGGCATGCTAAATGGAAAAACAATTACCAAAAATAAACACAGAACTACTTTACCAATTTCTCCACTGCAGGAGGAATGTCCTTGAAAGAAATACATTCAGATGAGGAAGGACCACAAGCAAATGATGAACTCGATTTTACAAACTGCCAAAGCCTTTGTGAATACTCAGGAAGAGGTGCAGTAAATTTAAAGCACACAGGTATTATTGCTCATCAATTCTTCCCTTTGTATACATACATATGACTATCCAATAAGATGCATTATATTGGCCAGATTTATTGTCCAAAAATACTACTGTAGAAAACGTGTCTCTGTTTAGTTAATATGACTTCAGATTAAATAAAACCAACCAGGAAGTCATTATCCACTGTAATTTTTCAAGATCTGGTTTTAGAAAATGATGACTGAAAACAGAGAAAATGTCCAGGTAGGTTTCTTTAAAGTGACTTACAATTCATGTGGTGTTCCTGCTTTCTGCTTATATCACTGCATATTTATGCTTTCTTTGGTTCACTTATTGGTGGCCCATAGTAGAAGGGAGGCTACACACTATGGAAAGACAGAATGCATACAATAATTGACACTGCTGGATTTTTTTTCCTGGAACATTCTTTTACATATGAAGTTCACTGCTAATTAATCCACTGATTCATCCCCAACTGTATGCAGTCACAATCCAAATAAACCTTCAGAAGTCCAATAAACCTTCCCTCCTCACCCTGCAGAGTTACTATGTGCTAATGTAACCATAAATAAACATGGATGAGTAAAAAAACAACAACCAGAAACCAAAAACCTGAATTCAACTCAAAGTACTAAAAGTAGAATATGATTTCTACAAAAAGTATGTTTCTAAAAAATGATCACAAACTTCAGTTTGCAACAGTACTCTGTAGTGTTTTTATTATGAGTACGTGTTTTCTACAGCATGGGTTTTGGAAACAGCATCTCACCACGATTATAATCACAGGTTCCTGAACATGATAACAGAACATAGGAATATTGATGTCAAATGTGTCATCATGTCAGACACCTCTTCTAAGGGTCTGAATCTCCCCAAGTATGTTGCTGCCCTGTTAGGTCCACAAACAATATAAATGTGGCCTGGAGATATAAGCTGGGAAAAACTGCCAATGGATTGAGGCAGATGTGGCTTTATCAGGTCTTATAGCCATTTGTCTCTTAGAGCAGGGGTTCTCAAACTGGGGGTCAGGACCCCTCAGGGGGTCACAAGGTTATTACATGGGGGGTTGCGGGCTGTCAGCCTCCACCCCAAACCCCACTTCGCCTCCAGCATTTACAATGGTGTTAAATATATACAAAAGTGTTTTTAATGTATAAGGGGGGGTCGCACTCAGAGGCTTGCTATGTGAAAGGGATCACCAGTTCAAAAGTCTGAGAACTCTGTTTTAGAGCATTGTTTCTGAACCTTAGTTCTTGGGCCTGTTTTCTAAGATTTGACTTCAGGAATAATAAGACAGTGCTTTCCTAAAGAGAAGAAAGGGGAGCAGACTCTTCGACAACTGTATCAACTAATAGTGCTACCATTTTCCACTTTTGGGTACTGTGTCTTTTCAGGCTTGAGCTAAAATGATTAGAGGATGGAAAATTTTGGAGGAAAACAGAAAAAGAAAAGGCTGACCATACATAAGGGGCTCTGGGTGAATTAATACACAGCACAGAGTGAAGAAAGAAGAAAACAACACCGAGTCGGAGAGAAATATGTACAAAGATTTAGGCATGTGGATAAGGCAGAAAAAGTAGCTCTTTGAGGGTATGTCTACACTACGGGATTATTCCGATTTTACATAAACCAGTTTTGTAAAACAGATTGTATAAAGTCAAGTGCACGCGGCCACACTAAGCACATTAATTCGGCAACAACCTCACCCGTTGATTCCCTTCTCCCCCTACCTTTCTGGGCTATCGGGGCAGTGTCCCCCATTTGTGTGATGAAGTAATAAAGAATGCAGGAATAAGAAACATTGACTTTTTAGTGAGATAAAATGAGGGGGAGGCAGCCTCCAGCTGCTATGATAGTCCAGGCAGGACATTAAACGTTGGGGGAGGGAGAGGAGCCCAGCATCCCGCTGCTATGATAGTCCAGGCAGTACAGAAACTTTTCTTTAGACATGAAGGGGGGGGGCACTCATGGAACTCAGCCCTCAGTTGCTATGATGAGGACGGTTACCAGCTGTTCTGTACCATCTACTGGAAATGACCGTGAGTCATTCCTATTTTTGCCCAGGCGCCCCCAGCTGACCTCACCTGAGGCCAGCCAGGAGCACTCAGGGGCTGATGATGACGATGGATAGCAGTCACATTGTACCATCTGCCACCGGGGAGGGGAGGGGAGAGGAGAGGATGCTGCTATTCATTGCCGCAGCACCGCGTCTACCAGCAGCATGCAGTAGACATAGGGTGACATATAACAAAGTCAAGAAATGATTTTTTTCCCTTTTCTTTCACCGGGGGGGAGGGGGGCGTAAATTGACGAGATATATCCTGAAACACCCTGGACAACGTGTTTGACCCTACAGGCATTGGGAGCTCAGCCAAGAATGCAAATGCTTTTCGGAGACTGCAGGGACTGTGGGATAGCTGGAGTCCTCAGTACCCCCTTCCCTCCCTCCATGACCGTCCATTTGATTCTTTGGCTTTCCGTTACGCTTGTCACACAGCACTGTGCTGTGGCCTCTGTCTATCATAGCCTGGAGATTTTTTCAAATGCTTTCTCATTTTGTCTTCTGTAACGGAGCTGTGATAGAACAGATTTGTCTCCCCATACAGCGATCAGATCCAGTATCTCCCGTACGGCACACGCTGGAGCTCTTTTTGGATTTGGGACTGCACCGCCACCCATGCTGATCAGAGCTCCATACTGGGCAAACAGGAAATGAAATTCAAAAGTTCACGGAGCTTTTTCTGTTTACCTGGCCAGTGCATCCAAGTTTGGATTGCTGTCCAGAGCAGTCACAATGGTGCACTGTGGGATACCGCCCAGAGGCCAATATCGTCGATTTGCGGCCACACTAACCCTAATTCGACATGGTAATACTGATTTCAGCGCTACTCCTCTCGTCATGGAGGACGAGAAACCGGTTTAAAGAGCCCTTTATATCGATATAAAGGGCCTCGTTGTGTGGACGGGTGCAGATAAATCAGTTTAACGCTGCTAAAATCGGTTTAAACGCGTAGTGTAGACCAGGCCTGAGGCATGTAATTCTTGAACATGCAGATAATTTAAAAGCACTCCAATTATATATAGCAATTTTCCTAATTTTAATTTATACTGACTGCTCTGTTAATCAATAAGCAACTCTCAAGCAGTACACTACCTGTACTGCATTCATTTTTAATCTGAAGATACAATATTTTTAAAGGAAGATTCAATTAACCAAAATCAAGAGGTCAAAACCACAGTTCATCCAAATTTTTAGTTGGGACTCTACCAAATATTTAATATTATTTACTTAAATAGCATTTTTAACCTCAAGGCCTCATTGGAGTGAGTTCTCTGAATTGTTCTTAAATTATCAGGAATACTACCAAAATGAACACAATTAATTAATATATTTAATAGCACTGGAGGTCCAAAGGTCTCTGAGGCCTGGTCTACACTATGATTTTAGGTCGAATTTAGCAGCGTTACCTCGATTTAAGCCTGGACCCGTACACCTGACGAAACCCTTTTTTTCGACTTAAAGGGCTCTTTAAATCGATTTCTTTATTCCACCTCCGACGAGGGGATTAGCCCTGATATCAGCCTTGCTGGGGTGGTGTGGACGCAATTTGAGGTATTGGCCTTCGGGAGCTATCCCAGAATGCTTCATTGTGACCACTCTGGACAACGCTCTCAACTCAGATGCACTGGCCAGATAGACAGGAAAAGGTCAGCAAACTTTTGAATCTCATTTCCTGTTTGGCCAGCGTGGTAAGGTGCAGGTGAGTGCAGATCTCATCAGCAGAGGTGACCATGATTGAGTCCCAGGATCGCCAAAGAGCTCCAGCATGGACCAAACAGAAGGTACGGGATCTGCTCGCCATAGATTCACAGACTCTAGGACTGGAAGGGACCTTGAGAGGTCCTCGAATCCTGTCCCCTGCCCTCATGGCAGGACCAAATACTGTCTAGACCATCCCTGATAGACATTTATCTAACCTACTCTTAAATATCTCCAGAGATGGAGATTCCATAACCTCCCTAGGCAATTTATTCCAGTGTTTAACTACCCTGACAGTTAGGAACTTTTTCCTAATGTCCAACCTAAATCTCCCTTGCTGCAGTTTAGGCCCATTGCTTCTTGTTCTATCATTAGAGGCTAAAGTGAACAAGTTTTCTCCCTCCTCCTAATGACACCCTTTTAGATACCTGAAAACTGCTATCATGTCCCTCTCAGTCTTCTCTTTTCCAAACTAAATAAATGCAATTCTTTCAGCCTTCCTTCATAGGTCATGTTCTCAAGACCTTTTATCATTCTTGATGCTCTTCTCTGGACCCTCTCCAATTTCTCCACATCTTTCTTGAAATGCGGTGCCCAGAACTGGACATAATATTCCAGTTGAGGCCTAACCAGCGCAGAGTAGAGCGGAAGAATGACTTCTCATGTCTTGTTTACAACACACCTGTTAATGCATCCCAGAATCACGTTTGCTTTTTTTGCAACAGTATCACACTGTTGACTCATATTTAGCTTGTGGTCCACTATGACCCCTAGATCTCTTTCTGCCATACTCCTTCCTAGACAGTCTCTTCCCATTCTGTATGTGTGAAACTGATTGTTCCTTCCTCAGTGGAGCACTTTGCATTTGTCTTTATTGAACTTCATCCGGTTTACCTCAGACCATTTCTCCAATTTGTCCAAATCATTTTGAATTTTGACCCTGTCCTCCAAAGCAGTTGCAATCCCTCCCAGTTTGGTATCGTCTGCAAGCTTAATAAGCGTACTTTCTATGCAAACATCTAAGTTGTTGATGAAGATATTGAACAGATCCAGTCCCAAAACAGACCCCTGCAGAACCCCACTTTCCAGCAGGATTGGGAGCCATTAATAACTACTCTCTGAGTAGGGTTATGCAGCCAGTTATGCACCCACCTTATAGTAGCCCCATCTAAATTGTATTTGCCTAGTTTATCAATAAAGATATCATGCGAGACCGTATCAAATGCCTTAATAAAGTCTAGGTATACCACATCCACCACTTCTCCCTTATCCACAAGACTTGTTATGGGGAGACAAATCCCCACAACAAATGCCATATGGGGAGACAAATCCGTGCGAGCTGAACTCCGTTCCAATGAACGAAATACCAAAACATTAGAAAAAGTCTCAAAGGGCATGTAGGACAGAGTCCATAACAGGGACGCAAAGCAGTGCCACGTGAAAATTAGGGAGCTAAGGCAAGCCTACTAAAACAATAGCGAGGCAAACGGCCACTCTGGATCAGAGCCGCGAATATGCCGCTTCTACGCTGAGCTGCATGCCATGCTAAAGGGTGCAGCCACCACTACCCCAACCCTGTGCTTTGACTCCGTCAATGGAGAATCATGCAATACGGAAGCGGGTTTTGGGGATGAGGAAGATGATGAAGAAGAGACTGAAGACAGCTCACAGCAAGGAAGCAGAGAAACCGGTTTCCCCAACAGCCAAGATATGTTTCTCACCCTAGACCTGGACCCATCAACCCCCGGATCCACCCAAGGCAGGGTCCCAGACCCTGACGGTGGAGAAGGGACTTCTGGTGAGAGTTCCTTTGTAAATATATTACATATGGTTTAAAAGCAAGCGTGTTTAATGATTAATCTTCCCTGGCATTCGCGGAGAATACAGCTACTGGAAAAGTCTGTTACGTGTATAGGGATGGAGCGGAAATCCTCTAGAGTCTAGGGACATCTCCATAAAACTCTCCTGGATGTACTTCCAAAGCCTTTGCAAAAGGTTTCTGGGAAGGGCAGCCTTATTCCATCCACCATGGTAGGACACTTTACCATGCCAGGCCAGTAGCATGCAGTCAGGAATCATTGCATAACAAAGCATGGTGGTGTATGGTCCCAGTGTCTGCTGGCATTCAAACAACATCTGTTCTTTATCTCGCTGTGTTATCCTCAGGAGAGTGATATCATTCATGCTCACCTGGTTGAAATAGGGTGATTTTATTAAGGGGACATTCAGAGGTGCCCGTTCCTGCTCGGCTGTTTGGCTGTGGCTGAACAGAAATGTTCCCTGTTGTTAGCGATGTGGTGGGGGGAGGGGTGAAGTGTGAGTGACCTCTCACACCAAACTGGCAGGCTCTCAATACAAGAGGCAAAATACGTCCTTGTAAAGAAATCACATGTGCTGTATAATGTGAACAGCAAGGTTTAACGTGAAAGAGTGTACCCACAGTACTCTAAAATGTGTCTTTTTAACTATCACTCTCCCTTTTCCTCCACCAGCTGCAAATGTTTCTCCTTCATAGAGGCTAGCAAAGATTAGAAGGCAAAAAAAACGCACTCAGCATGAAATATTCTCTGAGCTCCTGCTGTTCTCCCACACTGACAGAGCACAGCAGAATGCATGGAGGCAGACAATGTCAGAGTGCAGAAAAGCACAATATGAACACAAGGAGAGGTGGTGGGTGGAAGAGAGTAAGTGGTGGGCTGAAGATGATAGGTGGTGTGAGCTTGCTGACATATGGCAAAAGTCTATGCTCAGGCTGCTGGAAGATCAAACTCATATGCTCCAGCGTACGGCTGAGCTGCAGGAAAGGCAGCAGGAGCACAGACCGCTGCTACAACCCCTGTGTAACCAACAGCCCTCCTCCCCAAGTTCCATAGCCTCCTCACCCAGATGGCCAAGAAAGGGTGCAGGGGCCTCAGGCCACCCAGCCACTCCACCCCAGAGGATTGCCCAAGCAACAGAAGGCTGGCCTACAATAAGTTTTAAAGTTCTTAAGTTTTACGGTTTTAAAGTGCAGTGTGGCCTTGTCCTTCCCTCCTCCCCCACCCCACCCGATGCTTTGCTCCTCCCCTACCCCTCCCGGGCTACCTTTGCTGTTATCCCCATTTGTGCGATGAATTAATAAAGAAAGCATGAATGTGAAGCAACAATGACTTTATTGTCTCTGCAAGCGTAGATTGAAGGGGGGGGGGGAGGGTGGCTAGCTTACAAGGAAGTAGAGTGAATCAAGGGCGGGGGGTGGGGAGGCTCATCAAGGAGAAACAAACAGAACTTTCACACCGTAGCCTGGCCAGTCATGAAACTGGTTTTCAAAGCTTCTTTGATGCACACCGTGCTCTCCTGTACTCTTCTAAACGCCCTGGTGTCTGGCCGCACATAATCAGCGGCCAGGCGATTTGCCTCAACCTCCCACCCCGTCATAAACGTCTCCTCCTTACTCTCACAGATATTGTGGAGCGCACGGCAAGCAGCAACAACAATGGGAATATTGGTTTCGCTGAGGTCTATCCGAGTCAGTAAAGTACACCAGTGCGCTTTTAAACGTCCAAATGCACATTCTACCACCATCCTGCACTTGCTCAGCCTATGGTTGAATAGCTCTTGACTACAGTCCAGGCTGTCCGTGTATGGCTTCATGAGCCATGGCATTAAAATCCCCAACTGTTATTTTCTGGTCTGAGAAGCAAGTCCCTTCCTGCAGCTTTTGAAACAGAACAGAGCTCCTGAAGACACTAGCATCATGTACCTTTCCCGGCCATCCCAAGCTGATGTTGGTGAAACGTCCCTTGTGATTCACCAGTGCTTGCAGCAGCATTGAAAAGTACCCCTTGCGGTTTATGTACTCGCTGGCCTGGTGCTCCGGTGCCAAGACAGGGATATGGTTTTCATCTATCGTCCCACCACAGTTAGGGAACCCCATTTCAACAAAACCATCCACTATGACCTGCACATTTCCCAGAGTCACTGCCCTTGATAGCAGCAGCTCTTTGATTGCGTTGGCTACTTGAATCACAGCAGCCCCCACAGTAGATTTGCCTGCTCCAAACTGATGCCTGACTGACCGGTAGCTGTCTGGCATTGCAAGCTTCCACAGGGCTATCACCACTCGCTTCTCAACTGTGAGGGCTGCTCTCATCTTGTTATTCTGGTGCTTCAGGGCAGGGGAAAGCGAATCACAGAGTTCCATGAAAGTGCCCTTACGCATGCGAAAGTTTCGCAGCCACTGGGAATCGTCCCAGACCTGCAACACTATGCGGTCCCACCAGTCTGTGTTTGTTTCCCCGACCCAGAATCGGCGTTCCACAGCATGAACCTGCCCCATTAACACCATGATGTGCGAATTGCCAGGGCCCATACTTCATGAGAAGTCTGTGTCCATGTCTATGTCCTCAACACTCTTGTCACTGCGCTGCCATCGCCTCCTCGCCTGCTTTTGCTTTGGCAGGTTCTGGTTCTGCATATACTCCAGTATAATGTGTGTAGTGTTTACAGTGCTCATAATTGCCACGGTGATCTGAGCAGGCTCCATGATCCCAGTGCTATGGAGTCTGCGCTGAAAAAAGGCACGAAACGATTGTCTGCTCTGACGGAGGGAGCGGGGACTGATGACATGGCTTACAGCGAATTAAACTCAACAAAAGGGGTGGCTTTGCATCAAGGAGAAACACAACCGTCACACAGAATGGCCCCCTCAAGGATAGCTCAGTGGCTTGAGCATTGGCCTGCTAAATCCAGGGTTGTGAGTTCAATCCTTGAGGGGGCCAGTTGAGGATTGGTCCTGCTTTGAGCAGGGGGTTGGACTAGATGATCTACTGAGGTCCCTTCCAACCCTAATAATCTATGATTCTATGACTGAACTCAAAACCTTGGGTTTAGCAGGCCATTGATTACACAGAGGGAGGAAGTGAGGAGCAAATGAATACAAAGTAAATTGGGTTTACTTCTTGTTTTGATCCACTCCATCTATCTTTTACATCTTAGGCTGGCAGCAGATGGTGCAGTTCGACTGCTAGCTATCATTATCTCCTGGGTGCTCGGCAAAAGATGCTGCATCACAACTGCTGGCCATCGTCATCTCCTGGGTGCTCAGAAGAAGATGGGAATGACCTGGCTGAGTCACTCCCATGTCTGCCCAGGCACCCCTGACTGACCTCACTGAGGTCGATTAAAAGAGCACCCATGAGTACGACAACGATGGCTACCAGTCGTAACACACCATCTGCTGCCAAAAGGCAATGAGCTGCCGCTGTGTAGCAATGCAGTGCTACGTCTGCCAGCACGCAGGAGACTTACGGTGACGGTCAGCTGTGTGGGCTCCATGCTTGCCATAGTATGGCGTCTGCACAGCTAACCCAGAAAAAAAGGTGCAAAAAAATTGTCTGCTGTTGCTTTCACGGGAGGAGACAGGAAGGGGGGTCTGACAACATGTACCCAGAATCACCAATGACACTGTTTTTGCCCCATCAGGCATTGGGGATCTCAACCCAAAATTCCAACGGGCAGCAGAGTCTGCAGGAACTGTGGGATAGCTACCCACAGTGCAACACTCTGAAAGTCAACGCTAGTCTTGGTACTGTGGACGCAGTCTGCTGACTTAATGCGTTTAGAACATGTTATGTGGGGACACACACAATCAACTGTATAAAAACAATTTCTGAAAAACCGACTTCTATAAATTCGACCTAATTTCGTAGTGTAGACATAGCTTGAGCTTTTAGCAGTATAAAATACACAAGATGGATGCTAGTAACGCAGGTTTCTAAAGATGTGGGCTCAGTAGTTTAAGGATCAGATTGAAACATCAATGGTCACTGAAACCACAGATTGAAATCTAGACAGGCTCTATTCAGCTTTTCCGTTTCCTAAGGAAGATAGGTGGAATTCCCTTCAGCTTATCACATGCCGACTTTTGGATGGGGCCTTAAAAACTAAGGCCCCATCTCTATTATGTAAACAGGAAAAATCCCATGACACATTTAATAAAAGTAGGGATTTGCTCCCAGTGACTTTGGCTAAATTATCCTCTTTCCAAAGGGCCATATATTTTACTCCTGAGGGAATTCTGTGCCACTTTGCAATACAGATTTTTGCAGAAATTAATGTGTGCACAGAATTCCACCCCCCCAAAAAAGGACATTGACTGGTATTTTGAAAGAAATTACCAAAATAATTGAAACTGGTGTGATTATATAGTGTTATTTTAACAAAATTTGCAGAATTTTAAAATATTTGCCAAAATTTTAAAATTTTGGCACAAAATTCCCCCAGGAATAATATTTGTATGAAGATATAGGGTCATATTCCTTTATGGGTTTGAATTTAATTATGAGAATACCTACAGCTTAGACAGGACATTTTAAAATATTGAATCCAAGCAAATAAAACAAATGATTGGTAGGCCTTCCACCTAAAGGAAGGATGTGTTTCACTGATGTTATTAGAATTTGTATAATGCTTTGGGAATTTTCAGAATAAAGATGATAGAGATATATAAGTTGTTATGATTGGGATGCAACAGTCAATCTATCCTTATTGTCAAAACTCCTTTTAGGATCTACTTAGGAACTAACCAAACTATCTGTAAGAAGATGTGCAAGCAAGATACTGAGATATTTGAGCTCTCAGGTGCAGGGGCTAGGTCTAGATTGTTTAAATTTGGGGTTGAACCTTGGGCTCCTAAATCCTTATTTAGAAATTTAAATAAGTGGCCTAATTTTCAGAAGTGCTGAGTGATTTTCATTCAGGTCAAACATTAGACACAGCTAGCTCAGAATAACGGACAAATGTATCATCTAAAATCCTGCAAGAGGGTTGAAGGAAGGGTCCTGTCAGGAAACTATTTAAAACAATATGTGCTAAATAGCATCTTAATCAAGTAATTTGTTTAGCTTAACAAAGGACAACATGATTGATATTTTTATGGTTAATACAGCAAAAGCTCTCTTATCTGGCACTTCACCAACCGGCAAGCTCTATAAATCAGCATTTCTGATCTGCACTGGAAGTCTGGTTTATAATGCGGTTGGTGTGGGGCTGGCAGGGGCTGGGGAGTGAGCTCTTGAAGGGAGTTTGGGTCCTGGAGGGGGTCTAGGGCACGGGGGCTTCTGGGTGCTGGATGGGAGCAGGCTCACTGCCAGTGGTTCCCTGCAAGCAGCTCCCTGTCTCCGCTGTTACTGATGGAGGCACAGCCAGGTGGCCCTGCAGGCATGCTGCCTCCCTCCCCCTCCTCGAGCGCTGAAGCTGCAGCTCCCAGCCCATTGTCTGGGAACTGCAACCAATGGGAGCTACAGGGGGCAGCTCCTGCAGACAGAGGCAGAGTGCCTGCTTGCAGAACCACCTGTCCGTGCCTCTGCCACGAGCAGCAGGGACGGGAAGCTGCTTGCAGGGAGCCACTGGAGATGAGCGCCTCCCCATCTGGAACCCTAGCCTCCTCCCATGCCCCAATCCTCCTCCCGGACCCAAACTCCCTCCCAGAACCCGTGCCCCACAGTCCCCCCCCACTCCAAACCCCTCTCTCTGAGTTAACCAGCATCCCCCATTCCCCCAGCATGCCCGTTAAAAAAGCTTTTATTGTATGTAGTCCAAATGGATTTTTCAACATTCAGGTTTACTTTAGAATGACCCAACTGAGCCAGAGGGAAAACTGGTTTGGAAAATGTGAGTTCTTTAGCCTATATTGCTATAATCTCAATACTGAACTTCTGAAGAGCAGAATCAACCAAAAATGTTAATTTAAATAGAAATTCTGTCACAGCAATGCTTAAGTATTAAATTCACAAAGCAACTACTTGATCATCTGCCATGCTGATTCAGGGGAATCTTAACTTGTCTTAGACTCCAACCACAGCAGCGTTCCAAATCAACCTTCTTGAAGTGTATTGGGTCAGTAGCGTCCTTTCATCTTGGGGGCATACTGCTTTAACTAGTGGTATCACTTCTCTGCTACCAAAAATGAGAACCCCAAGCAGCAACAGGAATTATAAATTAAAATGTGTATGCCATAAATAAGAGCAAAAAACAGTCACTGATCAGGAGTGACCTCAAGATGCTTGTATCTTTACTGGCAGAAACTTCAAACATGGTGAAAGTGATGATTTTGATCACTGGGAGTTCATCCAACATGCGGGCACTGCAGTGCACTTTGTACCAGTAGGGTATGATGCGTGACCAAGAATGTGGGACAAGAGTAATTTTTAAAAGTGTGTGGGAGGGTGAAGAGAAATAACAAGCAATACAGAAATAGGGTGAAAAAGTGACATACAAGTGTGCTCTTTCCTTACTACTAACAAAAGGGTGATGCAGTGGTGTATGCAAAAACCTCTATTTTAAATTTCAAAACTCACTGCATATTCAGAATCTGGTTAACACCGAGAGGTTCTAAAAGAGGAAAGGTGCAGTTAGGGGAGGACAGATTGCAGGCATTTTGGATCAAGAATTGTATTTGTAAAACGACTTTGTTTGATTCCTAGAAGAATGGGAGACTGATATTTCATTGAAGGTCCCAAGTGCTACTGTAATAAAAAATAATCATAATATAATGCAGATATTGTATTTAAAAAATTTCTGCAATAGATGAATAAAGCTGGCTACAACGTGGGCAGCCTGTCACACAACACTGCATGTTACCCATATCAACCAAATCTGTATGTTTATTTAAGACTGCATGTCTGAGGAAGGAGAGGAGCAAGCTGCATCTGGGAACTAGGATCCAAACAACAGTGCCCTGATTATGGACACAATAGTAGCTACAAACAAAAATAAGTGAAACCAAATTCATGTTAACACGTATGTATCAACTTACAGTTGTATAACATATGCGAAGAGCAATGATCGCAGTGTTTCTGTGCAGCCATTTATTCACTGCAATGGTCCATGCCCAGACTAATATTCTACTAGTAGATTCATGAATGTCAAACATAAACTTGCATTCCACAGGACAAGAAATATCAAATTAATTATTCTATTCAAGAAACCAGGGTGGGCATGGATAGCAATAATTTACAGGAATAGGACAACCAGGTATGTCTAAATATTATGACAAAGTTCCTTCTCTACCTTAGTGGGTCCTGCGCTTATTGGCGGATTTGCTTGCCTCACAGATTCACCCTGTGGATCAGGAAACAGCCCAGATACCTTCCCCTCTGGTAGAAGCCACAGTCCAGGTCAATTCCTCCTGTGTTAGACCAGGAGTTGGGAGGTTTGGGAGGAACCCGGGCCCGCCCTTTACTCTGGGTTCCAGCCCAGGGTCCTATGGACTGCAGCTGTCTAGAGTGCCTCCTGGTACAGTTGCGTGACAGCTACAATTCCCTGGGCTACTTCCCCATGGCTTCCTCCCAACACCTTCTTTGTCCTCACCACTGGACCTTCCTCTTGATGTCTGCTAATGCTTGTACTTCTCAGTCCTCCAGCAGTATGCCCACTCACTCTCAAGCTTCTTGCATGCCTCTTGCTCCCAGTTCTTCACACGCACTTCCTCCTTCCTGGCTCCCTCTGGCCTGACTGGAGTGAGCCTTTTATAGCCATCAGAGGGGCCTTAATTAGAGTCAGGTGCTTAACAGCCTCACCTGCCTCTTAGCAGGTTAATTGGAGTCAGGTGTTCTCATAAGCCTGGAGCAGCCCCTGCTCTGGTCACCCTGGGAACAGAAAACTGCTTATTCAGTGGCCAGTATATCTCCCTTCTACTACTCTGCTGTTCCCAACTGGCCTGGGTCTATCACGATACGCAGAAGAATGTTTGTGAAACACATTATTATGTTAGCTGGCTTCCCATGATTATCCCATCCTCCATACTCTTACAGAAACTCTTGAACTATCTGTCAATTTGCTACCCTCAGAGAGTCAAACCAACATGAGATGAACCAAGCCCTTTGTGTTTAGAAATAACATCCTTTACTTAAGAACTTAAAGGCTGGATCCAGTGCTTAAAGGTTGGAGCAGAATTAAAGAAAGGAAATAAAAGTCTCCAATTATTCCACAAGAAATCTAACTAAGCTTTTATTTCTTTCACTGCAAAGGATTCATGCATCACTGTAAAAGCATTTTAAACGAGAGGCAAATGGCATTTAAAACAGCTTCATTTCCTATTTAGGGTGGACTTGAGAGACGAGGGGAGGGAGTATGTAGGAAGGAGCGTGGTTGAAGAGAGAAATAAAAGCACAGTAGCTGGCACTTCTGTGCAATAATATTACCAGCCTGCTGAGAGCAATTACAATAACACAGACAGCACTCGCTTTATTGTGACCTTATTGAATTAACTTTGAGGGGAAAAAACCCTGAGATTCAGCAGGGAATTTATTAGAAAATTTTAATGCCAATTTAACTTTGATCCAAAGGCCTCGATATTAAAGGTCATCTCTATTACTATACTGTGGGAAACTTTGGGTCTCTGCTTCTGTGTTCTACCCTTCCTTATCTTTGTTTTCTTTTACAAAAATAGGTCAGAACTTTCTCTCCCTCCCTCTAAGTTTCATGACATTTTTATATTAGAAACACAGTATCAATGTCTGTGTTTTACAGTAACAGCCAGGAAGTAAAATAAATAAGTCTAATTTTTACAATTTCAAATGAAATCTTAAGCAAGCAAGCAGCAAATAAGAACTGAAAAATTTAAGAAACTAAATGAACACTTTCAGTACTCTGAATTCATTACTGCTATTCAGGTACACAGTTTAAAAAAAAATTAAATCAATTAACTGGCCATAAATAATGAATCGTTCTTCCAGTATACTCAGTAAACTATTATGTATCCCTCGTGTCAAACCCCTGTTGACTTCAGTAGGAACAGTAAATGCTCTTCACGGAATCTAAAGATCAAACCCTTTATCTGGTAAACTGGTACAATTACCTCGCCCCCCTCCCTCAAAAAAAAAAAAAGTTGGGAACAGGTATATTAAAAGTCTGTGAATATTAGTTTTTCAAATGTTTGGAACAAGAACTGTCTTTTTGTTCTGTGTCTGTACAGCACCCAGCGCAATGATATTCTTGCCCCTTACTGTGACTCCAATGTTTTACTGCCATGCAAATAAATAGGATCACCTCCCACAACATCATGATGGGAGCTGTAGGTACTCAGAACCTCTCTCAGGTCATGCATGTATTGGGCTGCTTACATGTTACCCTCTAGAACAACTACTGCTGATAGATCTGCAGGGCTGATGGGTATTTACTTGAAAAGAAAATACTCAGCTTTTCAGCCTGAGAGTATGGAAGAGAGAGAGATGGTCTGTGCTTTTATTAATGGGTATCAAAAGGCAGTGAGAAAAAAGAAGCCTGTGGTTACATTGTGCCACTCCATTTCAAATGAGAGTGTGCATTAATAAAGTGGGAAATGGTGGTACACTGAATCAAGCACAGAGGTTTCATCATTAATGTAGGGAAGGGAAGCCTAGAGCAGGAATCGGCAACCCATGGCACGCGTGCCAAAGACAGCATGCGAGCCAATTTTTAATGGCACACTGCTGTCTGCTGGAGTCCCGGCGGGCAGCAGCGTTCTATTAAAAATCCTGCCCAGCCCAGCCTGCTCCCCTCCACAGGGGTGGGGGGCAAGGGGCAGAAGCTTGGTCCTGCCGGCTCCCCTGCCTCTTCCCACAGTGTGCTGGGTGTCTGCCTCTCCTCTGCCTCCGTCCCTCCCTCCCTGCCCGCCAATCAGCTGATGGCTCTTTCAAGGGAGGGGGTCGGGAAAGGGCAGAGTCAGCATGCTCCCTGCTCCCAGCGGAGGCAGGGCTTTGGGGCGGGTGTGTGTGTGTGAGAGAGAGAGAGAGAGAGAGAGAGAGAGAGAGAGAATAGGGGCATATCCTCTCCAGGCCCCTGCCCTGACCCCCCTGTCCCACACACCCTCAGCCCTCTGCCCTGACCCCGCCTCACACACCCCCAGCCCTCTGCCCTGAGCCCCACAGACACTCCCAGGCCCATGCCCTGTGCCCCCCTCATACACACCCAGCCCTCTGCTTGACTTCTTCACCCCCCCTCTCATGACCCCAGCCCTGACTCTGGCACCCCCACACATGCACAGCCCCCTCCCCATCCCCTGCCTTGACACCTCCACCCTCTCACATGTCCCCAGCCCTCTGCCCTCCCTCATTCTAGCTCCTGGCCAGACCCTTCACCCCCAGCCTTGTGCTTAGTGCACTCCCACCCTCAGCTCAGTGCAGAGAGAGAGAGGAAGAGAATGGGCCAGAACCAGGGAGAAGATAGGTACCCACTGTATGTGGGCAGGGCCAGAGCCCCAGACTGGCAGTGGGCTGAGCGGGTCTGGCAGCCGGGATCCTGGCTAGCAGGAGCTGGCAGATGGAACCCCTGAGTGGCACTGGGCTGACGGTCTGGGGTTCTGGCTGCCGGACCTTTGCCAGCTGGGGTCCCGGCCGCAGGCCCCGCTCAGCCTGCTGCTGGCCTAGGTGAACAGAACCTCAGGCCAGCAGCGGGCTGAGCGGGCTGGCGGTGTAAGATCAACATTTTAATTTAATTTTAAATGAAGCTTCTTAAACATTTTGAAAACCTTTATTTTACAATACAACAATAGTTTAGTTATATAATATATAGACTTATAGAGAGAAACCTTCTAAAAACATTAAAATGTACTACCGGCACAAGAAACTTTACATTAAAGTGAATAAATGAAGATTTGGCACACCACTTCTGAAAGGTTGCTGACCCCTGGCCTAGAGTATTACTAAGAAAGGGGTAAAATGTGCAAGCGCCTAAGTGATTTAGGAAGTTAAATATTGATTCTCAATGTAACTTGGGCTCCTAAGTGCCCAAGTCACTTTTGAAAATAGGACTGACATTTCTGAAAATCTCACTCAAAAGCATGAAGCACCAATACTGGGTAAGTACCAATGTACGGCTTCTAGCACGCTTTGGGGAAGAGACTCACATTCACTTCTTAGCCTGAAAGGCGGTATGCAAAGATATTTGTTACAGATCTTCATTTCTCAGCAGCCTCTATGTCATCTCTTAATACAATAAAAAAACCCAGGTCCAAGCACAATATTTCTTAATCTGATTAACTCGGACTTCAAAACATGTTAGGAACAGAAACCATTGTTATTATTTAGGCCCTGCCTATACTGTACTGAAAAACATGCTTGCTGAACTGGTTTAAAACGAAGTTCATGCTACTTTGATTTTAAACAGTGCTTTGGTGGCCAATGTGTGAAATACTGCTTTTCAACTTTTCAATTTTAAATTCAGTTTAAATAAGATTTCGCCTTCTTCATTCCAGCCAGACAAAGCATGTTTAATCTAAATTAGTCTCACATTTAATCTGAGTCAATCTGAAGGGTTTAGCATGTTTTAAACCAATTTGGCAAACACTATTTGAGCCCTACTGTGAATACAGGTCCCCACCGTCCAGCTAAGAGATGCATGCCTTAACTGGAGTATTGTGTCCAGTTCTGGGCACCGCATTTCAAGGAAGATGTGGAGAAATTGGAGAGGGTCCAGAGAAGAGCATCAAGAATGATTAAAGGTCTTGAGAACATGATCTATGAAGGAAGGCTGAAAGAACTGGGTTTGTTTAGTTTGGAAAAGAGAAGACAGAGGGGACATGGTAGCAGTTTTCAGGTATCTAAAAGGGTGTCATTAGGAGGAGGGAGAAAACTTGGTCACCTTAGCCTCTAATGATAGAACAAGAAGCAATGGTCTTAAACTGCAGCAAAGGAGATTTAGGTTGGACATTAGGAAAAAGTTCCTGTCAGGGTAGTTAAACACTGGAATAAACTGCCTAGGGAGGCTGTGGAATCTCCATCTCTGGAGGTATTTAAGAGTAGGTTAGATAAATGTCTATCAAGGATGGTCTAGACAGTATTTGGTCCTGCCATGAGGGCAGGGGACTGGACTTGACGACCTCTCGAGGTCCCTTCCAGTTCCAGAGTCTATGAATCTATGCCTTTGACTCTAGATATGCTTTCTCCACACAAAGTCCACACAACACATCCTTCTGTGCAGTCAAGAAATGTACATAATCTGCCATGACACAGTAAATGTCAGCTCCTTTACTTTCTGATTTACTTTACTCTTGATAAAAAGATTGATTAAATATCTAGGTTTTAATGGGCTTTGATTCATTAACCATTATCATTTAGTTCCTTTGAAGGCTGTCCTGCCAATGTCCTCCCATTTGAAAAAGACTGATTCTTTTTATTCACTACTTTCAACATCTGTGTAAAAGTACAAGACAGCAGAATGGCTGCCAGAATAGTAAACTGAACTATACAAGATTTTTACCATTTAGTCTTATGTTCTTTATGCTATTTAACAGCCTCTTTTGATAGTAGAAACCTTTTAACTTTATAGCACATTAACAGTAAAATCTCTTGTTCTCCCCAGAGTAGATTGTGTGTATCATTCTTTAGAGAGTTAGAAGAAAATATGGAATACAGGAACTGGAGTCCCAGTTTCCACATTGATTCAATCATGATAGGTAGGACATGCCAGGCCCCCACAATAATATTCAGTTCACAATGATGGCAGCTGTGTTGTTGTTTCGGTTGTTCTTTTACACATGTTCAAACTAGTAAATAAAAAGAATATATCTCAAATCAATATTTTTCAAATGGGAGAACCTTGGTGTTACACTTCAGGATATTGACCAACTACCATTACAATGGTTACTGAGTCAAAGCCCATTAAAGCCTGGGGGACCTGTTCCTGTATCACTGAAATCAGTGGGAGCTCTGCCACTGATTTCCATAAAAATAATTGTCCCTAGTGAGTGTCTCATCTCTCACCCTGGTAAGTGTAACTCTCTCTTCTCTGCCCTCCGTGACTTTCACCCAAAATGCCACTGTGTGCTCTGACCACCCACTAAATTCTTCACTTCCTCTTTGCATCTTATTAAATCAAATTCAAAGCTTCGCCTCATCTACAGGGACCTAGATAATCTTGATATTTCCTACTCTTTCCAATACTTTCATCTTACTCCTCTCCCGTTGTCACTTTTTCTACTCAACTTTGTGCTTTTTATCAAGCTGCCACTATGCCTAGAACAGTCTCCCTGTCCTCATCCACAGTACACTCCCCTTCTCTGCTCCTTCAAAGAAGAGATCCTTATGCAACCCTCTCCCCTCATTTTTGTCATCATTAATAATCTCCTTCTTTCACTCCTGAATCATTGTCTCATGTCCTGGCTTATGCATTTGTTGTTTTAGTTTGATTTAAAGGAATGATTACCTCTCTCTTGCTCTGTGTAAAGAACCATTTAAATTCATAGCACTATAAATGATTTACAAATAACAAAATAATGAACAATACCTTCTATGAGACACAGAGAACCCTGAACTCCGGTCTTAGCAGGTAAGTCGTAAGGAGAATTTTTTTTTATTTTTAAAGTTTGTAGTTTTAAAGTCTAATAGCAACATATTCTGTTAATGATTAGGATCTTAAATTTTTTTTGTATATATTTAACTTAAAAGCTCTGCCGTTTACCTTTAAAATCACAGGAGCTAAATAAAAAAATCATGAAGCATAACATTAGGAAAGAAGTAAATAGCTGCTTCATTGGTGCTATTTTTCCTCCTACTTGGTGCTCCATGTTATCTTCTTGTCAAGTGTTCAACCTTCTTCACCTTTCCCCCGCCCCATTTCGTTTTTTCCATTCTCATTAGACATGTCTTCAATTTGGCAGTTGTCCTCAGGACAGCATTTTGCCAGGTCTCTCTCATTCAGATTATTGTCATATGTGCATCTTATTAC
The DNA here is from genome assembly GCF_025201925.1 of Gopherus flavomarginatus. NCBI lineage: Eukaryota > Metazoa > Chordata > Testudines > Testudinidae > Gopherus > Gopherus flavomarginatus. The sequence continues at coordinate 179,178,610 of NC_066618.1, forward strand.
TGCATGAAGCTAGTGGGGATAGAAGAAAGAGAATGGATGGTCTTAAGATACCAGACTGGGACGTGGAAGATTTTGGTTCAATTCTCAGCCTTGCCAGAAGCTTCTTATGTGACCTTAGGCAAGTTACTTAAGCCTCAACACAGGAAAGCACTTAAGCATATGCTTAATCATAAGCATGAATGGTCTCATTCATTTAAATAAGACATCTCATGTGTTTAAAATTAATCGTGTGTTTACGTGCTTATTTGAATCCAGTCCTTAATCTCTCTGTGCCTTATTTCCCATGTGTAAAATAGGAATAATAATTCCTTTACCCCAGCCTCTGTCTCACCTAGTTTGTAAGCTTTTCAAGGCAGGGACTTTCTCTTACTGTTTATGTACAGCACTTAGCACAATGGGCTCACAATCTTGGTTGAGGCTGTTAAGCTAGCCTTAAATGATTTGTTTCCTCCTTCCTCATAACAGTATATAATGTATATGGCAAAAACCATCCTACTGTCAGTTCAATAGTTTGGTTCTTTAATGTTATTTATTCTACAGTACATGGCTTTACATACCAATTTTTGGAGCTCTTCCCACACAGCACATACAAATCACACCAGAGCAATTTACAATATGTTAAATTGCTTAAGGAGACTTTTAAAAGTCTAATGTGTGAAGTTCACCATTGGCGTGATTTATTATTGATGTTCCACTGTTATAACTTGACAATTAAGAAATATTGATAAATGTAAACACATTATTGATGTCAATTAAAAAAGCACAAGATTGATTAACCTCCCAGAGGTGCATTGGCACAAGCAGTTAGAGAGTAATGACCATCAATAACTATTTGCTACTGAGAAATGCACAGGGAAATGAGGTTGCTGGGAGACAAGGTACTTTTGATTAAAATTAAAAACATTAAAACAGACAAGGTGGGTCAAAATTAAAAGTAAACAAAGCACAAACAAGGTGCTGTAGTATTAACATGAAAGGCTAACTGGTCAGGTCATATGGTGCTCTGAGTAAACATATTACCTGACAAAATGGTTAAAATAACTCAGATCAATGCATTTGGATATACAATCTTCACATATTGTGTGTGTGCGCATGTCCCTATTTACATTTATTGTGTACACATACTGACAGTACATATGTACACATTATCTAGCTGGCCAGGGAAATAATACTAACTGTTCTCATTCCTCATGTGAACTCACCATTCAGATGATGTATATATACAGTGTACATACAGGACAAAAATGTGCACATCTGACATACCTGACAGATGCATGAATGTGACCCAAGCAACACAGAATTTAAATGTGACCAGATGAATTTGGACTCCATTATTCTTTGGGGTTTTTTTTACCTGTTTTTAGAAATAAGGTACTGACTTAATGCCTTCCATCAAGATGAGGGGCATTTCAGCTATTGCTTGTAATGATCAAAAAAAGAGCACATCTCACCAGATGCAGAGCTGAAGAGAGAAGCAGTGCAGCATTACCCAGGAAATTGTGTAACTATTAATTAAACTTCCTCCTGCACTACAAGTTATCTGGAAAAGAGTCTTCCTTGGTTAAAGTTTCAAAGGTGAGAGACTGACATACAGATATTAAAAACTGATGGCCTTCTTCTCCAGACCTCTACCTTCATCACAATATAACATCAGATAAAACACATTTGATTTCTTTCCTACCACTAGTAAGGCAGCACATACTCTCTCTGGTTTCTGTGCTTTTAGAACAGCCACTGATAACAAATGACAGAGATCAAACAGCATTTGGATTATTTTATGAATTATAAAATTACAATGAAGAAGGGTGATAAGCGAGGATGTGTTGGCTGACAGATTTTTATGGAAAAACACAGCCAAAATAAAGCCCTTTTTAATCGAAGTCTAACTAACTACATATCCTGCCCCCCACCTCCACCCCCCGCTTTTTTTTTTTTTTACACTGACACTGGTTAATGTTTATGGGTTTCATATAAGAAATTAGCTTTGTATAGAGATGTTAAAGAAAAGCATTGGCACCTACTATACAGAGATAGGGAGGATGTTCCAGGCAGAAGGGGAAGCAGCAAAGGCATGAAAATAAGAAGGCAAGACAGGGAGGGGTGAAGCTGGATTCACTGATGATGCAAACAAGGCAAGGGAGATGTTGTAAGAAGAGATGTAATTAGAATGAACTTCTGCAGAGCCTTGAAGGCACGATTAAAACTCTTGGACTCGCTATGTTAGCAACGGGAGAAACAAATAGAGTGAAGAAAAGGATTTCAGCGATTGTATTCTGGATGGACTGGAGAGGAGTGAGATGGAAGTTGAGGGGGCCACAGAGGAGCACCGCTATTGAGGTGGGAGAGAACTAAGACAAGGATAAGCATTTTTAGCCATAAAAACAGAGAGGAAAGGTTGTAATGTTGAGCTGCTGGGAGGATGGATGCCTGAATGTATTGGGAGAAAGAAAAGAAAGTTATTAAAAAAACAACACTCCAAGTTTGCAAGCTTAGGTGATTGGGGAGATAATGATTGTGTCGACAACTTCAGCCTGAATCTCACAGACTGAAGTTCAAGAGTGATACATTACTGTCCCAGAAAATCTGAAGCCCTGGATATGCATTTTAAATCTGATTCTGGAAAGAAGCTTCTTTGATCAGTTTATGATACCATCAAGCCTGAGCCTGCTTTCTTTCAATCACCAATTTTAAAAAAAGACCAAGCCCTACTTTCCCCCTCACAAAACCCCAAACCAAACCAAACCCTCTCCTCCCCCACCATATCAGGAGAGAAACATAGCAAGTTCCATTTTTCCGGCAAGGACTTATACAATGTTTTATCCCCAAATATATTATTGAAAAATTATGACCAGGTCAGATTCATATTCAGATATGAATATAACTTATAATATAAATGTGAGCCTTGCGCAAAGGCTTTCTTCCCTATCAGCAACAAAAACAAATCACCACCCCATCTCTTTCTTCTTGGCTATTCTTGGTGTTACGTTGCAGTCTATATGATTTTATAAAAATATGTTAGTGAGTGAATATAATGTAACGAATATGCTTCACGCAAAAGGTCTCTTGTAAGTTATCTTTACAAAGCTCATAATCTACTGAGTGTGTTCCTCCTATTTCTATAAATGTATCACTCTTGTATCTAAAACTAGAAATAGAACTATGAGGGCCTACTGTCAGTATGCAAAGTGTGGGCAAATAATGGTGGTTTGGAATTGTGATGGTTCCCATCAACCAGGACAATTGACTGTGGATGGCTCTATTGGCAGGCAGGCCTTCCTGTGAGTCAGGCTGGGAGGAATGAAGGCTTGAGGTCTTACAGTGACATGTGATCATGTCACCTGAATTGGTATCCATCTTTAACCTGGTGCTTTTCCAGTGAGGAGGGGTGGGAGCCCAGAGGGACAAAGGATTCTCGCCTTATGCAAAAGATATGTAAGTGGGTGGAACAGGAAAAAAAGGGAGCCATCATGAAGAATCCCCTAGCTACCATCTGAGCTGGAACAAGAGCTGTACCAGGGGAAAGAATTGTGCCCAGGCCTGGAAGGTGTCCAGTCTGAGAAAAAAAACTTACTGAAGCATCCCTAAGGGTGAGATTATCTGTATTCAGTTTGACTAGATTTGCATGTTTTATTTTATTTTGCTGGGTGACTTACTTTGTTCTGTCTGTTAGTACTTGGAACCACTTAAATCCTACTTTCTGTATTTAATAAAATCACTTTTTACTTATTAATTAACTCAGAGTATGTGTTAATACCTGGGTGGGCAAACAGCTGTGCATCTCTCTCTGTCAGTATTATAGAGGGCAAACAGTTTATAAGTTTACCCTGTATAAGCTTTATACAGGGTAAAACGGATTTATTTGGGTTTAGACCCCACTGGGAGTTCAGCATCTGAGTGTTAAAGATAAGAACACTTCTGTAAGCTGTTGTCAGGTAAACCTGCAGCTGTTAGGGGACGTGATTCAGACCTGGGTCTGGGTTTGCAGCAGGCTAGCAAGTCTGGCTGAAACCAGGCAGGGCACTGAAGTCCTAAGCTGACAGAGAAGGAAGGCAGAGACAGAAGTAGTCTTGGTGCATCAGGTAGCAGCTCCCAAGGAGGGTTCTGTGATCCAACCTGTCACAACCACCCCACCTCTTTCTTCTTGGCTACTCTTGGGAGTTGACTTGTGATTGATAAATCCAAAATTCTCTCAAACACTCTGCTCTGCTCCAGGGCTGGCCACTCTCATACACCATGCATTAAAAGGCGAGAATGCTCAGCTTTAAGATGGACACAGTTCAACATTAGAAATTCAGCTTTACAAATCAGAACCACCGATTCCAACATTAAACTGGATAGCCAGATTAAAACATGGTACAAACATAGTGAACTGTAATGAACAGGAGTTATTTCTATCTACGATTCCTCTGCAAAGTGTTATATTTAAATTGAGTTATGAGTGCAACTCCCACTGGTGGTTTCATTTGGAAGCAATCCAGCTGAAGTGCTGCTGCAGCAAACGGCTGGAAGTTGTATTTATCTGCATCTTGACACTGGATACAGCTAAGTAGGAAGCACAAAGGGATAACAGGTAGACAATCGTACCACCAAAAATTAGAAATGTGCCTATTTTCATGGCTTGTCCTGCTTGTAATTTACAAAAATGGAATTCTCCACAGATTCCAGCTCTCTCAAAGAGCCACTGGTCTGCTGAGCTACTGACATTTAGAGCTGGTTAAGTGCAAGCGTGTCTCTAGTACCAACACTAACTTCCTCCACTAACACATTGCCAAACTCACTTCCTCTCTCCTAAATGAGCCACTTTCCAATAGATAGCCCTCTCCCACACACATAATCAAAGGCTCACTGACTCTGTGTAGTGCTATGTTGTTGTTATTCATCTGTATTGTGGAAGCACATAGAGGTCCTAGGCCCACTGAGCTAAGTAGAAACATATATGAAAAATGATGCTTGCCCTAATGATCTTACCATTGAAGTATAAAGCTGAGACACACAGACGGAGGAGCACAAGGTAAACCAAAGACAACAGTGGTCTGTGTGACAGGCAGCACTCTCGCCACACCAGTTGCTTAATCACGGTCCCGTTTTTGGCAGGCATCATGGCCAAGGAGAGTTTTGAGGACGAGATTGCTTTGTACATCTTGACTGTGAGAGGAAAGGTGGAGTAGTGGGCCCCTTATTTTCTCTCTACCTCCCAAAAGCCAAACTTTCCTTGGTACATCTCCCTCATATCTACCACCACTAGGCTTTGCTGAACTCTTCCGTGAATGTGTACCCTCCCCACCACCTTGAAAATCTGGTCACCTTAGTAAGAGAAGTTGTGTACATCCATAAAATGTTCAAATCACTATATTATTGTAAATAATCTTTTTGTAAATAATCTTTTTTTAAAAATTATAAATTTTACAAGCAGCTGCTGCAAAAACAGTCTCATTTTTCATAGAAATACTTGGTAAAGATGTAAAGTGCTTGTTTTCAAAATAGGCATTTCCATTGTAATACTTATTCTGGATGGACTGGATTTCACCCTTTTACTCTGAATTGTCTTTGTCTTTGATGGCTGGTGTCACAACCTAAAGATTACTTCAGTGTAGGGTCCGTTTTTGTTTTTAATAATTACATATAGAATCTGTCACTTTGTGTTTAGTCACAGAGCAAACTGCAGCAATTCATTTGTGATAATTCAACTTTGTCTTCCATCAGGAGTGTTAGATTGAAAGCCTGAAGACTAACATTGCCCTGGAGACCGGAACAGGTGTAACCTAGTGAGCGATATCACCTGAAGAGGGGTATAATGTCTGTTACACTTCCTGCACATTCAGATGTTTGAAATTAAACTGTTGTGACAGCTCTGGGCTTTTGCACCTGTTACAATATTGCATATTCTCTAATACTATACCATATGCCAAGATAAAAACTATCTGAGAAGACTGGTCGGAAGTAGGTCTCACCTTGCTAATAATGTCCTGTGACAGACCAAACATTAATCCCTCTGGATTTTTGTTTAAATTTATCAAAGCGTGTTCAAAGTTACTCTTACTTCAGTTCACTTCCTGTATCCCACCCTACCCCTTTTTTCCAAAGCTATGACCAGCTAAAAGACAAAAAAAATGTGCGTATTTTTACATTATAATACATAACACTATTGTAGCTATATATCTAATCATTTTAATTATAACTTCCCTTTTCTCCTCTTGCAAAATTCTAGAATTAGATCTTTCTCGCCTCACTGACCACTGTGTTAAGTGTCAGCAAGGAGAACACCTACTTGAAAATTTAGCCGTGGTAAGGTTTTTAGTCACTTCTTCATGCTATGCCTCCCTGCTTTTAGGGCAGGGGTAGGCAACCTATGGCACGTGTGCCAAAGGCAGCACGCGAACTGATTTTCAGTGGCACTCACACTGCCCAAGTCCTGGCCACTGGTCCGGGGGCTCTGCATTTTAATTTAATTTTAAATGAAGCTTCTTAAACATTTTACATACCTTATTTACTTTACATACAGCAATAGTTTAGTCATATATTATAGACTTCCAGAAAGAGACCTTTTAAAAACATTAAAACGTATTACTGGCACATGAAACCTTAAATTAGAGTGAATAAATGAAGACACACCACTTCTGAAAGGTTGCCAACCCCTGTTCTAGGGTGCCTGCATAAAACAAGGGCAGTTATATTTCAGACAGTTTTGTACCTCTTGAGTTCTTTCAAATGAACTCAAACTTCAGTGCAATTTGAATTAAACAAGTTTTGCTCAGTTTCAAATGGAAGATAAAAATCAGCACAAGCTTGAGCATGTAAAAAAATTTAAAGACAGGTGAGCCACATTAATTGCAGACCAAGAGGAAAATTGGTCTTGCAATTAAAGCATTGGACTGGGACTCAAGAGTGCTGGATTCAACTCCCAGCTCTACTAAAGACTTCCTGTAAGACCTTGGGAAAGTCTCTTAATATCTCAGTTTCTCTTCTGTGAAATGGGGACCTTGTCATTCCCCCCCCACACTGATTTGTCTACTTATACTGTAAGCTCTTTGGTGCAGGGACTGTCTCTACTGTAATACAAATAAATAAATAAATAGATAGATAGATATCTGACAACAAAAATCATAGGTAAAATGGTAATGAACTGCCAAGAGAGGAAAGTTATTAGTAAATACAGTGCAGAAAAGCAGACACACTTTTTTAACTCCACTGAGACCCACAGGGCTGGGAGAGTTATCCAAAAGAATAAAACGGAAAAAAGTGATCAATATTAGGCTTTAAAAAAAGCCGATAGGGATGGGTTAGCATGTCGGTATGCAGGAGAGCTGGGTTCAGGATGAAGTTTGGGGCTTCCATTTCCCAGGCCAGCAGAGACAGGGAAATATGCTGAGTCACCCTCAAGGGAAAAGGTGGAAGCTTACTGACTTGCAGAAAGGCTCTTGGAGAGAGCAATGTGCTTTTGTTTCTGGGTTCCACATAAGGAGATAAACAACATACATAGTTCTGAGGAAAGGACAGAGAAAAAGAGGGAAAGGGGAAACGATGAAAATCAAACAAGCTTGGAAGAAAATAAACAAATAAACAAACAAATGCCCACTCCCTTCCATCCAAACCGTAGATCATCTGGAATAAGAGGGGAAAGCAGGTTTTCCATTCAGAGATACAGAACTTATGTTAACAATCTTATCACTTCATGTTGCATGGAGTTTTTAAATTCCAGGGAGATAATTAAAGGCACTCTGAGATATTTTTCTTTGTACAGTTTAGAATTACACCGCTACCTCGATATAACGCCACCCGATATAACATGAAATTGGATATAACGCGGTAAAGCAGTGCTCCAGGGGGGAGGAGGGGAGCAGGGCTGTGCACTCCGGTGGATCAAAGCAAGTTCGATATAACACAGTTTCACCTATAACGCGGTAAGAATTTTTGGCTCCCAAGGACAGCATTATATTGAGGTAGAGATGTACGTGCAAGAGTTAAAATAAAATCAATTCAGATGAGCCTGTTGAAGTAAGCAGTAAATTCATTTGCCATCTTTACATGTTTTTTTCCAAGTAGCAAATCTGATAAAAAGAAACCTCATTCGTGTACAAACATAATTTGTTGTCAGTAGGAACAGAAACGTTCAGATTTTTGGTTCATGGACCCCCAGCATCAACAGTAAACAGTATAAAATTTTCAAGGACGTTGTGGGTGTTCAAACAATCTTATGAATGTGGGGTTCAAGGCTTTCTCCAACTATGCTGTGCTCTTGGCTACAGAATTGCCATTACATAATCAAAGATATTGTATAATTTTGCAACTCTCAAATAACAAGTGGAAAAAAACCCCCTAATGTTTATCTTATCTATAACCTTAAATTAACATTACTAGCAAGAAGTTTCATAGTCAAGATTCTGCTGCTAAGTGCATTCTGCCTCTAACGCTTAGTAGTCTAAGTAGCTTTCTTGGAGGGTGAGAAGATCTATATGGTGGTGAACTCCAAATCCGTTAAAGATTTTGTAGACTGGACCTAGCACTCTGAATGCTTAAAAAGTAAATGCCCACTTCTTCCTAAACTATTTTACCTGCCACGGTTGTAAGTAAAACTAAGATTATTAGAACTGAAAAGATCAGAGGGAAAAACAAAACCCTTATTTCTGAATTATGTTAGTTTGTGTCTGTATGAGTCAATTCCATTGCTCCCCCCAAATAGTCAGCCAGCCCCGTTTGTGTAAAACAACAGGAAAATGTGGTGGTAAAACCAAAAAAAACACTGGCAGTGGGATCCAAAAGCAAGTGCAGTAGCTAAACAAAATTTAGTTTTTGCTTTTCAAACTGACTACACTTCAAATTGTCTGTGCCCCTCTAACATTCTCTAAAAACCCGTGAACATTAAAAATAAAATGTTGAATACAACAGCACATACAGTACTAAATGAATGTCATTTAACCAAACCACTTAGGAGGTGCTGAAAGAACAAAAAGATTCAAAATATTCTATGCTTTATTTTTTATGCTGCAGATATATTATTACTGATTCGTAATAATACTAGTGCTGTTCTAGTACATTCATCAGCCATAACCTCTGGTACCACCAAGCAGTTGCTTGCATCCATAACACTGCTGAGGGGACATATTGGCAACGACTGCATCAAGAAGGTCAAGCACTCTGGATATGTCCTACTGCATCGGATATAATGTAACTCAAAAACCAAACTATTAATCCAGGAGAATTGTTCTAACGGTAGAGAATACACAAACAGAGGTTCTAACATGAAATATACTTGCCAACTAATTACAGTAAATTGCAATGGAAAAACCAAGACTGTTACAAGATTAAGACAGGTGTAGCATAATCACATGACTGGGAGACAGGAACTCCTGAGTTCTAATACAGGATCTGACAGTGACTTTGGCTGTATCACTCAACAATGCTTCAGTTTTCATCTCAATGAAATGGAGACAATGCTTACCAATCCCAAAGAATACTGCAAGGATTAGAAGAGGTTTATAATATGCTGTGAATGTGAAAAATATTTTAAGCATTTGGTACGTAGTATTATAAGCACAGCCCCTTAAACAGAATTGTCATAGCTCATGAACATTCTTCTTACAGTTCATATTCATATATATAAGAAAGGAAAGTCAAACAATTCAAACGATATTAAAGAGAGGAGTCATCACCGTCCATCTGTTCACTCTGAACATGGTTATACCAGGAAGACAAGTTAGCACTAATCAGGGAAACCCTCACATAGTACTCCTCCAGAAGTTTATGGTGTATTGTTGGTCACTCTGCAAAAGAATCTTCTGTATAAAGCACAATTCTCCTCAGTTTGGACTACTTGAAACAACAAGCAAAAGCAATAAGGCATCAAAACCTTTTTACTAAAGGGTACTTCAGTGATATGATGTCAGAACAAGAATAATTGTTACTGTAGTCTTCATATCTGTTGGGAAATCCAGAATAATTCCTTCTTAAATGTAGAGCTAAAAGACTAAAGCCTTCCAGTTTCAGTCTAAGGCTAAAAGAAGTCTTTTGTAGGATGAAAACAAGTAATAATAAATAGTTTTGTGGATTAAAACAGGCATTTAACCAAAACACACTGATCCCATACAGATTTTCATTTTGGTGCAGTGAAAATCAAAGGCTGTTGTGATGTCATGAAGAGAACTAGCTAGGACTTGAACACACACAACACAAATGAACCTTCAAAGTGGCTTGTATAAACCCTCAATCTAAACAAAAGCAATATTTTTTCAGGGAAGCCTCTCCAATCCCCCTCCTGTTCAAACAGTAGTAATAGTTCTTCAGAGAAGTCATGGGAGCATAAATAGAAACTGTCTGGATAAGCTAGTGGCAGACACCATATCACACTAGTGGTGACAGTAGAACTCATTCTGTCTCAATAACCACATATAAAGGATTTTACATTAAAGTTATCCTGCTCGTCTAGAGTTGACTGTATGCTGGCATTAAAAGCTGCAACTTTTCCACTCTTTTAATGACGACAGTACGCTGATCACAGTGTATAATCCCCTTTTCTGCTGTTAGCACACCAGATACAAGAAAAACCTCCATATCATGCGTTATGGGCAGAAAAGAATCTGTGATCTGCTCCCTCCCTTACGCACCCTATTTTCAAATCAAACCAATAACTTGGAAAGTGTGGGAAGACAGAGGTTGAGATTAATGTTCCTTCATGCTTTTTAGCTTCATAAAGCTCCTTTTAAAACATTCAGGAAAATACTGTGGTAACTGACATGAAATGACAATAATCTGTCACTATTTCACATTTCCCACGAGACTGATTCAAATTGTTATTTATGAACCTTATACTTCAGTGGTCACTTTGATGACTAAACCATAAATTAGCATGTAAATTTGATTTCACAGTAACAACAAATTGTCACCAAGCTGGGATATTATTTAATTTCTATCGACATGCAATGAAAAAGTCAGCAACACCAGATGTGCTATATTATAATAAATCCTCAAGCTTACAAAAATGCACACAACATCTAATATTTGCTTCATTGCTTTTGTGTTTAAAAACTTAAAACAATTTATATATGTTTTAGGGTTGGTTTTAAATATAAACCCATTATTTTATGTCAGTTCACACAATTAAATTGTTCAATTAAAATAAGACCAAAAATAAACAATCAAGATATTAGAGAAATGTGAGTCACGCAAAAATTGTGTTTTTCATGGAACAGATGATTGTAAGTGCAACACAGAATGGAAGAGACGCTAGGTCTCTTGTACTTTCACCCTAATTTACATGTGTGCTTTAGGACAAGGCAGAGACTTGTTTCATAATATTTAGAGCTTGCTTTATAGATGAAGTGTTGCCAGCACTGAAGTATATAATTTGTTCCACAAACGGACACTGACAATTACTTTGGCTTATTTAGAAATACATTTTTCATTTGGTATAGAGACTAATTCAGCTTCAGTTATTCCAAATATCAACATTCAAAGCCCCCCAAAGCGCAGACATCTCTGAATTTCACTTGCTAAACTCATTTCCTTCTATTAGATAATGTTTTTAAAGAGAAGCCTCACCACATACCATCTGCTATTATTTTTACTCCAATAAAAATATATCTATATATAGATACATATACACCATTTGACAGTCAGATTTAGAGAGATTCTATCTTGTCTGAAAGAAGAAAAAATCTAAAAGGGTGACTAAAGAAATGCTTAGATAAAATTAACACTTTCAAATTAGTGATAATATTCCATATCTGACAAAAATTTTCCCTTCCATTTCTACAAAATCCCCTGCTTTTAAAATATATTTTCCCCTGAAATTTTACAAAGAGTGATCTCAAAATGCAATCGAATTACAGACTTTTTCTAAACCAGGAGGCTTGCTTGGAACATGAAAGAAACCCCTTAGAGAATAAAAGCTCTTAAAAGCTATAGACTTAGCAACTGACTTAGGTCTTCCCATAGCAAATGTAAAGGTGAAGATAGTCAAGACAAATTAAAGAACAAAACTGAGAAACAGACAAATGGTTCTGTAGAAGAGAAGAATATAGATCTCTAAATGATCTTGCTGATTTACAATGCATTTAAATTATGTGTATCAAACCATTACAAATTAAGAATATAAAGAGGGAGATTTTCAAATGTGAAAATCCAAGTTGAAAATCAGTGGGAATTGAGTGCCAATGTTTAAAGCTACGATTTAGTCGCAGAAGTCACTGCCCGCGGACTAATGGAGCTGCGGGGTACCCCTGCCGCCTCTGGCAGCCTGTGGAGCTCCAAGCTGCTGTAGGCGGCAGGGTACTCTGCAGCCCCAGTGTAGCTGCCCTGCTTCAGGCAGTGTGGGGACCTACAGATTCCCCATTTTGTCAGGGATATTTTTAGTAAAAGTCACGGACAGGTCATGGCTTCTGTGAATTTTTCTTTTTTGCCTGTGGCCTATCCGAGACTTTTACTAAAAATATCCCTGACAAAATCTTAGCCTTACCTATGTGCCATCTGTGCCTTTGGAAATTTCACCCTATAGGTGGAACTGTGTCTTTATATGCCTGAGCCATTTTCACTGGAATTTGCATGTTCATAGCTGAAGGCAAAATATGGCCCTAGAGGATTATTTCTAGATTGACAATTCTGAGATTACCTCTTATTAAATTCATTTTTTGTGAATACTTCAGAGCAACAAGGTGAACAAAATTAATGGATTAAAATGGTTTTGCTGATGTCATGTTTTGAGTAAACTTTAAACACCTATGTTTTCATAGATCCAAACTAAGTCTGGATGTTCGTGTTGTGACAATGTCACCTAAAAAATATAACAACTGTATTTGCTAGTGGCTACCAGGTCTCTATTATTTTATAAATAGGAACCAAAAGAGATAGTGAGAATGTAGAACAGAGATTAACCTAACTTTCCAATGTTATCTCCCTGATCCTTAATTTTTTTTTAAGGCTAGGCATCAAAACAACAAAAGCACACATTTGAAGGCCTAATCAATTGTGTGTGTTCTTTCATCAGCAAGGTTACAAAAAGTGCTTTTTTATCTTTCCCCACCATGTCAACTGACAAGAAACAAGACCCAAGACCCAAATCTGCAAAGTTCCATTGAGATTTTGGAGGACTGGTCACATAAATATTATATGGTTGAAGTACAGGACTCAGAATAAGGAGAGATGGGTTTTATTCCAAGCTCTGTCACAGACATACTGTGATAGCTTGGACCAAATCATGAAGGCCTGGGCTACAGTAGCGCGCGTGCGTGTGTGTGTGTGTGTTTCAAACTAAGATACGCAACTTCTGAAGTTGAAGTATCTTAGTTTGACTTCCCTGGCCGTCCTCACGGAGGCGAACTAACTGCCATGGCTCCCCCGTTGACTCTGATTACTCCTCTTGCCAAGGTGGAGTACAGGCGTTGATTCGCAGATTGATTCATCGTGTTCAGACGAGATGCGATAAATCGATCCCCAAGACATCGAACACTACCCGCTGATCCGGCGGGTAGTATAGACGCACTCTTAGGAACAAATTTCCCAAGCATGGCCTCTAAACAGAATTGCCTCAATTTGAGGATATTTAACTTGACACAGGCAGGACCTGAGCACCAACAGTTCCATTTAGGTTAATGAGACCAGTGAAAGCTGGGTCATAGATGTGTCAAGTTGGATACCTAAACGTTAAGGCATCCAAAATTAGAAGACACTTTTGAATCTGAACTAGTTGCGGCTTGCTGGCGCCAAACAGCAGGTCATATGAGTGGGACACCATTCCCCCCACCTCATGCTTTTAAAGACCAAACCTTCTTTCAACAAATAATATTAGAGATATTCTTCTGTTGTTATTAAATGGTTAATGGTTGACTCCACTTAGCAAGCCGTCTTTCCAGCTTTTTAATTTAGAGCTGTCCTTTGGACCCATAAAGCCCACAGCCTCAGACCCTCCCTGACGTGGGAGAAATAAATTTGAAGAACAATCTCAGCTTTTGCTTGAAATAAAAATCTTTCTAGCCTCTTTCCTTGCAAAGAAAGCCTACAAAATGTAAACAAATGTAAAACAGTCATGAAGACTGAAAATAAATGGCAAGCTAGGCTCCAATTCTGAAGTAAGAGGCTAGGGGGAACTTAAAGATAAAACTTCTTAACATACATTATGTATAAAATTGATCAGTTAAGTTTTGTGTGTGTTCCAAAGAATCCTCTCGTTACCCTCCTTAGTCCGGTGCACAGTGGTGTGAACACACTGGACACGAATCAATGATATCCGGGGTGCAAACAGGCAAAACATATTTTCACGAACTTATTAAAAAATGTTAAAGCTGAATATGCTTCTGCTTCAACACCCTACTGGAGTGTGCCTCAAATTCCGCAAAAACAGAATAAAGGAAGCTTAAGCTACTGGCACTCCCCTGAGCATATTAACATGCCAGTGGGATGAAGAAGGGATGAGGAGATGGACATAGAGCAAGAGAAAACACAACAAAGCAAAGACAAACACATGGCAGCAGACGACTGAAGAGCAGAAAAAAGAGGGACAGCAAAGGATTTTAGAGAACAGTATGCAGAATAATAAGTGCTAATGGGACTCACGCTTAAATCCTTCCGGTCAAGGAGAACTGAATACTGTGCCAGTCACTCACTCCCTCATTCTACCTCCCCTCCATTTGTGAACAATAATACTTGTACAGGATCTCTCTTCCCCTTCCTTAAACTGGCATGGGACTTACACCCTTAGGGGAGAATATGTCATTCAGCATTTTACAATTCTTAAGTAAAATATATGAACTAAAGTATGCTTACCTGCCGATGAATAATCTCTAGGTTTGTTCTTGCTTTATTCACTAGCGTTTGTATCTCTTCTGAATCCTTTAAATGTTTGTTTTCTCTGAAGGCATCTCTTATCCTTCTGATTGCATATGTTCTAGACATTATTAAAAAAAAGCATCCGTAAGTGTTCTGACATCAAAACGATTTTTAAAGTGTTTGGCTACTGCAGTAAATGCTGTTGAGGATATTTACAAACAGTTGTACCCGCTAATCGTCCATTTATTTGCTTCAAACTTTATATTCTCTCTCTGTTCAGGTTAAATCCTATCATGCCCTAGTAAATACTATAAAGCAGTGGTGAGGGCCTTGAACTGTAGAACCAGCTTTACTAAAACTTAATGTGGAAGAACTTTGTGCCTCATATACTTCAATTTTCTTCATGTGCACATGTATAAACATTTCTCTATGCCAACAGACTGGGAATATTATTGTAGATTATAAACATATGGTGGAATCACAAATAAACTGTAGAATTACTCTTCTATACACTCTTACCTAATGTGTGGAAAGAAAGATGGTGGTTTCACCACTATAAACAGAATCATTAACAATACCAAGAGAAACACAGAAAGTTCCCATGTTGTCTAAACTTCCTTCACCAAGGCATTTTTTTTTTAAATAAAATTAAATACAACTATCTGGAGGGTCTTATTACATGCTCTCTGTTTACTGTTTTTTAATACCAAAGGTCTCCTTGTAACAATGCAAATAGCCACAAGAAAAGTCCAATCATTATTGCTCTGCCTGTTACTGCTATTAAGATGCAACACTGCTTGGCACTACAAAGAAAAAGCCTGAAGTAGCACAATCCCACTACTTCTGCTGGATGCTAGTTATGAGTGCTACTGAATAGTTGCTCCAAGGAAATCCCTTTGTTTGGCTCATAGTGAGTTGCAGACTGACTACTAATTATCATTGATTCTCAGCACAGAGTAGTTATGAGTGCTACTGAGCACAAGGATATTTCAATCATCTCTCTTCTTGTCACATGAACCACAAGAGTGATTTGAATTAGTGCACTGATTCTTGTTCCGAGCATTCCAAGGGTCATCAGACAGAATGCTAGCCACTGCATACATCAAGGGGAGTATTGGGGGGCAAAAGACATATCTGGCTTTAAGATTAAGCTTGATAAGTTTATGGAAGGGATGGTATGATGGGATAGCCTAATTTTGGCAATTGATCTTTGGTTATCAGCAGATAAGTATGCCCATAAGTATACTGCAGAGAATTCTTTTATGAATGCTGGCTGGTGAGTCTTGCCCACATGCTCAGGGTTTAGCTGATGGCCATATTTGGGGTCGGGAGGGAATTTTCCTCCGGGGCAGATTGGCAGAGGCCCTGGAGGTTTTTCGCCTTCCTCTGCAGCGTGGGGCATGGGTCACTTGCTGGTGGATTCTCTGCAGCTTGAGGTCTTCAAACCACTATTTGAAGACTTCAATAACTCGGACATAGGTTAGGAGTTTGTTATAGAAGTGGATGGGTAGGGTTCTGTGGCCTGCTTTGTGCAGGGAGTCAGACTAGATGATCACATTGGTCCCTTCTGATCCTAGAATCTATGAGTCTATAATTTGTAACCTGGAAGTCACCAAAGGAGAGCTGTTGAATCAGCCATTCAAAAAGGTGCTTTATTTTTTTCAATGTGCATTTTGTTTTTCACTGGAGGAACGTGCCCCTAGTCCCACTGACAGGTGGGAAAGAGGATGTGGCCCCTGCCTCCCAAGAAAAGTGTCCAAAACTTTAGGTCTCAAGGACCATTAGAAACAGATTAGAATTTTCTCTCCTTATTTAAAAGCCAACAAATAATCTTTGTACAGTATGCAATAAATCCCTTTAGAAACACGAGATGGATTTAATTTTTGTTAAAAGACACTCCCAACTGACCACTAGATATTTTTATAAGAGGCCAGCTTATAAAGGTATTTGGTGCATGCTGATCCTTTTCAGATATCTTTGTAATGCACACCATTACTATCCGCATTTAAAATGCCTCACACCAATAAACACATTTATCTCAAACTTAAACATTTTGCACAGAAAGAATAAAACAATGAAAACCACTCCAATAGCTTACTATTTTCAAAGATTACTTTTCACCTCATACAAAAGTGAAATGCAAGCTTCAGGTCCAGCATGAAACTGTTGGAAATCTTATCACTAACCCCTCCCCCCACCCCATATATATATAGAGAGAGAAAAAGCAAAGAGAATATACTTAAGAAAAAAGATTAACAACCTGCTTCACTACCATACCATTAGATGGTGCCATCGAGCTCTTAACGCAGTTTCCATGAGGTAAGTGACATATTTTTGTAAGAGCTCATAAATAACACATTTCAATCACAGGAACCAGGGGTCTTATGGAGTGCTACCCTGCTGCCACAAACCAGCAGATGGTGTGTGCTTTTAATTAGGGCCTGTTCACCTATAATGTGACATGGATGTGTGTGTAGTTAATAGAATTTATTAAATATGGAAGCTCATTCTTATTTGCAGCTGGTGTCCTAGCAAGATTTTGAGGGGAAGCTGCTTAGTTATTCTGAGGCAGACATAACCAAAAAATGTTGAGATTTAGTTTAATTTTGTTGCTTGATAATGAATGACTGAATAAGGAAAATGCTCTTCATCCAGGGTGCATGTGTGTTTAAATATACTCGATTTCTTAAAAGGAAAACAAAATATTCAGTGGTTTTCTGGGAATGTTTTTTTCCTGGAAGATATATAATCCTAACATACACTTTCTATTTTTTTTAAAAACTGGTGTTCGTTATCCAGCTTTATTCTGCAAACACTCATGTGAGTGACTCTACCAAGGTGAGTAGGCCCCAATGATTTTAATGGGACTAATCACATGTATGTCTGTCAGTTTGGCCCCAGATTGCTTTTGCTTTTTTATATGTATGATGGATTCATTATCCATTTTCTAGTTTTTCACTCAATACACCAAACACAGTTGTTTAGAAAGAAAATTGATGTATTTAAGAACTGGCACAACCGTTCACATTTACTGTCTAAACACTGTGTATGGCAAGAAACAAACATGTATGGGCAGCAGACTCAGGGTCATCCTTACCCATACGCAAAGTACGCAGCTGTGTAGGGGACAGGAAACTTGGGAGTACCAAATTTCCTGGTGCCCTGCGCAGCTGCGTGCTGCTCCAGCCCTTCCCCCGCCTCTTCCCCAGGCCTCCCACCCCTACCCCCCAAGCCATCCTCACCCCCTGTGGAGGCCTGCCCTGCCCCCCTCCCTGCAGGGGGGCTGCTTAGGGCCCCTGAATAGGTAGGGGTGGCCCTGAGCAGACTTGACTCAATGATTACACAGTGTTATCTTTTCCTTCTCAAATTTCTATCAGCCTGTAAATCTGTTAGCCGCCATTTTATATCCCAGTCCTGCAAAGACTTATGGACATGCTTAACTGTAAGCATGTCAGTAGTTTCAATTAATAAACTGGACTATTCACGTGCTTAAAATTAAACATGTACTTAAGTATTTGCAAAATTGGGGCCTAACCTAAATGTGCAAATACCTGTAGTAGGAAGACAAAATTTTGCAATTTACTGTTATTAAAACTTTCTATACATCCTTGGATAGAAAGTGCTATATCTCAGTGCACTCTACAAAAATTAGTTAGCTTCACAATACCTCTGTAAGGCACTAGGGAAACAGAAGCAGAAGTGACTTGCCTTAAGTCACACATGAAGTCTGTGGCAAAGCCAGGTACAGAACCTGTATCTCTTAACATCCAATCCTGTATGTTAACTGTAACTCACCCTTTCTTTCTTTTTGGGAGGTATAAGGTAAACATCGTCTCCATACCCAACCTAGTCTACTCTTCCAAGATTTGTGTTTAAAAAAAAAAAACTAAAACGTTAACATATATTTTAGCCCTTCTCAATGTAACATCTTCTACAAAAGATAAAAACTGATTGTTTTGTACAGCCTCAGTTCTGAATCTTTATCCTCTTCTCAGGCTTCTAGGGCTTAACAATGCTCATACAAAAATCCACCAGTAAGACTATGGCTGCAGTACCTCTGCAGGTCTCTGAACAACTGAGTCCTCTTAAAATTATAGCAACACACATACTGTACATAGCAAGAAACAAGAATATGCAGAAACATGGATAGCATATACCCTCTCTTGCACACACTTGTTTTTCTCTTGAGAATAGTTGCTCCAAGGAAATCCCTTTGTTTGGCTCATAGTGAGTTGCAGACTGACTACTAATTATCATTGATTCTCAGCACAGCACAAATTCATCAGGAATCTCATTTGGTACAGGATTTACAAGTGAGAGTGTATAGTATCTGTATATCCTTTAATAAATAATAATAAAAATAAACTCATTCGGGCAGAATAGTTATTTGCAGATATAACATCTTACACCTTTTGCTCCTGTTGATTCAAATGGGTCTTGCAGTATGTGCTACATTGTCAGCCTGAGCAAGCAGGTTTCAGAAATGATAGAGTTACTGCAACAAAAATAGCAAGCTAACTGCAGTGCAATCTCTTGTATTAAAATTATCATAATAGGCATTTGAAACCATTATAACAAATTAATGCAAAAGGCCAGAAGAACAAGAAACAAAAAATGGGGGTGGAGGTGTGTGTGTGAAGGGGAGGAAGGCAGAATTTGTCCACAGCAACTGCTGAGAGTCTCTTCTAGGTAACAAGTATCAGAGGGGTAGCCGTGTTAGTCTGGATCTGTAAAAGCAACAAAGAATCCTGTGGCACCTTATAGACTAACAGACGTTTTGGAGCATGAGCTTTCGTGGGTGAATACCTTGCATCTGAGGAAGTGGGTATTCACCCACGAAAGCTCATGCTCCAAAACGTCTGTTAGTCTATAAGGTGCCACAGGATTCTTTGCTGCTCTTCTAGGTAAATTACACAAGGACAGAATTATAACTCTCTTGGAATATTTTTAAACTAATATTATTAATGAAAATACCATCTAAGTTCTCCGGTCAACATAACACTGTCTACGGAGGGTGGCGGGTGAGGGGGGGAAAAGGCTGGTATATCTATGTTGCTCAGGGGTATGCATTTTTACACCCGTGAGCAATGTAGTTACACTTACATAACTTTGCAGTGTAGACCAGGGCAAAGACAGCTTCATATGAAGCAGAAATCTACCCCCTTTTTTTTTTTTTTTTGCCTTTCAAATTGTTTCCGAGCAATCATCATGCTGACCTTCCAGTTCTTGTACTTAGGCACCACTGAAAACTCCAATATTGCAAAGTGCAATTCAACATCTGAGATTATCCAAATCCATTCTGATTAAAAGTTCAGTCTGCAGACACTTTGTTACAAAATGAGATTTTTCACAATATAAACCAATTTAGCAGAATAAAAGGGCACATTTCTTGATCCTTAGTTTCAAAGAACTGAAGCATCCCGATCCAGACTTGCTTTTATTATTGGGTTTCTTTTACTTATGCAAAGCAGCAGTGTCTGAAACTATTTTTTTTAAAAAGTCACATCAAACAATTGAAGAAAGAACGGCTTGCTTATTTCTATGGTGTTCAATTGTCAAACTGTGTGGAGTGGTTCATGACTGTCAAGAAGCAGGGCAGAGACTCGAAACTGGTGTGTGTTCTAGAATTAAATTTCACCAACCCACTAACAAGTGTGAACTCCTAAAGCACTATAGCAGTCTTACCATGGAGTCAGACAGTTCCTTTGGGCATTCCAGTCTATCTTGCCACCCAGGCAAGCTGAACTTAGTAATAGCTGCTTGCTAAACACAAAAAATCACATAAGACTGAGATTGCTTCCAGTCCCAAAAGATCAGTCACTTATCTCAGGTCAATTTGTACCTTAGATCTCTCACCAAAGACAATGCTTGTAGCCAATCCTGTAATGAGTAAGTTTCATAGAGCTGAAGAAGAGCTCTATGCAAGTTTGAAAGCTTTTCTCTCTCTCTCCCCAACAAAAGTTGGTTCAATAAAAGATATTACCTCACCCACCCTGTCTCTCTAATATCCTGGGACCAAGACAGCTACAAAACACTGCATACAGAAAACAGCCAGCTCAGTCTATCTAAAAAGCCAGCATAGTCTGTTAAGAAAGCCAGTTTAACTGGGCCGGGAAGGACAGGGCAAAGACATGGTGGCAAGTGCCAACATAAAAACTCAAAAACCATACATCCTTGTTGCTGCTGGTGTACCAGAGAAATGGGAGCATGGTCAAGACGGGGTACGCTGATCTTCGGCTGCATTTTCAGCCCCCAGGGTCTTTCTGGGATGTCCTTTATGGTCAGATTTTTAAAGTTCTGATTTTTGCCCATGCCCTCCAGAAATATTAAGCCTGATGCTTTGGGGAGCAATGCTGCCTTACTACTCACACTGTTGTTCTTTGCCTGGTTACTGCTTGTAATTTTATTATGTTTGTACCTTTGGGAAACTCATTCCCTCCTCCCCCTCCTTGGGCTACTTATTCTCCAGGAGCAAATCTCCACTACAGATGGCCAATTTAGAAGAGCTGGTTGGAAAATATCAATTATTTTTTGTGGAAAATTTCAAACTTTTTTGTTTTTGTTTTCAAAATTTCCTGCATAAAAGGTTTGTTTTTGAAGTAAAACAAACAAACAAGTTTTCAGTTAAAACATTTCAATCAGCTCTAATGCTCACAGAAGGGAAAAATTACATAACTTCAATGCAGAATTAGAAGGTATTTTCATGCAGAAATTTCAGGCATTCACTTCCCCTCACGGTTTGCTGGGGAGCCCTTCAGAGAGAGCATTTATCACACATCTTGATGATTATTGTTCTGCCTTTCTGAGGCATTCATTTGTCAACCATTCTGTTTTCCTGGGGATGTCTCCTGCCATATCAGGAACTGATTGGAAGGTTATGCACTGGGGTACTGCATAACTACCAGAATTCATGCTCTTATCTCACACCACTAACTAAAAATAACCTTCAGAGCTTGGAAAGTTGCACCAAGATGTCAGGACCAAGCAATGAGACTTATGAAAAAAGATTTCTTCAGAGAAGCAGAATTACAACATATGTAATTTTTCCTTAACCACTTCCATATAGCTCTTTGAGATCCTTGACAAAGAGTTATTATATAAGTGACAAGTATTTACTAACAAACAACCACCAGCAGTAGCAGTAGCGGAAACTCAATCTGCACTTCCAGGAACGGGAAAAAGTAGGAGACTATGAAAGCAATTATCAGGTAATTTTTCAGTGTCTTATTGAAATCATTTTATCATCCAAGTGTAGCACAATTTTAACATCTACTTTACTGCAGATATTGTCTGGAATTGTCCAACACATACAGTTATTTGGTGATCACAATAAAAATGTGTATTAAATGTAGTCACTGTGCGCTATCCTGCATGCACACCTTCCCTGAACCACCTTCTGCGATCTCTGCTTATCTGCATCTGTCATGCAATTAACATCCAATTAAACCAAAAGTATGATGTAGATGGTTAATAATTTCAGTACAGAGATTTGAGGCCAAAGGCACTGCAGCTGCGTGGTTACTCAAGGTGTTAATCAGGTAGCAGCTGCACTTGTAGAAAGCATCGAAGGTGGTTGGGGTTAAAGTGGAAAACAGTTCCCGTGCAAATGCATTTCAAGATACAGTGTCATAGGCAATGGGCACTAGCTACAAGCTTTCAAATCTTGGACAGTACTGGCCAAAAACAGTAGTAAATATAATAGTTTTCTCTTAACGCACACAAATTTACCTTAAAACTAACTTTTAAAACTTCTGCTTTTCTTATTCTCTAAAATGCAGCTCAAGTGTCCTTCAATTTTATTGTGTGTCAATTCCTCCCAAAATAGCAGCTTCCAAGGAGTGAAGTCTGAACCATTGCCTGCTACAGAAATACTGAAACTGCAACAGGTATAGATCAGAAAATAATTGCTGTTCTGGGATTCAGATATTCTTACTAGAAAATACTTATGCGAGGTCAAATTTACATAGATAAAATCACTGCAGTTTTTCTTTAAGCCTTAGTTACAAAAGATAAAAACTATTTGTTAAAATGGAGTGCAAAAAATAAGTTGAAAACACTGTGCATAGGCACACTTGTTTTTACTACACAGCACTTTCTCTTCAAAATAATTCTGGCCAAGTAATAATGTTAGAGCAGGGGTCAGCAACCGATGGCACGTGAGCCAATTTTTAAAGGCACGCGGCTGCCTGCTGAGACTTCGCGTGCCATTAAAAATCCTGCCGACACGGCAAGCTGCAGGGTCTGCGGTTCGAGGCCAGAGTGCCGGCCCGAGCACAGCAAGCCTCCGCTGCCCCACCCGCCTTCCCCTAGAGCCCTGATGCTGCGCACGCAGAGCTCTGGGGGCTGAGGCTAGGCGCCTCCGCAGGGCAGCGTTTGGCTCCGTGGGGAGGGAAAGACGCACCCCGCTCATCTGGAGCCCTGCTGCCGCGTGCACAGCACTCTGAGGAGCAGGGCAGGGCAGGGCTACGTGCACGGGGGCGGCGGCGGCAGGGCTCCAGATGAGCGGGGAGCCTCATGGTAAGGGGACCGGGGGGGGGGGGGGCGGGGGGTTGGGTAAGGGCTGGGGGCAGTCAAGGGACAGGGAGAAGGGTGGGTAGGATCCCAGGGGGTGGTTAGGGTTGGGGGTCTCTGATGGGGGAGGTCAGGGAGCAGGGGGGTTGGATGGGGCATGGGAGTCCCGGGGTCTGTTTGAGGGGTGGATAGGGGTCAGGGCAGTCAGGGGACTGGGAGCAAGGAGGGTCCTGGGGGAGCAGTTAGGGTGTGGGGGGTCTCTGGAGGGGGTGGTCAGGAGACAAGGAGCTGTGGGGGATTGGATGAGTCGGGATTTCTGGGGAATCCTGTCAGGAGGCAGGGGTGTGGAGAGGAGTTGGAGCAGGCAGGGAGCAAGGCGGGGGGTTGTATGAGTCCAGAGTTCTGGGGGCCCTGTCAGGGGGTGGGGAGCGGTTAGATAGGGGGTCTATCTGGGTGCAGGGGTGTGGATAAGTGTTGGGGCAGTCAGGGGACAGGTAGCAGGTACGGTTCTAGGGGGTCAGTCAGGGGATAAGGGGCAGGGGTCCCAGGAGGGGGTAGTCGGGACAAGGAGTCGGGGGGTTGGGGGTTCTGGGGGGGGGCAGTCACTCAACCCTCTGCCTTGAGCCCTGACCCCCCCCCCAGCCCTCTGCCCTGAGCCCTGCACCTCCACACACCCCCAGGTGCCTGCCCTGAGCCCTGTACCACCCAGCCCTCTGTTGACTCTTTCACACACCCCAATGACCCCAGCCCTGACTGGCACCCCCACACATACCCAGCCCCCCTACCCTGACACCTGCACCCCCCTCACATACCCCCAGCCCTCTGCCCTGACTCTTGCACCCCCCACATCCCCGGCCCCCCCCATATCCCCATCCCCACCCTGAGCACCAAACGGGAGCCCCTGCACCACCATTCACATTCCCACCTGCACCCCTTACACCAAATGGGAGCTGCCCAGATGTGTGCCCTCACACCCAAACCTCCTGCCCCAACCCTGAGCTCCCTCCTTCATTCTAGCTCTTGGTCAGACCCTTCACCCCCAGCCCCTGTGCTCAGTCCACTCCCACCCTCAACTCAGTGCAGAGAGAGGAAGAGAATGGGCCAGAACCAGGGAGAAGGTAGGTACCCACTGTATGTGGGCAGGGCTGGGATCCCAGACCGGCACCAGGCTGAGCGGGTCCGGCAGTTGGGATCCTGGCTGGCAGAAGCTGGAGGATGGAACTAAACTGGTGTTGTATTGTAAAATAAACAAGGTTTTCAAAATGTTTAAGAAGCTTAAACATTTTGAAACTGCCGGTCTGGGGTCCTGGCCGCTGGCCCCACACAGCCCGCTGCTGCTCTGGGGTTCTGCTGCCAGACCCTTCCTAGCTGGGGTCCCAGCCACAGGTCTC
Source organism: Gopherus flavomarginatus (assembly GCF_025201925.1). NCBI lineage: Eukaryota > Metazoa > Chordata > Testudines > Testudinidae > Gopherus > Gopherus flavomarginatus. The sequence goes on from NC_066618.1 coordinate 179,203,269, forward strand.
ACTCAGCCCACTGCCGGCCTAGATGAACAGAACCCCAGACCAGCAGCGGGCTGAGCGGGCCGGTGGCGTAAGATCAAAATTTTAATTTAATTTTAAATTAAGCTTCTTAAACATTTTGAAAACCTTGTTTATTTTACAATACAACACTAGTTTAGTTATATAATATATAGACTTGTAGAGAGAAACCTTCTAAAAAACATTAAAATGTATGACCGGCATGCAAAACTTTAAATTAGAGTGAATAAATGAAGACTCGTCACACCACTTCTGAAAGGTTGTGGACCCCTGTGTTAGAGAGTCTCAACATTTTGCATTTATCAATACCCAAAACATGCTAATGGTTTAAGTCACCTACCAAAGGAGGCCTTATAAATGTGCTGACATTTCCCCATATCTATTATTGTGAACAAAAATAATGTCTTAATGGAGCATATCACAGTTATAAGCCAACAGACTGCTAAAGATAATGGCACAGCTATTACAGATTGTTATTTAGGATGATCCAAAACACTGGGGCAGAAGCAGTAAACTGTGATACAGAATCCGAACAAACAAAAGAGACAGATCACATGGGAAGAGGCCTGAAGGTTAGAGAGTACTGAAGGCTTCATCAATATAAGAAAAAAGAGAGGACAAAATTACATTTTTCTATCAACTAAAGTTGTGGTGAAAAGACGGTTACTCACCTTTGTAACTGTTGTTCTTCGAGATGTGTTGCTCACATCCATTCCAGTTAGGTGTGCGCGCCGCGCGTGCACGTTCGTCGGAAACTTTTTACCCTAGCAACTCCAGTGGGCCGGCAGGTCGCCCCCTGGAGTGGCGCCGCCATGGCGCCCAATATATATCCCTGCCGGCCCACCCGCTCCTCGGTTCCTTCTTGCCGGCTACTCCGACAGTGGGGAAGGAGGGCGGGTGTGGAATGGATGTGAGCAACACAACTCGAAGAACAACAGTTACAAAGGTGAGTAACCGTCTTTTCTTCTTCGAGTGATTGCTCACATCCATTCCAGTTAGGTGAATCCCAAGCCATACCTAGGCGGTGGGGTCGGAGTGAGAAGTCGCGGCATGGAGCACTGCAGTTCCGAAGGCCGCGTCGTCTCTTGACTGCTGGACCAGGGCGTAGTGGGAAGCAAAGGTGTGGACCGATGACCAGGTCGCTGCCCGACAGATTTCCTGGATGGGCACACGGGCGAGGAAAGCCAGCGACGACGCCTGCGCCCTGGTAGAATGCGCAGTCACACGGCCCGTAGGGACATGGGCCAAGTCATAGCAGGTCCTGATGCAGGACGTTACCCAAGAGGATAACCTCTGGGAGGAGATAGGAAGCCCTTTCATGCGGTCCGCTACTGCCACGAAAAGCTGGGGGGATTTGCGGAAGGGCTTGGTCCTCTCCACGTAGAACGCGAGAGCCCTACGGACATCAAGCGAGTGGAGCTGCTGCTCCCTGCCTGAGGAGTGAGGTTTCGGGAAAAAAACTGGGAGGAATATCTCTTGGTTGACGTGGAAGGCTGAGACCACCTTGGGGAGAAAAGCAGGGTGTGGTCTCAGCTGCACCTTGTCTTTGTGGAAGACCGTATATGGGGGGTCTACCACAAGAGCCCGGAGTTCCGACACCCTTCTAGCTGAGGTGATAGCTACTAGAAAGGCCGTCTTCCAAGAGAGGTAAAGCAGGGAGCAAGTAGCTAACGGCTCAAAGGGGGGCCCCACGAGCCGGGACAACACCAGGTTAAGATCCCAGGTTGGAGCAGGGGGACGGACGTTAGGGTATAAACGTTCCAGCCCCTTAAGGAATCTAGACACCGTCGGGTGAGAAAAAACAGAGCGACCATCCGCACCCGGGTGAAAGGTGGAGATAGCTGCCAGGTGGACTCGCAACGACGATATGGCCAGACCTTGCCCTTTGAGGGACCAAATGTAGTCTAAGATGTCGGCTACCGAAACTTCCAAAGGGCGGAGATTTCTCTCCACACACCAACAGGAGAAGCGTTTCCATTTGGCCAAATATGTCGCTCTTGTGGACGGCTTCCTGCTGCCCAAGAGCACCTCCCTCACCGGCGTGGAACAGCGCAGCTCAGAGCCAGTCAGCCACGCAGGAGCCACGCCGCTAGGTGCAGCGACTGCAGGTCCGGGTGACAGAGGGTCCCGTGTTCCTGGGTAATCAGGTCCGGATGAAGCGGCAGGGGAACTGGGTCGGCTATGGTCAGGTCCAGCAGCATGGGGTACCAGTGCTGTCTGGGCCATGCCGGGGCTACCATGATCACATGAGCCCTGTCCCTGCGCACCTTCAGAAGGACCCTGTGAACCAGAGGGAATGGGGGAAACGCATAGTACAGGTGGGTCGACCACTGGATGAGGAAGGCATCCGCTATCGACCCGGGCTCCCTGCCCTGAAAGGAGCAGAACGCTTGGCACTTCCTGTTCCCCTTGGACGCGAAGAGGTCCACCCGGGGATAACCCCACCTCCGGAAGATGGAGAGGGCGACGTCCGGGCGAAGGGACCACTCGTGTGACAGGAAGGATCTGCTCAATTGATCCGCCAGCGTGTTCTGTACTCCGGGGAGGAAGGAAGCCATGAGGTGAATGGAGTGGGCTACACAAAGGTCCCAGAGTCGTATCGCCTCGTGGCACAGGGAGGAGGATCTGGTGCCGCCCTGCTTGTTGATATAATACATGGTCGTCGTGTTGTCGGTGAACACCGCGACACAGCGACCCTGAAGCTGATGACAGAACGTTTGACAAGCAAGACGGACCGCTCTCAACTCCCGCATGTTGATGTGTAGCCCCACCTCCTCCTGGGACCACAGGCCCTGTGTCCTCAGGGTCCCTAGGTGGGCCCCCCAGCCGCGATCCGAGGCATCCGTTGTTAGGGACTCCGAGGGCTGAGGAGGGCGGAAGGGGAGACCCGCACATAACACTGACTGGTCTAGCCACCAGCCGAGGGAATCTAATACCCTCTGGGGGATTGTGATTAACATATCTAGCGGCTGTCTTGTCGGCCTGTAATGACTGATGAGCCACAACTGGAGGGGCCTCATGCGGAGCCGAGCGTAATCGGTCACAAAGGTACAAGCCGCCATGTGGCCTAACAGGGTTAGACATGTCCGCACTGACGTTAAGGGGGCTGTCCGCAGCCGTTGCACGATCGCCGACAAGGCTTGGAACCGCTGCAATGGCAGCAAGGCCCTGCCCACAGTGGCGTCCAGGACGGCCCCGATGAATTCCACCCTTTGTGTGGGAATCAGGGTGGACTTGTCCGTGTTTACCAAGAGGCCCAGAGTGGCGAACATGTCAGTGATCACGCGGACATGGCTGCAGACTTGTTGTTCCGACGTGCCCCGAATCAACCAATCGTCCAGATACGGAAACACGTGGATACGACTGCGCCGAAGCTGCGCCACAACAACTGCCATGCATTTCGTAAACACCCTCAGGGCCGTGGACAGGCCAAATGGGAGGACTGCAAATTGATAATGAAGAGGCCCCACAACGAAGCGAAGGAAACGTCTGTGATGTGGCCAGATGGCAATGTGAAAATACGCGTCCTGCATGTCGAGGGCGGCGTACCAGTCTCCTGGATCCAGGGATGGGATAATGGTCCCCAGGGATACCATGCGGAACTTCAACTTCACCAGGTACTTGTTGAGCTCTCGCAGGTCGAGGATAGGCCTGAGGCCCCCCTTGGCCTTGGGGATCAGAAAGTAGCGGGAATAAAACCCCTTGCCTTTCTCGTTCTCCGGCACCGCCTCTATAGCTCCTTTGCCGAGGAGCGTCTGCACCTCCTGTCGAAGGAATTGCTCGTGAGAGGGGTCCCTGAAGAGGGACGAGGAAGGGGGGCGGGAAGGAGGAAATGAAACAAACTGCAGGCGGTATCCCGACTGCACCGTGCTTAAGACCCAGCGGTCTGATGTTATTAGGGACCACGCTGGGAGGAAAAACGAAAGGCGGTTGGAAAACGGGGGGGAAGGATCCATTGGGGAAACTGTTACTGCGCCCTCGGGCGCACCTTCAAAATGAAGGCTTAGGTCCAGGCGGGGGCTTAGAGGAGCCTTGGTTCTGCCCCCCTTGGTTCCCCGAGTGCCTGCGCCTTCCGTTCCTGCCGCGGCGCCTGTTAAGGTCCTGCCGCTGGCGGAACTGGGAATACGGCCTGCGCTGTTGTTGTTGCTGCGGCCGGAAGGGTCTGCGTTGCGTCACGGGTGTGTGCATCCCGAGTGACCGCATGATGACTCGGTTGTCTTTCAGACTCTTGAGTCTGGGGTCTGTCTTTTCCGAGAACAAGCCCTGGCCTTCGAAAGGAAGGTCCTGTATAGTGTGCTGGAGCTCCGGCGGAAGGCCAGAAACCTGCAGCCAGGAGATGCGACGCATTGTTACGCCCGACGCGAGGGTACGGGCAGCCGAGTCTGCAGCGTCCAAAGAGGCTTGCAAGGACGTGCGTGCGACCTTCTTGCCTTCCTCCAAGATGGCCGTAAACTCTTGGCGAGCATCTTGTGGCAGCAGCTCCTTGAATTTGTCTGCTGCCACCCAGGAGTTGAAGGCGTATCTGCTCAGCAGGGCTTGCTGGTTGGAGACCCTGAGCTGCAGCGCCCCAGCCGAGTACACCTTACGGCCGAGGAGGTCCATCCGCCTGGCCTCCCTGGATTTGGGGGCTGGAGCCTCCTGGCCGTGACGCTCCTTATCGTTGACTGATTGAACCACCAGGGAACACGGAGTCGGGTGCACATGGAGGTACTCGTAGCCCTTAGAAGGAGCCATGTACTTCCTCTCGACGCCCTTCGCAGCAGGAGGAATGGAGGCCGGAGACTGCCAGATGGTGTTGGCGTTGGCCTGGATGGTCCGTATGAATGGTAGGGCGACTCTGGTGGGAGCGTCTGCCGAGAGGATGGTAACAATTGGATCCTCTATCTCCGAGACCTCCTCGGCTTGCAGACTCAGATTTTGAGCTACTCGCCTGAGGAGATCTTGGTGCGCCCTGAGGTCCAGCGGGGGGGGGGGGGGGGCGGTTGGAGGAGGTACCAGCCACCGCTTCATCCGGGGAGGAGGATGAGGAGACCCCCGGCAAGAGAGTGTCTAACGGCGGGTCTCCTTCGGCCCTCGCCTCTGCCTCAGGAGCCAAAGCGGAGTCTTGATGCTTGGACCCTTCCTCCCCATCCGGGGAGGGAGGGGGGCGAGACAACGAGGCTTCAGGTGCCCTGCGCTCCGCAGTCGCCGGCCTAGCAGGGAGCTGTTGGGGGCCCTGGGCCTGATGGTATGCCCAGGGTGTCCAGAATCCCCATTGTTGCGGGCCTTGGTCCTGCTGTGGCGGATCGCTGAACAGCGCCGCCTGCCGGTCGGTGCCCAGCGCATACCCGCTGTCCGTTTGCGAAGATACGGACGGCTGCCTAGAGGGCCATGGCGGGGCGGACCCTGGATGGTAAGGGTCTGCGCGGGCCGGCACGGACGATCTTCTCGGTACCGGGGACCGGTGCCGGGAGTCATATCGGTGCCGGGACCGGGACCGGGTTCTGTCACGGTGCCGGGATCTGGACCGGTACCGGGCGCCGCTTCGGTGCCGGGATCGGGACCTGCCACCAGCTCGGTGCCGGGAGGTCGACCGGTGCGGCGAGTAATGGCTGGATCGGCTCCTGGAATCGCGGTGCCGGTATCGGCGGCTGGAGTCCGACCGCGATCGTCTTGATGTCGACTGGCGCCGCGAGTGCGACCGGTACCGCTGAGGGGAGCGGTGCCGGGACTGCGAGCGGCGGCGGGATCTGGAGCGACCGTGACGTCGGGACCTGGATCGAGAACGTGAGTCCCGAGACGGTGCCGACATCATAGGCTTGCCTCTGGACACGAACCGCACCGGAGGTACCGGGGGTGGCAGCTGAGTGGGCTCAGTCATGGCTATGAGGTCCCGTGCCGAGGCGAAGGTCTCCGGTGTGGATGGCACCACTATCTCAACCCCAGATGTCATGGGGGAGCTTGGCGGCACCGGACTCGACGGACCCGCCGGGCCCGGAGTCGACGGTGCCGGCGGCGCCGCGGCCGATGTTGAGGCCGGGCGCTCCAGTCGGGTCTGCCTGGCCGGAGTAATAGACTTCGACGGCCTAGGCTCTGTCCCCGGTGCCGGAGAAGGTCGGTGCCGGGGAGTCTTCTCGGTGCCGGTGCGATCCGGTGCCGGCGCCGAGATCACGGCCTGCGAAGCCGCCGGGTCAAGTGCCGCCTCCATAAGGAGAGTCCGGAGCCTTTGATCCCTCTCCTTCTTTGTCCTTGGCTTAAAAGCCTTGCAGATGCGGCACTTGTCGGATCTGTGCGATTCCCCCAGGCACTTCAGGCACGCGTCGTGGGGATCGCTGGTAGGCATGGGCTTCTTGCAGGCCGCACACTGCTTGAAGCCCGGCGAACCAGGCATGAGCCTGGTGCCGGGTGCCGGGAAGGGCTAAGCCCCCGGCGAAGAACTATTTACAAACTACTTAACTTAACTACTACTATCTACACTTAACAATCTAATTAACAACTACAATAGTGCTAGAGATAAACGATAGATAACAAGGAGAGCTAGGGACGTGGAGGACAGCTATGCCGCGCTCCACAGTTCCAACGACCGACACGGCGGTAAGAAGGAACTGAGGAGCGGGTGGGCCGGCAGGGATATATATTGGGCGCCATGGCGGCGCCACTCCAGGGGGCGACCTGCCGGCCCACTGGAGTTGCTAGGGTAAAAAGTTTCCGACGAACGTGCACGCACGGCGCGCACACCTAACTGGAATGGATGTGAGCAATCACTCGAAGAAGAATAATAAGTTATGTACTGTAGAACCTCACGTATAGGAAATCCACTCTGGTGAACAATTATGAAATAAAAAGGTTTTCCAATTTTATCATGCTTTGACTTAGGGGGACGAGGCGCAGTGTGATGTACAGAGAGGATGAAACATTTACTAATTCAGAAAAGTCTCCCTTCTAAAAAAAAGACTGGTAATTTCTTCCATTTATAGTTTGAGTCTCTTTCCCTTCCCTCCCCCCCTCACTGATACCTATGGTCTTGATATACTAAAACTACTAGCTGCCAGGATCTCAGTTCATATGGGGAAAACATGAACTGGAGGGAATTTGCTCAGCTATATTTACATTCTAGAACAACATCTAGTTCAAAAACTGAAAGCCTCAGGGATAAAAAGTCAGCTGAAGATTCATTTTAAGTTACCTGAAACTTCTATTGCTAGGTCAGATATCAGTGCAGACTTGAAATATAACGAATTACGCCAAAGGAAAGGAATCTCTCTTTTTAATATGTTTTATATTTCATAATTCTTTAAGTATCAGAGGGGTAGCTGTGTCAGTCTGGATCTGTAAAAGCAGCAAAGAAACCTGTGGCACCTTATAGACTAACAGACGTTTTGGAGCATGAGCTTTCGTGGGTGAATACCCACATCGTCAGTGCATCTGACGAAGTGGGTATTCACCCACGAAAGCTCATGCTCCAAAACGTCTGTTAGTCTATAAGGTGCCACAGGATTCTTTGCTGCTTTTACATAATTCTTTAAAGTCTCATTAGAAGTCACCAGCAAGGATCAAACAGAAACTTTTAACAAACAAATATAACCCTATGCAGACACTTTAATGTAAAGTTAAATTTGAGAACTGAATATAAACAAAATCCTAGTCAGGCCAGTAACCTAGTATCTAGTTCTCCCCTAAGTACTCACACTTCACAGTTAGGGATGGCTTAGTGTCTTGTGGAATTTAATCCAGGAGCAAACAGAATAGTGTAGGTGTAATGTTGTTTTATTTTTATTTACTATTAGCAGAGCTCCAGCTCTCAAAGCTTCCACACTAGACAAATTTCTAGCAGTGCTGAGGCTCTCAAATTACAATACAGTAAAGATATCTGGCTGTAACATAAAAGCCCAGGTCTACTCATTGAACAAAGACTTGGGGAAAAAATCCTCTTTTGACCAGTGTGTGGATATATTTACATGGAAAGTTCGGGGCTTTCATCTAAAATAAAATCAGCATCAGTTTCTAGTCCTTGTAATTGCGAAGATATGTGGATTGAAAATGTGGACTGTAAATCAATGCAGGAGAGCCCTCCTGAATTTACTAAGAGATGGCACCTTCAGTGCCTATTTTGCTTATAGGTTTCCCAAGCAACTAAACTAACAAGCCACTGGTCAGTTTCACTGCTAATATACTGAACCCTATGAGCAGCAGTGAAACTGACAAGAAACTTACTTTTTTTTTTGCTGCTCCTGCTGGGGAAGGTTCTGAGGAGCAGCAGAAACAAGCACTGCAAATATTTCATAGAAGAACAGGCTGGGGAAAGGGTAAAGCAGAGAATACCTGATTCCTCACAGCAGCCAAAAGATGGAGTGGGAGAAAAGTGACAGACTTGCTCCTTCATTCTTTGAGCAACAAAGCATTTAGTTTTTCAGACACCTACCAGCCAGAGGTAGACATCAAACAGAAAGCCCCAAGGCCAGGCTGGAGGGTGGGAGGGAACCCTGGTAGGCATCCCAGCATCTTCCTCCCTCCATCTCTTAAATCTATTCTGGTCAGTAAGTTTAGAACTCCAAACCTCTCCTAAAATGTCTTGCTTCTGGGTGATTGATGGTGGAAGCTGTCTACAGAACATAATTTGAAGGAATGGTCAAAGAAAAAAAAAAAAAGCCTCTCTCTTTCTAATGGTAAGCTAGTATCAAACACTAGATGATCAATAGGATATTAAGAGATGTATTTGATGCACATTACATCATAAATCGAGATCCACTATATATTATAATGTGCATCAATATGACCGGATTTAAGTAGCAAATGCTAACAAGTTTGAACATAAAAACGGCCATACTGGGTCAGACCAAAGGTCCATCTAGCCTAGTATCCTGTCTTCTGACAGTGGCCAATGCCAAGTGCCCCAGAGGGAATGAACAGAACAGGTAATCATCAAGTGATCCATCCCCTGTCCCCCATTCCCAGCTTCTGGCAAACCATCCCTGCCCATTCTGGCTAATAGCCATTTGAAAACTAAAAAAAACCTTCTGATTTCTAAAGCAAGTCTTGTAACTTTATTATGTTTCATTTCTTTGTCTGCTGAACCCAGGGGAAAGACTATTTTTTAGGCTAAATGGTTGCCTGTTTTCAATTTCAATAAAGATAACACCAAATACTATTTGATGAATACTGCCCATTCTATTCATACCTGGACTGCTCCCATATGGGCAATCCTCTGAAACAACTTCTAAAACATAAACTGTTGTTTGCTATACTTAATTATTTTTAAAGAGTGAAATTATCACTTAACTAAGACTAAGCATAAAAAGTTTTAGCATAAAGAGAGTGCTTTTGAGAAAGTTAAATCTAGAAAGTAGGAAAGCAGGAAATAAAATTTAAGAATAGAAGAACTCCTTTAATTTTAATTGGAGTTGCTACTGCAACTTTGTATTGTAAAGGTGGAAAAGAAAAATGCTTTACCAGCACAGGACCCAAGTGAACATGTCATTCAGTTAATGAGGCACCAGTTTGGGAAATGCTGCAGGGGCTAGAAGTACAATTTGTCGCAGATGAAAAGTGTCCTTATGGCCTGAAGTGACAAATAGCTCCAAAATAAGGTTTCATTGGCACAGATGCTGACAGGGCATGGGATAGCTTAGTGGTCTAATTATCAGGTTTGGAATATCTAGAGTCCTGGAACTACAAGTTCTAATCCTGGTAAGACTGATTCATCATTTCATCCTTCTGAAGCAAAAGAATTAATATCATTCAGCTTGCATGTTCATCTTTCTGATGAGCTGTTGAAAACAGAGGTCCAATCTGCTGTACATCGTCATTAAAAATTCCATTATGCTATTTGTAAGACCCGAATTTTACCCGGATGTCAGACAAAATTTTCCTCTTCCACTGTTGCATGCTCTGTGCTCGCCAGCTGCCTTTCTCCATCCTAGAGGTGGCTGCAATTCAGCGGTGATTTATGATCATCACATAGCTGGTAAAGCACTTTGGGATAAAAGGAACTATGTAATGTAAAATAATAACATAACACATTTCATAGTCTGCTCACAGACACCATGCAAAAATTTATTTAGAGGAAGGGAACTTCTCCTCAAACCCCTTTCTCCTACCCCTCCCCCCCCATCCTACCCTCTACTTCCCACCCATCACCCAATGGATGAATCACCCAACCCATCTCTCACTTAGAGCAAAGCATAGCATGTTTAGCCTAACAAATTTGCAACATCAATACGGACAGCAAGGATGGATATTTTAAATTACAATGCAATATTTAGCAGTACAAAAAATTATACTATATGCAAAGCATATTACTCAAATCTAAAGTCTAAATCTATTTGGAGTGTACAACATAAAACCACTGTCCTACACTACAACAAAATAATAAAGAATATTTTTGGACATTTGGGATTGTAAATATATCCATTTAGAAAAAATATATGAAATGTTTCAGGATGCTTGGATGCAGACTGCCTCCATTAGTTTGCCACAGGCAGAGTCTGCCCCCCAAAAGATTGTTTTGTGTGTTCTGAATGCTACATAAAGCATATTGTCAAGTGTACCAGATTTTTCTTTTTACAGCTTCTTCAGTTTACGCACTTAAGGGCTATGGAATTTTTAACCACCACCCTAACAGGATAATACCTAAATTAACATAACTGAAGGCTGAAAATCCAAATTCAGATAAAAACAGAGCATTGTTTTAAGGATGAAATGGGTACAAATCCTAGAGATCACTTCATCCACGTGAAAGTTTAGAAGTAGCTCCTTACAAGATAGGAGATGAGGAACTGTTGAACAAACCCATCATCAAAAGCAAAACTTTAAAAGAAAACATACTTTGCTCTTTAAAGCTCTCTGACTGCCTCTTATGTAGATCATATCATAAAGGAGGATTTTGGTTCAAAAGAGCACAGCTGATCTAGACCTAGAACATACACTATTGAGCATCCTAAGATATCTTGGTCACACCATACCAAAATTAATTGCCAGGGCTGTGTACACTACATTATGATTTGAAAGGACTAATCACCACCACTTGTATTCTAAAGGCATCATTGACACAAATGGAAGTAGAGAAGCTTTGCATGCTGGTAACAGAACAAACCTGAGATAGCAAGAGGCTCCAGGTCCATCAAGACTGATGTGCTACATCAATAGTGACCAAAGTGTTTCCCATGAGCTAAATATAGCCTCTAGATACGTTCATCTTTAATATCGTGGTGTTATTTTTTCCAAGAGGAGAAATTATTACAAAATACTATTATATTATCAAATCCAGCCTACAAAATTAGGTCCGATGTTAAAAATGTAAGAGGTAGCTGAGTGAAAAATGAGTGATTTTTGGAGTTTTCCAAATTTGAAGATAAATCATCCAAAATTTTCTTTCACGGGCAAGCTCTGAGGAAAGAATATCAGAGACCATCCTTCAGACTTGAAAATGTTATTGACTAGTGCATCTAAAAGTCATGAGAGCTTTAGTATTTTGATCCAGTAATCCCCTACAGAAGAACAAAGAAAGAATTCAAAAGCTAGCAAGAAATTAAAAATCACACGAAAAAAATATTTAACTGTGACAAATGATGGAAGCACTTTTAGTCCTCTGATGTGTGAATGAAGAAACTGTACACCAAATATTGACATAAATGAGTGTAGTGACAACAGAATGTGAGCTTAACCTCTGGCTTAAAATTCTAAATATGCAATAGGACAGATTACCTTTCTCTTGATAAACAGAATGACCTCTCACTTCACAGAGCTTGGTTCATTTGTCCTAGCTCAGGACAAATCACCCACTGAGGTCACAGCAGGATTGGGTCTGTAATAGATTAACACTTTGCACAGTTACAGCAGCTTCCTCTGAGGATCTCAAAGTGTTTTACAAGTAATAATCACTAGGGCTGTCAAGCAATAAAAAAATTTAATCGTGATTAATCACACTGTTAAACAATAATAAAATACCATTTAAATATTTTTGGATGTTTTCTACATTTTCAAATTTATTGATTTCAATTATAACACAGAGTACAGTGCTCACTTTATTTTCATTACAAATATTTGTGCTGTAAAAAACAAAATAATTAATATTTTTAAATTCATTTAACACAAGTACTATAGTGCAATCTCTTTATCATGAAAGTTGTACTTACAAATGTAAAACTATGTACAAAAAAAACTTGCATTCAAATATAAAACAAATGTTAAACTTTAGAGCCTACCAGTCCACTCAGTCCTACTTCTTGTTCAGCCAGTCACTCACTCAAACAAGTTTGTTTACATTTCCAGGAGATAAGGCTGCCCTCTTCTTGTTTACAATGTCACCTGAAAGTGAGAACAGGCATTCTCATGGCACTATTGTAGTTGGCATTGCAAGATATTTATGTGCCAGATGCACTAAAGAGTCATATGTCCCTTCATGCTTCAACCACCATTCCAGAGGACGTGTGTCCATGCTGATGTCAGGTTCTGCTCAGTAATGATCCAAAGCAATGTAGACCGACGCATGTTCGCTTTCATCATCTGAGTCAGATGCCACCAGCAGAAGGTTGATTTTCTTTTTTGGTGGTTCTCTAGTTCCCGCATCAGTGTGTTGCTTTTTTAAGACTTTTGAAAGCATGCTCCACATCTCGTCACTCTCAGATTTTGGAAGGCACTCTGGATTCTTAAACCTTGGGTTGAATGCTTTAGAAATCTCACATTGGTACTTTCTTTGTATTTTGTCAAATCTGCAGTGAAAGTGTTCTTAAAATGGACAAAATGTGCAGGGTCATCATCTAAGATTGCTATAACATGAAATATATAGCACAATGCAGGTAAAACAGAAAAGGAGACATACTATTCTTCCCCCAAGGAGTTCAGTCAAAATTTAATTAATGCTTTTTTTTTTTTTTTTTTTTTTTAAATAAAAAAAAAGTGTCATCAGCATGGAAGCATGTCCTCTGGAATGGTGGCCAAAGCATGAAGGAGCATACGAATGTTTAGCATATCTGGCACATAAGTACCTGGCAATGCCAGCTAAAAAAAAGTACCATACAAATGCCTGTTCTCACTTTCAGGTGACACTGAAAATAAGAAGCAGGCAGCATTATCTCTTGTAAATGTAAATAAACTCGTTTACCTTAGCAATTGGCTGAACAAGAAGTAGGACTCGTAGGCTCTAAAGCAGTGTCTCTCAAACTGGGGTCGCCGCTTGGGTAGGGAAAGCCCCTGGCGGGCCAGGCCAGTTTGTTTACCTGCCGCGTCCGCAGGTCTGGCCGATCGCTGCTCCCGCTGGCTGCAGTTCACCGCGCCAGGCCAATGGGAGCTGCTGGAAGCGGCGTGGGCTGAGGGACACACTGTCCGGCGCTTCCAGCAGCTCCCATTGGCCTGCAGTGGTGAACTATGGCCAGTGGGAGCCGCGATCGCTCGGACCTGCAGACGGGGCAGGTAAACAGACCAGCCCACCCCGCCAGGGGCTTTCCCTACACAAGCGGCGACCCCAGTTTGAGAAACACTGCTCTTTTTGAATGCAGTTATGTAACAAAAAAAACCCAAATTTGTAAGTTGTACTTTCACGATAAAGAGACTGTATTACAGTACTTGTATGAGGTGAATTGAAAAATACTATTTCTTTTGTTTCAGTTTTACAGTGTAAATATTTTAAATAAAAATAATATGAAGTAAGCACTGTACACTTTGTATTCTGTAATTTAAATCAATATTTGAAAAAAGAAAAACATCCAAAAATATTTGATAAATTTCAATTGGTATTCTATTGTTTAACAGTAGAATTAAAATTGTGATTAATTTTTTAAATTGCAATTAATTTTTTAAAGTTAATCGTATGAGCTAACTGCAATTAATTGATAGCCCTAATTATCCCCAGCCATGTAAGTTAGGGAAGTATTTTACAGACAGAAGAACTGAAGCACAAAAAGGTCATTACAGTAACTCCTCGCTTAATGTTGTAGTTATGTTCCTGAATAAAACGACTCTAAGCGAAACGATGTAAACTAATCCAACAAGAATTAATGTAAATGAGAGGGTTAGGGTCCAGGGAAATTTTTTTCACCAGACGAAAAAATTCACACACACAGTATGTGTTTTAAATAAACAATTTAATACTGTACACACCGATGATGATTGTGAAGCTTGGTTGAGGTGGTGAAATCAGAGGGTGGGTGTAGGTGGGATATTTCCCAGGGAAAGCCTTGCTGCTAAATGCTGAACTAGCATTTGGCTGAGCCCTCAACGGTTAACACATTGTTGTTAATGTAGCCTCACACTCTACAAGGCAGCACGAATGGAGGGAGGGGAGACAGCATGGCAGGCAGAGACACACTCTGTGGGGGGGGGGGGAGGCGGAAGAGAGAGAGAGATGCGCATTGCCCCTTTAAGTATGCTGACCCCAATCTAAGTACATTGTCTTTTTAAGTCGATCAGGAAGTTGAGATAGCAGCTGCGGTCAGCAAGCTCTCTCTGTTGTGTCCCCACTCTGCTCTATATGAAGAAGGGATAAGCAGGGGGCAGAAGCAGAGCGAAGGGGGACACCCTGACATTAGCCCCTCTCTCTCCCCCCCTCGCCCTGAACATCCAGACTAAAAGGGCTAACCATTCAAATTCGTATCCACAGATTATTAACATTATTAATAAGAATTACAACAAAGATATTTTTTTAAATCTCTATTTCAATGGGAGTTGCATGGTCAATACTTTTGAAAGTTGGGACACTTATTTAGATGCCTACATCTGATCCCATTACTGAAAATCTTGCCTAATTTTTTTATGTTAATCTTTGTTGTAAATCAATAATTTGTGAAAATTTTCACATTGTAAATTTTTCAGGGCAGGTAAGATATTATGTCTATAATCTTTGTAAGGCACCTAGTTTATACAGACATTATGAATAAATAATAATTGTAATTTCTCATTAAACATTTCACCTTCAAGAAAATATATATATGGCTCTAGGAAAATCATGGGCCATGATTTTGTCGTGGAACCGCAACTTTTAACACACGCTGCAACTTTTTACAATTGTTGCAAATTTGAGTGGCATTTTAGAGCCATGTGCCAGGTCAAAACGCCACTCACTCAAATTTGGCCCCGCAACCCCTCAGAGGGATTGGGGGGGGGGGGGAGGGCAAATTTGAGTGAGAGGTATTCTGACCTGGCACACAGGGTTGCAACATCATTCACCTTCAATTTTGTGACTGAAGTTTTTGAAAAACTCCCATCTTGCATGTATATTATGCATTTATATTTTGCTGCATTTCTTCACAAGCAATACAACGTATCTAAAATGTTTTACTTCAAATGATTACTTGTCAAACTGTGATAAGGAGGGGCTGTTTTGAATTATACAAACGCTCTGATAGTCTATGGCATTTTTTTTAGTATTTTCCATTTTTTTTCTTGAATAGATACTGTGAATCCATTTTGAAAGCAACTCAATAAATGAAATATGTCTGTGTTACTAGAACTGACTGCACCAAAACCACAACTTTAGCAACCTGTGGTCACATCTTTTGAAACAAGAAGTCATGACTTTCTTACAGCCCTACCTATGTATTTTATATTATTATAAAATTACTAGTAATTACTTGGCCTAGAAAAGTATTATAATATCTAGATAAGACAGTGAGTTGCAAGATATTTCCTGAAACTGTCACTTTCAGATATTAGTTTCAAGATCAATTCAGAATGCTTCCTGCTGACATCCAGAACATAATTCAAGCTGAAATGCACTAGGAAGTACTGTGGTTTGTACTATGTCCTAAGCACTTCATCTGAGCTTTATTGACCTAAAATGTTTTCTGGAAAGGAAGCAATCCAAGGTAGCTTAGATAAATGAACCATATTGATTACACGAGAAGACACATGCTGATTTATGAAAGGATTCTTCCCAAAAAAATCTAGACAGGGATTCAGATCAAAACTATATCCTAGTAGGAAAAAAAAAAAGATACTTGAATTGGCTGCTCTCAAAAGTGATTAATCCATGCCAATAAATGACAGCTTCCAAACCTTCTGCTACTCTCGCAATGCTCTTCAAATGCTGTCTACAGAAAAGCATTTTAATGTAACAGACAGAGAACGTATAAAAATCACTGGGTATACTAAGGCCTTGTTTACACTAGAAAGATTTTGCCAGTGTAGCTATACAAGCAAATGGT
This sequence comes from Gopherus flavomarginatus, assembly GCF_025201925.1. Classification (NCBI taxonomy): domain Eukaryota; kingdom Metazoa; phylum Chordata; order Testudines; family Testudinidae; genus Gopherus; species Gopherus flavomarginatus. The sequence goes on from NC_066618.1 coordinate 179,219,402, forward strand.
CCTGGCAGAAGACAATTCTACTGGACAGGTGCTACCAGATAACAATGCACAAAAATACAGGGGATAAGTAAGTGTAGTAGTACCTTCAAACTCATAACGGCAGATGTGGTTGAGAAAAACCAATTACTGAGAGAGCAAGTCAAACAGCTAGAGAGTCTCGAAAAGAGGAAGAAAATTCATGTCACCAGATGTACACTGAGCAGCCCAATATTGGAGAAGAGATCAAGAAAGATTTTTTGAAAAGAAATGAAGACTGCTGTTTTTATAAATAGGCAAAATGAGTTTATAATTAAAAGGTGAAATGGACATGCTCTTGGAAGACACTGCTGTCCAAAACATGCTACACAAATTGAAAACCGAGTCTCAGCTAGAAAGCTCAGAAGAGATGTTAGAATAATACAAGTGTCATGTAGGGAGAATGCTTTGGAAAAAACTTTCCCATTTCTGAACATCTGTTAGATTAGTATTGTTAACTACTATTCTTACCCCCCAGCATGATCAAGTTTAAAAGCCTTTATAATCGAATAAAATTTGGGGCAGTATTCTGAAGGAACTAATAGCTTAGTAGTAAAATACAGATTGAAAGTGAATCGCACTACGTGTTGATAAGCAATGATCAACCTCAATGATTCATGGTTACAACAGACAGCAGCAAAATTTTGGAATTTAAACTTTAATAAACTAAAGAGAGCATCTACAGATGTTTGCACTTCCTCTCAACCTAGGGCCAAATTCAGCACAGCACTTAAGCCTGTTCTTACGTGTTCTGCTGAATTAGGGCCTGAGGGCAGGCAATACCAAGGCTCTGAGCAAGTTATATTGTGGATTTCCCCTACCTATGCAAACAGTAGACTGATATTTATAAGTTCCCGTGATTTCACTTGTGTGTTATGTTGTATAAGATATGTTTATTAGATAAATAAATAAAGCCAAAGAATATTGTCAATCAAAGAAAGAGACTGTGTACCCTGCAAGACACTTTTAACTGGAGAAATCAAAACCTTGAGGATATGAGCAAAAGGATGCCTGAAACAGAGAAGAAGGCATCTCTGATGAGCTCAACCTTAGAGGTACATAACATGTTACTTTCACAGGTAATTCAAACCAAATGAAGTCTCAAAAATAAATGAGATTGTAAGAACTTCAACAATATTAAGTTAGCAGTCACTTCAAGTAATTTAGTTATGCATACTACTATAGACAGAACAGCTGCAGGCAGGACCGTGAGGTTTTCTAAAGCAATGAAGACCTGAAAAATATAATTAAAAACCCATTGTCTGAGACAGACAGAAAACAAATTAACTTTCAGTGTATGAGGGTGGGGGACGGACACTTCTGCCTTCTGTTACATTATTAAAGATACTCTCTAAAATAAATTTTTTAAAAGTTAACATCAAAACTTTAGGAACTCGTTAGTCCTGAAGGAGTACAAGCATTATATTACAGATATCAAAGACAAAAGCAACAAAGAATATACAGCATCCTCTCCGTATGTTGCTGCCATTGCAGATAAACAATGAACCCAAAACGTAAATGAAAAAAAAAAAACCAACCACTTATAAAAATAAGACACAGATTTTGTATAGTGATGCCTATACAAAATTAGTTGAAATGTGGCAGAAAAATTATACCTATGTAACCAAGTGAATAGTGCACTTCTGGACTGTATATACACCTCTACCTCGATATAATGCTGTCCCTGGCAGCCAAAAAAGCTTACCGCGTTATAGGTGAAACTGTGTTATATTGAACTTGCTTTGATCCACCGGAGTGCGCAGCCTTGCCCCCTCCCCCCCCCCAGAGCACTGCTTTACCACGTTATATCCAAATTCGTGTTATATCGGGTGGCATTATATCGAGGTAGTGGTGTACTTATTAAGAAAGCATATACTCTACCTATGATCTTAACAGCTGTGGAATGATGATATCATGCATCTGTATGAGCTATTAGAAATGGGCCTGAACCAAAATCATGGGTCTGAAAAGCCCCAAAACTGGGTGGGTGGATTCAGAATCCAAACCCACATGAGGATCAGAATTTTGCAAATGATTCACATTTTTGTAATGGATTCAATCAAAACACAATCTGAATATATTCAAACTTTAGGGTGCTCAATGTCCATATAGAGATTTTGAAGCTCAGGCTTATCTCGATATAATATTTACAAAATTGCATTATTTTAATGCCATTTCACTGTACCAGTGTGCATGGAAACAACCACTCTGAATTTCTGTCAAGTTAAAACAAAAACAGATGAACCAGATCATCTTTCCATTAAGTTCAAGACACGTCAGTGTAACTCAACAGACACTAATTCACAAGAAATCATACTAACAAAGCTGCGATACATCTCATCTTCCACACTGATTTGTCCACCTATTTAACCAGCAGTTTTCATAGAACAATAATTTGAAAAGGTCAGAAGAAAATTCCTTGACCTCTGGATACTGTATTTTTTACACGTGCACCTTGGAGTATTGGTTGATCACAGGATGACTATGAGCCGCCAATGTGATATGGCCGTTAAAATAGCTAATGCGGTTTTAGGATGCATCAGGCGAGGTATTTCCAGCAAAGATAAGGAGGTGTTAGTACCATTATATAAGGCACTGGTGAGACCTCATCTGGAATACTGTGTGCAGTTCTGGTCTCCCATATTTAAGAAGGATGAATTCAAACTGGAACAGGTTCAGAGACGGGCTACTAGGATGATCCCAGGAATGGAAAACCTGTCATATGAAAGGAGACTCAAAGAGCTTGGCTTGTTTAGTCTAGCCAAAAGAAGGCTGAGGGGGATATGCTTGCTCTTTATAAATATATCAGAGGAATTAATATTAGGGAGGGAGAGAAATTAATTTAAGCTTAGTACCAATGTAGACACAAGAACAAATGGGTATAAACTGGACACTGGGAAGTTTAGACTTGAAATTAGATGAAGGTTTCTAACCATTAGAGGAGTGAAGTTCTGGTACAGCCTTCCAAGGGGAGTATTGAGGGGCAAAAGACATATCTGGCTTTAAGACTAAGCTTGATAAGTTTATGGAAGGGATGGTATGATGGGATAGCTTAATTTTGGCAGTTGATCTTTGATTATCAGCAGATAAGTATGCCCAGTGGGCGGTGATGGGATGTTGGATGGAATGGGATCTGAGTTACTGCAGAGAATTCTTTCTTGAGTGCTGGCTGGTGAGTCTTGCCAACATGCTCAGGGTTTAGCTGATGGCCATATTTGGGGTCGGGAAGGAACTTTCCTCCAGGGCAGATTGGCAGAGGCCCTGGAGGTTTTTCGCCTTCCTCTGCAGCATGGGGCACGGGTCACTTGCTGGTGGATTCTCTGCAGCTTGAGGTCTTCAAACCACAATTTGAAGACTTCAGTAACTCGGACATAGGTTAGGGGTTTGTTATAGAAGTGGATGGGTAGGGTTCTGTAGCCTGCTTTGTGCAGGAGGTCAGACTAGATGATCACATTGGTCCCTTCTGCCCCTAAAGTCTATGAGTCTACTTAAATTCTACTTTATTTTGTATTTGGGCTCTTCTCATTTAGTAGACTACAATACTGTTATCCACTGCCAGTTATGAAAAGAGATACAAAAAAAAAAAATAACCAAAAAACCACCACACACATGATAAAGGAAACAGCCTTGCATACCACTTCGTAACCAGCATTATCTGACTTCCCTTCAATACCTAATATATTCTTAGCCCATGTATGCTAGCCAACCCTGGGACACAGCCAATTCATTGCACAGGGCCCATCTAAAATTTCCTTAAGGTTTATTTTAAGATTTTTTAATTGCTGACAACCAGTTTTCAGAAAATAGGTGTATATACAATCCCTTCATTATATCATATTAAACACTAAACTGTGCTCTGAAAAAGTAATTAATAAAAGCTTTTTAAAAGGGAGAGGGGAAAAGCAATAAAATGTAGTGGGAAAAAAAATAAGAGTAGAAAAAAAGCCAAGTTGTCATAGATCCAAAAACTGGGGATAATTCAGCCAGAAGGGAATCTTCAGACTGATTTTTGGCTCCCTCATTCTGATCTTGTCAAGGGATCAGATTAAGGGAAGTGGGTGAAATACCCTTAAACTTCATATAATGGCTCAAGAAAGCATCCTTCCCCTCAGTTGAGGTTGGGGCAGCGGGAAGTGGGGAAGATCATGGTACCCGAAACAGAATGCAAAAAGCGTGCATCCTGTGTGCAAGCCAAATCAATGGCGGCCCAAATATTCATACCCATAAGAACACCATGTCATAAACAGATAGCTAAGGGTTAATGTCTCTTTCACCTGAAGCACCTGACCAGAGGACCAATCAGGAAACCAGATTTTTTCAACTTTGGGTGGAGGGAATTTTGTGTCTGAGGTCTTTGTTTTCTGTCTGCCTGCTTTCTCTGAGCTTTGGAGAAGTAGTTCTGCTTTCTAATCTTCTGTTTCTAAGTGTAAGGACAAAGAGATCAGATAGTAAGTTATATGGTTTCTTTTCTTTGGTATTTGCATGAATATAAGTGCTGGAGTGCTTTGATTTGTATTCTTTTTGAATAAGGCTGTTTATTCATATTTCTTCTAAGCAATTGACCCTGTATTTTGTCACCTTAATACAGAGAGACCATTTGTATGTATTTTCTTTCTTTTTATATAAAGCTTTCTTTTTGAGACCTGTTGGAGTTTTCTTTTCTGGGAAATTTCAGGGAAATTGAGTCTGTACTCACCAGGGAATTGGTGGGAGGAAGAAATCAGGGGGAGATCTGTGTGTGTGTTGGATTTGCTAGCCTGATTTTGCATTTCCTCGGGGTGAAGAGGAAAGTACTTTTGTTTCCAGGACTGGAAACGGAGAGGGGGAGTCACTCTGTTTGGATTCACAGAGCTTGTGTCTGTGTATCTCTCCAGGAGCACCTGGAGGGGGGAAGGGAAAAAGGATTATTTCCCTTTGTTGTGGGACTCAAGGGATTTGGGTCTTGGGGTCCCCAAGGAAGGTTTTTCAGGGGGACCAGAGTGCCCCAAAACACTCTAATTTTTTGGGTGGTGGCAGCAAGTACCAGGTCCAAGCTGGTAACTAAGCTTGGAGGTTTTCATGCTAACCCCCACTCCAGCACTTATATTCATGCAAATACCAAAGAAAAGAAACCATATAACTTACTATCTGATCTCTTTGTCCTTACACTTAGAAACAGAAGATTAGAAAGCAGAACTACTTCTCCAAAGCTCAGAGAAAGCAGGCAGACAGAAAACAAAGACCTCAGACACAAAATTCCCTCCACCCAAAGTTGAAAAAATCTGGTTTCCTGATTGGTCCTCTGGTCAGGTGCTTCAGGTGAAAGAGACATTAACCCTTAGCTATCTGTTTATGACACACCAAGAAAAAAATTCCATTTTTCTCGTCTCAGCTTCTATGGGTGGAGCTAACTAACCAGAGTTGTACTTCTCTTGTAGCTAAAGTTCAAAGGGACAGAACTGGATCTAACCAATGAGCAAAGGACCATAGTTGGCCAATCCTGGTGCCATCTGCCATCTTGCATGCTGGCACAAGTTACTGTTTGCCTACTTTTCTAACGGATCTAAACATACTAACTGAGCAGTTTGGACTCTATAGACAGATTTTTTTCTTCTTCAGAGAATTATGAGCTGTCTCATCATCTAAGGAAGATCCCTGGAATCAGGATATACTCACTGCTTAATAAGTAAATCAGTTCAATCATTTTTCTCTGCGTGCAGCAGAATGTAGAAGGGGAACTTTAGGCTCTGAAAGTGAGAAAATGAAAACTAACCACATGCCACAGAAGAATGCAGGGTGAGGAAGGGGAGTGAAGTTGATCTTTCAATGTTGCAGAACTATTACTACATTACCAAGTACTTCTCATCTACTAGAAATTATATAGATATCGCTATTGACACAAATCTGTGCCAAAAGCAGTGATTTTCTATTGCCATCATTAGTTCTCAAACTCTACCTGTAATTAAATTTTACAAAAAACAAAAATGTCTGTTCCATTGTTCTATGTAAAGAAGGTAAATAGTGTTTCAGATTACAAACACACCAGATTTCCTTAATTTGGGAGCCTTATTAAAATAACAGTCAACTATCAGTCCCCAGAGAAAAACCCACTTCATTGTTTTCAAATTATAGCTAACCATTTCTATTTTTCAAAAGTTTGGATCCCATTTTGTTTTTCCAAATTACTACCATAAATATTTTAGGTTCCTCTCTGTCCCAGTGAAATTCTGTAAACCTGCCAAGGCAGAAGTGTGAATATGTTTTCATTTGGTTTTTAAAGAGAACCATACACCTCTACCCTGATATAACACGACCCGATATAACACGAATTCAGATATAATGCAGTAAAGCAGTTCTCTGGGGTGGAGGGGCTCCTCACTCCGGTGGATCAAAGCAAGTTCAATATAATGTGGTTTCACCTATAACGTGGTAAGATTTTTTGGCTCCCGAAGCCAGCGTTATATCGGGGTAGAGGTGTATTTAATTTTACAAGGAAAGGATAAAGGTATTAGAATGATATTCAATGATGCCTTGAAGTCCAAGAAAATGGGTCCTGAGTAAAACAGATTGATGGAACTGTTGGAAAAGCGTAGGGGTTGGAGGAGGAAAAGCAACACAGAACATGTTTAAGCAGTTGGATCTATCTGATTTTGTAACACGCAGCGTCTTCTTAGGACAGGGCAGTGGGGCCTTACATAAGGTTTCTGTATGAGAGCAATGACTGCAAAATTTGTTACCACCTCTGTTCAAGGAAATATGCCGTGAACATTTTGTATCTAAACAAATTACACTAAGAATAACCTAGGTTTGCATCAACGATTTCTGTGCGAAACGGGTATAGGACCTGGATGGCCCCAAAATCTACCACTGCTTGGAAAGAGGCAACAATGTATGTAGAGAAGGAAACTAAAGAAAACAAACAAAGAATACCACACATCCCTCATCTGATTACCTATCTTTATTGCACTGCAAATAGTTCAGAACAACAGGAAAAGTATCAAATCACAATATTTCACTGTCATGGTACAGCCAGATTTCTGGGGTGGATAAGTCAAAATAATGCTGTGGGAGCAGAATTGATAACTTCCCACTTTCTACCTTCCTTTACTCAGTTATAAGAGTACCTGAAGACACATTACAAGACATTCCTGAAAATGCCATGTTTCAGATAAATTTTTAACATCTCCATGGATCACATTTTGTTCTAAATGTACAGTATCATGCAACATGCTGCTCACAGCAGCAAAGATCTTGCCAATCACAATCCCATTTAGGACAATCAGCAAGAAAAATGTATAGCACTACTCCTCTAGCAGGGATGTGTCACAGTTGTTAATCTAGACTGGGGATAAAAGGTGAAAAAGAACAAGTGAAAGTTTTTCCAGTTTGGGTTACTGCCTAACAAAATGTTTCACTTTAGCTGATCAAATCTTACAGCTTGGGGGGTAGAGAGGATGAAATGCAATTTGAATACTATTTTTAAAAGGGAAAGGGATTGGGGGAAACGAGGTAATAAACAGGCTAGCAATGTCACAGTATTGTTGAAACAATATATACGTTTATTTGAAGGATTGTTTAAAGGTAGAAAGAGATTTGTTGGAGGCCAGCAGTGATTTGCACATCCGAGCACCCATCACAGAAAAGGCACAATCATCTGCCAACTTATGGTCTGTTGTACATTTGAAAAGTTGCTAATTGATGATAATTGTGTCAACAACAGGTGCTGCTGAACCAGTGATTAACTGATTTAGCCCTAAGTTCAGAACCAGTTCGGAACATGAGCTTTCCAGGTCTAAACACCATTTTCTGGTCTCAGCCATAGCTCTTATTTGTCTAGATATGTCAGATACTACATAAATATCTGAGTGCCTCATAATCTTAAATGTATTCATCTTCACCACACCTCTGCAAGGTAGCAAGAGATATTATCCCCATTTTATAGTTAGGGAACTGCTGCACAGGGAACCAGCATGCCCAAGGTCACAAAGGAAGTCTGTGGCAAAGCAATGAATCAAATTCAGGTCTTCCAAGACCCAATATGGCACCCTAACCATTGGACTCTCTCTTCACCTTTGCATAAAATCCTTGTACACTATAGCAGACCCCAGTCTTCTATGCTCTTTCTTTTTCCACATGAACTCCAGATGCTTCAACTCACTCAAGGCCCAAAAGACAACTAGACCGCAGTGAGAAGCTAAGGAATCTAAAGCCCATTCTAATGTATAACAGCTCTCAGTGAGTTTATCAAATTCCTAACTGGAAGGGGAATTGTTTCATATTTCTTTTTACTAGTCAAGTTTGTTCAAAAGATTGCACATTTGTAGTGCAGGAAGTTAAACTCAGTCTAGACTCTAAAAGCACTTACTGCGATCTTTCTGAATCTATATAACCAGAGAGACAAAGGAGCTGAGGTAATTTATTTTATTGGACCAACTTGTGTTGTTTTTTTAATTTAAGGATACACACTTTTTTTTGTTTTTAGATAAAATACAAACATATAACACAACCAAAACATATAAATACATACACAAGATGGAACCACTATATACCTGGCAAAATTCAATGTTCATTATTTGTAAAACCTGGAAAAACAAATAAACAAAAATCTGCAGCCACAGAGGTCATGTAGAGCATCAATTGCTAAAGTGACTAAATAGATAAAAATAAGTGAGAACATAACCTATGAGTATCAGGATACTAAACTGCAGAAGTATGCAACAGTTTCATGTGTGATCAGACATACTATTTCTTCCAAGCATTTCTATTAGACGGTCATTTTTTTCTGTTAAGGTAACAGTACAGAGCTCACTAAGACAGTCTGCGTATGAGGAATTGCAGATTTTCCATTTTCTCAAAATAACTCTTTGGCTACTAAAATAGTTACTGCAATGCAATTCTTCATGTTAACTGGTAATACCAACTCATCCAGTACCCCTAAAATACTCAAGCATGGAAAAGGAAAAATAGCTACACTTCAAGCTTTTGAGAGAGCACTACATATGGTATTCCAGAACATACACATTTTTTGCCAGGTACAGAGAATGTGTGAAAGGTTGGCATAGGGTTGTTTGCATTTCCAACATTCACTGTGTGTTTCTAATCTCGCCTTAAACAAATGTCCTGGAGTCCAGTAATACTTGTTTAATATCTTGTTCTGGAAGAATCGCAAGGATAAAGAACTTGAAGAATCTTTCACACTAAGCCAGATATCCTCCAAGGTTTCTGTTGTGATAACAAGGTGAAGTAATTTTCCCCATTTTCCTTTGCGACTGAGATTCAGTGGGTAACGCAAAGCATTAAGCCTTCTATAATATTTCTTAACAAGTTCTTTTAGAAGTGAGACCAATTTGCCCCCCTCTCCTTGCAAGAATCCTTGAGCACAGCTGCTGAAAGACGGAACTGACACACAGTGGCAGCTGATTTTTTTGCATATGTAATTGGAGTCCAGTCTATCATCTTGTATTATATATATATTTTTGTTAATCTTTTTTCTATCCAAATTATCTTAAGTGTAGGGCTGGTTTTGATCCTGAGGCATGGGTTATCCCATAGTGATTCAATAAGAGAATTAGAGTGGATGCTGTAATCATCTTAATGCATTGCAGTATGTCCCATGTAGATGCAAAGATTCGATTTTTTCCTTAGTGGTGTAGGTAGCATCTTAAGGTATATAAAAGAAGAGGGGGAACCAAATGGCATATTTAACCTTTTTTTTTTTTAATCTCAAACCAGGCCGGCGTACACAGAGTTACTGGAGGGGAACCACATTACTATAGGCTGCATTTGGAACGCTAGATAATATAGACACAAATTGGGCAGCCCCACATCTCCAGTTGCCCAGGATTTTTAAGGGCTTTCTGTGACAAGCAAAGTTGTTTTTTATCCCATATAAACTGCATGATAAGCCTATTTACTTGAGCAAAGAGAAAGGGAGAGACTTTGAAAGACAAGAGGCACTTTTGCTGGTAAGATTAAGAGAGATAAGCTTTTGACAAAAGCTTGTCTCTCTCACCAACAGAAATTGGGCCAATAAAAGATATTACCATGCCCACCATGTTTTTCTAATATATAGTCCATATTTATCAAAACAATTTCGAGAAGATTAGAACAAATTTTAACACCCAAATAAGTTATTTCCTTGCATATTTGAACAGGAAAATTCTGAAACTAAGAGAGATCTGGTCTTTTGAATATATTAATTGCTTGTGATTTATCCCAGTTAATGCAAAAACCAGAGATCTTTCCAAAAACATCAGCTGCATTCAATAACGATGGGATTGATGAGAATGGATTCTTCAATACTGTTGTTGGCTAGTTCCATGATAAGTCTTCTGGAAAATAATTTACCTGCTTTATCCTCCATTCATAATATCTTTGACTGATCCTGTTGAGTGTAAATTCGACTTGGCTGGATGAGCATTCATTATATTTATATTTTGCGTTGATTAGAGAATGTAGGTGGTTTTCATTATTTAGGTCAGTCTTATGCTTTCTCTGCACTCATCTATTTCCTTATCCAGAGATTCTTGTAACTTGAGTCTGTCTTTCTTTTTAGGAAGACATATTTTATACATTCACCCTTTTTAGTAACTTTAATAGCTTCTCAAAAGATGGTATCTGAGGTATCTCAGTGCTTATTTTCTTGTATAAAGTTAGAGATGACTTAATCAACTGTGGAACAAAACTTTGCATCTTTTAATAGCAGTGTTCAGCTTCCACTTGGAAGACTTCAATGATGTGTAACCTGCATCTATGTTAAGCATAATTGGTGCATGATATGAAATTAATATATCATCAGGCGCTGCTTCTGGGCACGATGGAATCAGTTCTGAAGACACACAAAAAAGTCAATTCCGGAGTAAGATGAATAGTCATGCTCTTTAGGGTGTCTCGATTGCTGTATCTCTTTTTAAATCAAGTTCGTTCATTAATCATGAGGGCTGGCCTATTCTGTTTTGAGAACTTGGTATCACATAACTGGAATACTGTGCTAGATAGACATCTGGATAAATCCAATCACCTCCCAATATTAGAGAAATGTCTTTTTTTTTAATTAGAAAGAATGTATGCAATGTCTTTGAAAAATGCAGAATTACCTTCACTTTGATTACACATGCTTTCTAGAATTAACTCTTGAGTTGAAACAGCCTTCTTCAAGAAGATACGTTCGTCTTGAAGAAGGCTGTTTCAACTCAAGAGTTACGTGTCTCAGGATTTTAATTCTTTTGGAAGATTGATTAAGTCCCCTCACATTCCAGGAGCACACACTAAGAACATTCAAGGCACAATTTAAAAAAGATATATTAAGATACATAACCTTAAGATACATATTTCCTCATTGACATTTAACATCACATCTCTAGTATATGGTCTGTATTTATAAATATTAGATGCTAGTTAGTTTTGAACGATTTTATGCCTTTAATTGAGCATCTATGAGTGTCAGGTATACAAAAAGATCTAACTAAATTTCATATGTCTTCCACAGTATATTTGCAACAGAACACACACAAAAATTAACAGACTTAAAATAAGCCAGTGTGGGCATGTTCAGATCCTTGATAGCTTCAGTTCCACTTGCTCCTCCTCTCCTTATATTATCGAATAATAGTCTAAAGATCTCTAAATACAAATATATTTTAAGTCAAATATTACCCTGTAAATACCATTAGGTAGTCTAGAAGATGTATAATGTATTCCTACGTGCAGAAGATTTTATGTATATTTGCCGATATGTATATGAAAATACATACAGACTCATCACATGTAAGTTTACAACTGATTTGTTAAATCAAATATAAATTAGTAAAAAATCTTAATATGAAAAATACAATATAAAAATCATATTCATAGTATTTCAAATGCCGTGCACAAATTGAATAAAAACTAGTGCAATTTAAGATTTAGGTTAGAGTCTACAAATCAGGAATGTTGACTGTTCCATATGACCTACAGTCACCAAAACAAAATCTATCAGAGATGGAGCTAGTGAAGAGACTGTCTATACAAGCTGTGATGGTTAGTGCAGCTAATACTTCAGTCAGTAGATGGTGCTATAAACCCCAGCTTGGTTTTAAACTGTTACTCTATGCATTGCAGTACTATAACAGTTGTTGTTATTGTATTGCTCAGTTTCAAAGGAGGTCAACAGAAGAGTTCAATCTATCTGGTTATCTGCTAGGAGCTGGGAAGACTATATAAGTATATAATACCATATCTATAAGGATGAATAGAAAAAATTGATTTTTAAACTTATTGAGGTATGCTTTTCATGATGAAAAAAAACATACTGCTATTTTTGGTCAAATCTGATCTGTCTTTGAAATGTCTGCCAAGCTTCAGAGGGGGTTTTGCAAAATCTTGTGGCGCCTACTAAATTCGTTGTGAAAGTGGAGGGGTACTTGATGCTGTATCTGACATTGACCCTTCAGGATTTGTTTTATGCCACTGAATGCAGCATTCTTTTTGTTAAATGCAGCTGAGAAGTCAGAAAAAAAGAATTTTTGTGGACTTTGTAGGTCAGAGTTTCAGCTTTTCTGGTAGCATTCATTAACATTACTTTATCATTACACTTCAGCAGCTTCAAGATAGGTCTGGGCTTGACAGACTCCTGCCTTCTAGTACCAGGCATTCAATAAGCCCTTTCAATATCTAATGGGGGTACCTGGGGGTCCAATTTAAGTACGTCAGGGAGCAGTTTCTGAAGAAAACTGATAATATCTTTCCCCTCTAGACCCTCAACAATACCCAAGAGGCGAAAGTTGTTTCTTCAGAATCTGTTTTCTAGGTCATTCTGTTTTTCTTCAGTTGGTATAGTCTAAGGGTATGTCCACACTACCCGCTGGATCGGCGAGTAGCGACAGATCTATCAGGGATTGATTTATCGCGTCTAGAGGCAATAAATTGATCCCTGAATGCGCTCCCTGTCGACTCCAGAACTCCACCAGGGTGAGGCGCGGAAGCGGAATAGACGGGGGAGCTGCGGCTGTCGATCCCATACTGTGAGGACGGGATGTAAGTCGATATAAGATACATCCGAGTTCAGTTGCGTATCTTACGTTGACCCCGCCTCCCCCAGTGTAGACCAGGCCTAAGAATTAAGGACGTAGTTTCTTCTTTAATTTCCCTGAATTTCAATTGCCGTCTTTGGTAACATTTTCTAAGTGAGCTATTCAGGATTCTATGTTACATATATCTTTAGAGAGGCCACAAATTTCTTTTGAGATAGAATTCTTCACAAACCAACTGGATTCATTCAGTGCTGTGATATCCTGGTCTAGATTCTGCTGTGGCATTCAGTCTCCCTCTTCAGCTGCTTAGGTGATTCAGGCTTAGATCTCTTGTTGTCTCTCTCTCTTTTTTTTTTTTTCCACTGAAATCCATAGTCAATAGTTTGAAGTTTATCCAAGGGAATACGTTAAACTTTTATGACAGAAATTTATTGCCAAGTTGTTACGAAAGTAATTATTAGAGCTGAATTGATATCTGGGGAGTGAGGAGGTCCAGGACTAGAAAACAATCTTCTTCAGCTCTGTGTAGCTTAAAAGCCTGTCTCTTTCACCAACAGAAGTTGATGCAATAAAAGATTACCTCATCCATTTTGTGTTTCTAATATTCTGGGACCAATGCAACTAGAACAACACTGCAAACATCAATATAACTAGGACTCTACCAAATCCACGGCCATGAAAAACACATCATGTACCATGAAATCTGGTCTTTTGTATGCTTTTACCTATATCATACAGACTTAATGGAGGAGATCAGTGTTTCTCCTGACCCAAAGGGAGTTGCAGGGGGGTCACAAGGTTATTTTAAGGGGGTCTCGGTATTGCCACCTAGCTCTGAAGTCAGTGCCTCACCAACAGCAGCACAGATGTAAGAGTGGCAATACCGTATCATGCCACCCTTATGTCTGCGCTGCTGCCTTCAGAGCTAGGTGGCTGGACAGTGGCAGCTGCTGAGGGCCCAACTCCACAGGTAGAAGCGCACAAGTAAGGGTGGCAATACCATACCATTCCCTACCATACCATACCATCCTTACTTATACACTGTTGCTGGCAGCAGCTCTGCCTTCAGAGCTGGGGTCCCGACCAGCAACTGCCACTCTCCAGCTGCCCAGCTCCGAAGGCAGCACCACTGCCAGCTGCAGCATAGAAGTAAGGGTAGCAATACTGCACCCCTCCTACAATTATCTTGCGAACCCCCTGTGACACATGGCCAGAAAAGGTAAAACTTTCTGCAAAATAAATTACTCAAATTCAACCCTTAAAGACATGTGAGGAGATAACGTTTGTGTTTTTGTATATTTACATATATATGGGTAATGGTCAACAATGTAATCAACAGTCCCTGTCTATGCTGTATTCTGATAATTCAGAGATCAAAAGAACATCCTAGCACTTAAATGAATTGTAAACACAGGATCTCTCTGTATCAGGGTGGGTAAAAATCAATGATTTTTTTTAATTTAAATTGGATTTTTTTTGATAAAATGCTTTTTGAGGAAAAAACCTATCTAAAGAGATTTTAATTAAGATACATTATAGTTTAAAGATCTCTCATCATCGAATAGGGATTATAAATTCTAATTCTATAGTATGAGAATATATTCATGTAATGTTCAAGAAAAGTTTTGTAAATGAGTTCCATTAGTTTATGGATTAGGAACTCAATCTTATGGAGTTTCAGGGGCTTCTATATAGATTATTTAGGTTAATCTTTCTATCTACCCAATTGGACTCAGTGCTAAGTCTAGAAGATACCATCAGAGATGCTTAGTTTTGCAGTTCTCAAACTGTGGGTTTATGTCTCCAGAGATAACATGCTTGTTAACAGCAAAAATGTTTTAAAATAAATAAATAAGGGTGAGAAATAACAGACCTCAATCCTATTGTCCCTCTGTAAATTTGTGTACACTGAGTCACTCTCTTACCTCTCTCTAAAGGTGCAAAGTTTCTAAAAGTTCAATGAATAGATGATTGTTGGAGGCAGAATAGATCTGGACAAGGAGAAGAAGTCTGGAGATAAATGTGAGAAGGAAGGGACAGGCAGTAGAACCAAAAGTGAAACTGTTTGAGCAGCATATTCCAGAAGTCTTGAGGTCTTTCTGAGTGTAGCCCTCATTGATTTGAGATCTACCATATCATTCTCTCACTAAAAGGGAAAACCTATAATGGCAGCAGGCCGTAAGAGAGACCCAGTTTGGGTCTCATCTATCTCTGAGTTATGAAGAATATGTATTAAGGTTATAACAACCAACAAGAATGCACTTTTATGTAGAAATCCATGATTAAATCAAGTCTTCCTGACTAGTGATTTAAATCAATTTGATTTAAATCAAATCCACTCTGCTTTATATTTATCTCTCTTTGAAATGTATAGCAAATCATCAGTGAATGGTGGAGGAACAGGCAATTGTCTTATGTTAATTCGTATAGCTAAGTACTGGTGATGGACCCACTTCAAAGACACCCTGATTACCTATTGTTTCCCAAGAGACTAACTGGTCAAAGAAGACCTGAAATTGTATAAAAGATCCTGATCCTTTTTATCTCAGATCTGCCTGAGGTTTTATGCAGGGGAAGCCTAAGCCACAAGGACTGAGATTCCAGTTCTTACTGGACCATTCTGAAATATAAACATTGTATTATAACCTATGGACTATTTCTGAAAGAACTCTTTGCAACTACAAAGCTCACCATCTCTGCTATGAATCTGAACCTCAAGAAATGAACTCACGTCTGTATGTATACTGATATTTTTACTATACTCTCTCTCGCTTTTTAATAAATTTTAGTTTAGTTAATAAGAATTGGCTGTATACATGTATTTGGATAAGATCTGAAACATTCATTAACCTGGGAAGTAATGTGTCTGATACTTTGGGATTGGTAGAACCTTTTCTTTTATATAATGAAATAAGATTTTCAGAAATCTTCATCATATTTGACTTGGGTACTTGGATGGAGGCCTGAGGCTGGGTGACTTCAAGGGAACTGTGCTGTTGCCTTCTGGGCAACCAGTGAGCTAATAAAGAAGCTGTTTTATGCTGTCAGGGTAAATCCAAGTATTTAAAATATCCACCAGCTTTGGAGAAGCAAGAGGAAGACCTAGGACACAGTAAGCCTGTTACTCAATGAGGGGAGAAAGACAATAGCAGAAATGGCAGAGGTGCTTAATTACTTCCTTGTTTCAGTTTACACCAAGAAGGTTGGTGGCAATTGGACGTCTAACATAGTGAATGCCAGTGAAAATGAGGTAGGATCAGAGTGTAAAATAGGGAAAGAACAAAAATTATTTAGACAAGTAAGATGTCTTCAAATTACCAGGGCCTGATGAAATGCATCCTAGAATATTCAAGGAGCTGACTGAGGAGATATCTGAGCTATTAGCAATTATCTTTGAAAAGTCATGGAAGATGGGAGACATTCCAGAAGACTGGAAAAGGGCAAATATAGTGCCCATCTATAAAAAGGGAAATAAGGACAACCTGGGAAATTACAGACCAGTGAGTTTAACTTCTGTACCCAGAAAGATAATGGAGCAAATAATTAAGCAAACAATTTACAAACACCTAGAAGATAATAAGGTGATAAATAACAGTCAGCATAGATTTGTCAAGAACAAATTGTGTCAAACCAAGCTGACAGCTTTCTTTGACAGGGTAAAGAGCAGATGTGGTATATCTTGACTTTAGTAAGGCTTTTGATACTGTCTCCAATGATTGTCTCATAAACAAACTAGGGAAATACAACCTAAATGGAGCTACTATAAGGTGGGTGCATAACTGGTTGGAAAATCATTCCCAGAGAGTAGTTATCAGTGGTTCACAGTCATGCTGGAAGGGCATAACAAATGGGGTCCTGCAGGGATCAGTTCTGGGTCCGGTTCTCTTCAATATCTTTATCAATGACTTAGATAATGGCATAGAGAGTACACTTACAAAGTTTGTGGACAATACCAAGCTGGGAGGAGTTGCACGTGCTTTGGAAGATAGGATTAAAATTCAAAATGATCTGGACAAACTGGAGAAATGGTCTGAAGTAAATAAGATGAAATTCAATAAGGACAAATGCAAAGTACTCTACTTAGGAAGGAACAATCAGTTGCACACATACAAAATGGGAAATGACTGCCTAGGAAGGAATACTGTGGAAAGGGATCTGGAAGTGGATCACAAGCTAAAGATGAGTCAACAGTGTAATGCTGTTGCAAAAAAAACAAACATCATTCTGGGATGTATTAGCAGGAATATTGTAAGCAAGACACAAGAAGTAATTCTTCCACTCTGCTCCATGCTGATTAGGCCTCAAATGGAGTATCGTGTTCAGTTCTGGGAGCCACATTTCAGGAAAGATGTGAACAAATTGGAGAAAGTCTAGATAAGAGCAACAAAAACAATTAAAGATCTAGAAAACATGACCTATGAGAGGAGATTGAAAAAACTGAGTTTGCTTAGTCTGGAGAAGAGAAGACTGAGAGGAGACATGATAACAGTTTTCAAGTACATAAAAGGTTGTTACAAGGAGGGAGAAAAATTGTTCTTAACCTCTGAGGATAGGACAAGCAGCAATGGGCTTCAATTGCTGCAAGGGCGGTTTAGGTTGGGCATTAGGAAAAACTTCCTAACTGTCAGAGTGGTTAAGCACTGGAATAAATTGCCCAGGAAGGTTGTGGAATCTCCATCATTGGGGATTCTTAAGAGCAGGTTGGACATACACCTATCAGGAATGGCCTGGATAATACTTAGTCCTGCCTTGAGTGCAGAGGACAGGACTAGATGACTTCTCGAGGTCCCTTCCAGTTCTATGATTATCTACTCCCTTCTTTGCAGTTCGTCCTGAGTGATCTCAGCTGGCCCCCACTCAGACCCCAGTCATACACCCCAACTCCTCTATGGGTCAGGACCCTTATAACTGCACCACCATGAAATTTCAGATTTAAATAGCTGAAATCATGAAATGTATAATTTTTAAAATCCTATGACTGTGACATTGACCAAAATGGACTGTGAATTTGGTAGTGCTCTATATATAACCAGGAATAAAGATATTGTAGTCCTTATTGTGGCTTACAGTTTTGTTGACGCATGAAAAGAAACAGGGTCACTGTTTTATTAGATTCATGAGCTTGTGCACTGATACACACAAATTGATGGCCAGGCCACTTATCCAAATATCCAAGTCTTTCAGCCTAAATCCAAAGAAGAGAACAGGCACATGCACAGCTCTATACACCACCAGAATTTGTGTTAGGCCTTTCGGCCAGTAGAAATGGCCAACTGCTCAATTAAACTAGTGTCCATTGTTGGCTACTGGATTGAAAGCAGGATAAAAATATCACTGATTTCTCAGCACTTTTTTTTGCACAGGTTGATGGATCATTGACATATTGTGCTCGTACCAGCTGTTTCAACACAGAATTGATGTCATCATTGAAACGGGACCCAGTGATACATTAGATACAAGCAACATTCCATGATCGACTCAAGAACATTAGCCTTATTCATAGATCTGGCACTAGCTAATCAAAACTTACATTGGAGAAAGCTGAATGACAACTTCTACTTTCCAAATACAAGTCTCGCAACATCCTGGTGAAGTAGGTGAATATATCACCTTTAGAAATGGGTAAATTGAGGCACAAACAATTAAGTAATTTGCCCAAACTGGAATCAGTGGAAGAACCAGGAGTAGAACCTGGAGATCTTGACTTCACTAACCCGCCATGTATCAGAAACCTAGAGAACACCCAGGTCAGAGGAAGTCCATAAACACAGTCTCAGTTTAATCTCTTGATATTATAAAATCATCCTTTTTAAAAAATAAAAAGGTTGAAGATTAGCAGATCAAATTTTGGTAAACTGATTGACAAGGCTGACCCACATAATGGAGAAAACAAAGATTTTCACCAGAGAGAGAATGATCTTCTCTTTCCTCTCACACCCTTGTTTAATCTAAGTCCCAGTTTTCCAATTTATCTTGAATGATATACCAAGTGTTCACCAAGAGGAGATATAATTGACTGATTCTAGATACTTAATTTATCCCCATTATTCATGTAGGGTCAGAAAGATTTACTACATATAAACAATGGATCAAGATATAGCTTGTGGCATTCTGTTTTTGCATTATCAGTTTTAGTCTATATCAAACTATGTTACAAAACAGAATAAAACCAAGGTATGTAGCACTTGTATCTAGCCAAGAGAGGAGAAAGTAAAAAGTAATTGCTAAAACATGCAAACATGTCAGACACTGATGCTACAGATAGGAGCAAAGGGATAACACAAACACCAGGAGGATAGGCTGGAAGCGCAAAGAAAGGAAGGAGGAATGGGGAGGTGGAGATATTAAAATAGATGCAAAATCTGACAACTTACTAATGTTTCAAAAAACAAAACAACACAAAAAGAACCAAAACAACTAGTAGTTTGCTTGGAGCAAAATCATAAATTTTAGAACATTCAACCAGAGGTAGATTATTGATTTAACCAAATTCAAACAGCATGGTACAATAACAATTTTCTCTGATAAGAACATTTTTCTATAGCATGAAAAAAAAGATTATTAGTTATTTGAGAGAGTACAGAAGATTTTTTTTTAAATATAATCTGTATGATCAATTTATTAACACCACCCAATTCTATGTCTTAGCTGGCAGAATCTGATAGCCTCCTTGAGTAAGTGCATGTGGAAGGCTGTTTATAATTTGTTTTTCACAATCTGGGGATCACAGTAAATCTTTAACTACTCTCAAATTCCCCACCAAAGACTACTTCCTTCCCTCATTTTCCCCATCTACACTGGGCAGGAAAGGTGTGATCTTTTGTTTTATTTTTGGCATACATAAGAAAGCCTCTCAGCAAGATTTATTTTTAAAATATGTTAATCTGTGGGGAGCCCAGTACATAATTTGCAATATAAAAATAATAAATAATGATATCAGCTGATAATTTCTGTAAATGTTTACAAAGTAAACGGACACCCACCTCAAGTTTAATGTAATAAACTATGAACAAGTTCCTCTTTCATTTCCCTCTGATCCTTCTGAACTTTGGGATGCAGGGCCCCAAAAATCTGTAAACAGCTTCTTTGGACTACTCTCTTTTTACTCTGGTCTTATGCCTGCAAACGGTCTCAGAATGCAGCAATTTAACCCTTGGCACCTTCTAAAAAGGACCAGACTTTTAGGGGGAGCGCAGGAAGCACAATGTTTTTCTTTTATAAGATCTTTATGTTAATTAAAACATTTTTAGTTCTTCAGTGTTTTCCTGTTCCTCTACAGGTAAGCCCTGATTCTCCAGATCTTGAATTTATCCAAATTTGAACTAAAATAAAAAACTATACTTTACACTTGTTGCAAGTGTTTGCTGAGACCTTTGTAATACTGATGTTTATTTTTTTATTTAAAACACAAGAAAAAACACCTATGCAACAAGAGAAGTTATTTATCAAATAAAAACACACAGATGTTTCCTACCAAGTGTATTGCTATTAGACACCTCAACATCACCTTTCACCTTCTGATTCTTTCCCTACCATCTTAAATCACACTTCATTCTTTAGACCACATGCATGTGTAATAGAGCAGACTAGCAGACATTAAATTACTTACTATTTACTAAATTCTCTCCTACTATTAAAACATCATCCACATATCTGGGCTTCAGAGCGCTCTACAGTTTTTATTGCCAGACTCTGGAACTGATCCTGTGCATTATTATTCTAAAGCCTATCAGTAGTGAGGTCAGTAACGCTGAAACTAACATTACCCTTCACAGTGATGGTAGCAAAATAACTGTTGGGATTGGAAGAAGGAACTGTGGTATAGGGAGACCAAGTACACAATATGTTTATGAAAACATTTACATTGCCATTCATAAATAGGCAAGATAGAAGTAATAAAAAAATCTTCAACTCCATGTCTGACTCTAAATGTAAATATTTCAGAAAAAAAAGACGACTGTAAAATAGGGAGACAGTAGCAGATGATTCATACTCAATGCATAGACTCATAAGCAACAGTACATGTTCTTAAAAAATCCTCCCACTACATTCATGAAACAGTGAGTTTAACTTTTAGCATTTTGCCCTTCAGAATAAATGTAATTCCTTATGAAGTTTGTGCTAAGATACCACAACACCACATTATGTGAGCCCTAAAGATGTTGTAGAACTGTTTATCTTAGAACAGAAGAGACTACCAACATATTCATTCTCATTACCAGCTCATATACGTCATTGATGGGTGTCTTATAAAAAAAAAAAAAAACAACCACCCCAACAGGTAGAATTGTTTTCTTGCTCCTAGATGGTCTGCAGGCAGGTGCTGGTGTTTGCATATTGCGAGAAGTCGCTATTACTTTTAGTGTTTTCAAATTCATAAATATAGCAAAAATTGTATTTAGACAATATTTCCCATTTTACAGTATTTAGAGACGGACTGGGAGGAGGGATAGCTCAGAGGTTTGAGCATTGGCCTGCTAAACTCAGGGTTGTGAGCTCAATCCTTGAGGGGGCCACTTAGGGATCTGGGGCAAAAATCAGTACTTGGTCCTGCAAGTGAAGGCAGAGGGCTGGAACTGATGACCTTTCAAGATCCCTTCCAGTTCTAGGAGATAGGTATATCTCCAATCATTATTATAAGACATTTCACTGAAGAAAGGGAAAGATTTCATCTCTCCATGAAAACTTCCAAGAATCCAATATAAGTGCACATCTTAATCATAATTTCTATGCTTTAAAATGGTTAATATAATAAAGTAAGAAGGACCACAATTGGAAGTCTTATCTAAAATAAAGCAACTCCAATGAGCTTCATATCATCATTGCTATATAGTCTTATCAGTACTACTGAGGAGCAACCCTATGTATTTAGTAAGCAAACTGGATAACTATAAGCAATATCAGGCAAACAGTTAGCCAGTGGTGCACTAGTAATCTAGACATGCCTTCTTGGTGGAATGTCAGCCTCGGAGGGACCTGCCGTGAAGCCTTCCCCTAAACCCCAATTCTTGGGCGGGGGGACGGCCACATGTCCAGCACTTGGGGCGCAAAAAAAGTGGCTCCAAGGATGGAACTCCAAATCTGTGGGCCCTTCCTCTGAGTCATACAGGGAGCTCAGATGTGTGTGAGAGAACCTGGCCTCTGCTCCCATCCAATGCAAGGCTGAGGCTCCCCTTGGAGTAAGAGGGATTGAGTTCGCGGGGACCCGGCTGTGCTCCCCACACCCAGTAAAATTAAGTGGACCTACAGGAGAAACTGGTTTGTCCCACCCTAGTGCAGGAGGCCCGAGGAAGAGAGCCCGGCCTGTACCACCCCAGTAAAACATACACGGATGGAGGGGGAGCGGGAATTGGCCTGTACCCCCCTTCCCCCAGCCCTGGAACCTGAGCTGTGCCCCCCGCCACGGAACACAGATGGGGGGGGCTAAGACAGAACCAGGCCTGGGGCCCCCTCCCGCCCCTCCAAAACGCGGGGACCTGGAGGGACCTCGCCCTCCGCCACCCTCCAGCAGGTTCCCGGGCACGTGTCCCCACCGGCCGGGCCTCACCTGTAGCCGTAGGCGGTGAAGCTCTGGCTCTCCCGCAGCAGGGCCCGGTACAGCCGCAGCACCTGGGCCCGGCTGGACGCTGCCATGTTGCTGGCACAGTCGGGTCCTCCCGCGAAGGCCCCTTCGCCCTCCCGCCCGCGCAGGAGCCTGAGCTCAATGCGGCCTCCTCAGCCCGGGCGGGGACGCGGGGAGCCCGGGGCGGGGCGGAGACCGGGGCCCACACCTGCCCGGCTCTGGCTCCGCCGCTTGGCACCCAGCGCCTCGGTCCCGGCCAGCGGCCTCCGCTCGCGGCTTGTCAGGCGGGGCTCGGGCAGCTACAGCGGCGAGCCCGCGGGGCGAGAGAGCCGAGCGGGACGGTGAGTGGCGGCTGGGGGTCCCCACGTGGGGACTCGGTGCGGGCGCGAGGAGCTGCTGCAGAGGCCAGCGGCGCTTCCCAGAGTCGCTGCCGCCGCGTGGTTTGCCCGTGTGCAGCCCCTGCCTCTAGCGGGCAGCCTCCCGGCCACAGGGATGGGCGTTCACAGCCTCCCCTGGGGGGCTGCTCTGGGCCGGAGATATCCCCAATCTGCCACCCCACCCCGCGTTATGAATATAACTCTGTTCCTGTTTGATTTATTTAGGGACTAAGAGTATTCGCCCCAGGTTGCACAGTGAAGTGCTCAGAACAAAGACCCTTTACTCTGCCCCCTGCCTCCCAGACCGTTAAAGTGGGTGGAAGCTGTGTTGTGTTTGAGGATTCAGACTACCAGGGCTACCCCTCTGGTATTTCTGTTAAGTGAAAAGTTTTCTGATGAATAGTGAGCGTATTCTCTCTCTTTCTCTCTCTCTCCTCTGCTTCCCCTAGTGGACCTAGTCAGGAAAAAAACTGGTCACCTCTTTGACCTTTTTGTTATTTTTTTTTTCAGGCAATATGATGTTTTTATCCATTTTATAAATTATAGCTCCTGTCGAAATTGTGTTTCAAGGTGCTGCCTAACATTTTGATTGCTAAAAGTTCAATGACTATTTTGAACAAGATTTTGGCTAAAAATATGTTTTGGTTTTTGAAACAAAGTTTCAAAAACTGGTTCCTGCAAAATGGAAGATTTCAAAATATCACATAAAATCTTTTTCCATTTTTCAACCAGCTTTCCATTTTTCAACCAGCTCTGCAATCTCCATTGTTCACTTCCTGTTTCTGTTAAGGAAATGTAACATAGTGTTTGCTAAGTCCTTAGAAACCAGAACTCTCTGTCCCATGCACATTATTAATCCTGCAAACAAAATATTGAAAAGAGAGACTTTCCTCTGCACATCTTTGGAGTCCTAAAACACCCTATTTTTGTGCTTTTACTGCTTATTTACTAATGTGCATCAGTTTTATTTTGCTGTAACTCTAGTGATACTACTGTTGATTTGTACTGGTGGGAGCCCACAATCAAGCCCACAGGCCTTGTCAATAGTGAGGAAACTTTCCTTAAAAATTAAGCCAGCTTTAAATTTGGTTCAGCAAGAGTCTGACTGCAGACCTGATTGCAGGATTGGGGCAATCTTGCAAACCTTTATACATATGTGTAAATGTTTGCAGGATTGAATCCTTACTCATGCAGATTGGGGGAGGGATAGCTTGGTAGTTTGAGCATTGGCCTGCTAAACCCAAGGTTGTAAGTTCAATTCTTGAGGGGATCAGTTGAGGATTGGTCCTGCTTTGAGCAGGGGGTTGGCCTAAATGATCTCCTGAGGTCCCTTCCAACCCCAATAATCTATGATAATTATTTGTAAATTCCCTCACTTAGATCCCAATCCTGCATTGAGAACCAGGCAGGTTGACCCCTGTGCCCTCCACTGGCACTCCACTGACCATAGGTGCTGAAACTAGGGGTACAGGGGTGTTGCCAGTGGATTCCATCATATACAGGGTTTGCAGTTTGGATCAATGGCACTCAGGAGCTCCACTATACAAATGTTTCCAGCACCTTTGCTACTAACCTCAACAGAAGTGTCTCTCTTTGGTTCTCAGTGAAGAATCAGTGTCTTTAAATGGCTTGTGATAGACTTCTCTGTCACATATTTTAAGGATACTTCTTAACCAAAACAGTGTCCTGCATTTGGAAAGTTGAACCTAATTAGACTTTTAGAATTGTTAAAGTTAAACACATGTCCTAAGGCAGTGGCTCTCAACCTTCCCAGACTACTGTACCCCTTTCAGGAATCTGATTTGCCTTGGGTGCCCCCCACATTTCACCTCACTTAAAAAGTACTTGCTTACAAAATCAAAAATAAAAATACAAAAGTGTCACAGTATTCTGTTACTGAAAAAATGCTTACTTTTTCATTTTTACCATATAATTATAAAATAAATCAGTTGAAATGTAAATACTGTACTCACATTTCAGTGTATAGTATATAGAGCAGTATAAACAAGTCATTGTCTGTATGAAATTTTAATTTATACTGACTTCACTAGTGCTTTTTATGTATCCTGTTGTAAAACTAGGCAAATATCTAGATGAATTGATGTATCCTCTGGAAGACCTCTGCTTACCCTCAGGAGTACACACATCTCTGGTTGAGAACCACTGTCCTAAGGCTCCAATGCTGCAAACACCTGCACACCAGAATAACTTTATGAAAATAAGTAGCCCTGTTGAATTTAATAGGACTGCTGTCATGCATAAAATTTCTTGTGTTTTTAATTGGTTGCAGATTTGAGTCCTTAAGAGACAAACCCTGAAAAAGGGCAGGGGAGAAGGTGTAACATTCAAACCACATGGACAGAGTGTTGGCAGCCAGAAGTCAGGTTAGTTCTTTGTATTACAAACCCTTAAGGGGCTCTTTGGGTTGAAGTTGGGGCAACGAAGGGATTATTGAAGTGGAAGTTGAGAAGGCAATGTGAGAGGGAGAGGCTGGGCAGTTGAAAGGTTGATAGGAGATGGGCAGGATGGTCCTGGAGTCAATAACTAATATCAGTCCAATATTACTTGTACTTCTTTGAACTGCTCCCAATTTTCAATCATAAAGGCCTGTGGCTGATTCAGACAATGTTGCCAAACCTACAATCACAGGAAGGCTCCACATTGTAGGAACACCACAGATTATGGGCATATTTGGTCAGATATCACCTAATCAATTTGCTGTTAATGCAGGGCCCTTTGGGCATTGCTGGCACCTTGGTCTCTCCTGTTGTCCGTTTATTGCACACAGTTTAGTTTCATGAGGACCTAAATGCTTCGGTCTAACCAAAGTTGCGCATCCTGGGATGCATAAATCAGGGAATCTTGAATAGAATAGAGGTTATTTTGCTGCTGTATCTGGCACCGTATGACCCCTGCTGGAATACTGTGTCCATTTCTGGTGCCCACAATTCAAGGTTATTGATAAATTGGAGGGGGTTCAGAAAAGAGCCACAAGAATATTAAACGGTTAGAAAACATGCCTTTATGTCAAAGAGCACAATCTATTTAGCAGGTTTAAGAGTAGCAGCCATGTTAGTCTGTATCTGCAAAAAGAACAGGAGTACTTGTGGCACCTTAGAGACTAACAAATTTATTTCAACATGAGCTTTCGTGAGCTACAGCTCACTTCTTCGGATGCATAGAATGGAACACACTGACAGGAGATATTTATACTTACAGAGAACAGGAAAAGGTGAAAATACGCATACCAACAGGAAGAGTCTAATCAATTGAGATGAGCTATGATCAGCAGGAGAAAAAATTATATCTACCAACGTGATATGTGCCAACAATGCCCCTCTGCCATGTACATTGGCCAAACCAGACAGTCTCTATGCAAAAGAATAAATGGACACAAATCTGACATCAGGAATCATAACATTCAAAAACCAGTGGGAGAACACTTCAGCCTCCCTAACCACTCAGTGACAGACTTGAAGGTGGCAATTTTGCAACAAAATAACATCAAAAACAGTCTCCAAAGAGAGACTGCTGAATTTGAAGTAATATGCAAATTAGATACAATTAACTCAGACTTAAACAGAGACTGGGAATGGTTGGGTCATTATGCTAATTGAATCTATTTACCTATGTTAAGTTCTCCTCACACCTTCTATGGGTCATCTTAATTATCTCTTCCTGTTGGTATGCATGTTTCCACCTTTTCATGTTCTCTGTATATATAAATATCTCCTGTCTGTGTGTTCCATTCTATGCATCCGAAGAAGTGAGCTGTAACTCACGAAAGCTCATGCTGAAATAAATTTGTTAATCTATTTAGCTTAACTAAGAAAATGTTAAGGAATAAGTTGATTACAGCCTATAAGTATCTACACAGGGAACAAATAATTAATAATGGGCTCTTCAGGCTAGCAGAGAAAGATATAACATGATCAAATGGCTGGAAGTTAAAATTAGACAACTTCAGACTGAAAATAAGGTATACATTTTTGGCAGTGAGGGTAATTAACCATTGGGAAATTTACCATGGGTCCTAGTGGATTCTCTATCACAGACAATTTTTAAATCACGATTGGATGTTTTTCTAAACTGTATGTTCTAGTAATTATTTTGGGGAAGTTCTATGGCCTGTGTGGTACAGGAGGTCAGACTAGATGATCAAAATGGTCCCTTCAGGCCTTGAAATCTATGCATTCTTTGGGCTTAAGATGGGGATAGTTGGGTGAAATGTAATGGCCTGTGATGTGCAGGAGGTCGGATTAGATGATTGGATGATCCCTTCTGGCCTTAGCCTCCATGAATCTATTAAGTTATGATAATGTGTGTTTTTAATTCCAACAGCTACATTTCTGATCCAGTTTACAGTGTGTTTATAAAATAGTGCTGTGTGTGTAAATGATACAGATAAATACCACAATATTGACTGGAGAATAATCTCTGTGTGTGTATACTTTATAGACTGCACACACACAAGTTGTTTTATTTTGGCTATCCTTTGGGTCTTGTGAAAAGCAAGCAAGCAATTTAAAATAAATTTCATTTTTATTTAATTACATATAGCACCTTCTCAAACATTCTTCTTTGTTAAAAACAAAATTAAAATTGTTGTAAGAAACTTTAAATTGTTCTACAGAAATGCAATTACCTGAACTTTCATGGCCAGCACCATACTCCTTGGGGCTTGCTTGGTAGCTGTAGGTCACAGAATGAGGCATTGTAGGCTGGCTGTATGAATTAAGGGAATATGAATAGAAGAAATTAAGGGTTTTTATTGTCTTTGTGCCCTATACGTCTCTTGGTCTGGGCAATGGGGACACTAAACACATGTTAAAGTGGAATTTTCCTTTTTTATTTGCAGATTCTTTAACATTCTTCCTAAAATTCTCAGACAACCACACTTTTTGTTTCTTCATTCATATATTTAAGGGATCATAAAAAAACCTGCAGTCTTCATTTAGCCAGTAAAATCTAGTTTGGAAGGCTTGGAAAAGCTTAGGTAAGTAAAAGTAGATTTACAGCCTAGTGTACTGATGACTCCATCTCAATTTAGTTTTCTTTCAGTCATTGGAACTAGAGCATTGGTCACTAAGCTGTGGGTGTGCTCCCCCTGCGGGGTACAGAGGAATGTTTTGGGGGATGCAAGGAGGGAACATCACGTAGCCCAGCTCCACTCCACCTGGAGCTCAGCCCCAGCTGCAGCTCTACTCTGTCCTCTGCTCCCTCTCCTCCAGCTCCGCCCTCATTCCTTCTCCACCCCCACGCCAACTTTGCCTCTAGCCCCAGCTCTTCCCCTGTCCTCAGTTCTCCCTCCAGCTCTGCCTTCAGCCCAAGCTCCTCTGCTGAGCCAACTGTGAAGTAAAGGGGAGGAGGGTGTGGACGGATTCCATTTTGGGTAGGAGGGGTGAGCCAGGAAAAGTTTGGGCACCATTGTACTAGAGGTTCTATTGCTCTTGTATTGATCTCCAAAATATGAAAGAATTATGAGGAAGAAGGCAAAATATGTTAAAGCAAACCTTATTTACAGGAACGCTGTCAGTTTGAAATCTAATCTAGTCATTAAATAAATTATTTTAAAATAATTTCAGGTACTACCTGTGCTCCTGAGTCCAACTGATACTTTTTGTGGTTTTACAACCACATGCCCTCTTTTTAAAATGTTTTTCATTCTCCTGTATCAGTATGAAAGCCACACATATATGCAAAACAAACAAAAGACAAATCAGAAGAAAATGATGCACAAAGTGCAGTCAACTGCAAAAGTAAACTAAACAAGGTGATTTCCCCCCTTTTATTTTGCTTATTAGTAATTGTAGATTGCTTGAATCAAGCAGTAGGAACAAAATTCAGACAGAAGTGTGTGTTCTTTTTTTAAGTTGATGGTATTGTTGGATAGAGTGATTAATTTTATAGATTTGTTTTGCTTTTGCTTTTCTTGGAAGCAATGCACAAAAATAAGTGTTGCTTGTCTTCAACATATGGGTCCTGATTCTTATCTTACTCAGCTCACAGTTTTAAATGGGACCAGGACTGGTTCAGTTGTGTGTTTGTATAAACTGTGCTTTGCTTACTTACATGTTTATGTGCAAATATGGGGGAGAATGTAGTGGTGTGCATAAAATCTTAGCATAAAAAAAACCTAGGCAGATTTCTAGGTTTTCTGAACGTTGTTGGTTGATTTATTGTTATATATTATTTAGACAGCAGTGTTTGCTGCTTGTGTTCAGATTTGGAAGAAAGAAACATGGCTGGCCCTCTCTCTGCCTTATATCTTAAGATAAATGAGCAGTTTGAGAATGATGTAATAACATAAGCATCTGGCGTACTTGATAATATTCTAAATCTGTAGTAGCAGAAAAATGAATTTGAACAAAATACCTGCCGAGACTATAGAACTGTGTGAAATGGAGCAGCTGTTACATTCTCCAGGGCATATTTGTAGCTTTGTCATATGCTGCCTAAATTATTCTTTTCGGTATATCATTTCAGCTTTATGACATGGCACTCAACACTTTGAGAGAGCATGTGCTTTCCTGTTATATTGTTATTCATGTTGATTATTTTTCTTTTGGGGTTGGAATGATAATTGATTATCATGATATTATCATCTTTTTTAATTACTGTTTTTCAACTTCTAAAAACTTGATAACCTCTTTTCCCTCCTGCTGCTGCTCTGATTCTCCTTAATCTTAATCACTCTTGCTTCTTGATTGCAATGATAGACAGTTCCACTCAGAGTTAGGTTCTGCTCTTGTTTGGATTCTATACCACCCATTGAAAATTAGGAATGCAAATCAAGGCAGAATTTGGCTCTCAGCCAATATTATCATAGTTGATTATAATTAAAAAAGTGTTTTTCTGTTGCCCACACTGGGTAGGATTATTTCATCATAACAAACGCATGTTCTGAATAACTCTGTTTCTAAAGTTAGTAATTTCTTTATATCCCTGTAATTGCCTACAGAAACAGAAACAGAACTGGGGTGGCTTTCAGAAGCACTTAAGTGACTTAGGAGCGCAAGCATCTTTGAGCTTCAATAGTAGTTTTGATGCTAAATCACATAGGCACTTCTGAAAATTCCTCCCTAAATGTTTTAGGCCTGGTTCACACTACGCTGTTAAACCAATTTTAACAGCGTTAAATTGATTTAACGCTGCACCCGTCCACACTACACTGCTCTTTATATCGATTTAAAGGGCTCTTTAAATCGATTTCTGTACTCCTACAAAACAAGAGGAGTAACGCTAAAATCGATATTACTATATCGATTTAGGGTTAGTGTGGACGCAAATCGACATTATTGGCCTCATTCTTTTACAGTAGCTACCCAGAGTGCACTGCTCCAGAAATTGACGCTAGCCTCGGACCACGGACGCACACCACCGAATTAATGTTTCTAGTGTGGACGCGCACAATCGACTTTATAATATCTGTTTTATAAAATCGGTTTAAGCTAATTCCAATTTATCCTGTAGTGTAGACGTACCCTTACATTGGAAGAAATAACAAGAGAAAACTCTTCTGTCTCTCTGATCCCACAGGAGAAGTTCTATTTATGTATGAATCCTATTGCAGGATGCTGATCACATATCAATACACTTCTTCCTGCTTGCCTTGTTTGTTTGTTTTTATTTTTTAATTGTTCAGTAATATGCTGGGTTAGACTTGTGGTCCATCTTGTTCAATTTACTGGCTCCAACAGTGACCAGCTTCAGAGGAAAATGTGCGAAACCCCAAAGAAGTCAAACGTGGGAGAATCACCTCCCATGAAACCAACTATTTCAAAATCTCCTCCCTAAAACCTAATCTTCAAAAATGGGATTACAGCTTGAAGCATGAGGCTTTATATCCCTTTCAAAGTGCTGGCATTTGTCTATTGGAAGCTGTGAGCAGGGGCTTGAACTCCTAGCTTCCACGGCCCTGCCTCATACTCCTACCATGAAGCCACCATCACTGTCTCTTTTAAGTGAATATGTGCTGAAGATTGGGCCCTTAAAACCTTGCACAAAAGTAGGTTTTCCCATGGCACAGGCATTTCTGCAGGAAATTAACTAGGTCTTGATGTCTGTCAAGTGCTTTGCAATCCTTGAGTGAAAAGTGCTAGAGATGGTTTTGTGGTGAAAGGATTAGACTGGAACTCAGGACATCAGAAGATATAAATTAGCGTATTTGTAATCCTTAAGAATGCTCACTTTGTAGTAGTTATTCCAAACCTGAGAGATACCACTAACCTTAATACTGGTATTGTTTCAGATATTTTTTGTGGACAGAAACCCTGCAAGCAGTGAGAGTTTTTTCATTGCCTGGTCATTTGGCATAATGAAATCTTGTTGACAAATTTAACTATAGAAATCGGAGATGGACTTGGCTTGTTAGGTGTTCTCGTCTGTCACTGCATCAATTCAGAACCATTTTCTATGTTATACTTTTTAGTGTTTTGTCCAGTCATAAATAGCCTTCCCTTCCCTTGAGGAGAATATTCCCCTGTATAATAGATCCCACCTTTAGGGAACGTTTTCTCATATTTAGCCTAAACCTTCTCCTTTTCTAATTTAATCGCATTGCCCCTAGTTATAGCCTTCAGAGACAATCTATAAACGATTTCTCTTTCTCCTTGGTGATTTATGCTCTCATCATATTTTTCCATAGTTGTCATTCAGCCAAGCTAACATATTTAGTTAGTTTCATTTTTCTTCCTATTTTAGCTGATGTTGAGATTTTAGCACAGAAAGCAAACTATAGTTCTGGAAAACAAGGAAAGATACTTTATTTCAGAGTGACTGAATTTGAAGTTTGCTGTGGCTCAGAGCCACCACTTTATTCTTGGCTCACTCAGAATATCCAACCCAGGGGTCAAACACAAATAGGATCAGAAATGTTTAAAAAATGCTGCCGTGATTGCAGCGTAAAAAAACTCTTGCTATAAATTTTTTTTTAAAAAGCTTCACTTTTGCCATGGACATTACTCTGTGATATGTTTTCCTCCAAGCTTTTGTCCTGTTTGTTGGCATCCATTTCCTATAGGTGTAGCTGATGAGTTTCAGGGACCATATTTTCATGCTCTAGTCGATTCAGTGATTCTCTAGGCAGACCAGACAGTATTATGCCCACCTAAAATGAGAAAATCAAAAAGTGTGATGACTTTTCTGTCATCTGACCCACAACCAGTATCTGGGTTTCTCTCGGCTATTTGAAGCGTCTGGGGGTGGGGAAAGGATCAACACTTAATTTTATTTAAAAAAAATCAGCAATCTATTGTATTTCATGCATTCAGGGAATTATAATAGCAATAGACTTCCAGCAATAACTTATTTGCAGTCTTTCTGGAATCAGTATTCTTTCACTATTCTATACAATATCACCTTTCATGGCTGCAATGCCTGTGGCCATGGAACCTGCAGAATCCACAGTCATGATATTAGTGGAAGACCTGCAATTTAGTAGAAATTCCTGAGGGTCTGGGAAGTCTCTCAGAAGCACAAGGCTAGACAGGTGTAGGTAATACTCTATATATTCACTATCACCTCAAAAAGGACAACTTTTTCTTTTCTTCTTCTCTCCCTAGACTTTTATCTGGAGAAGATACTGAATTTGTGTCTCAAGCCTTCTGAAGGAAAGGCAAGACCAGAACCAGTAGGTTGACCAAAACTTACAGACAAAGAAAAGGAATTAGAACTGATTCGAGAACACCTCTTGATGCAAGTAAGTACTTCACACGGAAATAGAGCTTTCTACTACTCCCCTTTCTCAGCTATCAGCCATTTAGCATGAGTATTCTTGCCTTCAGGAACATACCTTCTCAGCTTCTTCTTTTAAAATAGAAAACTAAGTCTGTTTTCATATTTGGAGGGCCATGCCAGACTCCTGCCTTTGGCCTTCATATAGCGTTAATGATTTCTTCATCCCTAATACTTTATCGAAGGAAGTAATGGGATTCAGGGTAGTGGAAGTACCAAGAAACTGGTAAGGGACAGATTGTGCCACTTTTACTCGTGTTGATTTATATCATTCTCATCAAATGGTTCCATTAAAATCAAAGGAACTACTTGATGAATAAGTGACTCCTCAACATGAGAGAGGATAGCAGAATCTGGTTCCAAGTCAGAGGTGGGCAAACTACGGCCAGGGGCTCACACCCAGCCCACGGGACTGTCCTGCCTGGCCCTCAAGCTCCTGACCTGGGAGGCTAGCCTCTGACCCCTCCCCTGGTGTCTCCTCCCCCACAGCCTCAGCTCTCTCACTCCGCCGCCGGCGAAATGCTCTGGGTGGCGTGGCTGTGAGCTCCTGGGGCAGCGCAGCTGCAGAGCCCAGCCTGATCCAGTGCTCTGTGCTGTGTGGTGGTGGTGGCGGCAGCATGGCCCAGCTCCATCCGGGCGGCGCAGCTGTAGCGCTGACAGTCACTGGTGATCCAGGCAACACGATAAGGGGGCAGGGAGTGGGGGGATTGGATAGAGGGCAGGGGAGTTTAGGGTGGTGGTCAGGGGGCGGGGGTGTGGATGGTGGTTGGGGGGGAAATGGGGTTGAATTGGGGCAGGGGTCCCCAGGGGGCAGTCAGGAAGGAGGGGAGTTGGATGGGACGGCAGGGGGCGGTCAGGGGAAGGGGTTCTGGGGGCAGTCAGGGAACAGGGAGAAGGGGTGGTGGTATGGGGCAGGGGATCCGAGGGGCCATCAGGAATGAGAGGAGGGGTTGGATGGGACAGGAGTCTCGGGGTGGGCAGTTAGGAGCTGGGGGCAGGGCCATGACCCCCTCCCCTAACTGGCCCTCCATACAATTTATGAAACCCGATGCAGCCCTCAGGCCGAAAAGTTTGCTCGCCCTGTTCTAAGTGGTTGACTGACAAACTGTAACAGATACAGCAATTAGAATTTAATGTAGGATTCTCTAGGGAACATTGGAGAGAACTGAGACTTACTGCTGCAGAAACATTGGGGTGTGGGGTATTTTTTTTCCCCAAGTATGCTTCCAAGATCTATCTTGACATCAGTGTTTGGTATTATACTTCTTTTGTTTCTCCTTGCTTCCTAGAATTTTTCTTACTTACAACTTACAATTTTTATGCAAGTGATTTGCACACTTATTTCCCTTGTATTTCATTTGGAGATGCTGCTTTGTGATGGTCTATGTTTTTTAGTATACAAAATCAGATGCAGAGTGAAAATAACCAATTCAAGATTTTTTGTAAAATTTTAATCCATGTTTACAATAAAAATTGTGTGTTTCATTTTGAACTTTTTTTTTTTTATTTCTTGGGTCTGGAAAGGTATTTACAGTGCTTCCATCACTAAAGTTTCTAAGCACCATACTGTATAGCTTATTGCTTTTTCTTTTACTTTCATTGTAAAGCATATCTTTCTAGAAATGTTGGCATTCGTTCACTTTTATTTTAATTTATTAATGGCTGTCAGTGAGCACTGAGCCATTACAAACATAAAAGAAGACAGAGTCCCTTCCTTGTGGAGTTCATGATCAACAGATGGACAGATACAGCATGCAGATCTCAAAATAGGAGGTGACCAGGCAATGGTCAAATATCTAATCTATATGGAAGTTATTTTAAATATGAGAAGCTACCTGTTTCTTACATTGGCACGTTAGCCTTGGTATCACGGAGGAAGTGCATTATGAACAGGGGGATGCTGCTTGGTGAAAAAAGATTGGGTGGGAATTTCTGTGTGTTTTTGCTGTTCGTGTTTACAGTATAGTTTATTCTCTTCCTTCCCCATCCAGTCCTTTTTTCAGTAAGGCCGGTGAAATCTAAGCTCTCTCTCACTGTGATATAGACATTTTATTTATGCATGTTCTTTTTTTAGTCAATTACTATAATATCCAAGCTATAATTAACGGAAAAATCCATTGGTTGAATTAAGACTTGCACTAAGGATAGGAAAACATAATTATTCTGATTTCCTTTCCCAGACTCACTGTGTAGTATTTTTTATCGATTTAAAATGAATACTGTTTAAAGCCTTACAAAGTCTGACTTCTCCTTATTAAAGTGATTTACTTTTTTTCCTTATTATCTCCTCTGTTCATTTGACCCTGGTTGCCTTATTGTTCTCACTTCTCATTTCAAAACCCCTGGTGATTGAGCCTGCAGGCTGTATGTGGAAGTTGACTCTTAAACATTCCACAGACTGCAGTTCCCCAAATGGTTATAAAGAAAAAGCAAGAGGCAAATCTTACTCTTTAGCTCAGATTGTCCTAGTACATAAAGAAATGCAATGTTTATTGATTGTAGTTGTATCATAGGGAGCCCAAGGCATAATGATGCTAAGTGCACTTCATTAATAATAAAGCATGGATTCTTTGTTATTTTCTTGCTTATCTTGGCCTACTTTATCTTTTGTCAGCCAGCAAGGGACATTTATCTTGGCTGAAAATGTGTTCTTTTTGTTTTTGTTTTGTCAAGAAAATGTCTCCAAGTACAGTGGCTTTTTTGTAAAGATAAGTATGTTGAGTTCCTCTCATATGTTTCACTAATGCTGGCATTGAAAGTAAATATTATTTTCTGGCGTCTGGGGCCACGGAAGAGTTCTCTGAGATGATTTAAGTGTGGTGTTTTCTGGAAGCTTTTCAAGCAAAAGTTCTTCTAGGGTGTTTCATTCTCTGTGCTGTTCCTGGAGGAAGCAAATCAGTGTTATCAAGCCCTATAGGGTTTGATGCAGGACTAGCATTACAGACAAATAAGATAAGCATCTATTTTGGGAGTCTTGGAACTCATATGTTAAGATGTATTATCTTTTTCCAATAGCGGATACAAAGGTAGAGGAAACTATTATTATTATTTGTATTGCAATTACTTCAGACTTTTCTACACCCTTTGACAGCAGGACCAGAAGGACCAACAACTTGTGGCCCTATTTCTTATAATCTTTCTCTGCTTTGGTTGGGACCTCACACATCATTGGGTTGGCCCCGCTTTGAGAAAACTAAGGAGATATAAGACCCCTTTAACGTGTTAAGTTTGATAGTGTTCAAACATGTTTAAAAACAATATTGTCATGACCAGTTTGAGCTTGCATGGAGGAATGAGACCACACTATGCTCTAGCCTTAACCTGTTTTAGAACAAAAATACAGTTGCTTCATGTAATTAGAACAAGACTTGGTCCCACTGAACCAGGTAAGACCAATTCATATTACATCTTGGCCTGTGTTTAATAGTGTAGATGGAACTTTACTTTGAATAATTTTATAAAATGCCCGATGGACTTTTTCTCAACAGCGTAATTTCTAGCACCACGTTATGACTTCCACTTGGGAACTCTCTGATTTGAAGAAAATCGTATTTCTTATTATAGTTTTTATCCTCCCTAGATAGGCCAGAAGTGTAATTCTGCAGTTTCTTCAATGCAAACATGACAAATATTTCAATAATCCAAACAGAATATGTATAACACTGCTACTCTATCTTTGATAACTGTGTTTTCCCCATCAGAGTTTAAAACTGGGGAATATTTTATGGGAAATTGTTATATTTTGCTCATGCGAAATTGCTTACACAATGCATGAAGATATATTTTTCTGAATTATTTTTAAAAAGTGAATATTAAGGCCCTGATCCTGCAATTTACAACATACGGGAAGACTCCTTAACTGGTTCAGAGCGTTATTAAAGTCAATGGGGCTCTGTGGAGGTACAACCACCCACCAACCTGTTGTAAATTGCAGGTTCTAATGAAATATGAACTGAGTAGTTGAGAAACATGATAAATAAGTTTACTAAAAAGACTGAAATAAAAGAAAACAAACTGGAAACGTGCAGCAGTGGAATCTCATTTTGTTTTTATCTTGCCTTGTGAAGTTTTTTATTGCCATGAGACTAACTTTATTGAAATAGATATTGTGATTATTCGAGCCTTGTTGACAGAGCCATTTTACTGCTTGTGAATCTTTATATGTTTCCAACTTCTGATACTGGTGGAAGGAAGTGGAATGAACTCTTAGTTGGAAAACCTGTCTTGCTTATCTCCTACAATATAGCACTGACTACTGCACTTTGGATTAATACATTTGCCCTTGCAAAGGTATTTTCTCTGCCTGTCTAGCAGTTTGGGATAGAATATGAATTACAATAGAGACTCTTTAAATAGATCCACTTTGCTTCAGCATACTGTGTATATACGCTATTTGTGTAAGTCATCAGGTTCTATTTTTTTCCTTGTGGAATGGAGAGCTCTTTATGCTTGTACCTCTCATTAGAAGAAATGGAAGACAAATGCCTGAATTACTCGCATGTTGATGGGAGGAGACATACCTAGTATTGCATTAGTTTTCAATTCACCGAGTCAACAGAAAAGAGGCACAGTATCAAAAATGGGGAATTATGCTAAAACACTAAAGCCTTCTTGTATTATGTTAAAAAAAAGTCAAAGTAAATTTAATTTAAAAATTATGACTATATATTTGTTTAGTACAAGTTATGGGCACCACTCTAAATGTTTCAACTACATGGACTTCTATTAAGCAGAGGGTGAACCAACATCATGTTAAAAACTAGGTGAGTCATACAGACTTTATCATAGCAACAACCATGGCTGGATGAACTTACGGGAATCATTCATGATTCCTAAGCAATAGTATATAGCTCATCTACACCTTACTCGACATTGTTCCACAGCCTCATATACAGTGGGCTAGTAGCTGAGTTTAAAAACTGTTTAAACCTGATTTCAGTATAATTAGTGTCTAACACACTTTTTAAAGAAGGCCTTAATGTTGGGCTGGATCACCTCTGCATGCAGAAACAGTCACAGGAGAGGGTGTGATGAAGGGTTTTTTTCTCTTGTTGTGTTGTGTGTATGTGAGTCTTACTGTTTTGCATGAATACTGCATGTACCTCAGTTTCCTGGTGTATTACACCAATGCCTAGGTAGTGGGAATAAGGGTGCGTGACTTTTGCTGAGACCCCCAGGGGCAGGTGAGGCTGCTCAAGTTTCCTGCATGTAAGCAATAGACAGTGCCCTTCGTAACCTGAGAACCAGGAGGTGGATGCGGCCAGGTGACACATTGCCCAGGAAGCAAGAAAAAGACTGGAAGAGATGCAATGGCCGTGTCAGAGGTTGGGCCTCTGGAAGTGGTCAGTATCCTGTTCGGGAATCAGAGGGGGCGCCCAGGAGGCTCCAGGCCCTGAGTCCCCCCAAGATGGTCTTTGGTGAACGTTCCTGCTTTTTGTTCTAACAGGCTCTGTTCCACACTGTGTTCCTATCAACTAATAAACCTTCTGTTTTACATGGTGGCTGAGAGTCACTGCTGACTGCAAAGTTGGGGTGCAGAGCCCTTCCAGTTTCCCTAGGGGTCCCATCTAGGTGGACCTGCTGCAGGAAGTGCATGGTGAGAACAGGGGTGCTGAATGCTCTGAGGTCAGGTCCAGGAAGGCCATAGCCGAAAAGGCTTCT
Source organism: Gopherus flavomarginatus (assembly GCF_025201925.1). Lineage (NCBI taxonomy): Eukaryota > Metazoa > Chordata > Testudines > Testudinidae > Gopherus > Gopherus flavomarginatus. Next base: position 179,257,741 of record NC_066618.1, read on the forward strand.
TGCCCTGGACAGCATGCCCTGATGGGTGTCGCTCTACCCCAGAGTCCTGTCTGGCTTCATACAGAGCAGTTCCAGAGCATCAGATCTGTGACTCTGTGACAGAGGGCTAAGTAGGAGGAAAATAATGCAAGGTTCTTTCAGAATTTTCCTACCACTATTCTCTTTGCCATGAGATGAGGATTGAGGGAAACAGAGTTTGGAAGTCACTTCACTTTTTATCATTGTGGGTCTCAAGAATCTGATGAAAGCACTTTCCTCCTTCATGGAGACAGGAACCTTTAGGAACAGCTGCTTCTCTGCTAGTGCCTGTCTGTCTGGCAGTATTGTCCTTACTGCAGCTGCATAGCCATTGGCTTCTGTTCCTCTGAGTAGATGCTGAAGAGGAGACCAGGAGTGACATAATACAGGATGTAGCAGTATTATCTCCTGAGTTTTTCACTTGGTGCTCTGGGTTCTCGGGTGCAAGAAGCATCTCTTCTGTTTTTTACCCTTCCCCCAGCTCCACCTCCAACCCTTTCTGGAGTTCCAGTTGACAGTCATCCATATATCATGAGGAGACAATACAACAGAGAAGACATTCTTTTCCACTCAACGTTTTTCATATTTTCCTGGAGTGCGCGGAGACGCACTCTGGTCAGCCAAACTGTTTTATAAAGTTTTGGTGGAATTGTATTTAAACAGCTTTTTTTCAATTTAGATCATGGCCTACTGTAGATGGAATAAAAGGTTTTAGACAACAACAAGGTCGTTTCTGTTACAAGTTGACAATTGCTGTGCTCACGTAGCTAAGTCTCTTGTTTCATTTAAGAGACAACAGTGTTTTTGTGTGAATTTCCTATGCAATGCTCATTAGGCTTTGACACTGTTGGCTGCTGGGTGGTAACAGATACTGGTGGTACTGAATGCCTAAATAGAGATTTGACTAGAGTTTCAATCCAATTCCTATTCAAATCAATGAGAGCCTTTGTGTTGACTTGAATAGGCATTGGTTCAGACCCTAAGGCTACGTCCACTACCATGGTAAGTTGACCTAAGTTATGCTACTCCAGCTACATGAATAATGTGGCTGGAGTCGACGTAGCTTAGGTTGACTTACTGCAGTGTCTACACCGTGGTAGGTCGATGAGAGACGCTCTCCCGTTGACTTACCTTACTCCTCTCACTCACGGCGGAGTGTACTGGAGTCAACCGGAGAGTGCTCTGCTGTCGATTTAGTGGGTCTTCACTAGACCTGCTCAATCAACTCCTGGTGCATTGATTACAGCAGCGTTGATCCCATGGTAGTGTAGACTTCGCCTAAGTAACCAGGGAGCCATGTCAAGAACTGACGAACTCACAGAAATACAGCAATGAGACTGAATCTCCCCTATTTTTAAGGTTCTGAAACTAGATGATGTCTTGATTCTTAACCTATGTCACCATTAATGAAAATCCAAATGTGAAAAATTAGTGTGAATAAAAATTGAATAGATGATAGAATTCAGTGGTGTTTTAAAAGTTTAATTGAGAAAATAGTCTTTTCATTCACTGCAGTAGGCTTTGGACGAGGCCCTTATACATGTGATTTAATTAGGGGCAAGCTTTTGCTTTGCTGGTAAATTTCTTCTCTGGTGGCCCAACTAAAGGTGAAAATACGATCTGTGTAGGTGGAATAATGGCTGGCAACTCTGAATGGAACATATCTATATTCCTATGATATTACAACATAGCTGGAAATATCCTACGGTTGTGCCTACTTTAAATTTAGGTTAGTGTATGTCTACATCTATTTTTTGTATTGCATGCTGATTAAATATTAACCAGGGAGACTATTAAGTCACATGTGGCAATATTTCACTGACACAAGGAGCTATTTTATGCTAAAGGAAGGGGCAGCTAAATAATGTGACTTTATTCTGGACCACTTATTAATAGTTAGGAATTTTCCATAGTGAACTTAGATCTGACCTCTCAAGAAAACAACAACTCTAAACCAAGAGACATATCTCAAGATTCTGAAATGGTTCCCTGTTTTATTAATCTTATCCAAGAGCAAAGCAACAACGTACATACTATAAACAGTAATGCTGACAGTTAAATATAACTTATACTGTGATGTTCTTGCCTAAGGGTAAAAAGGAAGTCCCCTAATACAAAATGCCCATTGTATTGCGTGTGCATTCACCAGAGAGCAGGTTACATTTATCCTGCATAGTGCTGTAATCTTTTTTTCTGTTTTTTTATTTAGATTATCTTGAGCAACATAACACCACATTTGGAAGATGAGTAGTTTGGTTTGAATTAAGGAGACAACTTTAAAAAAAAAATCTTAACTGCCATATAGCATGGAACATATGCTATTTCTGAGGAAGACGTTATCTTTCAAAATAAAAAGACATTCACACTAACCACTATGATATGTGAATGTCTAGCATTTGCAGTGATTTTGGGGGGCATGTGATAACGTAAATATATTTTCACATGCTTAGGACAGCGGTTCTCTCCAGGGGTCTGAGCCTGCCTGGGGCTGCGAGTAGGTTTCTGGGAGTCAGTCAAAATAAACCAGAGAGCAGGGCCAGCATTAGATTCACTGGGGCCCAGGGCAGAAAGCCGAATCCTGAGATCTGCTGCCCCACTGACGAGTAACTTAGCTTCATGGGGCCCCTACAGCATGCGAGCCTGAGCAGTTGCTCTGCTTGCTACCCCCTAATGGTGGCCCTGGCTTTCAGTTTACTGAAAAACAGTTGTTGTGGCACAGGTGGGCCATGGAATTTTTATAGGATGTTGTGGTAGGGTCTCAGAAGGAAAAAGGTTGAGAACCTCTATTTTAGGGAACAATTTAGGAGTAGCAGGAAGGATAGATTAGGTGACTTAATTGCTCTCTTCTTTCTGTGAATTCTGATTCATTGGCTTATATCGGTCCTAGTTCTGCATGTGCTTTTAGGAGGTGGGCAGGGCAGGCAAATTATTAATTTCTCACTTGCTTTTATGCTTTAGTGCAAATTATGAACTTTTTTAAATTGAAAATTCTGTTTCTATCAGGCATGGGGTAGAGAAGTAAGGGAGAACTTGAGTGCTTTCCTTCAGTACAATATTTGGGTTTAGATGAGGATAAAACAAAACAGCAATATATTGTTTTATTTAATTGTTTAATTCACTGGGGTTCTAGCAGGTGCTGAAGTGAGCTATAAGTATTACCTTGAGACTACCTTGAGGCAATGTGGCCAAATGGACAGGACAGTAGGAGTAAGGGGAGCTGCGTTCTATTCTGGCCTCTGTCACTAACCTAATGTGTTACCTTGGCAAACTTTTTCACCTCCCCATGCTTTGGTTTCTCCAGCTGTGAGATGGAGATAACAGAGGAGATTTTCAAAGGCACAAGTGGAAGTTAGGCATCCAATTTCCATTGGGATAGGAGTCATGCACCTAACTGCCCTTTGTGCCTTTGAAAATTTCCCCCAATGATACTTAACTTCCTTTATAAAGTGCTTTGGAATTAACACATGAAAATCATTGAATAACTGAAATATGTATTATGATGATGATTGTTACCTTAATTAGTTAATGGGACAAATTCAGTACAGCTTAAGCATTGGTTATTCCCCCTTTCAGAAAAGTAATTTGTCCCAGGTGGAAAAGTCATCCCTGTGGAATTGCCCAGCCATTCCACCTCGCCCCACCGTATTTTTTTGGCGGGGAGAGGGGGAGGGCGGGGTTTGGCACCAAAATCTGAAACATTCTCAGGTTTGGGGTTTTCAGTGAAAATCCAAACAATTGTAGTAAACTTTTGATGAAAATGAAAGCCATTTTGGGAGAAAAAACAAACAAAACCAACTACCCCACAAAAATCAATTTGTGACCTGCTCTTGTAGATAGAATGTTTGGTTGATGTGTGATTTAATTAATGGGACTTGTCCGCCCCTGGTATCTTTGCATCCTCTAGTGCCAAAATGATATATCTGAGTTAGGGAACAAGGGCATTCTCTTATTATTAACGTACTAAGAACGTGACCATGCATTACTGAAGTCAATGGGAGTTTTGACATTGATTTAAGCTGGAGAAGGCCCTAATCTTAACATTTTACCCAGAAAGCAGATGTATGGCTGATATTGGGGAAGGGGGCTCTAATAACCAGACACCTTTGTAGAACAAGACTACATATTGTAAGGATTTACTTTGCTGGGGTACTCTCAGGAAGACCTTTGGGAACTCCAGCAGTAATTACCATTAGAAACATCCTTGCAGTGGTCATAAATATAATGGAAAGAGAGGACATACAGTACATGCTTAAAGTCAGTGAAAAATCTATATGTGTCCAACACAAAAGAAAAATTTGTTGAAAAGTACATTTATCTTTGTGGAAAAGCAACACCCGCCATTCATTAAGATCAATGACGTTTATGGCCATCTTCTATGTGAGTGTCAGTTGCACAAGTGAAAACTGCTTGGGAGAAATATATAGTTTTAAATTGTACAATCAATTCTTCTAAGATTTATAGGAGGCAGGGAATGTAGAGAACTGAGTAACAATACATTCTTATGGACTCATTCTTCCCTTGGTTTGTACATGGTCCATCCTCCTTCATAAATGTGGCAGATTTCCTCAGCTGTGCATCCTATGTAGTAGTGCAGGGAATTATCATTAGTCTTTTGAACTGGCTAACCATATCCTCCTAAAATCATTTTGGAAATATAAATCCAAAATTCTGTGTTTTAAAAAAATAGTGTTGATGCTTCCTACAGTTACTAGTTATTATTGCTACTGATATGGTATGTGCTTCCAAATGTGAACTTATGGCATTATTGTACTTAAAGGAAATTGTTGTGAAGCCCTGCCTGACCCATATAAATATTTTAAATAAATAGATCTGCTGAAAGCATGTGAGTAGAGCTAAGGGAATTCTATTCTTTTATAGTCTCGTAATGAAGGAAGGAAATTTATTAGGGTTAGCCAGATGGGCACTACTCATTTTTGGCATTCAGAGATAAGTTTGCAACATCTCCAGGTGGCTCTACAAAAAATGATAACACCATGGCAGTGCTCCAGTTTTACTTTTATTCCTCTCAGACTAGTTAGTCACCTGTCTTTATTCTCATTTAGAACCATCTGCTGGCTTTTTTTGCTGCCTGCCTAGGTTCTTTGAGTGCTCATCATTCTGAAGTCACAAAGGGGACCTCTGTTGAAGACTAATGTAGAGTCTTTGTGTGCTCTGTGTTTATAGGACACATGGAGATCTTGTTTTTGTGTGATTCTCATTCTGTTTCTGGGTTTATCTGCCCGAGATCGCCCTTGTGATGTCATGCACGATACTCAACTGCACTGAAATTCATTCTTCAGGTTTGCTTTCACCTTTTAGCTAGTGGTCAGAAGACAACAAGAAAATATTAGATTTTCATTCAAAAATGATGTACCACACATTATTTAAAGACACTTGTATAAGTCCATCCAACAATGCATTTCTTATCTGAGGGAAAAAGTCATGTTTATTAAGAAAATCAAATATTGTGAATGTGCAATATAGAAATACAGAATATATGATAGGTAATACTGTAGCATCAACCCACACCTTTCTCAAAGTTGTGAGTGTGAATTTTTCAACCAAGTCAATAGTTTTCTTTCTCAGACAGAGTTTGATGCCTTTTCAATAAATAGTCCATAAAGTGGATTGTCTAGTTGACTCAATTTAGCATTGGGTTGACCTCTTAATCAGGGTTTATATATTCAAATATAACAGAAAATGTGAATTACTCATTTTTCTTCTTTTTTGGATTTTATTTATGAAGATCATTCTTTTAAACAGAAATCTTATAAACCTTATTTTACAAACATAAAAATACTTGGTATATATGCAAACACACAATTCTAAATTGGTCTGTGTAAATCCCTAATGCTGTATTGAGGAGGCTTGCTACTAGTCACTTTCTTCAACTTTGTGGTCTTGATCACATATTGGGATTGATGCTTTCCTACTCTTCTTCTCCCTCTTTTTTCATATCAGTTGATGATATCTGTTAAAGTCTTTCATTATCTCATGTTTAGATCCAAATATCTGTCCTAGTATTTTTACTAGATTGTCCTGAAAACTCTGTCTCTTATAAAAGTCCTACAGAACTGATCACTCATCTCCTAGTCCTTCTAGAATTACCATAGCAAGGTGGCAGAAGGGGAGTGACTCCTTTCAAACTATTGCCTGATATGAAGAAATTTGGGAACTTTTTTTGAATACTGAGGACGGAGAAACCCCTTCAATGATAGTCAAAATAAAACTTGAAATTCAGATATTAAAATAAGGAAACTAGATTGGAGGAAAAAGGTTAAAAGCTTAATATAGCAGAAATTTTCAATGGGAGATAACAGGTTAAATACCTAGTCTGTTCTATTTTTACTGAGTGCTAATTAGGATTTGGTGTTATCCATCAGGTTTCTAGTCTGACTGTTTTTTTGTAATAGTGCTTAATGTTTGGCAAAGCCAATCCTCCCTTTTGCCATGACCTTTGTAAAGTAGATTGCTTAACCCTTGGATTCTTATTTTCCCAAATGAATTTGTTTCTTGAGGATTGCCATTATCTAAGAAACTCCCTGGACTAAAACCTAAAGTGTTTGGAAAAAGAAGTGATTTCATTTTAGTGAAAATGAAGTCATTTTAGTGAAAATGATGTCATTTTAACTGCTGCAGTTTTGCCTAACCATGAAATTTCATATTTTGACCTATTTTGTTTTTATTTTCTTAATCAAAGGAGTATAATTATTATTATATAAATCTTGTATGAATTACCTAGTTTCAAACAGGAATAGCTGGAGAATTTGGTTGTGTATGTTTTGCAGCCATATAATGAGACTGTTGTACTCTCCACACCTAAGGAAAAGGGAATTGTAATTAAATTATCTGATTCTTGTGACTGCATTAGTTTGGGTCCTGCTCCTGCATCCATTGAAATCAATAGGAATTTTGCTATTGACTTCAACAGGACAAGTGTTAATCTATTAGTTGCTTGTATATAACACAATTTATTTTGAAGTTTCTCTCAGACTCACTTCAGGTTGTGTGTGATGGTTGACTTACCTTGACTCTGTGTCTGAATGTCAGCATCTTAATTTCCTCTCTGTTGGTACCACAAAGTGTGCCCCCTCCATACGTTGCAGCATATTTCCTCTTTCTTGGGGCTGTTTATTGGAACATAGGTACTCAGCACTTGACATTAGAGCAGGGTATCCTAGGTCTTTTTAGTTCTTCTTAAATCTTAATTTCCCCTGTGTCAAGAAGTCCATTTGCTCTCTTTTCCAGGCGTCCTTCCCAATTACCCTTGTGTTAGGGCTTCAGGTACTAGTTCTTTCGGGCTCCCAGCCATATGCACACACACACTTGCTCTCTCATGCCTGTAATTTCTTTAGAACCTTGCTGGGAGAGTCTGGAATGTCCTGCTTCTCCTGTTTCTCTCCTAAGTCTCCCAATAGCCCTTTTCTTGGATCTTGCCCCCAGTTCCCTCTGGGCATTTCTCCTCGTCCCAGTTCAGAACTACAGAGAGTCCTAAACCGATCTTTCTCATCCCCTAGCCTCCCCAAAGTGAGTAACAGGCTTGCCTTTTGTTTCTTGCCTTGATCATAGACAAGACATCTCCTGTCTTTCACACTGGTTACAAACAACTGCAGCCAGCAGAAGGGTTAACTCCAAGAACTGGATCAATACACCCCACCACATTTGCTGTATTCAGTTACTCATTCTTCTCTTCATATGTATCCTGGTGTTTGTTTCTGCTGCAGTGTTTTAACAAATAGCCATTGTCAGCAGTGCAGAAATGGCTATTGTATATGTCAAAAGACAGGGTTGAAGAGATAAAGGGTTCAGTGGAATTACAGTTCTACAGGTTTTTGTTTTGTTTTTTTAACAGTAGGATAATGCCTACCTAGGGGCTTATACTACCAGTAGATCACTGTAATCTGTTCAATCAGCAGTGGCTTGAGACCCTTGGGAACTGATGTAAACTGTAGTAAGTTGTCAGCAGTTACAGCTACTGGGTAATCAAGTGTGAAATTTATAGATATTTACCTTTTAGAGGGTTTTTGTTGTGTTTTTGCAACTTTTCTGCAGACCAATTTGCCATTGGTGAATGATGTATTCTACCTGTGAACTCCTAATAACGGAGTCTTTCTCTGCAAACTCGTTCTGTTTGACTGCTTTGTTGATACTTATGTTGTGTGAGAGTTTAAACTATGGTAAATAGACTTCAGCACTGACTGCAATGGTATATCATTTGTGGTGGAAAACCATAACAATTTAGTTGTACTCAGCTTGATCTCCAGTAGTATTTTTCTCAATGTCAGTGCAAACAAATTCCTGTACATTTTCCGTTGCCTCCAAGAAAAACTTCCATAAAGAGAGAAATGTTAAATGAGCCCAGGCTTAAACATTAAAGCTCTGAACCTGCAAACATGTATATACGTGCTTAACTTTAAGCATGTGAATAGTTCCACTGATATCAGTGAGACTGCTCAAGCATATACCTAAGTATTTCAGGATTAGTTCTTAAATGAGTTTGCTGTAAGTTCTTCTGTCATGTTTGCTAAGGCCTTGGCTACACTTGCAAGTTAGAGCGCATTAAATCAGCCCAAGGCTTCCTAACTCCTGAGGTGTCCACACTGGCAAGACACTTAGGGCTTGTCTACATCAGAAAGTTGCAGCGCTGGTGAGGGAGTTACAGCGCTGCAACTTAGGAGGTGTACACATCTGCAGGGCACCACCAGCGCTGCAACTCCCTGTTTGCAGCGCTGGCCGTACTCCCGTTTTGTCTCGGGTGTAGAGGATCCAGCGCTGGTGATCCAGCGCTGGTAATCAAATATAGACACTTACCAGCGCTTTTCTTGACCTCCGTGGAATAAGCAGGTATCCCAGCATACCTGAGGAAGCCTCTGGTAATCAAGCTGGTCTCCTTCCCCGGTTTGCTCTCGCGTTCCCCGAACCCCGAGCAAGCAGGTCTCCTTCCCTGCGGTTTGCTGGGTGGTTCCGGGAACGCGAGAGCAAACCGCGGCGAAGCTGGTCTCCTTCCCCGGTTTGCTCTCGCGTTCCCCGAACAAGCAGGTCTCCTTCCCTGAGGTTTGCTGGGTGGTTCCGGGAACGCGAGAGCAAACCGGGAAAGGAGACCAGCTTCGCCGCGGTTTGCTCTCGCGTTTCCCGGAACCACCCTGCAAACCGCAGGGAAGGAGACCTGCTTGTTCGGGGAACGCGAGAGCAAACCGCGGCGAAGCTGGTCTCCTTTCCCGGGTTTGCTCTCGCGTTCCCCGAACCACCCAGCAAACCGCAGGGAAGGAGACCTGCTTGTTCGGGGGTTCGGGGAACGAGAGAGCAAACCGGGAAAGGAGACCAGCTTCGCCGCGGTTTGCTCTCGCGTTCCCCGAACCTCCCTTGAAGCCGCCCAACAGCGCTGCAGTGTGGCCACATCTAACACCACTTGCAGCGCTGGTTGCTGTAAGTGTGGCCACTCTGCAGCGCTAGCCCTATACAGCTGTACTAATACAGCTGTAACAACCAGCGCTGCAAAATTTTAGATGTAGACATGGCCTCTGAGTGCCTGGACTTTGCAGCTGCAGCACTCCTGGTAATCCCCCTCCACAAGAAGCATAAAGCTTGCTGCACCCTGGCTGAAACGCTCGGATGTCAGTGTGGATGACATGTTGCATTATTGCGTTGTGATTGGCCTCTGGAAACGTCTCATAATCCCTTGAAGTCAAGTGGCCGCTCTGGTCATTGTTCTGAACTCGGCTGCAGGCATGCGGATATCCCCTTTCAAAGCACCGTTTCTGACAACCGGCATGCTTATCTGTTCCGGGACAAAGCAAACCGTTACTGTGGAATGCTGCTGCTGCTGAGGCAGGGGTGTGTGTGGGGGTGGGAGCTGATGTCTGGGTTTCCCTTGCTGCTGTCTGAACTTACAAGACAGCATGCTGACACACTCTCTGCTCCCCAAAACACAGTCTCTCCCCCCACATAAGCGCAACACACTCCCTGTCACATTCCACCCCACCCAATTTGAAAAGCACACTGCAGCCACTTGCATACTGGGATAGCTACCACAATGCACTGCTCTCCATGTCGTTGCAAGAGCTGCTAATGTGGCCATGCCATTGCACTTGCCGCTGACAATGTAAACACATGGCTGTGCTTTCCCTGCTGCTGTCTCTGAGGGCTAATTTAACTCCTGCGCTCTACATCTGCAAGCGTAGCCATGCCCTAAGTATTCCCACCTACTTGTAAACTGTGGAGAAGTTTGGATTCAGACTTTGACTTGCCTCTACCTCTGCAAGGGGTCTGAACTAGAATCATTACATGAATCTTTGAGAACATTTAGTTTTTTATTTACATCTGAGCTTTGCAGCCTATAACTCTAGTAAGGATCACGTCTTATTTTTTACTTCATCAAGTGATCCAGCTTTTGTGATCCAGTCCAGCTTCTGGCAATCAGATGTTTAGGGACAACCAGAGCATGAGATTGCACCCCTAGCCATCTTGGCTAATAGCTGTTGATTGAGCTAACCTCCATGAAATTATCTAATTCTCTTTTGTATTCACTTAGACTTTTGGCCTTCACAACATCCCCTGGCAATGAGTTCCACCAGTTGACTGTGTGTTGTGTGAAGAAGTACTTCCTTATGTTTGTTTTAAATCTGTTGCATATTAATTTCATTTAAGGACTCCTAGCTCATGTGTTATATAAAGGGGTAAATAACACTTCCTTATTCAGTTTCTCCTCCCCATTGATGATTTTATAGTTCTCTATCATATCTCCCCTCAGTCATCTCTTTTCCAAGATGAACAATCCCAGTCTTTATTATCTCTCCTCATATGGAAGCTGTTCCGTTCCCCTAATCATTTTTGTTGCACCTTTCTCTGTACTTTTTCCAATTTTAATATATCTTTTTTGAGATGAGGCAACCAGAACTGCACACAGTGTTCAAGGTGTGGGCGTACAATGGATTTATATTGTGGCATTATGATATTTTCTGTCTTATTATCTATCCCTTTCCTAATGATTCCTAACATTCTGTTTGCTTATTTGACTGCTGCTACACATTGAGCAGATGTTTTCAGAGAAGTTGCCACTATGACTCTGAGGTCTCTTTCTTGAGTGGTAACAGCTAATTTAGAAACTATCATTTTGTATGTATAGTTGAGATTATGTTTTCCAATATGCATTACATTGCATTTATCAACATTGAATTTAATCTGCCATTTTCTTTCCCAGTTACCCAGTTTAGTGAGACCCCTTTGTAACTCTTCACAGCCAGCTTTGAACCCAGCTATCTTGAGTAATTTAGTATCATCTGCAAACTTTCCACCTTACTATGTATTCTTTTTTCCAGATTATTTATGAAGATGTTGAACAGCACTGGTCCTGGGGGTGAGGGGCACTATTTACCTCTCTCCACTGTGAAAACTGACCATTTATCTTTTAACCTGTTACTGATCCATGGGAGGACCTTCCCTCTTATCCCATGACTGCTTAGTTTGCTTATGAGCCTTTGCTGAGGAACCTTGTCAGAGGTTTTCTGAAAGTCCAAGTACACAGCCTTATGTCTAGTGATTGATGTTGCTGACTGCTGTAAATTGTAATTCCTATTTATTCTTTAAGGCAAGGTCCCATTTCAGGAAAGTATCCCAAATTTACAAACCCCAAGCATTCAAAAATCATCAGTCAGGCCCCTGAAAATCATGAGATTTAAAAAATAATACATTTTGGGACGTCTTATTTGCCTTCTGCTTTTTGAACATTTAGGGTTCATATTTCAAGCCTTTCTTCACAATGCTGAGGGCTAGAACTTTGTTTAAAAAAAACCAAAACAGACTTAAGATGAGATTCTCATGTTATCCTGTAACTCCAGGGCCTGGGGATTTAAGTAAAACACCAAATATTATGAGACTCTCAGTAAAATCATGAGAGCTGGCAACACAGGAAGCACATAAGCATGTGTTTAACTTCAAGCTTGTACTGGATTGAGTTAATTACATGCTTAAGTATTTTCCTGAATCAGGACCCAACGGAGGGCTGAGCAAGCTCCCACCTGATTTTCTGGTCCTCTAGTGAGACCTCCAGGAAAAACAGAGAAGGCAAACATTTATATTCCTGATATTTCTAATGTTTAAAAAAAGTGGTAGGAAAAAACCTCTTTAAAAATACTTTTTCTGTTTATCTTTTTTATACACCAGAAAGAAGCAAAAAAGGGCCCCAAACCAACTGATTTTTCTTACCTTTGAAGTTCACCTTCTATCAAAATCTTGTGTGTGTCAGCACTCTTTGTAGTTCTATGACTTAGAGGTACTTTCTCTGAAATAATTAGTGATAGGTTATGGGGTACATGCACAGCTACTTAAACATGTGTATTATAATGTAAAACACTGCTATTAAAGTTTATGATGTGAAGATAAAATGGGTTGTATGGTTTTCAATTCACTTTTTGAAGTGTTAAAGCAGTACAGCTTTTGTACCGCCCATGTGAGTGGTGAAAAATGAAAATCTGTTCGTTAGACGTGGATATTATTTAAGAATGAGAAGTAACTGCACGTTCTCATTTCTTCTGAAATCACTGATTGCTTGCAGATTTTTCATAGTTTGTTAAATGACAAAAGGAACAAGAATTAAGCTGGAATTGCAAGATGGGTAGTGAAGCAAACCAAAGTAGGTCTTATGACACTGGGAGAATAGACGGAGTAGTGTGAAGTTCACTCTAGTTATGGGATATATGTGATACCTATTTAAGGGCTGACTGGGGAGGGAGGACAATAACAGCAAAAGTCAATCTGGAAAGGATGTCTTGTCTTCAAGGTGAGAATGGCCAATGAGTGCGTTCTGGTGATGTCTTGTTTCTAATTTTTTTTTTTCAGTGAGTGCATTGACACTTAATGAATAGTTTTAGATAGGAATTCAGTAGAATTGGGTAAAAAACCCTTATTTAGATTCTAGAATGAAGGGCTCAGTCCTGCAAGGTGCTGAACACTCTGGTCCTGATCCAGCAAGCAGCTTAAATATATGCTTAATTTAAAACACAATGGGACTACTCCCATGCTTAAATGATTCAGTGCCACAGTGCTTGACATTTCAGAAAGGAGGAACTAGGAAGTGGCAGAAAGTAGAGGGAAAAGAAGACCCTACACAATGTTTCAGTGGATAGCAAAGAAGGTCATCAGGGAAAGAGGGTAATTTGGGTAAAGTGGACCACAGAGAGAGAGAGAGAGAGAGAAGTTTAGCAAAGTGGTGATGCTAGCTATGTGAGAAAATAAAACTGAATATGAGAGATTGTGAGCTGTGTGTGTGCTTACTGGCTGGTGAGGAAGGAAAATTATGAAACACACATAAAATTGAAACTTTGAAGAGAAAAGAAATGATAAAAGAAGAGAAACAAGTAAAACTTAAATGAGAATTTGATTATTAAAAAGATTTTAGGGGAAAAACAGTGTGGAGACACACTTAAATGTGTCTGTGGAAGAATATATAATAAAGATATAGGGGAGAGAGAAGGTAGCATAGAAAGTATGTTTGTTTTTACTTTGTAGGAAGTCTGGTAGAAATAAATGAGGACTCTGTTTGTCTCCCTGTTGAGCAATGTTGGGTTTTCTTCATTCGTATTCACACTTTTGGCACTGTTTGCTGACACTATCTGGGTGGAGGTGGGGGTGGGGGCACTAGCATGATGAGCTTTTTTTTTTCCTTAATGTGACTCAAGATTTACATTCTGTATGGCAGTTTTCTATGACAACGTGTTGGCATCTACGTAGGTGGTGTTTGAGTTAGTTTTATTCAAACATTTAAATGAAGAAACGAAATACAGCCATGTAGAAAATGGTATATTATCTCTCATTTGAAACAGGTGGTCAGCTACTTGAGCGCATATCCTACAGCTCCTTTTTTCATAAGGAGTGCTGACCACATGTCAGGGCATTTTGAGGGAAGATGGATCTGGTTGGATTACAAAATCTGTGACTTGTCCTTTGTTTATGAGTATGCCACAAAGGCCGGGCATAGTGGTTAGAGGTTCTTCAGGCCCTCGGTTCCACACTGTTCTTAAGTAATCTAGCACAGTTTAACATCACCACAACCATTCTCTGGTTAAGCAGAATGAATACAACCCTGAGGAAAACTTTAATTCCATGCCTGATCTGGCAGCAGTTGCAACTGCTGAGTGTTGTAAAGGCTCATCTCTGTGTTTAGGAACCGAGTGTACCATGGCAGTATTTGTGGCTTGTTATATGCCAGATTCTGAGTCCAGAACAGGAAATTGATTCAGTCCATTATTTTGTTTTTCTTCTCTTAACTTAAAATATTTACTAGGCAGTAGTCATGTTAAAGGAATTTTACAAGGGATGGAGTTAACTAGCTCAGAGCTACCCCTTTAAACATTGTATTATAAAACTTCCAGAAGTCCACATAACATATGGCATTATCACTTTAGTCTTTAGTACACCGTGGGCACAGGCTTCTTCTTTTCACTTTTGGTTTAGATTAAATATAACATTGCACATGCTTGCACCAGCCAGACATGATTATTTCCAGAGTAAATTATCACAAGCAGAAAAGGTTGAATCCTGAATTACTATTGTGATGGCCTGGAACCCTTGGGACATCACCTGGTGTGCTGGGATGCCACTGAGTCAGACTGTTCTGCTACGCTGGGTCCCCTTTACCTGGCCTTGCTGGCTCCCCAGCCTTTTCTAGCCAAGCACACAGGCAGGGCCACACCCAGCTGCAGAGAGAGTCAGAGATCAGCTCTGGGAAGATATCCACCCCCACCCCCTTTGGAGTATAAACCCAAAATTATATGAAATTCGCCTCTTCCCTCAATGTGAAGGAGGGTGCACACAACTTCTTGCCCCCCAGTTAAAAATGACATAAACTGGGTTATATTGTAAACCAGAAATAAGTGTATTAACTGTAACAGGTAGATATTAAGTAGTTAAGGAGATAGAGAGAACAAGGCAGATTACTAAGAAAATAAAACGAAGTATGCAAACTAAGCTTAATACACTAAAGAAACTGGTTACATGCAAGTTCTCACCCTAAATGTGGTTCTAATAATCTTTTTCACAGACCAGACACCCTTCCAGCCTGGGTTCAGTTCTTTCCCCCAGTTCAGTCTTAGTTGTTTCCAGCAGTCATCTTGGGTGGGGTAGCAGGGGTGAATTGAAGACCTGGATTTCCTTACTCCCCACCCTTAAATAGGATTTGCATAAGGCAGGAGTCCTTTGTTTCCTACCTTGCCCCCTCCCACCCCCCGCTTCTTGTGGAAAAGTACAGAATTCAAGACGGGTTCCAGTATCAGGTGACATGGTCACCAGCCTCTGTAGGTCCCCTGTAGCCATCCTTCACAGGCTGACCCACAGGTTCACAGGAAGACTAAGCTCTTTTACAGTCCATTGTCTCTTGCTGATGGGCCATCAGCATTGTCAAGCTTTTTCATTGCTGTACCTTAAGTGTTAGCAGTGGGTGTCACCCAAAGTAGCATAGTTGAAATACAGATACATAGGCAATATTCCTAATTTCAGATACAGAAATGATACATGCATTCAAATAGGATAAGCATATTCAGTAAATTGTAACCTTTCCAATGATACCTTACAAGAGTTATCTTGCGTAAAGCATACCTTAGTTAGCCTACCACAAGCATATTTTCATAAAGAATATGGAGTATAATGTCTTAACCACATTAACGCAAACGTTTTCATAAGACTGTGGGTCTATCTCTGCTCCTGTTGAACACGATGACAAAACTCTCACTGAGGACAGAATTGGGCCTCTTGCTCAGATCGTGGTGTCTCATCATTGTGGCATGTGATACATGGTTAGTATGTTGAGCAAATGGATACTTAAATCTATATAATTTACAATAGCATTTTCCAAACTTCTGAAAGCTGAGCCTTTCTTCAGGAAAATGAAGTCGGTAGTGTCATCTTTCAACCCCTCCATGTTGTTGACAGAGCAGCATGGGGGAAGCTTGGAATACGACTATTCTCTTCCTCCTCCCCATCCCCCCACTGGACAAGCAATTGATCAGGACACACCATACACTATGGGAAAGGTTGATTAAAGTATCACAGTAACACAGTCTCCAGATCTCTTTAAGTGATGCATCACATTTATGTAAGTTTTATTGAAGTTTTATTTTTCCCCACTGTATAATGGAGTATAGAAAATGACCACTTAATAATTACTATCTCCCTAGCAGGGCAGAATCTTATCCTATGTATTTTAGTATGGTGGATATAGATAGATGTAGCAGCGTGTTACCCAAACTACTCAGCGATGCTTGGCATATATCTCAGATTAGAATTTAAATAAATACAGTACTGATGCCAAATTTCCCATTGCTCCTTGTTATGAGTAAGGCCGTTAATCCTTAGGGCTGCAGGAAATAATGAACAGGTATTTCCTATTATCACTGTTTTCTGCTACATTTATTAATTCAGGTCTGTCCTGTGTGGGAATGAAAGTACCCCACTATTTTTTCCCCTTAGTTTGCTAGCTATTGATCACATTCTTTTATGGTGATACTGTGTCCTTGGGAAACAAATGTGCAGATTGTCATTGTTTCTGGGTGAGGCATTCCTTTTAAGGTACTGGTTAATCTCATGTATCAAAACCAAGAGATAGAATCCACACTCATAAGAAGGCTTAATTGTCCACATATGGTTATTCATGTAGTGCACCTCTAGAAAGCTGTGATCTGCTGTTGTTAGCACCCAGTCACCCAATAAACCCTGCTTTACCTGTGGTAATATACACACACCCGCACCCACAGTATCCTGCAGTAAGGTAGATAGTACTTCTCATTCACAGATCTCAATGAAATTTATTATTCCCATTCCCATTCCACAGATGCAGTAACTGAGATATAGAGAGTTAAATGGCTTGCAAAGAGTACAGAGCAAATCAGTGTCTTTAGGTTTCTAGCTTGTCCTTTGTTTGATGAGTTTTAGCTTAAATATTCCTAGAAGTACTTTTAATTTGGATGCTACAAGTGTGAGAATACTGTACCATGAATTTTATTTACCAAGTGTTAGTCAAGTCTTGACCCTGAAGTTGTGTGAAGGTTAAGGAGGTACTGAATATGAGAGAGAAGCTAAATGAAAAGAGTACAGAACCCCTGCTTGAAATTGTTTTTTCCTTCCACTTGTTTAACTAGCCCCAGCCCAGGTTAATTGAAAATGAGAACTCCAGACTGTGAGCTTTGCAGCGCAATCATCTCTCCTGAGAGCACCTTGAGGAGGTTGATGGGGAAGCCACTAATAGAAGCATTCATACTTGGTGAATGGGGGGAGTGCATGAGAAATCAATAAGATGAGGTAAAGTACTTGCTATGTCATCAAGCTGAACCTCAACCATGTCTTCACTCTGGTCATGAAAATAAGAAATGCAGTAGTGCTGGAGAGAATGGAAAAAGGCTGCTGCTTATTCTACAGTAGATTGTCAATGTTGTGACTTATGGTGATGAAACAGGCTCTTTCTCTTATTGTCCTCATCAGGGCTACCACGACCTTTCTGTGAGCAAAAATTGAAATGAATGTCTCCTAAAAGAGGAGGTGCAACTGTTCCCAGTTTGACATGGCATTTAGAGAGTTTTACTGAGAAAGTCATGCATGAACATAAGAACAGCCATACTGGGTCAGTTCAAAGCTCTATCCAGCCCAGTATCCTGTCTGCTGACAGTGGCTAATGCTAGGTGTCCCAGAGGGAGTGAACCTAACAGGTAGTGATCAAGTGATCTCTCTCCGGCCTTCCGTCTGCACCCTATGACAAACAGAGACTAGGGACACCATTCCTTACCCATCCTGGCTAATAGCCATTAATGGACTTAACCTCCATGAATTTATCTAGTTCTCTTTCAAACGCTGTTATAGTCCTAGCCTTAACAACTTCCTCAGGCAAGGAGTTCCACAGGTTGACTGTGTACTGTGTGAAGAAGAACTTCCTTTTATTTGTTTTAAACCTGCTGCCCATTAATTTCATTTGGTGGCCCCTAGTTCTTATGTTATGGGAGCAGGTAAATAACTTTTCCTTATTCACTTTCTCCACACCACTCATGATTTTATATCACTCACTCACTCATGCCCATCACCCCAATCGGGGTATGGGCTGCCAACAACAGATCTCCAGAGACCTCTATCCTGGGCCATTCGTTCTAACTGGTTCCAGGTATAGCCCATTTTTTTGCTATCAGCCTGAAGGTCACATCGCCAAGTGTTTCTTGGGCGGCCTCTTTTCCGCTTGCCTTGAGGGTTCCATCACAGTGCCTGTCTGGTGATGTTAGTTCTATCATATCCTCCCTTAGTCTCCTCTTTTCCAAGCTGAGAAGTCCTAGCCTCTTTAATCTCTTCTCATATGGGACCCATTCCAAACCCCTAATCATTTTAGATGCCCTTCTCTGAACCTTTTCTAATGCCAGTATATCTTTTTTGAAATGAGGAGACCACATCTGTACGCAGTATTCAAGATGTGGGCGTACCATGGATTTATATAAGAGCAATATGATATTCTCCGTCTTATTCTCTATCCCCTTTTTAATGATTCCTAATATCCTGTTTGCTTTTTTGACTGCCGCTGCACACTGCTTGGATGTCTTCAGAGAACTATCCACAGTGACTCCAGGATCTCTTTCCTGATTAGTTGTAGCTAAAGTAGCCCCCCTGGAAGTCAGCGGCCTCTGATCTTTGACATGGTGCAATGCATGCTTATATCACCAATCCAAGTTTTGGGAGAAAGCAGTTCTAAACCTGTGATTTACTCAGTAATTAAATAGTCCCAGATGTTAAACACCAGTTTTGCTGTGTAAACAGTTAAGGAACCCAGCTTCTTTCTTTCAGTTCTGATTTGTGCTGAAGATTTAAAAAAGATAATACTTGAAAATAAATGAACTCATATTGTCAAAAGACTGAGGGGAAAATGGATATAATGATTTCCTCTAGCTGTCTTCTGTTGATTTCTTTTGTTTATTTAGATTATAAGATCTTTGGGGCTTGGACTATATGTATGTATAGTGCCTAGCACAATGGGACCTTGATCTAGGTTTTGGCTTTTATCTATTATTGTAATGTAAATAATAATACTAATAAACTATTCAGTGTGAAGTGACGAATATAGGCCATATAGTGTGCCTTGGGTACATATCTATACTTTTATTTAAATATTTGTCCAAAAGCTATTATGTCACATATGTATGGCACACCTATGGTGGCCTGGGTAGAGGTTACAAAAGCTAATATGCTTGTCACATCACGGAAATCAGTAATCATCGATTCAAATGGTTATTCTTACATTAACTTCAGTGGAGTTTCATCCACTTATGCCCATGTTGCAGAGGTGCAAATCAAGAATTATGGACTACATTATGAACACATGACACAATTATTTTAATCCTGAGTATTTACAGTGTTTGGAAGGGCAATACAATATGTAATAATTACTAGAATCCTTGCCAGCTCACATGGTGAAGTGGCTACTATGAGTTAATTCATTCAGTAGAGTTATAGAATATGATCTGCTAAACTTTGGACACGTTATGGGTAGGGCCCTACTGAATTCATGGCCATGAAAAACATATCACAGACAGTGAAATCTGGCCTCTCCCCCATGAAATCTGGTCTTTTGTGTGCTTTTACCCTAGACTATACAGATTTCCTGAGGGAGACCAGCGTTTCTCAAATTGGAGGTCCTGACCCCAAAGGGAGTTGCAGGGGGGTTGCAAGGTTATTCTAGGGGGTTTCAGTATTGCCACCCTTACTTCTGCGCTGCCTTCAGAGCTGCATGGCTGGAGAGCAGTGGCTGTTGGCTGGGCACCCAGCTCTGAAGGCAGCACCCCATCAACAGCAGTGCAGAAGTCAGGGTGGCAATACCATACCATGCCACCCTTACTTCTGTGCTGCTGCCTTCAGAGCTGGGCGGCTGGAGAGTGGCACCCGCTGACTGAGGGCCCAGCTCTACAGGCAGCAGTGCAGAAGTATGGGTGGCAATACCATACCGTGCCATCCTTCTGTGCTGCTGCTGACGGCGGCTCTGCCTTCAGAGCTGGGCTCCCGGCCAGCAGCCTCCGCTCTCCAGCTGCCCAGCACCTCTGCCAGCAGCAGTGGTGCAGAAATAAGGGTAGTGGTACCGCAGCCCCCTCTACAATAACTTTGCAACCCCCCCAACTCTGTTTTGTGTCGGGACCCCTACAATTGCAACACTGTGAAATTTCAGATTTAAATAGCTGAAATCATGAAATTTATGATTTTTAAAATCCTGTGACAGTGAAACTGACCAAAATGGACAGTGAATTTAGTATGGACCTAATTATGGACTTGTATGTTAGAGAGACAAGGTGGGTGAGGTAATATCTTTTATTGGACCAAGTTCTAATGGTGACAGAGACAAGCTTTTGATCTTACACAGAACTCTTCTTTGGGTTTTCAGGGCTTATATGTTGTGAATCTAGGTCAAAAATACATCAAATGGATAATCTAAGGATTTCAGATCAGGTTCTGGAATACATAAGACGAGTACCTTTCTCATCTTGTTATTGAATGCTCTTATTCATAGCCTTCCAAGGTAGAAATGTAGGATGATAGGTGGCTGGAAAGGGAAATATGGCTGTTCAGTTACTGACCCTTCCCTTTCAACCAGAAGCACTGCTCCGTGTCTAAATACATGTGTTTTACAATTAGTGAGTTAGTGATTGCTGTTGAAGCTGAATGTTGTCAGCAAAACAGTGAAAACTTTCTCAAAAACCAGAAGCTCACCTTCCCTTTGCGATCACAAATTCACTAACTTCTGAGTGACCTTGCTCCTCTGTGTGTGTTTGTGTATATAGGAATGAAGGGAAAGGATACTGAGGGAAAGGATGACTTGCTTTGGGAAGTTATTCTCAGAAATTTGTTGACAGGTGGCATTTACATTATGTAAGAACTTCATGCATGTTGCTTCCTCTTCAATCAGATGCTCTCTGGCTTTACTGAGCTTATTTATGAATCCATACTACGTAAATCTTCGTGTCTTACACATGCATATTGAATATTGATGTTACTGCTGTGGCCAAAGCTGACATGTAGGAAAAATTGATCTAATTAAATGAACAGATGTCATTGAGATGGTGAAAGGCTTTTCTAAACTCAGCTCTGACAGTTCTGACCAAATACTTGCAAAGAGAAATTAACATTCTTATTGACAAGTACCGGTAGTTATTTATTTTTTAATGTGAACTGTTAGTGTTCTGCAGTATTGCTACTACTGCTGCTTCAGCTGTCTGACATAATTGGAGGGCCAAATTCTTTTAGCTTTACACATTTCAATAATGTCATTGAAGTCAATAGGACTATGCAGACTGAGGGAGAAAATATGACAAAAGGAAAAAGACGCAGTGTGCACTTGTATGTATAATGTTTTATTAATTAGATGAGCCTATATGGAATTTTATCTCCTTTTACCTCTCTCATTTTCTTGCCCTGATTTTAATGTGATTTTACTGTGTGAGAAGCACTAAAATATGTGTGTTGATCAAACTTCGTTCTAAGTATTGCAAGCAATCCTAATACTTCAGTTATTGAAAAATCCTTTGTGAATTCTCCTGTCTAGCAGTCCTCCACCCCACAAAGTCTGTGTACCAGTTAAGTTAACAAATAAGAGATTATTTCCTTTCTCAACCCCCCCCCCCCAAAAAAACCCCAAAAAACAAAAAAACAAAAACTCCTCTATCTTCATGAAAGGCTTCACCCTGTAAAGTGCTGAGTGTCTCCTGGGACATGGTTAAGTATCCTCTGCTCTCCTTGCAAAGATTGTTAAACATGCTGAGGACTTCAGGCTTTGGCTGTAAAAGTCGAAATGCTATAGGAAGTTGACCCATGTCAGTCATGACTTCTCACATTGTGTAGAAAACCTGTTAACAGGGTCAGGCATTTTAAACTGAGGTAGTCTTTGACCAAAATTGTCAGGTAAGAATACGTTTTCCCCCTACCTCCTCCCAAACTTGAAGGTCATTCAGATCTGGACCAGAACTCTAAGTGACACCTATCTTTCTAGTGGGCAAACCAAACCCGTGGTTTCAAATACCCCCACAACTATGAGATAATTTTGTCTGGATCTGAACTTTGTGGAATGGACCTTCTCTACTTTTCAAGTAAAATTCTATCATGCAGCCAGATTATGTGCTTAGCTCCTGATGCAGTAAAGCACTTACAAGTGTGCATGTCTTTAAGCATGTAAGCAGTACCATTGATTTCCACTGGACTACTCACATGATTAAAGTTACACACATGATTAAGGCTCCAGAAGGAAATTCAGGAAAACATCCCTATTCAGGAAAGCACTTGATGAGCTTCAAGCATGTGCTTAAATTCCACTCAAGTCAAGGAATGGATTTCAATGCATTTAAATCAGTGGAAAAACTCTCATTGGCATGGTATTTGAATGAGGCCCCAGCTGGTTCCCTAGGACCTTAGTAAGTTGTGTACTTGAGCAACATGAAGCTTTTGTAGAGAAACCGACAGCCAGACTAATCTTGCCCAGTATTGGGCTTTGCTGCAAACCTGACAGAGGGGCTAGCTTCACAGAGATCTGAAATGCTAGACTGAGTTTTGTCAGTTTATGTTTTTGGAGAGAGACAGCGTAAAACTGAGTCATTTTGAATTGAAGCCAGGCAAAACTTGGCAGTTTCAACTTAGTTTTGCTTTGTGTTTTTTAGAGAGGTTGTTAATCAAAAAACAAAGAAATCAGAGTGAAATTCAGAGGGGTTTAGGCCACATAAACTCCTGTGAGCTCAAATCCCAGAACTGCAGAGTTCTAGTTGTACAATATGAAATTCCAACCATGAAGAACAATGCATATGTCTGTTCATTTTTGAATGTATAATGAAAACATTTAGAATATAAGTGAGTAGAATAGATAGATGGTATATATGGTTTGATAGAAAAGTTTTATTGGTGCTTTTTTGGAATAGTTTGCATAAGCATAAGAACCTTTCACTATCTGTGACTAATAGGTGTGTCATAGCATTCTTTCTCGAATCTGAACCTTAGAGTCCAGGAATGAGATACTAGCATGAATTTCCCTAAGCTTAATTACCAGCTTAGATCTGATAGGCTGCCACCACCCAAAAATATAGTGTTTTGGGGCACTCTGACCTCCCCAACCTTCCCTGGGGACCCCAAGAACCCAGATCCCTTGGGTTCTTAAAACAAGGAGAAATAAACCATTCCCCCACCTTCCCCCTCTCAGAACTTCCCTCCCTGGGCTATCCTGAGATAGTGATCTAAGCTCTTAAATCACCATACAGAGAAGCATCTCCCCTCCCTTCCACAAAGAGGCAAACAGATTCAAGGAAAACAGAGAGAGATTTTCTCTCTCCCTCTCCCGTCTCCCCACCCGTCCTGGTGAGTTATCCCAATCCCCTGGGATAAAACAAGGGAAACAGAGAAAAAACAATCAATCAGGTTCTCTAAAAATAAATCTTTTAATAAAAGAAAGGAAAAAGTAAAGAATTATCTCTGTAACTTCAAGATGTAACTATTACAGGGTCCTATAGCTTACAGACACCAGAAAGAGACCTTCCCCCCAGTACCAATACAAATCAAAATATTCCCAGCAACTACACATATAAAAGTTAACCAGCCAGATCCACAAATGCAAATAGTATAAAACAATTAAAAAGCCTAAACCTGTTTTACTTATTATATGAAAAGAAACTTAGAGAGCCTGTAGTAATGTCTGGTCTCTCTCAGACCCTCCGAGAGAAGAACAAAGAACTCACACCCAAACTTCCCTCCACTCGAATTTAAAAGTATCTTGTCTTCTAATTGGTCTTCTGGTCAGGTGTCCAGTTTCCTGCTTGTAACCCTTTACAGGTATAAGAGACACTCTGTTTATGACAAGGTGGCCATCACAAACTTTGGCTGATAAAACCTTTATACCACACCTCTACTATCATATATTCTATGTAAAGCATACCACATATATTTTACAGGTAAAAAAGTATTTTATGAATAGTTTAGAATGTTTTATTCTTTTTTATTGGTACTATTTTTCATTTCCCTCCATTTGTAAATCAGACTCCTTTAGTTACTGTGAGATCAGTAGTATATGGAAAAAAGGAAGAAATGACAACATACTCCATAGAAACCTCTGAAAAATTACCACAAATACTTTTCAATGTCTAAACATGTTGATTTTAAGATCTAATGTCTTGGAAATTTACAGGTGTTAGAAGTGCTGTATGTTTCAATGAAAGCGTAGAATGCAGCCATTCCCCAACTTTAAAAATATTTTATTTCTAGTAGCATTATGAGATGCATGTTACAGAGTCAGCATGTCACAGATTCATTACTGCATATTGCACATCCTGGCGCCCAGACCAGGGTAATTCTGGGGGAGTGTGATGGGATGGGCCAGGTCCAGAGGCCCCCTACTGGAGGCCTCGTGGCCCTGCCTCACCCTGCCCCAGAAAAGAGCAGAGGAGAAGTCCTCCAGGCAGCCAATCAGGGGCCAGAAGGGCCATAGAAAAGGAAGCAGCAGAAACAGAGCAGTCAGTTGCTTCCTGGAGCTTGAAGAGGGATAACCTGGCTGGAAGAGCATCAGGACTGAGGACAGCTCACTGCAGGGAGGCTGAGCCAAGGGGACTGAATACAGAACCTAGCCGGACCAGGCAAGGGTACTATGATGGGCCCTCTGTTCTGATTGAAGTCTGAGTCCAGGCAAGGGCTGCCGAAAGGACACCAGCCGAGGGTACAATGATAGGCTCTTGTTGTGCCTCTGGGGAGGACGCCTTGGTGCTACAGCCCCATGCCAGGTGACTGTATACTCTGGAAGTGGGGACAGTATGTGTGACTTGACCGGAGTGCTGAGTCACTGGAGACCCACTGAAGTACCATCGGCCAGGGGGTGCTCGTGAGAAGCAGATGCTACTCCATTGTAAGAACAGCAAGGAAAGCAGGCTCACACCCAACCAGATAGAGGGCGCCCACGAGAGGTGAGTGCCAATGCTGTTACTGGGAGGAAATTCCTCATTTTGTGGGAAATCCACTGGAGGGGCCACTGTCATGCAAGCATGCAGGGCCATTAATTGTCTCCTGCTATGTAGGACCGTGACTCTTGGCAATGTGGATCACATAGTGGATGGATTTGCAGCAATCAGGTTCCCAAATTGCTGTGGAACAATAGATGGCGCACAAATCCCTATTTTGGCAACAGAGTACCTTGCCACTGAATACATAAACAGAAAGGGCTACTTTTCTATGGTTATGTAAGTGTTGATAGATCACCGCAGTTGCTTCACTAACATCAGTGTGGGCTGGTCAGGGAAGGTGCATGATGCTCGTATCTTTAAGAACACTGGACTGTTCACAAAGCTTCAAGCAGGGACATTCTTTTCTGATCAGAGCATTACCATTGGCAATGTTGAAATGCCAGTAGTGATCTTGGGGGAACCAACCTACTCCTTGCTCCCCCGGCTCATGAAGCTGTACACCACCACCTCAACAGCACCAAGGAAAGATTCAGCTGCCAGAGTCACTGTTGAATGCGCTTTTGGTCGGTTGAAGGGACGCTGACGTTGTTTACTCACAAAATTGGATCTCAGTGGAGAAAGCGTCCCAATGATAAAAGCTGCCTGCTGTGTACTGCATAATATCTGTAGAGCCAATGGGGAAAAATTGCTGTTGGGGTGGAGGGCAGAGGAGTATCGGCTGTTGGCTGAGTTTCAACAGCCAGAAACAAGAATTATTAGAAGAGCTTATGCAGCTGAGGGAGCCTTTGAAAGAACATTTTAACAGTGAGCCACCGTAATGCATTTTATATTGTGCTCTACCTGGCCTTGCTGTTTGGGGCCTGTTAAGAATTGTGTGGTGCTTAGTGTACATTGGTGAATATAACACTTTCCATGCACCTATTTAATTTTGAAGTGCTTGCTGTAAATTTATTATTATTACACTGTGTTTGTCACTGATCCTGTAAGTTGTGTCAAACTGTATAGTAACAAGTAAGTGGGTGCTTCAGCAGTGCTAGGCACTCTGCAGCATATGTGGTGAACTAATAAAGATGAATCATTTTAAAAATATAGGTAATAGGATTTTATTCAGTAACAAAACCAGTGCAGTTTAAAAGCAAATACAATAAAACCTTAATAAATTAATGGAACAGAACAAGGGGAAAGAATGTTCATGTCCATTTTTAGCAACACATACGGCAACTGTGGCTTTCACAGGTCAGTGCGCATATGAAGCTGTAGTTGTCCCTAATGTCCCTAGGGATAGGGTGGTAGGGTAGGGATGCAGCCCCTGATGCCACATGGAATGTTGAGGGCGGGTGAAGAAAGGTGCTGTAATGCTGTTCTCCATGGACTGCAAAGGGAGGTGAACCTGTGATGGCTGAACATGTAGATCCCCAAGAGGCTGCAGCATCTGTGCTTGCTGCCAGAGAAGCCCTATTATGCCCTGGTGTATCTCCCTCTCCTCTTCCTTCTGGGTCTCCTGGGCCTTTCTCCTGTCTGCTCTTTCCTTCTCCAGGCTGTCCAAAGTGTTCACCCTCTAGGCCCTCTGCTCACGGTCTGATGCAGCACTGAATTGCAGGATCTCACTGAAAATGTCATCCTGAGTCCTCTCCTTTTTCCTTATCTGGTTCAGGTGATCCGCAGGTGTGGAAAAGGGACCTCTCAAGGCTGCAACGGCAGCAGCTGCAAATAAAACACAGAAGTGCCATAGTCAGTATAGTCACAACGGAAAGTGAAAGTTGAGACTCGGAACTCCCTTTGCTTTTCCCCCTAAAGTTTTAAACAAGACATGCTTATTGACACTTATGCTTTGGATTGCTTGTGCACCATTTTTCACAGGTGAAGGTTATTTTAGCTGATATCTCACTCCTGAGGGTAACAAAGGCACAGAGAGCAGCTGCTGAGGTGTCCTGAAGCTACCCAGACCTGTATGCTGCTAGCCTGTGTACTGCAATGGTGTCTGCTGAAGTTATTGCTGACTGGCATGGGAAAGTGTCCTACTGCGGAGGAAGAAATAAGGCTTCCATGGCTAGAAACCTTCAGGAGAGGATTACAGAGTACCTTCCTGAAAGTTTCGTCGAGATCTCTCAGGAGGATTCAAGGGACATCCCTGGGTACATAAACAAACTACTCCGCATGGACCTCTTTGCTATGGGCAGTTGATATCGCAGGCCAGTGGAGGCTAAACCTCACCAAACAGCCAGGCATGGGCCTGCCCACACTCCAATCTGAGGCCACCTCCTGCCTCCCACTCTTCCCCTGTGGCCCCAGTCTAGGCTGCTCCTCTTCTCTGAAGTGGGCTGGGGCTAGGGATAGGGCCTGCCAGTTGGCAGCCTAGGGGAGCTGGGGCCTGTGCTCAGGCTGGTTGGGGCCAGCTGGAGGCCTGGGTTGGCTAGCGCTCTGTTGCTGGGGCTGGTGCACACTCTGGGGCCGGCTAGCTTGGGTGGGGTGGTCTGGGCTGGACTCGAGGTAGCTGTGGCAGAACTCCTCCAGCCATGGTGGGGGGCTTGGGGATCTAGCAGAGAAGGGGTGAGGCCTTCTGCAGAAGGGGTGGGGCCAGCGGCTGGCTAGCCTCCCCAGACCGGCAGTTCACATGCCGCCCATGCCCTTTGCCTAACTTTACAGGGGAATGAAAAGCAGATGAGGACGCTTCCTCTTTGTTGTACTACTGCCTCTTCTAGTACAAGTAAATTAATGAAAAATCAATAGCTGTGTCCTCTTAGCTTGGGGGTGCCATCAGTATATTATTGTAATGGGAAATCCAATTACACACGTACCCGAGGTTCCTTCCCCTGCATTGTGCTCACCTGCACTTGACTGCTGAGACTGACAAGACTGCAGTGAAGTGTCAAACAGGTCCTGGCATAGCTTGACTCCTCTCCACACTTGCATGTCTCCTATCCTCACTGTTCACACAAGGGGTCAGTGGCTTAGGCTTCTAGAAGATATCCATGGTGATGGGATCTCCCCCAAGCATGGCATGCAGTTCTTGTAAAAGCGACAGGTTTGCGGCTCAGCACTGGATTGACTGTTGTCTCCCTAGCCTTCTCATATTGCTGATGACATTCTTTCACTTTCATGTGGCACTGCTGCTGGTCCCTATCAGACCCCTTCTCCTGCATCTCCTGTGCAGTCTGCTCGTAGATGTCCATGTTTCTGAAGCTGGTCTGTAACTGTGCTTGCACAGCCTTTTCTCCCTTTAGGCCCAGGAAATGCTTTATCTCCCGTCTGTTCCAAGCTGGAGCATGTCTGGAGTGTGTAGCACACAGAGTCAACTGGGAAGTTGCCACAACAAGGGAGCACTGCTATGTGTGCTCCCCAAGCTGGATAGTCAGGGTAAGGCATTTCAGCAATTCACTGGGGCTTTAAAGGGGAGGAGATCTTTCTGTCTCTGTGACTCTGGGAAGAGGAGTTCACAGCTGTGACGAGAGCAGTCAGCACTGGGCATTGTGGGACAGCAGCTGGAGGATGTTAGAGTCAACATAAATAATGCAGTGTCTACACTCATGCGGTGTCAACCTTAGTACATCAGCTATGGCTCAGTGCCACTCGGGGAGATGGTGTTACTGTGTCAATATAACAGGGCATTTATATTGGTGGGAGACAAATTTAAGTGTAGACATGTGCACAACTAGGTTGACAGAAGAGGGCTTATTTTGAACTAACTTTATAATGTAGACCAGGCCTGATTTTAGCTTACACTGCTGTGGGGTTTAGAAGCTCTGGGAAAATATATAAGTAGGATTTTCGATTGTTTGAGTTGCTCAAGGCGTATGGAAGTATAAATGAAAAAGTTTTATAGTAAACCCTTTTACTTTTACATTTAAAAACATTAGATGCATATCTTACACCTTAAAATAAGGGGCACAGCTTCCAATTTGTTTGAATTGGTTGTCAAAATAGGCATCTTCTTGTTGTTTCTACACTCTGTTTTTGTTTATATTTCTTGGGCAGAGTTTCTGTCCAAAAAGAGCTAAATCCCAGAGTACTTATTCAAAGTTTACTTAGACAAAACTCCCCGAGAATGATATTCTGTGCTCTCTTGCACCAGCGTAAATCTGTAGTAACTACTCTGATGTCAGTGATTCACACTGGTGTAACTGAGATCATTGACTTCAAAGGCAGTTTTAGCTGAGTAGGTCTTCAGTCTGTATGATCAAGATGGAGGTACCTAGGGAAGAAGAATTATTAGAGGAAACAAGAGTACAGCCTAGGGAGATTGGATCAACTGTCAGGATGCTGCTGCTTGTCAAGTAATTGCTTACCTGTCATCTTCCTGTGAGACTCTTGAAAGGGGATTTCCTACTTCAGGGAATTGGTGAAGAGAGAAGTTCTGTTTCAATTGTTTCTTGATGGTGTCCATTTTATCAGCTTAGTATACCCTCTGTCTTTTATATGGCTGAGGCAGTGCTTTTTGGGGAGGTTACAGATCATGAGGGAGGTGACCCTCATGACACCCAGGAGGTGGTGTTCATGCCATGTTTCCAGTAGAAATGGCTTAATTCAGTACCTTAAGGGAGAGTGTAGGCAATGCCATTTATTAAATTATATTTTAACTCCAGGTCTTTCTTCCTTTGAATGCTGTTCCCTCCTTGAATCAGTTTCACATACAACCACAGCAGATCTTTTCTGCTCTATTTTGAAACAAAGTTTAAACTTCTCTTTTCCCAGCAACTATGCTGACACCTTTTGATACAGTTCTATCAAAAGTAAAGTTGCTTTGTGAAAGGAGTACAACTGTTTATTTTTAAATAAGTTTATATATTTTTTTAAATTACAGAACAGCAAAACCTTCTAAATAACTATTTGTTGATAGACTGTAATAGAATCATCAAAGAAGTCTCTCGTCTTTACTTGTATTATTTCTGTTCTTAGTGCTGGGATATTGTTATATTTTCCCATTCTTATAGCATCATGTATCTACCTGAAGAAAAAACAGCAATAAAAACCTTCCTTTAGGGAATTTATGCTGTTTTCCACCCTCTCCCTCCCATAGCCCTTCTTATGGCTCACAGTGGTCACATGACTGCCAACAGCCAACTAATAATTAAAATATAACTGCTACTTGATTCTGGAATCATACAGAGTTTGAAATGCCTTTTCTTTGAGCACACCACATTATGTGCTGCAGTAAAATTACAAAAATATCAAAATTTCAGCTATCTAATCTTTGTAGTATCTGAGTGTTGCCTTTTGGTTATATTTCTTTTTTAATTAATAAAATAAATGGCTGTGTTTCTTACATTTATTTGCCTTTTGCATGGAAACAAGGCCAATTTATGTAACATCTGTCTCTTGTGATAGTGCTATATATAACATTAGTTAAGTTAAAATAGCTAAATTGGATTTCTTAAATATCTAGATGCAGAAGTAGAAGAAGTTACCTCCTTCTCCCTTTTAGAGGTGTTCTGTGGAAGCACCCTAATTTCTAGGAATTCCTCTTCTTACTACTAAACCAGAATGGTAATGGTACATCAGTGGCTCTGAACCATTGAAATAGAGTACTCTTGTGTGTCAGCAATAGCTATTCAGTCCCCAGTGCCACTCAGATTCTATAGTGGTGGGGAATGAATTAAAATCTAGATAAAATGCAATAGAAGAATGTTAAGCCTCTTGCACCTTCATTTGATCCAGCTTGTAGGTACTGTAGGAACAAAACATATGCTAGATCCTTTGAGAAAGAAACAATATCATACATAAATCTATGTGGTACTTAAATGCTACAGTGACAGAAACATTAGGAATACATACGGTCCTCAGTGCTTCAAGATGCTGAACACTGTGGCCCTGATTCAGCAAAGGACTTAAGTACGTGTTTAACTTTAAGCATATGGATAATCCCATTGCAGCCAGGGATTGAGCCCAGCTAGACTATTGTTTAAATAAAAATAAAAAAAGAAAGAGAAGAAACATGATGTTAGGATGCATTAAGAATGAAAGAGAATAATAATGATGCCATCATATACATCAATGATACATACTCATCTTGAACACTGTGTTCAGTTTGGCTCACATCATCTTAAAAGAGGACTATCAGAAATAGGAATGGTTCAGAGAAAAACAACAACAAAATATTCAGAGCAATAGCTGGAGTTGACAAATGCCATATGAGAAGAAATTAAAAACAAAAATTAGGAGTATAATTGCCATTTGGGGAGGAGAATAATAATAGTGCTGCTCTCTTTCCAGGATTGATTCAACTCCCACTGAAGTTAATGGGAGTCTTTCAGTTAATTTTAGTGAGGGTTGGATTGGATCCACATAGGGAATTAAGCAAAAGTTAGCTAAAGTAATGAATGAGATAGCACAAGCCAGGTGGCTTTCCTGCTTATCCTGTCCATACTACAAGAAGAAGAGGGTTCTTGAAGTGAAGCAGTAACAAAAATTAATAAAATATTTTTTAAAAATCTAATATATAATTAGCCAGTGGCACTTTGCTCATTTGAATGTTCATTGCAATTTGTCTTCAGTTATGTTTCTTGCTCCATTGACACTTGCTGTGTTAGATTTGGTAGGTGATGTTATTTTCTGGTATTCTGTGTGTGACGGGTTCCCCAGGGTACAGCCTGGGACCATGGTACTGCTGTGCCCCTTGAACTCTCTCCAGCCTGGGCTGTCTCTCACAATGCCTTGCTAGTGACCAGCAGCAAATCCCTCCAGGCGCTGTGTTCACTCAGCACAACCGCATGTGGAGCCCCACACCCAGCTATATTGAATGAATGCTCCCAGAGCCACTCATGAATCACACAGGGAAAGGCACCAGAGCCAAATTCCCCCTAGCTCCCAGCACTGTACCTCAGGAATATACGGTCTTGTACTGCTCAAGACGAGCAGTGCAAATTTATTAATTGGTTCACCACTTCATCAATGGAAAGTAGATATACACCAGCCTTTGCAAAACCTGAGCAGATTTACCATACACTTCAGACAAACTCACTGGTAAAGATAAACAGTTAAACAAATGTATTTGCTGCAAAATATTGACTTTTTGCCTATCACTTAAAATCTGAGTTAGTTACCAAAATAAAATAAAATATAAGCATGCAGTTTAAACTCTCAACCCTATTAGACTGAGTAACATCTAGATTAAGCAGTTTTTTTCACTCCACTGGATATTGCAGTCCTTAATATACAGGTTTATCCTTTAAACCTGGGCCAATCTCCTCTATTGGAGTCTTATCTTCCTCTGAGGGTCTTTGTTGCTCGCAACATAGATGAGGGCAGGAGAAAGGCCAAGCCTGGACCCCCAGTGTTCAGTTTTATACCCTGAATTCCATGTGCTTGGGGAACACACAAGTCCAGGTATGTCTGGTGGGCATTACTGAGGCTTTGTGTACACTGGCAAGTTTCTGCGCAGTAAAGCAGCTTTCTACAGTGTAACTCCCGAGGTGTACACACTGCCAAGTCACTTAGTGCGCAGAACTGCAACAAACCTCACCCCCATGAGAGGTATAGAGCTTTCTGTGCCTGGGCTACAGTGCCATGGTAGATTACAGCGCTGTGATTGGGCCCTGGGAGGTGTCCCACAATGCCTGTTTTCGCCTCTCTGGTCATCGGTATGATCTCTACTCCCCTCTCCTCAGGTGACCAACCATCATCCCCACCCGGTAAATTCCTTTGGAATTTTGAAAGTCCCCTTCCTGTTTGCTCAGTGACACGTGCAGTGGTCTCCGTGCCTCTTTCCAGGTGGCCATGCCTCCTCCACGCACCAAGCCATCCCCCACTTGGAGCAGTGCCGAGCTGCTGGACCTGATCAGCATTTGGGAACAGGAGGCTGTCCAGTCCCAACAGCACTCCAGCCATAGGAATTATGATACCAGTGGACAGATTTCACGATGCATGACAGAAAGGGGCCATGACTGGAACACACTGCAGTGCAGGTCAAAGTGAAGGAGCTGTGGAACACCTACCACAATGCGCAGGAGGCAAACTGCTGCTCTGGTGCTGCACCCACAAGCTGCCAGTTCTACAGAGAGCTGGACGTGATACTCGGTGGCAACCCCATCTCCACTGCGGATACTTTTTTTCCCATTAACGGTAACTTTCCTGTGCCACTCTGCTGTCACTGGGAGGCGTGGGGGAAGGTGGTGAATAGTGGCTGTGTTTTAAATCACTGAATCAGTGGTCTGCGTGTTGCAAACAGTAATGCTTCTGTAAAATGCTGCATTTTGGCTTCGCAGACATGACCGGAGCCCAGCCTCCCTCTTTGTTATCACTGGCTGAATGGCTGCACAGAATTAGAAAGTGGCCACAAAGAACTAAAGAGGACTTTCTGTGTGATGTCATGATGCACTCTGTGGCTGAAAAACAAGAATTGAAGGAGTGGCGGGAGACAGCGAGAAGAGGGACCGAAAGGAGAATGCGGTGCACCAGAACGAAGCCATGGAGCGGTTCTTAAATGTTATGGAGTGCCAAGCGGACATGCTCCAGGAGCTACTAGCACTGCAAACCGAGCAGCTCCGTGCCCACCCTCCCCTGCAGCCGCTTTTGCAAAACTCTTTCCCATGAGCCTCCCCATTGCCAACACACTCTTATCAACCTCCGGGCTTCAGGCTGTACCTGTTGCATTCCACTCCTGCCCCGGCACAGTCCAGCCCTGCCGACTCCCAGTACCCACTGCACTCAGCCTGTCCATCTTCTGTTTAGCTCTGTTGAAGTACAGTCCCTGCTGCACTGTACTCCAAAGGACAAGCTTGCATATGATACCTGGATATACACAAATCTTTAACCATTCTGGGACCCCACCTCCTCCTGGGACCCTCCCTTCCCCCATCCCCCACAGTGCTGATGTGGTTTTTTGTCTCTCTCTTCCAGTTGTTGTTTTTTACTAAAACAATTATGTTGGTTTCAAAGCAATCTATATTCCATTAACTGAAAGCAAACAGCTCTGCAGAGCAACAGGCAATTTTCTTAAATCATCATAGTGCATCATCTGCACCAATCACCATCACCTCCTAGCGTTACAAGCACTGCACTCCCAAACATAGCAGCAAATATTAGTGGCTTTCAGCTTCAGATTGCTGCCTCAAGGCATCCCTGATCCTTATGGCCCCGTTCTGCACCCCTCTAATAGTTCTGGTCTCTGGCAGTTCAAATTCAGCCTCCAGGCTCTCAGCCTCAGCGGTCCATCCCTGAGTAAAGCATTCACCCTTCCCATGACAAATATTATGGTGCATACAGCACGCGGCTATAAGCATAGGAGTATTATCATCGGCCAGGTCCAGCCTCCCATATAGGCAGCGCCAGCGGTCCTTTAAACGGCTCAAAGCACACTCAACAGTCAGTCTGCACTTGCTCAGCTGTTATTGATCTGCTCCTTGCTGCTGTCAAGGTTCCCCATTTATGGCTTAATAAGCCACAGCATTCAGGGGTAGGCAGGGTCTCCCAGGATCACAATGGGCATTTTGACTTCCCCTATGGTGATCTTCTGACCTAGGAAGAAAGTCCCTGCTTGCAGCTTCCTGAACAGGCCAGTGTTCCGAAAGATAAGTGTTTCATGCACCTTTACGGACCAGCCTGCGTTAATGTCCGTGAAATGCCCATGGTGATCAACAAGTGCCTGCAGAACCATAGAGAAATACCCCTTCAGATTAATGTACTTGGTGGCTAAGTGGTCTGGTGCCAGAATAGGAACATGCATGCCATCTATTGCCCCTCCACAGTTAGGGAAGCCCATTTGTGTAAAGCCATCCACAATGTCATGCACGTTGCCCAGAGTCACAGTCTTTCAGAGCAGGACGCGATTAATGGCCCTGCACGCTTCCGTCAACACCCGTCCAATGGTCAACTTTCCCATTCCGAAGTGGTTAGCGACCATCAGTAGCAGTCTGGAGTAACCAGCTTCCACAGTGCAATCGCCACGCACTTCTCCCGTGGCAGGACAGCTCTCATTCTCATGTCCTTGCACTGCAGGACTAGGGTGAGCTCATCACACAGCCCCATGAATGTGGCTTTCCTCATCTGAAAGTTCTGCAGCCACTGCTCGTCATCCCAGACATGCATGATGTTGTGATCCCACCACTCTCTGCTTGTTTCCCAAGCCCAAAAGCAGCACTCCACTGTGGTCAACACCTCCGTGAATGCCACAAGAATCTCGTGTCATGGCGAGATCAATGTCAAAGTGCTCTTGCCTTTGTAGTTTAAGGAATAACTCCACAACTACTTGTGACATGTTAGTAAGAGTGAGCAGTATATTGGTCAACATTCCTGCAGACTGAAGAGGTAGAGTGCACAGTACACAAACCGCTGAAAGATGGTGCAATATGCAGATGGAAGCATGGGGATTGCCGGGATGCAAAGCAATGCATCATGGGACATTGGGACAGAACCCAGGATGCACTGTGACCCGCTCCGCCTTCCCACAAGTCTTAGCGGCAGAAGAGGAAGAGATGCTTTGTGGGATAGCTGCCCAGAGTGCACCGCGCCAAATACTGCTGCAAGTGTTGCAAGTGTGAACACGCAGACAGCTGTGAGTGTGAGAACACAACAGTGGTTTCCCTTCAGTGCTCTCTGAATGGCGCTGTAACTGCTGGTGATTTAACTCTGCTAGTGTAGACATACTCTAGTCTCCAGGCAAGGTTGAGCAATTCCCCTGGTGTGGCCTCATGCAGGTGAGTCACTGAATTGTAGCTCCCTTGCTGGACAGTGGTTGTTGATGGGTTGTTTAACACCCTGCTTGGGTGTTCGTTACTTTCCTTGCTGTTGCCTCTGGGGAGCTAATATCTGGCTAAATCCCCAACTTACAGTTTGCTTTAGTGACAACCATACCACACAATTCTCATAACTTCATATGCATTACTGAATACATAAATGGATAGAGAAATGACTTTCAGCAGATCATAATCTTTCCCTTGATGCCTTACAAGGCATGCGTTATATGTAAGATCATGTTTATTTAAAAATGAATATGGGAGTTACAGGATGCTCCCCCAAGGTATAGAATGTGGTGCACGGATAATATGCAAGGAACTGTGGTGGGCACTGAATGCTCAGCAACATTTTTTGTATAGCTGTGAATATTTGTACTGGTACCAGTTAAGCTGAGAGGGAGAATGTCAACTAGTGGAATACAATATAGAAAATAATGTTTTATATATTGCTTGCCATATTCTGGCACATTAAGGCACTTTACTGTGTAAATGCTGAGATGGGTAAAATACATATATGGCAATGACTATAAGCAAATGTATCACCCATTATGTCCACAGAGTGCCGTGGACATCATTAGAATTTCTGTTGAAAAAGGGACTATTGACTAAGATAAGTAAAGGTGTTTCCTTGTAGCATGCTATTAAAGTTTATTAATTTTTGTAGACAGGATAGGGCAAAAGTTATTTGGGGCCTCTAAATGGTTTCTTAGAGCTATCGAGGAAGTGGGAGGGGAGGAAAAGAGGCCTGGCGTGTGTGTGTGTAGAAAATCCTCCTGAATTCATGAAGTTGCCAGGTTTTCTCCAATATGTTCTCTGCAAGCTAAAAGTAGGATTTGAAAAAAATCTTTGCTAAGATATAACAATACATGAAGAAATGAGGAGATTCTTTTTCCAAGTACTGCTTTATGCAGAGTAGGACTATAATATTGAGAAATGATTTCACACCGTGGAAAAGTACGAGACTCAGCCCTTAAGGCGCAGGAATCTCCAATAATCGTGGTCTGATCTTTTCCCACTCCTTTTCCCCTAACACTTTCTCCCCAGTGGTTCCCAAACTGGGGTTCATGTAATGTTATAGGGGGTTCTTGGGAAAAAAATCCCTAATGGCGGACAGAGCTGGCCGTACGGAGAACGGGACCAGAAGCCTGGAGCCCCTGGGACTTCCAAGAGCTAAGCAGATCAAAGCAAGCATCTCTATCACACTGAGGAGATCTCTATGGTTTTTCAAGACTCCTTATACGAAATGGCTTCTTAAATACCTTCATGCTGTTTCACATCTGACACTCCTTGATGAAACATAGGAGCCTTGTTTTATAACAGGCTTATTCAGATTGATATAAGCTACGAAAGTGAGATCTTGGAAGAGTGTTGCTGTTTTCATAATGTAATAAAAATACTGTAATGATAGATAATAATTAATAAGAAATAGTGTGTAATAAGCATGTCATAAAAACAAATTTTATATTTCCAAGATCACTGCTTTTATAATTTATATTCAGGTAAAGGAGAAAATTCCTGGAAATATTCAGTTTTAGAAGGGTGTTTGCAAGACTTGACATTTTAGTGAAAGGGGTTCACAGGTTGTTAAAGTTTGGGAACTACTGCTCTATACTCATTTTGTGCTTCTGTCCCTTTTTCCTCCCCAGTTATCTTTTGTTTCTATTGTTTTCTGTTTTTATTATTTTCATTACAATTTATTTGAATGCCGTTAGCCAAAACTTTCAGAAGTGCCCACTAATTCTGGCTACCTCAATTTTCGTGTGCCCAGTTTGATACTACTATGTCAGCATTCAAGTCAGTGGGATTCATGGATGCCCAACAATTCTGAAAATTAGGTGCCAGTCATTGCAAGGACAGCATTTAGTGGATGCTTCTGAAAATTTGCATCAGAATAGCTTGAGAGAACACAGCTCAGGTACAGGTCTTAATGATTCCAGAGCTTGAGGTTGTTTAGTTCCTGGGATTTGGCTGAGGTCCCTCTCTTGTCAGTCATATATTGTAATAAAGTATACTTAATGTGTAATATTCAGATGTCCAAAAAAAACATGTAGGGTACATTAAATTGTACTATCTATATATTTAATTATGTAATGAAGAATAATTTACAATTCAGTGATGTTTCATTCATTGTGGGAGGAGCTAAATCTAAATACAGTTGCAGCACTATGGTGCACGCGCTCTCTCTCTCTCACACACACACACACACACACACACACACACACACACACACACACACACACACACACACACACACACACACACACACACACACACACACACACACACACACACACACACACACACACAAACCCAATGGCATTGAAACAAATGCTACTCAAAGTCTGCTGGTTAACTACAGTAATGTACCTAGTAGAGTGCTGGTTAATTTACTAGCAATTTTGAGAAATATGGTAGAGGTTAACATTGGGTAGGCTATACTGATTATATTGAATCTGACTCCATACCTTTGGTGGTACTTACTTGAAGATATGATGTATGTACAGTAGTTACTTCAGAGGTTAGTGTGATACTCTTTGAATCACGACTGCATTCAAGAGAACTATATGGAAACTTGAATGTATTTTAAACAATGATGTGTGAATGTACCTTGAACTTAGTATTTTAGAATGTGACTCTTCAGAATATATGAATACAAATTATGAGCCTGAACCCTGCAAACTCTTAATACTAGGTGAAATTCATCTCTGTGCAGAGGACCAGCAGGATGTCTGTGCCACTAAATCCTATACTAATAGCTAAAATGATGCATAGGTCTGATGCTGTATTTTTGCATGTTGGTGAATTTCATCCTTAGGTGAATAGATTTCACTTGTGTGACTAGCCCTGTGGGTAAGCCCTGTCTTTCTACACTTTAATGTTCAATTTACTGCCAAGTTAGCAAAGGCTTAGCAAAAATACAACAGGGTAAATGGCTAATTTAAGTACCTTTGTTTTACCTGCAAAATGTTTCAGTTTGCTTCAATATAAATAACATTG
Source organism: Gopherus flavomarginatus (assembly GCF_025201925.1). NCBI lineage: Eukaryota > Metazoa > Chordata > Testudines > Testudinidae > Gopherus > Gopherus flavomarginatus. The sequence goes on from NC_066618.1 coordinate 179,296,358, forward strand.
ATGTAAATGAAAGAACATAGAAAACATTTGACATATTAAAAATATTTAACAAAAGAGAAAGTTGTGGTTTGTAGTTTCAGTTGGAATAATGTTATCTGCTATGTAAAGTAAACTGACTTTTAAAACAATGGGATAATAATTTTCTTTCTGCCCTATGCACTAGTGGATCTTATTTACTCTTTTGAATTACTCTCTCTCTCAAATGAACGTAATACTGTAAAAACCGGAAGGCCTGAAATGGGTATAACATGGACACTAATAATTCAAGCTTCTCACTTTACCTTGCCTGTGGACTTATAGCCTGAGCAAGTAGAATCACCTCTGGGAATGAGACACTACTTCAATTTTCTATCTATACATGTTTGGCTTCTCCAGTACGATTGTGAATGAGGTGCCAGTTATAGTGGTGGTTTGTGTGACGTCATTTTGCAATGTTTTGGTTTGTGATTCGAATTTTCTTCCCTGGATCCAGTTCTTTTTGTGACTGACACTGAAATGTTAACGTGCCTCTTTACTGTCTTTTCCTTTGAGCTTGTGCTGGATTCTTAGAAATTGCCTACAAAGGAGATGAGCATTGAATCAGTTTCCATTTTGCTTAAATTGTAAAGTCTCCACATATCTCTTCTGAACTTTATTATGCCATAGCTGACTGAACATTTTATTCAAATAACTTGCCTTTTAAAAAAAAAAAAAGAGAAGAGTTCATTTTCAAACATTGCTTTTTAACTTTGTAGAAACAGATTTAGACAGGCTCATCTAGTCTGTTGATCATTATTTAGCAAGCCTTCTCTCCATGGAGTCAGGGAGTAAACTACACACTGAAAGCAATCAGCAACATCTCTAGTCAATCTAATTACTTTATTCTGCGTCTCATCAGATGACAGAAAGAAGAATTGGAGAAAGAGAGTTTTCAGTTCAGATGCCATTTCGTATGCGTGTATTAGAATGGCAGAAAATTAAATGCCATAAAGATGCAGGCAAGCAGCTTGAACTTTAAATATTCCAACCATTTCATCTTGGACTTTCATTTGGGCTTTAATTATCTTAGTTATTTTATTGTAGTATTTCCCAGCAGAATTAAATTCTCTGACCATGTCCACATAAATGACAAAGACAGCAATTCTACCTGCAGTCTTTTATGGGTGATTATAGGGAAAATAGTCACATAATTTAGATCAAGAGATTTAGGAATTTAGAGCCAGATTTTTAACCCTTTATTTACATTGGTTAGGAATTATTAATTCAAGTAGCCCAGTGGCTTCTGATGAGTAATTTCTTACCAGTGTCTCTAAGGGGATTAATAATCCGTCCCCAACTAATTTATGACCAAAAGTAAATTATAAAATGTAATTACCCAGTTACTGAGCTGTCATGGTGTGGGGTCTGGTGTAAGAACATGAATGAGACAGAACAGAATTCTGCAAACATTCATCCTCTTACCAAGCATATTAGATCTTACACCATTGATTAGTCCTGCTGATTTCAATGGGACTGAGCTTGGTAGTGTTTGTCTCATAGCACCTTCTAGTGTAGTAATTTAGGACCAGATTCTGAAGCCCTTCCATTGAGTAGTACATTACTTCACAGTTGGGTCCCTTTGTTTGCGTGGGACTATTTACAGAATAAAATGCTACACTATTGGTAGCAGTGTCAGAATCTGTCAGAATCTGATCCTATCTGGGCCCAGAGACTTTGATAACAGATTCTCTAATATATTGAAAAAATAAATTATATTAATAGACATGTTAAAACTTTAAAACATTGAATAAAATTAACTATTTCCCTACAGTGTTGGAAATCCAAATGCATTAGCACTGTGGTAGCAAGGAAAAACTATTGATTAAAAATGGCTATTAATAAAAGTGAACTCTTGAAAATAGACTAGACTAGTGACAAGTCTACTTTCACTATTCAAGCAGAGTGAAGTGGAAAAAAAGTAAACAAAGAGCATACATTACATGGTGAAAAAAGTACATTAAATTAAAAATGGGATGGGGGAAGTTTAATCATCTGAATTGCTTCAATAATAAAGATAAAATTGCTTTGAAAATATGGGAACAAGTTTGCAAATATAGATATGCATATCTATAACTCGAGCTCACAAATTCCCAGTTATTAGGTACCTGTCTAATATATGCATGCATAAGTTAAACATTTGAGAATGTGTATATCTAACTTTGAAGGTCTGGTTATGTGTTCTTGTCTAAATTCTCAGCCTGTATATGAACATTCAGCATTTTCATCCATAAGTTAGGTGCACACAGAATGGATTTATGTGTTTTTTCTCAGTTAACTTGAAAAGTAACACCCATGATTCATATCTTGACAATTACAGCACCGCAAGCCGGTGGGGGAGGGGGGAAGAAGGAGCGTTTTCTGGCTTGCTGGGGGAAGGGGTATATCGCTTTAAGGATGGGGAGGCGAGAGAGGCACAAACGCTGGTACAAAAGCAGAGTGGGTCAGCATTGCAATACAGACTTACACCCCAGAGACCAGAAGGGCTGGGGATCTGATAAAGGGCAAGCCCGGTAGGAGAAGCTCATTTTCCCCGGGCCAAGCAGAGCAGCACCCAGCGTTGGAAGTGGCAAAATACCAGGTTTGATCAGGATCTGCTGTGGGCATTGCGCTAGCTGCTCCTTTGGGGGCTGAGAAGGAATTTTTCCTTCACTGCCAGTTTGGCCAAGATGGAGTGGAGGGCGGGGGTCACCTTCCCCACAGCAGGTTCGAGGGAGTGGTTGTTACGGTGAGTAAGGAAGAGCGTTAGGCTGTGATGTCACAACTCATTCTGTAAGTTTAGGGCAGATGTCCAGGGCAGGCACTCTGTAGGGAAAGGACATAGGGACCAGATAAATGGCCTGTTAAAGGAGTGGAACAGAGGCAGGAGTGGTGGTTCTGAATGCCTGTGACTGGTGCAGCATGGAGTCTGCCGGCTGCCTTCTTTTATAGCTCACCTGAACCTTCATCTGAGGTGGGGGGATGGTAAGGTCCCAGCAATGCTGGGGACCAATGGAAAAAGAGGGGGCTGGCTGAAGCCCCCAGGTAGATATTGAAATGATCATGGAGTTACCTGCACAGTACACTTTTATCTGCCATGTAGTCCCAGACATCTAATAATAAAGTTGCAGCCTGATTAAACCATATCTAGCATCTCTTGTTCTTCTTCCAGTATAGCTGGACAATGTCCTGTAGGTGTAGGATACAGTATGCGTTTGATGGGCCAGATGCTGTTATAACAAGTAGTGAACTACACAAATTTTCTCTAATACTTTTGATATAGTATTTATTGTGAACACACATAATGGTGTAACAACATGAAAATGAAGATGATTTTTTAAAAAATAAACAGGATGATGACAATACACATACAGAGGCCCTTCAAGGAGAAGGGAAAAGCAGTAAATTTTAAAGCATTCACCGTAAATATGTCTATAGTATGGTATCCTGTGCGTAGGTTATAATTAATAAATCAAGCTGTATAATGAGTAAAACAATTCTAAAATGTCTCTTCAGTGTAATAGGTCTAGGCAATAGTGCTTGGAACTTCAGGACTTTATAATGTACATATTCCTGTCGCTGTCAAAATCTGCATTGCTGCATGTTGTTTAGGCAATGGTTATATTTTCCTTTCTTGGTCTGGATTCTGTACCCCTTACTCACATTGAGTAGTACCTCACTCCACTGTAGCCTACTGATTAATCATAATTGAGGGTGCCAGATTCTGTCCACTCCCCTCCCCCTTGTTTAAAAACAACATTTTCTGTGTGTTTCCCAAGACCCAGCTTTCTTCTTTCTAGTATGGGCAGAATGCCATTGCTGGACTTTTCACACATATAAGGAACTGCAACCATTATCTCGCCAATCCTCACATAACTTTACTGGCTCCCCATTCATTTTAGGATTTAGTTAAATATTGTCCTACCTTATTTTTAAACCTCTCTCTAGATGTGCTCTCGCCTCATCCTCTTGTCCTAGTTAGGATTATTACTTAGTATTTTTTTAGCACTAACAACAAATACTTCTCTCTGCTACTCTCCCAGTTTCTTCTGTTCATCTACACTAGCTACAGTGTATGTAAATGTTATGATTTTATCCTCTCAGTACTACACATATCCATTTCTAAAACAATCTGCCTGGATGCAGAAGCAGTTGCGATTTTGTGAGGCAGAGTTAATGCATCTTTTGCAGAGGAGTCACACTCTCCGCTCTTTAATTCCATTTGTTCAGTTTGGGGTGTTCTTTATTTTAGTCCAAAGGACTTGATCTTGCAAACTGCTGAGCACTCTGGCCCCGAATCCATCAAAGCACTTAAGCACATTCAGCCTGCTCTGCTGGATCAAGGCCGGAATACTGAGCACCATGAGGGATCAAACCGTAACACTGATAGCCTATGGTTGTGGTTGGACTGTGTCTACACCAGGAAAACAGGAGTGTTCTCATCTTGAATTAGCTAAATTGAGTTCAGTAACGCGAGGTAAAATTCTAGCAAAGACGAGGCAGGTTTTAGTTTTCACATGAGTTAAAGACTCAGTGAGGCATAAATAACACTAGCAATGTTCTCCTCTGTCATTTCATGCAATTTTGCTATACTTGATGTGAAAGCCTTCTGCACAGCAGATAATCAACTTGGAATATCCTTCTTATACCTATCTGCCTCAGCAGCTCTCCATCTCTCTTCACTTCTCATATCAAAGCATATTTCTTTTTCACTTAAGTGTCTTTTGATTTATTTCTCAAGCTCATGTCTCTTGACTGTACTAAGTGAACAATAAGAATAATAAAATTTAAGTCTGTGAATTTTGGGGGATGAAATTTGAGTTTGACCCTGCAGTCCTTGCATGCCTTGCCTGAGGAATGTATGACTGAGCTTTAAAAATTATATTATATAAAGCCTAATACATTATGTTAAGTGCAAGAGCTTGTACATGGAAGGCTGCTTCATCCATAACATTGCAGTATTCCCTAATTGTTCAGCACAGTTCTTAATAGTCAACTTAGTCAAGCTACACCTGTTCCTCGATATAGCGCTGTCCTTGGGAGCCAAAAAATCTTAGTGTTATAGGTGAAACTGCGTTATATCGAACTTGCTTTGATCCACCTCAGGGTGCAGCTCCCTCCCACCCTGAGCACTGCTTTACTGCGTTATATCCAGGGGTGAAAGTAACTTAAAGGACTTACAGGACTCCAGAGTCCTGCGGAGGGGGAGGGGCCTCAACTGGAAGAGGCGTGGCCTTTAAATCCTGGGGCTTTTAAATGAGGATTTAAAGGGCTCAGGGATTTGGCTGAAGCTAGGAGCCAGGCCCTTTAAATTAACCCCGGAGCTACCAGCTGCAAAGGCGGCTGGAATTCCTGGGGTTTGGGCAAGGGTGAAAGTAATTTACATTTCTTACCCATATGGTCCAATCGCAAGCAACCCACCCACCTCTCCTACATATTTCATGGATCCCTCCCATTGCATGACAGAGATAGAGAAAATAAAGCTACTATTACTGCTACCAGTACTGTCTGTAATAAAACTTTACTATTGGAATAAGCCAGAAAAAGTGAAAACTCACTTGTCACATTTTAATCAGTGTCTTCCCTCCTCCTCCTCCAGCCAGGCTGCCCATGCTAGGCTCTGTGCTTTCTCCCTGCCTGACACTCAGCAGCTGCTGCAGAGGCTTCCCTCTAGCTTGCAGCAGGGAGACTGCCTCCTGCATAAAAACAGTTTATACTCAGTTGTTCCCTGATGGTTCAGCCCCCAGGGTTAAGAGAGGTTTCTGGCATCTTTGTTAATTTCACTCCCAGTTGTTGGGAGGGGGGGGGAAGCTGTGTGTGACCATGGCAGGGGCAGTTCTTTTCTGCCCCCTGGATGAGGGGATCTCCAATACTACTAAAATACAATAGTAGGGGCCGGTTGTCGGAGTCGGGGCAGTCGGCGGCAGGCTGCAGCTGCATTGTGTGTGACACACACATTCATACATACACATACATACTGTATGTATGTGTATGTGTACGAATGTGTCACACACAATGCAGCTGCAGCCTGCCACCGACCAGCAGCGACCCCAGCAGCCGGCCCCTGTGGGCTGCTGCCTGCAGAAAGCCAGCAGCCGGCCCCTGTGGGCTGCTGCCTGCAGAAAGCCAGCAGGTGCCGCTGGGCTGGGTCTGCCAAGGAGTAAGTAACCAAGGCAAAAACCACAGCCAGCCAGCCAGGGAGGGAGGAGAGGAAGGGAAAGTCAGGGGTGAATGAAGGACAACTGGAATAGCCTTCATGAAATATACAAGATATTTAAAGAAAGTTTTATCAATTTCAGCCTCTGCACTCTGCAGGCAGGACAAAACAAAAAGAGATCTGAGATTGCACCCGCTGTCCTAAGGACATTTCAGGTGTTTAAATCAATATAGAAAGAGGGTGGCTTGGAATGAAAACTACTATTTCTTTCAAAGGAGGCACAATAATTTCACTGAATATTAAGTTTTCCTCTCCAATCCCTTTGTGATTTGTCTATGAGGGCTATTTGCTTTCCCTGTAAATCTTTAGTTGCTTTAGCAAAATTGCTTTGCCCAAAATAAACCCTAATCATCATGACACATCTTTCCACCATGTTCTCCATGTTTTTTGTGCTGTTTTTTTTAAACACTAACATTTCAAAGAGGATCTGCAAGCAGTTTGGACATCACAACCATGATCCTCCGCTGGGGAGGGAATGGGATAGATTTGAACTTGGAAATGGTTCCTGATTGTGATTGTGTTTAAGAGATCCCCTCATTCCAGGGGCAGAAAAGAACTGCCCCTGCCATGGTCACACACACCCAACAACAACTGGAAGTGAAATTAACAAGGATGCCAGAAACGGCTCCTAACTCTGGGCACTGAACTGCACAGGGAACAGCTGAGTTTTTAAACTCTTCTTTTTGCAGGCAGCAATAGCAGGCATCTCAGCCAGTCTACAGCAAGCTAGAGCCTAGAGGAAAACCCCTGCTGGGGGGAATGGGGAGGAATTCAGAACCTTGTCTGCAGCCTGGCTGGAGGAGGGGGAGAGAGGGGAGGAGAAACCAATGTGACAGTGAGTTTTCCCCTTCCACCTGCTTTTATTAGCTCAGGATTTAAGCTGTGCAGCCAAATGCTTGTATTTATTGTGTATATTAGTATAAGAGATCCCCTCATCCCCAGGGGCAGACAGGGACTGCCCCTGCCATGGTCAAACACACCCTCCCCTTGACCCCCTCTCCCCAGCTACTGTGAGTGAAATTAACAAGGAGGCCAGAAACCTAGCCCTGGGGCTTGAACCATCAGGGAACAGCTGAGTTTAAACTATTCTTATGCAGGGAGCAGGCTTCTCTTCCCCTTCCTCATTCAGTCTTCTTTTCTTACCGGTCCTCCGTACCGGCATGTACCAGCTTACTTTCACCTCTGGCTATATCTGAATTCGTGTTATATCGGGTCACGTTATATCGAGGTAGAGATGTACTTTAAAAAGAACTTTAATTTCATTGAGTAGCCATTATTCTTGTTAACTTGTTTCTAGTTTAAAATACTTTTAGATGATTGTTCACATCATTATTTTTCATTAACCAAGCAGTCTGTTTCGTCGAAAAGTCATTCAAATTTAGGTTCACTGTGAAGTTTTTTTTTAAAATGCTGACATGAATGGGTGATAAAAATGACATTTAAGATTAAAAAAAAACATTCTGAGCATTTTAAAGAGAGGAGTTTAATTGAAAACCAATTGGAAACAAACAACAAATGAAAAATGACATGTTGAAATACAAGGTGAGTGAGGTAATATCTTTTATTGGACCAACTTCTGTTGGTGAAAGAGAAAAGCTTTTGAGCTATGCAGAGCTCATCTTCATGTATGATGAAATGCAATATTTCTGAACTGGAAACTGATGTATAAATAATATACTTTCCTCATAAGGCATTGCAAGGCTTAATTAGTTAACGGTTGCAAAGCACTTTGAAATGCTCAGGCAAAAGGCGCCATGTAAGTGCAAAGTATTAGTATTAATAATAATAATACTCTAAGAGATCATAAATAATGTCTGTGAGTCCCACCCATTGCAATCAATGGGAAAAACCAGTGAAGCAACACACATTTGAGTCTTTACAGAATATGACACGGGGATCAGTTTAAAGTTGCTCAAAAATATGGCTACATTTGTCTGGATAAACTGGTATTCATTAATGCATTTTGTCTTCCAGCAGTATCTTTTTCTGTATAAAATGAAAGGTTGCATGAAAGGTATATCATATCTGTTTTTTTCCGATAACACAAAGTCCTTTCTCATTGGTAAATTTTCCTTGTAAAGAAAAAATATTTTGAAACTCCTAACTGATTTAATTCCCATATGCATTTGTTTAACTTCAGATTTTAACCTTCTCATTTGACACAACAGACATCATTTTGCCTAGTACAAATTCATTACGATTTGTGAGAAAACCTTCCAAAAATGGTATTTTTTCCATTTGTATTTCTGTCCATCATGGGATATTTTTCTTATGTTCTTTGGGTTTTGACATGACAAAACATCTTTCATCTCACATTTGTGGAATATAGTATAGTAATTTATTTGCAAAAATATCATTAGTAGACATTTCTTAATTGAATCGATTATGAAATCTCATCTGTGCATTCTGAGTCAGTGGGTTGTGGGGGTCTTTTCTTTTGTAAATAATACCTGCAATTATAAATGCTGAATTTAGTATGCACTTGTTTGTTAAGTCTCTCATTAATTTATTTATTTACTTTTCCCAAAGCATTCTTTTCAAAGGTAGTAGTTTCTGAACACAGACCAGACAGTCAGTGGTATTTTTTAGATCATAGTGCATGATTTTTTATCTCATATTGCTTGCCTCTTTGTGCAACTGCCCAGCTTTCTTGCATAATTTTCTTGACAAATGGCTTACTCATTAATATTTCAGTCCCACTCTTACCGACCCATAGAAGCTGTATGCCCCAGGCAGGGAAATACAGTTCCTTCTGGAAGAACATTCTAATGTTTTCTTTAAACACATTGTCAGAACCTATGACAGATAAATAGGGCTGGTACTGTTCAAACTAAAGATGGCTATTTTTTGCATATGTGATCGTACGTTTACTAACTGGGTGATACTGTACCTCGGCAGCGGCAGTATCATCTCTGCTGCAAATGTTTACATGTTCTGTGCTGCTTCTACTCTGAAGAATAATCGATTCTAAAATAAAATCCATAGAGAAATGTTTGTCTTTATTTTTTGATTGATTGTTGAAATACACACAGTCCTAGTAAATGCTCTGTCCATTCACAGATTTTCGTTATTTCCATAATAGAGATGAAGAAAGGAGCAATGTTGGAGGGGTTAAAGTTAGGGAATTGAGATCAAAGATGCATTAGCACTAGTGCTGAGGTTTGGCTCAACGGTGAGATTTTGGTTCAAAATGGCAGCAGTACAGGAGCTCAATTGATATGAGAATTCTACCATCTTGAATGGTACAATTGTCCCATTGAGCTACAATTGGGCTTAAATCTGACAATGATTGGGTATTCTAATGAGGTTTTGACTGAATCCCAATTGGAACCAGGGAATAGATCCCTTCCTGTTTTAAATCCCAATAGGAGCCAGAGCTGAATGGGCAGGTCCAAATTCCGCAATTTGAATTTAGACCCCACTTGAAATTCAGGTAGAACATTTCAGTTTTGGCTCAACTCTTCCTTCTAAGAATTGTATATTATGAAAATAATATTGGCATGTGTGTGGTTAAAGCTTCGGTGTGTAGGATGAGGGGGACAGAGGCAGCTGTGAGTTAATTAATTCCCCATCATGATAGATCACACAGGTGCCTGAGTGAATTTGGAGGCGATTGAGAGAGACTAGGAGCTGAGAGAGTGAGTTGGGAGGCTTTTGGGAGAGAGCAGGAGCTAATAGAAAATCAGAGGGCATTTCTTCAGGTTCCTGGCAGACTTGATGAATACGTGCAAAGCTGGCTCTCTACTTTGTCCCAGCTGAATTAAGCTGCACTTTAGGTTTGTTTGGGGGCAGGGTGTGACCTGTACCAGGGTTACCCATGGTTGTGAGGCACCTCACCACCACGTGCCCTTAGCCTTGTCTATGTCTGCTGTGGATCAGCTCCCTGAAATCACTAGCCTCTGGTAACAGAGGCTCTGCCCTCCGGGGCTCAGCAGGCCTTGCTCTCAGGGCCACTCGGGGGGGTGGGCAAGTGGGGCTGGCATTTCAGCAGTGGGGAATCCTTCAGTGCTGCCGAAGACGCTGAGCGACTGAAGCTCCCCTCCCCCCCCCCGCCGCCGAAATGCCCCGCGAGCACTGGCATGGCGGCAGTCCGAGTCTTCAGCAGCATTTCAGCAGCGGGGAGTCCTTCAGTCGCTCTGGGTCTTTGGCAGCATTTCAAGGCGGGGGGCCCTTCAGTGCTGCTGAAGACACGGAGCGACTGAAGGGCTCCCACCACCGAAATGCTGCTGAAGACCCGGACCATCGCTGCTTCCCCGCTTTGCCCCAGGCCCTGAATCCTCTGGGCAGCCCTACTTGCTCTCTCTGTACAGATAGTTCATAGGTACACACCAACTCCTGAATCCTCTAAGTGTCCCTCTGCCATGCTTAACCCCTGTTCCATTGAGTACTCACAAAACTCCTAGATCTGCTATTCCCAAAGGACTAGTACACACCAGCTGCAAGAGTCAACTCAGCATCACCTCTCTGGTTAGCATGACAGAACTTAGATATATTTATAGTGAAAACAAGGATATGTATATTATCGAACAGAGATTCAAGTGCTAGTAAGAATATTGGAAACCAATGGTTACATACAAAACAAAATTGTAGCTTGGTTTCTAGTGTCCCCTGTCTAAAGAAGCTTATCTTACTCAAAATTCTCTCCAGCATTTTCAGGCAAATCTGGCTGAGACCCTTCTTTCATGAATCAAACTGTCTGTCTGTTTACTTCCTAGGTGAAGGATGCCAGAATGACCTCTTTGTCCCCCAAATATACCAAAACAGACCTTTGATATGCACCTCAAAATAGGGCTCCTCCGCACCCCTGCTGTTTTTCTCTTTTTGTTTTTCTCTGAAGCTAATACTTCATTAGCAGTTGGTTCAGAGTCAGGAGTGGAGGCCTATTTTGAAACATACAATATGTAGTTAATGTATAAACAGATGAATAAGTAAACATTTTGTACCTGAAAGAAAAACTGTTTTTCACTTTTCCTGGTGACCGGTTCCTATACACAGACTTTAACATAATTTTTAATCTATATACCAGGAATGGCCAACTTACTGACCCTCCAAGCCACATATGACAATCTTCAGATGTTTGAAAGCCAGGATGTGCTTGCTGGGGCTCGGAGCTTCAGTCCTGCTCCTGCTGAAGCCCTGAGCCCCTGTAGGTGCACCTGGTGGGACTGAAGCCCCGAGACCCCCTTCCGCACTAAGCAGAAGCTCCTTCCTCACCACCCTGCTGCAAGGCAGAGGTCCCGAGCTCCCCTGCCCCAAGTCTGTTATGTGGACAGTGAGGGATGTGCCGCACCCTAACCGTAAAAGAGCTGCATGCAGCTTGCAAGCCACAGTTTGGCCGCCTCATATATGTACATAACTCCTTACGCATCTTTACATGGTTTTTGCAGTGTTATCGATGACGAGAATGGCACCAGCTTTTATTTGAGACCTCACATGACACTCACTTTGGTGAATTAGAATGTACATACCAGACCTGGGGGATTCCTGTAACTCATCTGCATCCCTTATGACCTTTCCACTTGGCATCAAGAGGTCTCGGGGGTCACACTGGCCTAGACTATTTTTTACATTTCAGATTTTGTGGTAAATTTCACTTCCTAGGTATATGAATTTTATTCAGGCAGGTGAATCCATCGTGGACTAAATTCCCATAGACCAACCTGTCACAATACCCCTGATTTGGAAAAAGACCTCGATGTAATTGAAAAATAATGTTTTGCAAAATAGAAAATGTTGTATTAATGTATCAGAGGGGTAGCCGTGTTAGTCTGGATCTGTAAAAGCAGCAAAGAATCCTGTGGCACCTTATAGACTAACAGACGTTTTGGAGCATGAGCTTTCGTGGGTGAATACCCACTTCCTCAGATGCATGTAGTGGAAATTTCCAGGGGCAGGTATATATATGCTAGCAAGCAAGCTAAAGATAACGAGGTCAGTTCAATCAGGGAGGATGAGGCCCTGTTCTAGCAGTTGAGGTGTGAAAACCAAGAGAGGAGAAACTGGTTCTGTAGTTGGCAAGCCATTCACAGTCTTTGTTCAATCCTGAGCTGATGGTGTCAAATTTGCAGATGAACTGAAGCTCATCAGTTTCTCTTTGAAGTCTGGTCCTGAAGTTTTTTTGCTGCAGGATGGCCACCTTAAGGTCTGCTATAGTGTGGCCAGGGAGGTTGAAGTGCTCTCCTACAGGTTTTTGTATATTGCCATTCCTAATGTCTGATTTGTGTCCATTTATCCTTTTCCGTAGAGACTGTCCAGTTTGGCCGATGTACATAGCAGAGGGGCATTGCTGGCATATGATGGCGTATATTACATTGGTGGATGTGCAGGTGAATGAACCGGTGATGGTGTGGCTGATCTGGTTAGGTCCTGTGACAGTGTCGCTGGTGTAGATCTGTGGGCAGAGTTGGCATCGAGGTTTGTTGCATGGATTGGTTCCTGAGCAAGAGTTATTATGGTGTGGTGTGCAGTTACTGGTGAGAATATGTTTCAGGTTGGCAGGTTGTCTGTGGGCAAGGACTGGCCTGCCACCCAAGGCCTGTGAAAGTGAGGGATCATTGTCCAGGATGGGTTGTAGATCCTTGATGATGCATTGGAGAGGTTTTAGCTGGGGGCTGTATGTGATGGCCAGTGGAGTCCTGTTGGTTTCTTTCTTGGGTTTGTCTTGCAGTAGGAGGCTTCTGGGTACACGTCTGGCTCTGTTGATCTGTTTCCTTATTTCCTCGTGCGGGTATTGTAGTTTTGAGAATGCTTGGTGGAGATTTTGTAGGTGTTGGTCTCTTTCTGAGGGGTAAGAGCAGATGCGGTTGTACCTCAGTGCTTGGCTGTAGACAATGGATCGTGTGATGTGTCCGGGATGGAAGCTGGAGGCATGAAGGTAGGCATAGCGGTCGGTAGGTTTTCGATATAGGGTGGTGTTAATGTGACCATCACTTATTTGCACTATGGTGTCTAGAAAGTGGACCTCCCGTGTAGATTGGTCTAGGCTGAGGTTGATGGTGGGGTGGAAGCTGTTGAAATCGTGGTGGAATTTTTCCAGAGTCTCCTTCCCATGGGTCCAGATGATGAAGATGTCATCAATGTAGTGTAGGTAGAGAAGGGGGGTGAGTGGACGAGAGCTGAGGAAGCGTTGTTCCAGGTCGGCCATAAAGATATTGGCATATTGTGGGGCCATGCGGGTGCCCATAGCAGTGCCACTGATCTGGAGATATATATTGTCATCAAATTTGAAATAGTTGTGTGTAAGTATAAAGGCACAGAGCTCAGCAGCCAGTTGTGCTATGGCATCATCAGGGATAGTGTTCCTGACAGCTTGTATTCCATCTGTGTGTGGGATGTTTGTGTAGAGAGCCTCTACATCCATGGTGGCTAGGATGGTGTTTTCTGGGAGGTGACCAATGCATTGTAGTTTCCTCAGGAAATCAGTGGTGTCACGGAGATAGCTGGGAGTGCTGGTGGCATAGGGTCTGAATAGAGAGTCCATATATCCAGACAGTCCTTCAGTGAGAGTGCCAATGCCCGAGATGATGGGGCGTCCAGGATTTCCGGGTTTGTGGATCTTGGGTAGTAGATAGAATAACCCTGGTCAGGGCTCTAGGGGTATGTTGATTTCTTCTGGTGTTAGTGTAGGGAGTGTCCTGAGTAGATGCTGTAGTTTCTTCGTGTATTCCTCAGTGGGATCTGAGGGAAGTGGCCTGTAGAATTTGGTATTGGAGGGTTGTCTGGCGGCCTCCTTTTGGTAGTCAGACCTGTTCATGATGACAACGGCACTTCTTTATCAGCCTCTTTGATGATAATGTCAGGGTGGTTTCTGAGGCTGTGGATGGCATTGCGTTCTGCACGACTTAGGTTGTGAGGCAAGCGATGTTGTTGTTCCATGATTTCTGCCTGTGCATGCCGGCGGAAGCATTCAATGTATAGGTCCAGACTGTCATTTCGACCCTCAGGAGAAGTCCATGTGCATTAATGTAGTTTCAATAAACGGGCCAAAGGTGTTAATGTAATTCTGTCACCAGCCAACATTAATTAGCATTAAACAGGGCCTGGGGTTTGCTATATAGATACCTCAGCCTGCTTAGTATCATGGTGAACACATCATTAAACATCCTTTTAACTTTTTATTAAAGATAAAGAAAAGAAGAAAAAAACAGTTGAAACATTTGAAAAGTAAAGTATTAAATAAGGCTTTGATTTTAACATCCCTTGTTCCTTTTCCCCTTAGCTGGAGAAAGATTTTACAAGCAAAACCCCATTGTTTGACAGTCTCTTACATGGTATTAAAGATGGCAATCACTGTCCTTTTGGGGAAAAGAGAAGTTAGTTGAGATGGACTAGAGCTGTAACTCTCGTTAAAATCCATTCCCATTTTATTCCATGTGGTGGTTGGGATTCAGCTGGAGCTGGTAGAGGTGGTGATGTTATCTGGGTCTTACTTTCTGCTCTGGTCTGATCAGAGTATCTCTCAGAATTAGAGTGATGAAGGCTCGGGGTCCCAGGAGATGGTGGGAATGGCGGGCATGATGGCGAAGCTTGCTTCAGTTGCCTCCGTCTGTTCTTTCCTGTTTTCTCATCCAAAGTGTCTTTCTTTAAGGACGCGAAATAGGAGCGATGGGTAGAATAACCGATCCCCTCATTATTTTGTCTACCAATGCGGTCTAGTATCCAACACATCAATTTTGATTCATTAATTTCCAGTTCCACATCAACTGTTTTTACCATGCATGATTTTAACGTAGTCCTTGAACCATATCTGTAGTCACTTTTGTTTAGACTAATTCAGCCTTTCTGTCTCTTTTTGATACCTTTTCCCATCAACATTTGTTATTATAAGTTTTATGATATGATATATGAACTTCCACATACTTTTTAAAGTTGAGCTCATACTTAGAGTAAATTTGTAAGCCTAATTATCACAATAGAACTGAGACTCAACATATTTGCAAGGCTAAGATAGGCTTTATGAGGCATTTACGATACCTCTGTCCTCTTGTTGTCCTCCTCTTCTGTCTATTATAAATTAATGTAATAAGGATTTTTTAAAATTTTGATTGTATCTCTCTCCCCATTTCTTTTCTTCTTAGGTCTCAATCCTGAAAATTGATCCATGAGGGAAAATCCCTATGCCTGAATAGAGTCTGATTGACATATCAGCTTATAAGATGTGGCCTTAAATTCTAAACTCTGTAGAGTCAGGGAGTATGTCTTTTTTTTTTTGTATTTTTTACAGTATGGGGTTCTGATTCTGTTATCTTAGATGCTACTGAAATAGAAATAATAATTATTGTTAATATTTATGTAGACAGTTCCAAACATGCAGAATGATTTTCCCTGAAGTAAAATATAGTGTTAACGCCTTGAATATTTTACATTATAATAATACAGTATTCTACATTAATTATTCAGCACGCTGCAGAATTACTAATTTGTGCTATAGTATTTTGGACCATTACTGTGAAATTCACAGGCACCGACTTTCCAAAGTGCCTAAGGGCGCTTGACCCCCAGCACTGTCCCATGTGCTGCCCCAACTCCACCCTTTCCCCCAAGGACCCACCCCGCCCTGCCTCTTTCTGCCCCTGCTCCTCCCCCTTCCCGCCTCTTCCCACCTGAGTGTGCCACATCTTCTTTCCTCTCCCACTCCCTCCCAGCCTCCTGCACGCCGCAAAACAGCTGATCATGGCAGGCCGGAGGCGCTGGGGTGGGGGAGAGGTGATAGCTGGGCTGCCGTTGGGTGCTCAGCACCCACTATTTTTTCCCTGTGGGTGCTCCAGCCCCGGACTACCCACAGAGTGGCCTATGGTGGAATTCATCAGTGCTTTTTTGTTTACTCTCCCTCTACTGTCCCTTGCATTTTTAATACCCACCTAAACTTGTGTTTAACTACTGCAGTGGTTCCCAAACTTGTTCCGCCGCTTCTGCAGGGAAAGCCCCTGGCGAGCTGGGCCAGTTTGTGTACCTGCTGTGTCCGCAGGTTCAGCCGATTGCGGCTCCCAGTGGCTGCTGTTCGCTGCTCCAGGCCAATGGGAGATGCTGAAAATGGCAGGGGCCGAAGGACGTACTGGCCGCCGCTTTCAGCAGCTCCCATTGGCCCGGAGCAGCAAACTGCAGCCAGTGAGAGGTGCAATCAGCTGAACCTGCAGACGTGGCAGGTAAACAAACCGGCCCCGACTGCCAGGGGCTTCCCTGCACAAGTGGCAGAACAAGTTTGGGAAACACTGAACTACTGGCTTCCAACAAATTCAACTTTTTTCTACTGTCTTTCTACTGTTAAAGTTAGATGGGCAGTCGTGACTTTGTTACATCTATAAAAATGACATATTTAAGCAGTGAAAATTAATGAAATATACCACTGCACATTGAGATTACTAATGTCTAATTCCTAAATAAAGTAAATTAATTTTTGCCCATATAAATACTTCACAGTGGAAACTTACTCTTTTTGTTTAACAGATACTTCAGGATAACATAGTTGAATTTCAGATGTTGAGAAAATGTGCCTGAAAAGATAATTTTGCAGGTAGACTTTATGGCCACTTCAGCTGCATATTTACTAAATACCAGTTCAGATCTGAAGAATATTTAATCAAAGAGAGCAAACTAGATATAGCAGGCGTCGGCAATCTATGGCATGCTTGCCAAAGATGGCATGCGAGCCCCAGCAGGCAGCAGCGTGCCATTAAAAATTCTGCTGAGCTGAGCCCGGCCTGGCCTGCTCTTCTCCGCCCTCCGCTCCCCCTCACCTCTTCCAGTGTGCTGGGTTCCTGTCCTTCCTCTGCCTCTCCGTCCCTCCCTCTCTGCCGGCCGATCAGCTGATGGCCCTTGCAAGGGAGAGGGTCGGGAAAGAGCAGAGTCAGCGTGCTCACTGCTCCCAGCAGAGGCAGAGAAGAAGCGAGGGCAGGACCTTGGGGACGGGGTGTGTGGAATAGGGGCATATCCTCTCCAGTCCCCTGCCCTGATCGCCCCTCACACACACCCAACCCTCTGACCTGAGGCCCGCAGCCCTGCACACACCCCAGGCCCCTGCCCTGAGCCCCGTACCCCCCTCATACACACCCACACCTCTGCTTGACTCCTTCACACTCCCCCCCACGGCCCTAGCCCTGACTCTGGCACCCCCACACATACACAGCCCCCCTTCTCTGACACCTGCACCCCCCTCTCATGCTCCCAGCCCTCTGCCCTGACTCTTGTGCCCCCTCACACCCCATGCACCCCCTACATTCTGAGTCTTGCACCCTCCACATCCCCACCCCCACTCTGAGCACAAAACGGGAGCTCCTGCACACCCCCCCCACATTCCCACCTGCACCCCTCGCACCAAATGGGAGCTGCCCAGGTAAGTGCCCCACACCCAACCCCCCTGCCCCAACCCCGAGCCCCCTCCCTCATTCTAGTTCCTGGCCAGACCCTTCACCCCCAGCCCTGTGCTCAGTGCACTCCCACCCTCAGCTCAGTGGAGAGAGAGGAAGAGAATGGGCCAGAACCAGGAAGAAAGTAGGTACCCACTGTATGTGGGCAGGGCTGGGACCCCAGACCGGCAGCGGGCTGAGCGGGTCCGGCAGCTGGGATCCCGGCTGGCAGGAGCCGGCGGATGGAACTCCTGAGTGGTAGTGGGCTCAGCCCACTTCCAGTCTGGAGTCCCGGCCACCGGCCCTGCACAGCCCGCTTCCAGTCTGGGGTTCTGGCTACTGGACCCTTGCCAGCCGGAGTCCTGGCCGCAGGCTCCGCTCAGCCTGCTGCCGGCCTAGATGAGCAGAACCCCAGACCGGCAGCGGGCTGAGCGGGTCTGTGGCTTTAAGATCAACATATTAATTTAATTTTAAATGAAGCTTCTTAAACATTTTGAAAAGCTTGTTTATTTTACAATACAACAATAGTTTAGTTATATAATATATAGACTTATAAAGAGAAACCTTCTAAAAAACATTAAAATGTATTACCGGCACGGGAAACCTTAAATTAAAGGGAATAAATGAAGACTCGGCACACCACTTCTGAAAGGCTGTTGACCCCTGAGATATCGTTTGGATTAAGTTTGGTGAAGAGAATAATAGTAAAGTATTAGAAAGACAATGCTCCCCCATCAGACAAGGAATGAAGGGCTAGCCTTGTTCAGGATGCGTCTCTTGAAAGAGTGAGGTATCAAAAGCAGGACACGAGATGTGTTTGAGAATGCTTAGGAACCATTTATGAATCATCTTGTTGGATATGAGATCAGTGTGTGAGAATATGTAATACTATTATGTAAATTGAGAATATAGCTATATAGTAAAAATTTAACATTAAAATACGCACTTCACTTTCAACCATTTCGGAGTTTTGGGATTGGTATTTCTGATATTCAGTTAATTCAAAACCAAATGGTTTTTATGTAAATCATATAGGTGCTCTTGAAAGTCTCCATCTAAAGCTCCAAACTTGGAATGTAGCTAGTCTTCAGTGAAGAACAGTCTCTATTTAGTTTAGGGAAAAATTCAAGGAATAATTCCCATTTTTAGCAAAAGAACATCGCTTATTATGCATGTGGGGTAAGAGATTTTTCTTAACAGTTTAACTTATTTAAGAGAACATCTAAGCCAGTTTCAGCATTAATGCTCTACTCTTCTAAATCTGTGCATTCTCTCCATCAATTTCAAATATTGCATCAGGAGGGGACCTGAAGATTTTGGGGCCTTTCTGCTGGGACCTAAATTTTTAAATTTTACAGACTATAGGGCTTGGTGCCTTTTTTCTGTTGTACTGGATGCCGGAGTGTGCACAATTTGAATTTGTGGCCATCTGCTGGTTGACTTCTGATGCCATTTGAAAGGTGATCGTTTCTTCCTGTGCCCCCCTTGCCCTCTGTTTCAAATTTGACACTCTCTAAATGGTACAACAAATTAGATGTGACTGTGTAGTTTGATGAACACAAATTCCAGTGTACAGGCACTCCACTTTCCCAGCTGCTAAAACATATTTTATTTAGCTCATGTAATTCATTTAGAATCAAACAGTATCAATATTTGAAATCTAGATTTAATGCAGCTAGAGTTATAACAGAATTATAGAACTTGTGGAACTTTTGACCACACTGAAATGGATTTTAATTCAGCTGAACAATTGAGAAATGTTATCTATTTAAATTAATGTGCTTTAATTTGTTGCATAAACCAGAACGCCTAAATGATGTGAATAACTGGTGTTAATCCTAGGTATGCTTGGTGGATAGCATCAGGAACGAAATAATGGGACCTGCAGTATAATCCAATATGATATGAAGGGGACACTTGAATTGTCATCAGTTATAGTATCATACCTGAAATTATATGGAGTTTGCACTTCTCACTTTAACATTTTAATATACAACTATTGGTGCCCATGCAGTGCTCTTGCAGAACAATGTTCTGTTCTCCCAGGAGATGCTGCACTATAGGGTTTGACCTCACATGGTGCAACTTTCTTGTAGTTGAGGAGGATGATGGTGAAGGAAAGCATGCTTGAAATACATGGGCCGCTTTTTCTGTGCCTCTCAGTGTTGATGTGTGTAAAACAGGACATAAAAATACTAAACTTTGCTAAGCTATTAGACAACTGGATTAGTTACAAGAGATGGTTTGATTATTAATTCTGTTCCAAACTTTAAACAGTTCTTACACATAACAGAAAGGAGAAATATGATGGTAGTTAACTTTATCCAAGAAAATATTTTATAATTTTCCTCTTTCAGTATTGCAAGCCTCCAAATGTTTCCAGTGGTATCATCATGATTAATGTGGCACTATAGGAAAACAGACAAGAAATCAACCTACGGGATCTTGTTTTGGTTACAGAAACTGCAAAAAGGGGATTTTGTGTATGTTCCTTACAATTTATGGCTGCAATTTCTGTACATAGGCTGTGAAGTAGATGAACTCTTGAGTACATGAAAGAATTAAAAGTCTTTTTTAAAAATCATTTTATCCTGCCTTCTTCCCAGGACTTTAATATAGATTTTTGAAAGGCCATGGGAAATGTTAGATGTCCTCAGTAGAATCTGAGGATGCTCACCACCTGATAAGATTGGAGCCTAAGTGTGTGCATGAGGTACAGCCTATTTCAAAAGTCCTTGTTGTATAACAAATTTGATGTTTGTGGTAGGACTGCAGGCCTGTTTTGGAGTTTAAAAAGATGTCTGTTTTCTAAACACAGGCTTTAGTTTGAAAAAGCATTCAAATTGCTAATATTACGGCACGAAACCACTTCCATGGTGTCCTATTGTAACCAGTGGGGAAAAAATACAGACATGGTTATGGCTAAAACAGTGATAGTTGCTGCTGTATGCCTGCACAGTTTTCAAAAGTAAAATGCAGGGCTTTGCTAAATTGCTAAGCAGACTGGTAAATGTCCAATTTTAGCAACCTAACATATGTTATAATTTTTGTTTTAGCATATGCTGTGTTAGTGGAACTCCCCTCCCCACACATACTGTATGCAAAAGCTGTCAGATCACAAGATGGTGGCAGTCCAACTTTTCTAATATTTTCCATAGCACTTCAAAATTTTTCATTAATTAAATATTCTTGGACAGGAGGCTGGATAAAAGAGCTTTAAAGATTTCTGGGTTAAAGCCTATCATGTACTCAGAGCTTATATATTTATTGACTCATCTGTATTCCTGTAGCCATAAGCTGTAAGACAGGTCATACAGAGTGTGAGGTCAAAGGGAGCTGTAAGGGACTGGGGAATTGGTGATCTGACCAAGTGGTCACAGCTGGGCTGGTGTCCACAAGCCATGGATGGCCACAAGGCACTAGTCAGCGAGCAGGGATAAGAATTATCATTAGAGCTGGGATTTATAAACAAGACTCACAATCAGGCTGGGTGTGATGGCCTCGACACCTCTCCTTCCACATCAGCCAGAACAGCTGATCTAGCAACAGCTTTTTTTCAACTACAAGACTGTTATTGTTTTGCTTGCGTGGCTAACAGGCTTTGGGAGTACATCCAGGAGAGCTTCACTGAGATGTCCCTGGAGGATTTCCCCTCCATCCCCAGGCATGTTAACAGACTTTTCCAGTAGCTGTACTAGCTGCGAATGCATCCCAAGTCTTCAGGGCAAATTGATCATTAAACATGCTAGCTTTTAAACCATGTATTATATTTACAAAGGTACACTCACCAGAAGTCCCTTCTCCTAGGTCCAGGAGCCCGCCTTGGGTGGGTTGAGAGGGTACTAGATCCAGAGTGAAAAACAGTTCCTGGCTGTCAGGGGAAAACGGTTTCTCTTCTTCCTTGCTGTGCGCTATCTTCAACCTCCTCCTCCTCATCATCTTCCTTGTCCCCAAAATACGCATACCTGTTGCGTGAGAATCCATTGACAAAGTCCACGCACAGGGCTGGGGTAGCTGTAGGGGCACCCCTTAGAATGGCATGCTGCTCATTGTAGAAGCGGCATGTCTTGGGCTCTGACCCGGAGTGGCCATTTGGCTCTCTGGTTCTTTGGTAGGCTTGACTGAGCTCCTTAAGTTTCACACGGCACTGCTGTGGATCCCTGTTATAGCCTCTGTCCTTCATGCCCTTGGAGATTTTTCAAATATTTTGGCATTTCGTCTTTTGGAATGGAGTTCTGATAACATGGATTTCTCACCCCATACAGCGATCAGATCCAGTACTTCACGTTCGGTCCATGCTGCAGCTCTTTTGCAATTCTGGGACTCCACAGTCATCCGTGCTTATGAGATCTGCACGGTCACCTCTGAGCTTGCCATACTGGGCACACAGGAAAAGAAATTCAAAAGTTTGCAAGGCTTTCCTATCTACCTGGCCAGTGCATCACAACGGAGCTCTCTGGGATAGCTCCCGGAGGCCAATAGCGTTGAATTGTGTCCACTACCCCAAATTCGACCCAGCAAGGTCAATTTCAGCGCTAGTCCCCTTGTCGGGGGAGGAGTACAGAAATCGATTTTAAGAGCTCTTTAAGTCGACAAAAATGGCTTCGTCATGTGGACAGGTGTAGGGTAAATCGATCTAATGCTGCTAAATTTGACCTAAACTAATAGTGTAGACCAGGGCTTAATCTCTAGAGGCATTACAGCCCTCAGAATCCTTGATTGTTCAGGAATTCTCTCTTTAAACACTTCAACGTACAGCAGTTACATCTGAACCCAGCACAATAAGGCTCTGCTGCTGCAACCAGGGAAACTGAGGGATAGCCAATGATATCTCTTTTATATAGATTTAATCATTTATGTTTGACACCACCACCAAACCCCCCACCCCCAGCAAAATCTTCCATTTCACCGACCTTCTCCAAAATCCTAAGGCCTACCCTCTGCATAGTGGTATAATCAGCACGGATAAGAGTCGTTTGCATTAGAGTGGGTTTGGAAACTTGATTTGCAGGTTTTCCCAAAAATGCTAAGACCAGTTCTGTCCATGTGGAATTTGTATAGAGAACCTGAGATAGTGTTCTGTTTTGAATTTAATATGTTGGTTTATGTGTATTGTGATTGGCTGTCTGACCTTACACAGTTGCGTAGTTGTTTGAAAGGTCAGACTGCCTTTTTTGTTTTCTGTTAAATAGAAAAAATATCTACAAAAGTATAGTTTGTAATGCATATGTTTTTGTATGCTATGCTGCGAAATGACCTAGGTTTCATCTCTAGACTCCTTATGGGGGCAACATTTTGTTATAAACAATGCAAAATATTACATTGTCTTCTTGTTTGTTGTGCTGCTGCTGTTTAATCCTGTAGTTTGTTTTGAGAATGTACAACAATATGTTAGCACATGGAATGTTATTAATGAATATCTGATTGACAAACATGTTAAAATTTACTACAATTTCTCCTGTATAATATGTTGAGTTATTGGGGGGTGGAGTTAAATTGAATATAAAGATATTAAATAAAAGGCCTGTACTGCAAAGGCTACCGTCATCTTTAATGGGGACAGAATCAGGTCCCAAATCATTAATACAAGGGCACGGTTGGTGGTTGGAGAAGATAATCTAGCTGGAATTGGGTCATAAGATTTTTCTGTAAAGTAGTGGACTAAAAACTGGACTTCTGTCTTATTTAATGAATTGATGTTTGGCTTTTCATGATCATTAGACTGTTTGCAATTCCTACAGCAAATCTTGACTATTTTTTTTTCCTTTTTTCTAGAGCCTCAGAGGTATTTTGATGGCAGCATCTTGGAATTTCATGAGAGTAGTTCATTATTCCAAAACTGTTTTGTCACAGGGAGTCCAGATAAGAGAAATCACCAGTGATTTTGGGCATGCCTGGTCCAGGACTATAACTTCAAGTTTTGTTGCCAAAACACCGACATCAAATACAGTGGAACTTCTTGGTAAAGCGTACCCTCGAGATGACTACAGCAATGTCACAGAGAAAATTCTCTCCAAGGTGGGAAAAAACTTGCACAACCAAAAGTACCACCCTTTGTGGCTGATCAAAGAGCGAATAAAGGATAATTTTTACAAGCAGTATATAGGACGCTTTGGGACCCCACTCTTTTCTGTTTATGATGATCTGTCCCCGGTGGTTACAGTGGAGCAGAACTTTGACAGATTGCTTATCCCAAAAGATCACCCCAGCAGGAGGAAAGGGGAAAACTACTACATGAACCACACTCACATGCTAAGAGCACACACGTCGGCTCACCAGTGGGACTTGATGCACTCAGGGCTGGATGCCTTTCTGGTTGTGGGAGATGTCTACCGCCGCGATACGATTGATAGCAGCCACTATCCAATCTTTCACCAGATGGAAGGAGTGCGACTCTTCTCCAATCATGAGGTAGGCACTATTCACAATGCTTAGCGTGACTCTAACAAGCAAGGAGTTTCACAGGTCCCTCCATTTGGCTAGTATCACTTTATTTGTACCTGTAATTGCAGCCTGTCAAGGAATTTCCCCTTTCCAAAGAGTTCTTGTTTCTAGCCCTCATAGACTGCAAAATCATGGGCCTTACAACCATGCCATGATGACATATGGAAAAGCTATCTCAGGTAATTTGTAGAGATTTCTAAAGTGCATTATTTATAATGTTTTCCTCCAAGGCTGTCCAGTTTTCGTTTGTGTGCCAAAGGAATCTTATTTTGGCAAAGGAATCTTATTTTACTGGTGAAGAGGTTAAAAAAAACCCCAATATCGACAAATATTTTAAAGAAAATTTCTAAATATAGTTGTTTCTGTAAGATATGTGGCATACACATGCCAGCTTGGTATGGTATAAAGATTTTATCAAAACTGTCTTGGAATAACTCACAACCAGAATGTTAGTTTTTTTAAAAAACAAAAAATGGTCTTTTAAAAAAAATCATAAAAATCTTTTTCTTCAAACCTTCTGTTTTAGTTATAGTTTTCAATTTCAGGGTTTGAAGTTGTGGGTTTTTTTGGTATTTCCAATTTTGATTAGTCAGCCTAGTCACATGGTAGAGTTTTTCAGAACTGAAACAATTAGATAAAAAGTTCTGATTTTGAAATAAATTCCTTTTTCAAACATTTCAGATTTTTTAAAAATAGAAACAGTCAATAAAAAATCCACATGAAATTTTGAAAAATGAAAAAAAATCCAATTTGAAAACTAGCAAAATGAAATGGTCTTTGGAAATTACAAAAAATAAAGAAGCGCAATTAGCTTTACTTATGACCTGTGTAATTCAATTCATCCATGCCAAACCCATGTTGAGAACATCTTTTTACCATCTGCTTTGTTTCATTCACACGCTCAATATGTCAGTAATTTAGGGCAGTAATTGTTGCAGCTAAAATTGAAATGCATTTTCTGTTCTAATCATTACAGTTTTCCAGCTGCTTCTAAATTTCTCAGAAAAATTCCTTTTGTACTGTAATTTTCTATGCGTGGTCTCGTCCCAAAGCCATTTTAAGGATGGCTCTGTGCAGCTGATGCTGATACAAGCTTGTGATGCTTATACAGTAAGCTCAGCAGGGTGCAAAAATGCCAGTCAGCGAGCCTTTAGCAAATGTCCGAGATTCCTGAGTTTATATATTTCACTGGCAAAGTTTATACGCACTGTGCATACTTAAGTGCCATTGATAAGTAATATATTGATATGAGTAATAGATTCCTATAAGAATGCCAATATGTGAAACGGTTTGCTTGTTGGAGTAGAATAGTGATTGGGGTTGCTTAGCTGAGGAGGTAATATGAATGAATCTAAGATATGTGCATATAAGGTGGGGACACACATATAAAAAGTATATATTTGCATTAGGGAAGTGCCTTTTGCAGTTGCACAGTCAAGGTTGGGTTGGGTTGAGTTGAGTTTGACATTTAAAGAATTGATTAACCACTTAGGACATGTCTACACAACAAAATTAAGTCCTTCTGCCTTACATCGACATACAGCCACTGCAGTAATTACATCGCTCGTGCAGGTCTACACTTGTGTCAGTGGTGCACGTCCTCACCAGGAGCACTTGTGCTGATTGTACTGTCTCTGTGGGGCGTTGTGGGATGGCTTCTGAAAGCCAGTAACAATTGATGTAAGCAATGCAGTGTCTACACAACGCAATGTCTACGCCTCTCATGGAGGTGCAGTTATTAAGTTGGCATAGCAGAGCAGTTCTGTAAACAGGAGCGAAATTTTAATGTAGACACTTGCATAGTTATGTCAACATAAGCTGCCTTGCATCAATCTAACTCTGTAGTGTAGACCAGGCCTTAGTTATGTACAAAAAATACAGCGTATCTTACTGAAAATTACCACATTTACAATTTGAGTACAGAATGAATTTTCTGAGAATTTGAGTAAGTTGGTTAATTTATGGACTAAAATTAATTTAAGAATGATTCCTCTGAGAAACGTAGCACCCATTTTTCAGATTGGTTTTCTCCTGAATGAGCTTAATAATGGAATTAAAATTTCACAGATATCTTGTACAGGTTACATTTGAAGACCTTTTTTTTAGTATTAATGGTAATTTTTCCCCATTGTTTTTCATAACTGGAAGTTGCTCCTTTAGCAGACACTGATAAATATTGTTTTACTATAGAGAATTCCACATAGAACTGTATCTGTGTGTTTTTCCTGTATCATGTAGACAGGTATGGAGCATCTCACTGCTCCAAAGAGATGAACAATAAGAACAGGGTTTTCAATTGATAGTTTTATATCATGGGAAGTCTTAGAAGTTTGACTGAAGGTTGCAGGGTCAGACATGATCCTAGACCCCATGATTACAGACATTGAAATGAGGATCCAAAATTTGACCACATTTGGACACTCCTATGAGATACTGAAAAAGGCATCTCTTCCTCCACAATCTCTCTGACAAGTGTCAGAGCTATTTTAAATTTTGTTTTTAAGTCAGGAAGGGTGAGAAAGAAAAGCCCCATACCATTTCCCATTCACCTCATTGCAGCCTTTAGTAAGAATGTTGCTTTCTCCCTGTGTTGGAGACTTTCAGAGTAGCAAACACTTAATAAATATGTGGCACATAGAAAGTGTAGGGCTGGTGGAGAGGAAGATTGCATAGAATTCACCTTGTAGAATTCGAATACTTTGTTTTATTCTTGAATTTCATGATGAGTATTGACTCAGTACATTGTAATACATAACACTTATTACAAACTTCATCACAAAAATAACGTGAGACTTCTAATTCCAAAAAATAATTCAGTGATTTCACTGTGGTCGGTCGGGCCTTTCCATGTTCTGTCTTAGAATTGCTAGGTCAAACGTCCCCACTCCTTGGATGAATACACAGGGGCTAGTCAGTTTGAAAAAGAGTAAAAAGCAGTGATGTTACAAATGTGGGGGAAAAGACACTATATGTCTGGGCATGCGTGTATAAATGCTGCCACAGTCCACAGAAGCATCATGCATGCCAATGGATGCTATCACTGCCCTAGGGCATTCTGCTACACACCATGGCAAATAGGAATGTCACAGTATTGAGGATAGAATCCACTTTTTCCTGCTGCTAGAGCACAAGATCTTACAAATTAAGCTAAATGAAAAGCTTCATTGGCTCATAAAGTATGTGTGCGCTGCAGTTGATGCCATAGGGTGTGATTGGAGCATATGTAGACACGTGAGCTAGCTTTGATGTAGGTAGCTTGAGTATTAATAGCAATGAAGCCAGAGCAGCGTGGGCTATGCAAGCCCATTCCAGACCCTGGATATGCACTGAATGACTCGCCCGCCCTGCCGCAGTTCCTCTGCCATTCATTAAGGCTAAGTTGGGTATGTACCCTTACGTTTAGAAATAAGGTCTCTGATGCGCAGTTGAGTAGATCTGATTTCCTGCAGGCAATAACGATACACATTTAGCACACTAGCCAGTTCGTTATACTACTTCGCTTTTCAGGTTTCCACAGTCATTGTTTGTCTTCCTTCCACCTGGGAGCAGTCAGATAATAGGAAGTGCCAAAAGTCCCATGGCATTTTGAATTTAAAATACACAGCTAATGGTCTCCATCATTTGATATCAAGAGAGAGTAAACATGTTTGCAAAAAGATTCAGTTCAGCTTGAATGGGCATTTTGGACAGGATAAGAAAGATTTCATGAACCACCTCTTTTTCACAAACTCATGTCAAACTGTAATCAAGGAGGATTTCAAATAGTCCTGCTGTTTGAGTGAAACATTCACATCACTCTTTCCAAATATCTTAGTCAGAATAATAATAATGGGGATTAGAGCTGGGAGAACTATTATTAGTTTGAAAAAAATTACCTTTTTATGTTCATAAATTAACCATTTGATTTTTTTTAATAAAGTTGTTCATTATTCAGCATTACTTGACAAATACTTTATTTCACCATACTTTGATGTGTTCAGACTATTTGGTTCAGTTATGTCTTTGATTATTTGCTAATCCTTATTCATAGTGTGTGAATGATCATCCACGTTACATGGCATTACGTCTGCTCCCTGGTAGGATGAGTGATTCTTTTATAATTAAGAGGAGAGAAATCTGAGATTTCAAGATCGCCATGCAACCAGCTCCACTATGAAGCTTTCCATGACTACGCATTCACAGAAATATTAGAGACTCATTTTCCAAGTACATTCTTGTTCTAAAAATATTTTTTAAATATTCATAAAAATGTTCACATAAAACTAATTATGAAACAGTCATGGACACAATCAAAGCACATTTGCATTTTATTCTAACATGTTCATGTCTCTAATCTGAACAGAGTCTCCGCCTATTTTTTTTATCTATATATACAAATATATAAAATCTCATGATTTCCCATCTGTCATGTGATTTGCAAACTCTTTGGATTAGCAACATTAGTGTAACTCTAACTCAGGAACCAATCCATGCAACAAACCTTGATGCCAACTCTGCCCACATATTTACACCAGCAACACCATCACAGGACGTAACCAGATCAGCCACAACATCACCGGTTCATTTACCTACACATCCACCAATGTAATATACACATTAAATGCCAGCAATGCCCCTCTGCTATGTACATCGGACAAACTGGACAGTCGCTACAGAAAAGGATAAATGGACACAAGTCAGATATTAGGAATGGCAATATACAAAAACCTGTAGGAGAACACTTCAACCTCCCTGGACACACGATAGCAGATTTAAAGTAGCCATCCTGCAGCAAAAAAACTTCAGGACCAGACTTCAAAGAGAAACTGCTGAACTTCAGTTCATTTGCAAATTTGACACCATCAGCTCAGGATTAAACAAAGACTGAATGGCTTGCCAACTACAAAAGCAGTTCCTCCTCCCATGTTGTTCACACCTTAGCTGCTAGAAGAGGGCCTCATCCTCCCTAATTGAACTAACCTCGTTATCTCTAGAATGATTCTTGCCTGCATATTTATACCTCCCTCTTGAAATTTCCACTACATGCATCTGATGAAGTGGGTATTCACCCGCAACAGTTTATGCTCCAATATGTCTATTAGTCTATAAGGTGCCACAGGACTTTTTGTTCCCCTTTAGCATAACTGCAGTAAGGCTAGAACTGATCATTTTTAATTCTGATCCCCAAAGATTTATTCATACATTTCTACACGAAAATGAAAGAGAGATGCACTCCTTGATGTACCGGGATCAATGTGTACAATTCCACACATACTGAAATGTTTGTTTAAACCCCCCTAGGTTTCATGTATTTAGCCACCAGAGGGAGACAATACAAACTCAGTATCACAAAACATTTCAATTGACAACAAATGCTAATTAAAAATTACATGTCTTAGAGAGTTCAAAGTATTTTTTTCTTGATTATACCAAGCTTTGTATAATTTTGGTGGGGAATAGACATGGGTATGTAGTAATTGTTCCTCTAGTTCAATATCCTAGCTCCGTCAGCGGTCAATGTCAGATTGGTCAGAGGATGTAAAAGTCCCATAAAGCACACTGATGCTAACATCTGAAGGCTATAGATAGGGACATTTAGAGAGAAAAATAGGAATACATCTGTAGTCTCCATTGAAATGTATTGGAGCAGATGGTGAATTTGTTGCTAAGACACAATGGAGAATTTTAAAACTTTGCTAAAAATAGGGATTCTCTCTCCAGATCAGGGACAGTTGGCATCTATGTATTGCTCCTAATTGTGCAGTTCTGTATAATTGTGGGAGAATTACGTCCTGACCCCAGCTGGTGGTTTGTATACCCTGAAGCATGAAAACTGTTTTCCCAAGTAATATAACTACAGAGGCTATTCTAATTTATAGAAAAGTCTCTACTTTTTTGGTACCTTACTAAGATGTTGATTGTAATTACATCCCATGACACTAAACTGGGAGGAGTGGTAGATATGCTGGAGGGTAGGGATATGATACAGAGGGACTTAGACAAATTAGAGGATTGGGCCAAAAGAAATCTGATGAGGTTCAACAAGGACAAGTGCAGAGTCCTGCACTTAGGACGGAAGAATCCCATGCACTGCTACAGGCTAGGGACTGAATGGCTAGGCAGCAGTTCTGCAGAAAAGAACCTAGGGGTTACAGAGGACAAGAAGCTGGATGAGAGTCAAGAGTGTGCCCTTTTTGCCAAGAAGGCTAATGGTATTTTGGGCTGTAAAAGTAGGGCCACTGCCAGCAGATTGCGGGACGTGATCATTCCCCACTATTTGACATTGGTGAGGCCTCATCTGGAGTACTGGGTCCAGTTTTGGGCCCCACACTACAAGAAGGATGTGGAAAAATTGGAGAGAGTCCAGCAGAGGGCAACAAAAATGATTAGGGGGCTGGAACACATGACTTATGAGGAGAGGCTGAGGGAACTGGGAATGTTTAGTCTGCAGAAGAGAAGAATGAGGGAGGATTTGATAGCTGCTTTCAACTACCTGAAAGGGGGTTCCAAGGAGGATGGATCTAGACTGTTCTCAGTGGTAACAGATGACAGAAAAAGGAGTAATGGTCTCAAGTTGCAGTAGGGGAGGTTTAGGTTGGATATTAGGAAAACTTTTTCGCTAGGAGGGTGGTGAAGCACTGGAATGGGTTACCTAAGGAGGTGGAATCTCCTTCCTTAGAGGCTTTTAAGGCCTGGCTTGACAAAGCCCTGGCTGGGATGATTTAGTCGGGGATTGGTCCTGCTTTGAGCAGGGAGTTGGACTAGATGACCTCCTGAGGTCCCTTCCACCCCTGATATTCTATGATTCTATGATATTAATTATATATCATATAAAAAGTCATTTCCTTTTATCTATTTTAAATGTTATCTCCTAATTTAGTCAAGTACCCTTCTGTTTTTGTTTTATAGATAGAGATAGATGGGAACATCCAATTAGCCTTCTCTGTACAATTTTATTTTCTACACATCTCTATTTTCTCTTCTCTCCTCTTGTTTTTCCCTTGCCATATTAAAAAGTGCAGGCCCCATTCTGTTTTCCCTTGCAGTACACCAATGTAAACCTCAGTAAGTTCTCTGAAATCTGTGGATTTACTCCAGTGTACAAAGGGTGTCAAATAATTGAGTCCTGTGAGTCAATTCAGACTTTCATCAGATGAAAGCCCCATGCTGCCTCTAATATATTTTGTTTCCCATTTCTGAACCATATCTGTTTCAGCTCTCAGATGTCAGTTTACAGAATGAGGCCTGTATTTTCTAAAGTGGGCACATACTTTTGCATGTGTCTGACTCGCACTGAAACAGCTGCTAAAAGTGCACAAGCTGGGGTTATGTGCATTCATTGGTACATGTGCTCTCAAATCTCCAACTTTAGCACACATGCTTTTTAAAAAATGGGGGCTTAAGTGACCAAAGTTGAATATAGCATTCCATGTGAGATGCACCATTGCTTTATACAGTGACATTGCGGCATTTCTCATGGTCAAAATATTGATGGCCTTATTTGTTCTTTTTTCTATTGTGATTTGCTTCCCCCCTTCACCGCCCCCAATCTGTATTAAGGCCATATCTTCCTCATGCGAGTGTTGTGAGATTTCTTGTACCTATGTTGTTGTTCATGTAATTCATGTTCAAATACACGAAGGGCCTCAGGGTTTCTTTCAAGACAGTAGGTTATAGATGGGGAGGAAGTCTGTACATTTTCATTTTTTTTGGCTATAAGCAGTTTGTCTGCCATAATTAACTGAGAACACAACTATCCTGTATAGCTCCAACAGCAGGATTTTGTGGGAAGACCCTTAACAAGTAGGTTAAAGGACTTAGCAGCATATCTGGGTCTGTGATTTTTAAAAAAATGTGTTTAACAGAGTTCTAAAAACATTGAGGTTTGGAACAAGCCCACTGCTGATGAAACTGGGGTCTTTCCTGGCTGGCCACATTCCTGAGAGCAACCTGAATGGGTCGCAGGATCAATGGCATTTAACTTTATGGGGATTAGGTAGTCTCACCAGCAGTTTCGTCTGTGTGTCTGATAGTGGTAGATGTGGAACAACCTGGTTTGTTTCTCAGATTCAGATTCTCTCTCCTCCCCACCACCTTCCTAAATAGCAGTTGGGAAAATGAATATGTTTTGAATTGAAGAAAAGGGAGGCCAGACATTTAAATATTATCAATAGAGGCATTTCTACTGTGGAAGTTTCCCAGTATTTGATTTCTGATTCTCGGCTGGTTTTCCGTGGAATTCATGTTTTGACATGGAGGTTTTGCAAAGCACATCATTTGAAAATACCAGTAGCTAAGGTGGGTTTATGATCAGACACCTTCAGTTATTCTGGAGTCTATTACCCTGGAAAAATAGGGATATATGAACTGCTATTATTTGAATTGTGATGAGATTTTGTGCCGCTTCATATTCATACAGCCCTTCATCAACATCGGCTTTCTTTTCCAGATCCTTAGAGCAAAGCCTGTCAGGGAGAAAGTAAGTTATAGTTAATCTTAATTTTGTCTGTGAGTGTCAGTTCGAAGTGTGGGCAGTTGAGACATGTCTTCTTGTTGTCCATCCAGTGTGTTATAGGAGGAGGATCAAAACAGTTATATAGAGTTATCAGTGAGGAAATTCAGAATTTGGAGACTCCAACCCCTGTTGTTTGGGGAACACATGGAGCGCCCCATGGAAGTCTAGTTTTCGTTCTAAGTAATATTTTTAACAATGTTACTTCTTTTTAATCTGTTCATATGATTAAAAGCATGACAGGAATGAGGAAAGGTAAATATTTCAACTTGCCTTTTTCATAAAGGGAATGAGGTTTGCTACCCCACTTGGTCAAAGAACCTCAAAATCCAGAAACACAGTAAGCGTCAGATGCGAGTGGAGAGCAGGACTGGCTGGCATTGTCCGAGCCATGCCATTTAGCTAAAAAAAAAAAACAAACCCAACAACAATTAGAGGATATTAGCAGTACAGCTTTCTTAATGTCCTCAAATTTGTTCTGGAGTGATGCTCTTAAGGGTTTAAAACTTATTTATTTTTCTTGCTCACTCAATCAAGAGCCTCTGTTAAGATTGCCAGCAAGGGTTCCAGTCAATGCCAATTTTGTAATGTAGGGCTACCAGTTAAATGTAATGCATAGTCATGATTGGCACGGGTTGGGCTATGCATTCTTATCCACATGAGTGACATCTCCTGACTGGGGGAGAAGGGACAGGAAACAGAAGGGGAGGAGATAAAAGAGGAGCAGTGACATGAAAGAGAGATGTTTTCAGTGGACATTCCCTCTGTAATGAGCGCCTCTCCCTGGCTAACAAGTCTTGGCTAAAATATTTATCTTATTGTGAGGTAGAATGGATGAAAAGACTGATTTAAAAATAGGCTTCATTTGGTACCAGCTTCCCAATGGAAAGTGAACATAAGAACAGTCATACTGGGTCAGACCGAAGGTCCATCTAGCCCGGTATCCTATCTTCCAACAATGGTCAATGCCATGAGCTTCAGAGGGAATGAATAGAACAGGCAATCATGGAGTGATCCATCACCTGTTGTCCACTCCTAGCTTCTGACAAACAGAGGCTAGGAACAGTCAGAGCATGATGTTGCACCCCGACTTGAATAATTGTTCAGCATCCCAGGATCAGCAGGGGCACCCAAACTGGAGTCCCCTTATTATAACACAGGTTGGCAGAGTATTCTCTGTGTGGGGTCCAAGATTCTTGAACCCACCCCTTGGTCTGAAATAGCAAAAAACCTGGTAATTTTCCAGGCACTCTGCAGAAGACACCTGTCTGATAAGGTCTTGAAGAAGGCTGAGGATGTGCTTCCTAGATGATGAAGTGCTACAGGTGAATGGCTGGTCAAGTTCCTGTGGAACTTATTTCAGTGCGGCTGAGGTTTAATTTAATTGTACATATTGTATGATTTTCACACTTCTCGGGGCATGCAGGTTGAGCCTCACCTTTTTACCACCTTTCCTCCAGCACAAGGAAGTCCTGCTCGTACTAGCTAGGTGTAAGCTCCCTAACCCTGCCAGCCCTGTCCTTGCCTTGCAAGTTGACAATAAATGCACCCAAGCTCCCAAGTCCTTTCAATGTATCCCCCTGTGCTATCCAGCTCCTGTTTACTGGATGCCCACAGAAATCCCAGATCCTCTGTTTCCAAAGGAGCAGCTTACAGGTGTTACCTTAGAGCACTGTCCCTGTATTACATACAGCTCTTGAGTTAAATAATAATTAAAGCCCCACTTAATACGTGATACAGTGGATCCCACAATATTAAGCTTCCACCACAATTTTGATTTTAATTACTTTGCACAATCCACAATTTTGCATACATTTTGAGGTTTGCAACCACACTTTTCCCCCATTAGTACAGTAGAACCCCATTTATACAAGCTGACAGCAGCAGAACTCCTGTGGTCATCCCCACGCATTAATAACTGTAATATAGTTGCAGTGAAATGTCTGAGTATTAAAAAAAATGAGCAGGCATAATACTTGAGTGTTTATATCATTCCAGCAATTTTTTCTTAAAGAAATAGGTCTTCTCTTGCTTTTCCAAATTACCACAATTAATAAAGGTCCATTATTACTTATCTGCAATTTCTATGACTTGTCTGCAATTCAGTTGCAATTATTTGACAATCATCCTGTGATTCAAGTAGGGTCTTAATTATAAAACAAAAGGAAATTTATTTAAGAAAGAATAGAGATTCAAATAAAAACCAATATGAGAGATGGGAACAAATGGTTATGTATTAAACAACATCATAACATGTTTTCTAGAGACTAAACTTAACTAACAAGGCATTCCCCTGTCTCCTACAAGATAGCTTATCCCATGTTCTTTCCCCAGCATTTGCAGCCAATTTGGTTGAGTCCTCTTCTTGTAAGATCAAGCCTGACTGCAGTTTGTCCCACCAGATTGAAGGAAACACAGGGGGTTCATCTGCCCCTATAAATAGTCCCCCAAATCATAGTTTTAGTTTGCAAACAAGATATCCCGCCTGCAATTTATTTTTTTCCCGTGTGCTTCTTTCATGCTGATTTGTCTTCCCTTTATTAGCTTTTGACTCAATATGTAAATGGACCTCCATTGCAAAGATTACAATACTTAATTTACACATAGCTAGAGAGAGAAATGTTTCTGGTGGAAGGATTCTGGGGAGTGTCACTTTATCTGTTTTAAGAACATAATTTTTGTACAGATACATAACTCCTTAGATATCAGCTGTACATACATCTCACAATGATTGTGATAAACAGTATGACACAGGCTTTCCTTAGAGACCTTACATTATGTTACACAGATCCCCATAGTCTGGTGAGCTGTAAATACCAGACTATGGGAATCTGTGTAACCCTTATGCATCGTTTATGCCCTCTGCCAGTTAGCATAAAGAGGTCCCTGGGTCACAATGATTAATTACGTTAGAGCATCTAGGAGCTTGGGTAGGCATCTTTATTATTTTAAATATAAATAAATAAAATAAATGTTTGGAACTCCCATCTTACTCAGAAGTCAGTTCAAAATTAAAGTATGTATTTCAAGATAAATTTATCAAACCAGCTTCTTTAATCAGGAGACAAAAAGCAAATTTCATCCATGGATGTATTTGAAAAGGTTTACTTTGTTAAAGAAGCAAAGAAACCTGTGGCACCTTATAGACTAACAGACGTTTTGGAGCATGAGCTTTCGTGGGTGAATACCCACTTCGTCAGATGCACTGGATATTTCCACCACATGCATCTGAAGAAGTGGGTATTCACCCACGAAAGCTCATGCTCCAAAACGTCTGTTAGTCTATAAGGTGCCACAGGATTCTTTGCTGCTTTTACAGATCCAGACTAACACGGCTGCCCCTCTGATACTTTGTTAAAGAAATGAAGAATTATAGCATTATGAACTTGAAATTGATCATTGTGAGTCTGGTACCCTTTGAACATGATAGCTTTTTCTGTGTTATTCCAAGCAACATGCTTAGTCTTCCTTTAAAGAAACATTTTTGCTAGATTAAAAAAATAAATAAATAAAATAAAAATTTGTTTCCTGTATTTCAGTGTTTCTCAAACTGGGATTGCCGCTTGTGTAGGGAAAGTCCCTGGCGGGCCAGGCCGGTTTGTTTACCTGCCCCATCCGCAGGTCCGGCCGATCGCAGCTCCCACTAGCCGCAGTTCGCTGCTCCAGGCCAGTGGGAGCCGCTGGAAGCAGTGGCCAGTACGTCCCTCGGCCCGCATCACTTCCAGCAGCTCCCACTGGCCTGCAGCGGTGAACCATGGCCAGTGGGAGCTGTGATTGGCCGCACCTGTGGATGGGGCAGGTAAACAGACCAGCCCAGCCGCCAGGGTCTTTCCCTACACAAGTGGCGACCCCAGTTTGAGAAACACTGCTGTATTTGTAGGAATGAAGACTGAAGCTTCCAGAGATTAAGAAAGCTGAGCAGGCTTACTGTCTGAAATAACTTTTTTTTGCTCTCTTCCCAAGCCAAAAGCTTGTCAGTAAGCAGCATAGAGTACTCCATTATTAACACACTGGCTCATGCATCTTCTCAATGATTGACGCTGCTTAGATTGGGTGTGATTGCACAAGTTTTGTTGTCTCAGAGACTACTTGGGATGGCAGGAAGTTTTCTTGTTGATGCACTAGCTCCAGATAAATGTCATTGCTAATCCATCAGTTTATAAACTACAGTATATTTTTAAAAATATGAAAATGCTTTGATATTGGTAAGTGGATTTAGATACAGCTGCTTGTTTATTTATAGGGATCTTGTCAGGGTTGATAAATCAATTTTTTTTCTTAAGTCTTTTAAAAAACTATAATTTTGTATAGGAGGAAGTTTAACATTTTTAATTTTTTCCTTTCACAAAAATAAGTTTGAATAACCTTTCAATAATAAATCGGTGTAAATATGGTAGAAAATTTGGTAAGGAAAAAGATGTTTTTAAGTTTCCGATTGGTTATGTATTTAAAAATGGAGAGGAACAGTAGGCAGAATACTGTGACATTGTCAGTGCCCCTTTTAATCAGGGTTTCCTTAATCTTTGCCATCCTAACATCAATGATAAATTAGGTGTTCTCTACTAATCTATGTAGAGTTGACCAGAAATTGGTGGAGGGGGGGGGGAATTGAAAGTTTTTCTTAAAAGGAAAACTGAGTCACATTTTTCACAAAAGTCAAAAATTGTTGGTGAGCTCCAAAATTGTGTCTATTTATCTAATTAGTCTAATCTAGGTTTTTATATCAGATTCATCACCATGGTATCTGAACATCCAAGTGACGGGTAAATATTCTTAAGTAGTGTATTCAGAAAGAACTTAGACTCATTCGAGATTTGAGTGAATATGCTGAAATGGAATTCTCACTCAGTTAGAACAAGGGATACTGTACAACTCCCTCCACTGTGAATAAATGGCAGTTCTCGGGTTATTTGTTAATCATACAAGGTATGTCTACACTGCAGCTGGGAAGGTATGCACTTGCAGTAATGGGACTCAAATTAGCACTCTAAAAATAGCAATGTGGATATTCCGATTTGAGCGGAAGCTCAGCCTCTCAAGCCCATCCAACCTCTGGCCTTCAGAGACTGAGCTCTGCTCTAAGCCAGAGCATCCACATTGCTATTTTAGCTGCTAGCTTGAGCCCCACTAGTGCAAGTCCTGGGCTGAGAGGCTCGCACCCAGCTGCAGTGTAGACCTCATACCCACAGAATGCTGATTTATTTTTTTATTTTTTTATTTTTTGGTACTCTCACTGGTGGAAGGTACTTATTACATAATCTTAACACAGAGATTTGCATAATCACTATACAGCTGGTGAAAAAAAAAATCTCTATAACCATATGTGGATAATGTAAATACCTTCATTCTGATTGGCTACTGTAAATCCCTGCCACTAGAATTGGCTTCTGACCTGAGAAGTCCCTCTTTGTAAGCACACAATAAGCATGGCTAATTCAACTTCTGAGCCCTTCTCCCATCTAGTCACAGTTGTTCATCACATCACTAAACCAAACCTTTATTCTTCTGCTTGTAAAATTAAGTGGATGGGTTATAATAAAATGATCTATTTTTCACAATCTACTCTGAAAGAGTAAACACACATGACATGGCTGCAGCTTGGACATGCTAATGTTCTTTGTGAAATTATTAAACTATATCCATGTGTTCTGATGCAGAAGTTCTCTGGCATAAAAGTTTAGAATAGGCACTAAAATGGGTGAGACTGTAGGTCATTCTCCATCCTATTCAGTAGTTGGCTTCCCTGGGCTTGTTTACACACACACAAGTTGCACTGCTTTACTTATACTGGTATAATTAAAGCAGTACAAGCCTCCTAGTGTGAACATAGTTATACTGGTAAAAATATGCTTATACCAGGATAGCTTATTCTGGTACAGGAAGGGGAATAATGGAATAACTATACCAATATAAGGCATTTTTTGTAATGATATAACTTGAATCCACATTAGGACTTGTACCAATATAACTATATCAGTTTACAAAAAAGTCACACCCTTGGGGCCTTAGTGAAATATTTATACTGATACGAGGACTGTGTGTAGATCAGGCTTCTGTGGAACATGCCAGCAAGGATGCTAATTAGTGCATATCCTAATGGTGGCATTTTGCAATATGGCAGCTTGCCAGTCAAGAACTACATTTAATCCATTTCATATATGTCAGAACACAAGATTTTTTCCCCCCAGTTAAATTATTGGAGCTGCATGTGATTCCCTTGGAAGGAGTAAACCAACTGACTTAGGCACCAGAGATCCCATCAAACTGCAGAGCTCCTGGATGATGGAATTTATGTATTTTAAGAGGTTCGTGAACATGTTTTAATGTTACATCTGAATTAATAATAAAGTGGCAAAAAATGATATTAATGCAGAGTTAAGGTTGCTTGGTGATATATTGTCTCCTTGCAGTAGGTTGAGTTGAGGAAAACTCAAACTTATGAAAACCAGGAAATGTACGGTTAAGGTTGCATAGTTAACTCTACCCTTTTTCGTCAATGCCCCAATACACATATACCTTTTTTCTGCCACCCCCACAGTTGCTGAAATGTACCACCTGTTTCTCCTACCACCCATCACCATTTATTCCACTTCCTAAAGCTCCCCTCTCTTTGCTGCAGCCCCAAACCCACTCCCTCTATTTCCCCACTCCTCCACCCCTCCTCTCAGGAAGCATTCATGTCTAACTTTTCCCCAAAGACCTAGATTATATCCCCCACCATGACTCACCAATTGTAGCGACCTTCAGTTACTCAGTCCAAAACTCCTCCTGTCTTAGGTGAGAGCATATGATTAATTTATCCTAAATGATGATAATTGAAGGGTTAATCACAATCATCCATCCAGGAAGTGTGAGATTCATCTAGTTATTAGTACCTCTCAGTTGAATAGTATAGGGCAGCAGAAGAGAACTGGTTTTTGTTTGTTTGTTTGTTTTTTTCGGGCGGGGGGGCTGCAACTTGGGAAGCCTTTGGTCAGTTGACCCCCAAATTTGGATTGCTAATACTACCTTGCACCTCCATGATGAGGCACATCAAATTTCAAAGCAGTCTGAGTAACCATTTGGATTTTAGAGCACTTACAAGAGTCAAGTTTTAAAGAATATAAAGTGTCAGGAATGGAATCCTCTAGCCATATTGGTGCATACACGCATTAAAAAAAATTATATATTTTCTTAAATGCTATTATCAGTTTGGGTCCCACAAAGATTTAGTGGTGTCGTGCACTACCTTGGGTATAACTTGACAGACTGAGACCATTTTGACCCACGTCACATCAATAGTTTGAGCTCTGTGCAAAGAAGAAAAAGAAAAGAAAAAGAAAAGATGCAGCTTGAATTCTGCACAAAAGAATTCCCCAGCTGGGTTTGGTTTTTCTTTTCTTTTCTTTTCTTTCTTTTTTTATGGCTGCTTTTTTGTTCTTCCCCCTGGGTTCATATCTCTGCAGCTCTTAGCTTAAATGACCCCAAATTATACCACAATTTTAGTGTTCTAGCTCTATGTGAGTTGGTAATCACAACCCTAGCTCTTAGTGTAGACATAGCCATAGAGTTTTAGATGATTGATCTGTGCAGCTAGCGGTAAGGTCAAGTGGATGCTGTGGTGGAGACAATTTGTTTTGTTTGGGCAATGCAGAAAAAATGCCAGTGGGGAAAAGAGTATTTTGTAACTTTCAAATGGTCGCTTGCAAGATGAACCTCTTGTTCTTATTTCAAAGTGCAACAAATAATTTTTAAAGCTGCTGCCTTTCTTTTTCTTAGAGTGATGAGTACTCATTTTATTTGCTATTTTCTTTTTTCCTCATTTCCTTTTTTTCTGTGACATGCTGAAGACAACACAGGAATCTGACTTTGGGTTCTTTTCTCTGTTTTCCAACCAAGTCACCTCCTGACTAGTAATATTAGACCAATTCATGTGATACCATAGTGGGTGTTTTTCCACTCACTCTCCCAATCTTGGCTTCTAATAATTAAATTCAAACTTCCCCTGTTCTGCAGTACATCTGTGATATTTGTGCTAGAAATTAGCCTTGATTAATTGTGACCTGCATTTGAAAATCAGCAGTGGTTTATTAGAACGTCTAAAAAAGCATTTTACATGTTGTTTTTGTTTTTGTTTTGTTAACTCTGTGGCATCTGTTAATTGTTAAGGGTACTGTTCATAGTACATTTTGAGTTCAAGACACGTTTGCTGGGATAGATCAAATGGGCCAATCATAATGCGTATTTTCTGTGCCTTTGATCGGCTGAGTATATTTAATGTAGTCAGTAGAAGCCATTTTCACTTGGTTTCACAAAGGTAGAGGTTGACCTGGAAAATCAAATAGATGGGAAGAAGTACTTCTGCTCGCCCTGTGTGTCTCTGACTCTAGCAGGCAGTTGCCTAGTACATGGTTACCTTCTATGATTCTCTGCTTATTGTGAACTATCTTGTTTAATATTTTGGTTCACGTAATAATTAGAGCACAGTTTTATAATAACTTTGATCTCAGAGAAATTTATGTTGTTCCATCGGAAGCTTGCTTCTTTTCCAGTTCTTGTGAGACAGCAAGCACTGCAAATATCAGAAAAGTGTCAACATTGACATTTGCTTATGGATTTACAAGAAGAATTGATCATGGGAAAACCTTCTGTACATCAGGGATTTGAATCCATGCAAACTGGTTATGATGCACAATGTTTACAAGGCTGTTTGTTACCCTACTTGAAAGGGTTTGCATTCTGCTACTGGGCTTCTTCAGTATAACAGCTTCATGTCTACATGAAGTGAGCTAAAATTGCATCCTCTACTCAGGGCTGACGAGGGGGAGGGGAAGAGCCGGTACAAATTACCGGGGCCCAGCGGTTCGGAAGGGAGCCCGGGGCCTGGCTTCATTGGCCCTGAGTAGAGGACGCAATATTTTACAAGGTGTAAATATTGTTGGGGGGCCCGAAAAAAATTTTCACGCAGCCACAGCCCGCTCTTGGTGGTCCTGCCTCTACTCCATAGCTAGCTGCTGTTATGGGCGTTATTATGTTGTATTATGTACACTTCTGTTCCAGGAAAAGTGCTAACCTCCAAGTTTCCCCTTGTTCCATCTGTTAAAAGTTCAAGGGATCTACCATCAATCTTTATTACCTGAATCATCAGGCTGGATGAGAGGGGTTGTGTGCACAAGGATTTATGTGTATAATTTGTTGCCCTCTCTTCTCCCGTATACCCGTATATTTATTGTTGTCATGCCTCTCAGCTCTCAGATCTTCCACAGTGTGACACCGGCAGTCAAATTGTTTGACAAATGAGAGATATACAGATCACCTGTGGTTGGTTACACTTTGTGTGCTTTTATTGAGATTTTAATGGTTTTTAACTTGAAAATCTTGTTTTAAGTATGTTTTAAAGTAAGTAAATAGTTAGTTTTAAAAAAAGAAAATTGGAATAATAAATAGGTCATCGGTAAGGTATGATTCCTGGATTTTCAGATCCCCAGGATAGCCTTCTGTTATGCAAACTACAAAGAATATATTATTTTTGTTGTGGACCAGGCATGCCAGAAGGATACTACACATATTTAGCAGTTGGGTTACACAGCTGTTTGGTAGGCAGCTGCAGTATATTGAGATTTGAATTCCTGAATTCTGTTCCTGGCTCTGGGAAAGGAGTGTTATGTAGTGGCTAGAACAGTGGCTATAGACCAGATAGACAAGTATGCTGATTCGACATAGTAATTTGAAACACAATGTGTCTTGGGTCTTCCCTGTTAGAGACCTGCGGTTCTGTTCTCAGCACTGCCTGAAATGACCTTGTGCTGCCTTGCAGTTAATTTATGCATACAACAGGGGAAGCAATTTGACTGCCTTCTAAAATGTTTATAAACCATGCTGAAGAGTAAGAGTGGTGAAGTATAGAAATATAAACAGCAGTAAGTAGAAGTGAAATTTGAACTTCTTGCTTTCAGCTGAGTGCACTTGCCCGTAGGGTACAAAGTACTTCGTGGAGGAGAGTCTCTCATACACACTCAAACACCCATCCCGCCTGCTTCCCTTTGTGGTGCAATGGAAGACAGTTGGATTCAACCACTATGTGATACACATGAGAGGTCTGCAGATTTTTAGCTAATCCTTTTGGAAAACAGCTGCAATATTAAGGGCAGGCATGTTCTATTGTGGCTATTCTAAATGTGGCTTAAATTCTAGCATGGACTGCAGGTCTCTTTGGGAAGAATCAGAGTGTTCTTATTAGGGATGGGTCAGTCACACAAAGTTTGAGATGTTTGAAACTATTTTTGGGTTTCCAAAGCAAGCTTATGTTTATAGTCTTTCATTTATACAATTTTTTCATAGATTTTTATTGAGCGTTTTAATTTTGAAAATTTTTTCAAGTATAACAAATTTTATTATATATTAATATTGTGATATAACTTGGATGTACTACATTGTGTATCTGTTTTGGGTATTCTTATTTATCATGATAACTTCTGAAGTAAAAAATGGTTTAAAAATTTATTTGTGAATTTCCCATCCCAAACAGATTGATTTAATTTGTTACTATAAATAGATTTATGAATCTCTTGTCTACAAATAGGTTTCTGTAATTAGTGGCTATAAATAATCATAGTGTACAGAATCAAGTTGTAAAGCTCAGTTGATTGAATGTTTGATAGTTCATTTTACTGTTTAAAGAATGGAATTTGTAACAAATTTTAAATAAAAATTAAAAACAACTGTGAGGTTTCAAACATTGTGTATCTTTCAACTACAACTCCAGCTTCTCTTACATTTTTCCTTACTTTTGGCTACAGCTTTGAAGTGTTTGGCTCTGCTCTGGAAAGTGATTTTTAAGATGCAGTGTTTATTGCCTCTTGATTTCCATAATGAATATGCTCAG
Source organism: Gopherus flavomarginatus (assembly GCF_025201925.1). NCBI lineage: Eukaryota > Metazoa > Chordata > Testudines > Testudinidae > Gopherus > Gopherus flavomarginatus. The sequence goes on from NC_066618.1 coordinate 179,339,713, forward strand.
TCTATAAATAAATAGATGTTTTTCTAACTGCCATACCTGCAAACTCGACCTGGGTCCTGAGAGTCAAGCTGGGTTTTTTTCTTGTATATTTGTTGGCATCATTCTCCATAATAAAGGTTCTTCAGGAAAAAAAAGTATGCCCACAATTACATCAATACAAAACCATAATCTTTAAATTTCCATTTCATGCTGAAGACTCAGCAGCTGTACTCCCTACTAGTGTCAATAAAACTTCATTAAAAAGTCACTAATACAAAACAATGTGCTTTGTTTTGTTGGTTTAGTTGTTCAGCAACATTGAAGATGGAGAAAATTTACAGTTGTTTGAGCAAGGGCACCGCACAGCACACAAGCAGGAGACACACACCATGGAGGCAGTGCGGCTGGTGGAATTCAATCTAAAACAAGTGCTCACAAAGCTTGTGACTCATCTCTTTGGTGATGGTAAGTATTGCAGTGTGGTGTTAGACCCTTTCACCTAGTCTACTGGTGGGCAGGCATGGATCCAAGTTTTTGAGAATCATTATGGAGCATAATAAAAGAGAGAGAACCAGGGAGAGCTGTTGGAAACTGTCATGGCACTAAAACAGCTGCATTTGTTTTAAAAAAGTCTATTGATTGATCTTTTTGATATAATCAGTAATTTTAGATACAATTACATATTGTGTGTATGTGTTATTACATCCACTCTGTCCATGAAGTAACATGAAAGTTCCCCATAGCTTAATAAACTAGACACTGTAACTGAGTGGAGGCTGTCCCCCATTTGCTGTTTCAAGGTTATAGAGTGTGTGTGTGTGAATAAGAATTATTTTTAATAACAGTTACTACACTGAAGTTTATTCAGCAGCAGGTTAGGCGGGGGCCAGATGAACATTAGAAAAAACATTCTTAAATAAACAGTTGCTAAACCTGCAGTCTGAAACTTTTAAATTACTAGATTCCCTACTCATTTTGATCTACCAGTGAGGTTGTTCTCTTTCTACCTCCCTCCCTCCCCATTTTTCAGAAACATAAATACAAATTGTATGGTCAGGAACTTATAAGAATTAAGTCCTTTTCCTCACTCCTGTCTTTCACTCTCCTGCTCTTCTCCGATTACTTCCAGCTCAGTTGTCAGTGAAAACAGAACAATAAAGTAAGGTGGCACCAAAGGAACAAAATCCGTGCTGTGCAGTTTACTCTGTAGACGTACAATATAGGCACAGTGCTAAAGATCTTGAGATAAGTTCAAATAAATTCTATCTATCACAGCATTTATCTTTGAATCTTTATTCTGCTGTCCAACTTACGGTATTTTTTTATTTACTTTTCTGCCCCAGAAATGAAAATGTCCCTCAGATTTTAATTTTGAATTTGAAATGGATTTTGCTTTGCTGCTTCTTCTATGGAAAAATGACTTAATTTTTCTTTTTGTTGAAATAGCATTATACTGCAAGGTCCCACATTCAGTTGCATGTGCTCTCTCTCTCTCTCTCTCTCTCTGAGATTTTTGTTTATTATTGCTGCTTTTCATAAATCACTTAGGTTGTATTCTTTACAGGTTATGGAGTCGGCAAAACCTCTCAGTTGAGTTATACATTCTATCAAGTGGGATAACATGTTCATAAGCACTGGAGCTATAGCAAGCTTCTGAAGTATCTTACTGCCATACATGTCATTTAAATAACATAAGTTGCTTAAAGTCCATCCTTCTGTGGAAGCTAAATGACTGTATCAAGTGTTTATGTTTTCAAGTTTTTCCTCTGGTTTTATTGATCACTGGCAAAACAATCATAAATAGTAGAGTAGGAAAAGACCTAGAATATTAAGTCATGTTGTTTGCATCCTTGACAATATATGATGGTTCCCTTTGTTACATTTTCTAGTGTTTTGTCTTGTCAAATTTTATATTTCCCAAATGATGTGCCTTCCACCTCTTCCAATAGATCTCACTGTCAGGGAGCTTTTCCTGATATTCAGCCTAGATTTCCCCTTCCTTAATTTCCTTCCATTCCTTCTAGTTACTGTTTATGTCCTCTTGTAATACGGTAATTAGCTTCTTTCCCGCTGCATTTATACCCTTCAGATGTTCGAAGATTGTTGTGTGCCCACTTAGTCATCATTGCACCAAGCTACAAGTACTATATATCAAGCTATTTTAATCTTTCCTCATGCAGTACATTAGTCTCTCCTGCTTACCAATCTTTTTTATTGCCTTCCTTTGAACTCTCTTCAGTTGTCCGAAGCTTTTTGGCACTGAGGTGTCCAGAGCTGAAAGCAGTATTTCAGGAATGGGGCTGACCAGAGAAGAATTATTATTTTTTTGCTCTGTGACTTGTTGCTCTGCATAAATAGCTCAAAGTTCATTGGCCCTTTTTGTTGCCACATCTCATTATAAACTCATAACTAATTTGCTGCCAAGTACTTTCACCTTTATTCCTCTGCAGATTCCTTCCTCACTCAATATCTTTATTTCAGATTATTTTCCCGAGATCTGTTAGATTGCATTTTCCTAAGCCAACACTCATTTTATGTGTTGCCTGTATTTCTAACCACTCTAGGCCCCTTCACATTACCTCTAATCTTTGCAGAACTTTCCAGTTAATTATAATCAGTGTTGTTTGCTACCATTTCTGACTAATTAGTGAAGTTGTTAAGTAAGACTGATCTAATACTGACCCATTCAACATCTCACAAATGTCTTTCTCCAAGTCAATCCTGATTATGTGGGTCCTACATAAATGCTGACTTTTAAAAACAACCCTTGGGTTGAAAAATGTTTAGCACATTCAGCTCATTCAGGGCAGACATATGAAACAACAAATGGAAAACTTTGGCATGAATGGAATCCTGTCATTGCAATGGAAGAAATGTCCCTCCCCTGCATGAGGATGGAGTGATCCTTATGGAGAAAGTCCCATTTAAAGATACAAAACTTGGAAGAATTCTGTACAACTTGTATGCCCTTTTGAATAATTGTCTGACCAGTCCTCAAGGTGATTCAAATCAGATCAAGAGTGTCCAGGTGTTCCCCTGTCACCAGTCTCCACAGAGAGATGTATTCTTTAGAGTTCTTTAGAGGCTGCAGAATTTATTTTACTAATAAGGGACATAAAAGGACCTGTGTCCAAAAATATGTTTGCTTCTGTACCTCTAGTATAGTAGAAACATATGCTTCTGGGAGTTTGGACACATCAGAAGGCAGAAATGAGATGTCAGGCAAGGACAATGCTAGTTTGGTCCTGTAGCATCATGGGAAGCTGCCACCTGTCCCCACAGCAGGTGGTGATGAAAATGAATGTGTTGATTTCTGCTTGGGCTGCTAGCTACATGGTGTTTTCCACAGTGGTTATAGTATGGGCTACCATAATTGGCGTTCTGCTCATGAACAGTAGTGGAGGGCAAGTGTCTCCCATGTGGAGACTAACTGCCAATTTAAATATACTGGTGAGCATATTTGGTATGCCTCCAGTTGTGTGGTATGCTGCCTCTAAGGTGTTCAGCCCATTTCTCTTTGCAGGATAGCCATTTCTGCAGTCATTTCCTGTCTGTTCATAAAAAGAACAGGAGTACTTGTGGCACCTTAGAGATTAACAAATTTATTTGAGCATAAGCTTTCGTGGGCTACAGCCAACATCATCAGATGCGTAGATACCATTAACTTGGGTTTGAATAGAGACTGGGAGTGGCTGGGTCATTACACATATTGAATCTATTTCCCCATGTTAAGTATCCTCCCACCTTCTTGTTAACTGTCTGAAATGGGCCATCTTGATTATCACCACAAAAATTTTTTTTCTCCTGCTGATAATAGCTCATCTTAATTAATTAACCTCTTACAGTTGGTATGGCTACTTCCACTTTTTCATGTTCTCTGTATATATATATATCTTCTTACTATATGTTCCATTCTATGCATCTGATGAAGTGGGCTGTAGCCCACGAAAGCTTATGCTCAAATAAATGTGTTAGTCTAAGGTGCCACAAGTACTCCTGTTCTTTTTGCAGATACAGACTAATACAGCTGTTACTCTGAAACCTGTCAATTCATAGTTTCCAAAGCCAGATGGGACCACTGTGATCACCTAGTCTCACCTCCTATATAGCACAGGCCATAAAACTCCTCCAAAATAATTTCTTGAGCAGATCTTTTAGAAAAACATCTAATCTTTATTTAAATATGGAGAATCCACCACAACTCTTTGCAAACTGTTTCAATGGTTAGTAATCCTCACTGTTAAAAATGTACATCTTATTTCCATTCTGAATTTGTGTCTAGCTTCAACTTCCAACCATTGGATCATGTTCTACTTTTCTCTGCTAGACTGAAGAGCTCACTGAAACAATCTATTTTTTGAGAGATCTTGGGATGCAGTGCCATTACTGCTGATACGAACCATCACTAAAGGACCCTTATTCTTTCACTTCAAAAGCCTATCCAGTCTTAGAGTGGCTTGGCTGTGGGAAGACAGTACACCATCCTGCTTCTAGTCTGTCCCTTACAGAATGTTCTGATTCTTCTGAGTATTGAATCCCCAACAAGGACTGTCTGTCTTCGTTGAAGGGTGGGAGATCTCTTCGTTGGAAGCTTATTTTTTCTTACAGGTTGGACTGAGTTGCCATTGACATATGTCCTATTTATTTCTCCATTCCCTCAGACCAGCTGGATATTAAGAGCTGGATCCTGGACTTGGTATGGATTGGAAATTTCAAGCTGTGTGAAATTTCTCCTGATCCTTTTCTCTCTGATGGGCACAGTCTGCCCATCCTCATCTTTTTCTACTCAAACAAAATGTCAGCTTCACTTCTTCCCTTTCAGAGTTATGAACTGCCAAGCCTACTCCGACTTCCTTTCTCTCTCTCTCTCTGACTCTTTGATGACCACCTCCTTTCTTCCTTGTAGCTAGGATACAGATGTTTCCCAAATCTGGCTGTCCAGAAACTCATCAGCTTCTCTGATTCTCCCTAGCATCTATACTTACTCCTCCAATCCAAGAACCTTTTCTTCCAGCACAGCCACCACCTTGCCCTTCATGCACAGCAAGTTCCTTCTAGCTTCAGGCAGGAAAAATACAAGGTAAAAAAATACAGTACTTTTTTGTTCATTTAAAGTTAAGATTTTTCTGTACATTTTTAAAATTTACATTTTATATACATTTTGTAAACTTTTGTATAACATGGCACATCTGTTTTAGGCTACCACCACTGTTCCAGTTCTGGCCATCTTGAAATTGCACATAAATCTGGACTTGGAAGGAAAGCCTCTCACACTCCCTGACCAATCTCCCTCTCCAGGCTCCCGTGTTAACTCCCTTCATTTGCAGCTCTTGCGTTCACCTAGCAAATTATTCTTCTTCGAGTTCTTGCTCATGTGTAGTCCACAATAGGTGTGCATGCTCACTGTGCACTGGTGCCGGGAATTTTTCCCCTAGCAGTACACGTAGGAAAGCGTGCTTAGCAACCTCCAGAGTGGCACCTTTATGGCACGGTATAAGGGGTGCTGCATGCTCCCCCCACCCTCAGTTCCTTCTTTCCGCCAGTGAAGGTGCTTTGGAACTGCTCTGCTCCAGCTTGTCTGCAGCTTTCCTCTAGAACTCTTCTTCGTTCATCGTAGTAGTACCTGTAGTTGAAGTAGTTAGATTAGTTTAGTGTGCCTGGGTCGGGGCATGCTGTGCGACACTTGCAGGTGGCTGATGCCAGTGAGTGGCCAAGCCTACTCTGACTTCCTCTCTCTCTTTACACTGTCTGGGGGAACCCATCTCTGCGATCGCTGCAAGAGTTGCAGGTCTTTCAAGCCTCAGACCAAGAAAGAAAGGAACATTCAGCTCAGGGCTATCCTGATGGAGTTGGTGTTGACCCCGACTCCAGTGCGCCACTCCAAGTTGGTACTGGGTACCGCAGTGTCGGTGCATGACTACCCCTCGGTGCCATCTACCAGTCGGCACTGCTTCCTGTCCGCGGGGCACGCCAAGAAGGATAAGAAGAGGCCTTCTTTGCCACAGCACCAGAGCAAGACCGGGGGAGAGGCTAGACCCATGTTAGGCGGTCCTCGGTCCCCATTAGTCTCCAGGCCTCCGACTCAGGTCGAGCGGAGTAGCCCTGCCCATTCGGAACAGGCTTCTCTCAGATGTCTGGATGCCCTCCACGCCAGAGGCCCTGCAAGCGGCCTGGGACGTTATGTCCCTGGCAGTACCAGGGGCACTGCCAACGCTGGCTCCTCAGTCCAGAGGCAAACCACCACTGGAATCTCCGCAGTCGCCCCCTGCTCGGTACCGTTTGCGATTGAGGGAATGTTCCTGACACTGTTTGCTGCTCAGCGACCGCCCTGTGAATAGTCCACGCCAGTCACTGTTCACCCTTATCAGGTTGTCTGAGGGGCTCCGCCTCAAGGAGCGGGCCCCGTCGAGACCGAGACAGATGCCACTGAAGGTCCTCCTCTCTGAGGAGCTACCGTAGCCAATTAAGACATGGACGTCGATGCCGTTCCCGTTCGTCGTCTTGCTCCAGGACCCCGCCACAACACCACTCCCGCAGTCCCGGGCATCAATCACTGACACCTCGCCGTTGCTGATCCGCCTGCTGGAGCCAATTGCAGAGCAGCTGCTACCAGTGGTACCATTCATCCGTGTCGGGATCACAGTCTTCTGGTCGGCACTGTTCCCACCACCGCCACTGCTCCTGGTCCAGGGACAGTGACAGGTTGTATGCCAGTCTGGCCTCCTTTGGTAGCTGTCGATCAATGGGACAGGCCATTCAGGCTGAACAGCTTCATGGCTGGCACCGTGGTACCAATGGGCCCTGGTGGGGGCTCGCTCAGTGGCCAAAGCCTCAGAACAGCCATCGGCCTCTCTTTCCTAGCCTCCTGGGAAGGAGTCGATGGGACATGCATCTTCAGTTCCGTGCCTGGAGGGTGACCAAACGGTGGGACCCCCGGTACCGGTGGGTACGCAGAGTACCGCTCCCGCCTCCTCACTCTCCCCTGATTAGGTGATTATTGCCCCACCTTCCTCTGTCCCGTGGGAGGACTCTAAAGCCCACCAGGAACTATTGAAAAGGGTGACATCAAGCCTCAACCTTTAAGCTGAGGAGGTGGAGGAACCCTCAGACTCCGTCTTCAACATCTTATTGGCCTCGGTACCTGGCAGGGTGGCTCTCCCACTCCACGAAGGCGTGGCAAAAATTTCAAATGTCTTGTGGCAAACCCTGGCTTCCTTGCCCCCCATCTTGAAGAGGGCTGATCAGAAGTACTTTGTGCCTGCCAACGGGCATGAATACCTGTACACCTACCCTGCCCGTAACTCCCTGGTGATCGAGTCGGTCAACCACAGGGATCAGCAGGTCCAACCAGCCCCTACTCCAAAAAAGAAAGACTCAAGGAGGCTGGCCTTATTTGGGAGAAAGTTTGCCACTCTTAACTAGAAACTTGAGGACAAATAAACCTATCAGGCTCTCCTGGGTTGGTATGAGTTCAATTTGTGGGCCTCTCTACCCAAATTCGAGAACTCCCTCCAGGACAGGAAGGAGTTCAAAGCTCGGGTGGAGGAGGCTACAGCAGCTGCCAGGGCAACCCTGCAGGCAGCATCGGATGTGGTGGGTACAGCTGGACGGTCCATGGCCCCTGCGGTGTCCATGAGGAGAGTGTCGTGGCTCCTGCTGTCTGGATGTCCTGTTTGATGGCAAGGCCCTGTTTGTGAAACAGATGGACATGAAGCTGCACAGCCTGAAAGATTCTCGCACTACACTTAAGACATTTGGCCTCTGTTCCTGCTCCAGTTAGACCTAAGTTTAAGCTGCAGCAGGCTCCCACCCAGACCACCCACTCTAAATATGAGCCCCCTTATAAAAAGTTGTGTGACTATAGGAAACGCTTGTAGATGCAGTACCGGTCTGCCCCCTAGCCTGGGTCCTCCAAGGGTAAACAGGCAGGGAAACGTCAGTTTTGACAGGGTGCCCAGGGTCGACCTACCAGTTCACATCAGGGATCCATCAGCAATAAAACTTCCCTTTTCCAACCGGTTGTGTGCTTTTCTCCTGGAGTGATCGCTGCTGACCTCAGACCGATGGGTCCTCAACGCTATCTCCTGGGGCTACACCCTCCAGTTTAGCTCTACCCCACCCACCCACCATCCATCCCCGTCCCTCCTGGGGGACCCCTCTCACGAGGCCCTTCTCGAACAGGAGGTGGGGCGACTCTTTGGCTTAGGAGCGGTGGAAGTGGTGCCAGTGGAGCTCAAACGCAAGGGGTACTACTCCTGCTATTTCCTTATCCTCAAAGCCATAGGGGGGCTCAGGCCCATCCTAGACTTACGAGGCCTGAATCAGTATGTGGTAAATCTCCAGCTTTGCATGGTCTCTCTGGCCTCCATCATCTCTTTCCTAGATCCTGAGGACTAGTACACTGCCCTCGATCTGCAAGACGTGTACTTCCACACTCATACATTCAAGGGGCACAGGCGCTCCCTCCATTTCATGGTTGGGCAGGAGCACTACCAATTTATAGTCCTCCCGTTTGGCCTGTCCACTGCTTCCAGGATATTCACAAAGTGCATGTCTGTGGTGGCGGCCTACCTCAGAAGTTCTGGGGTCCAGATCTTCCCCTATCTGGATGACTGGTTGGTCAAGGGCAGCTCCCGGTCGCAGGTGCAGGATCATGTGGTGCTCCTCCTGTCCACGTGCGCCATTCTGGGCCTGTTGGTGAACGACACCAAGTCCACGTTAGTCCCAGTACAGCGCATAGAGTTTATCAGGGCAGTCCTGGATGCGACGTTGGCCAGGTCTCCCTCCCACCAGACAGATTCAAGACCCTGAAAGGACTCATTGACACAGTCACAGAGTTTCCCGTGACGACAGCCAGAGCATGCCTCCAGCTCCTGGGTCACATGTCGACGTGCACATATGTGGTTCGCCGTACCAGACTCAGGATGAGGCCCCTCCAGCCCTGGTTGGCCTCAGTGTTTTTCCAGTCCAGAGACAGGATGGACAAGGTCCTCACTGTGCCCGAGCCTGTGATTGACTCCCTACAATGGTGGTCCTCCCCAGGGAACATGGTCCGCAGGGTCCTGTTCAGGAGCAGGCCACCATTGGTGGAGCTGGAGTCTCATGCTTTGGATCTGGTGTGGGGAATCCACGGGGGGGACATTCAGACCCAAGGTCTGTGGTCTGCGCAGGACTTTACCTTGCATATAAACGTCAAGGAACTCAGGGCAGTCCGGCTGGCGTGTGGGGCCTTCTGCTCACACCTGGAGGTCAAAGTGGTCAAGGTTCTCATGGACAACATGGCCTCAATGTTTTACATCAGCAGACAAGGCGAGGAACGCTCTTCTGCCCTCTGCCAGGAAGTCCTCAGGCTGTGGGACTTCTGTATAGCCCATGACATTTGCCTACAGGCCTTCCATCTGCCAGGTGCCCAGATCCACGGGCGGAACTCCTGTGCCTAGACTTCTCCTCTCAGCATGACAGGTGGTGCAAGAGTGGGGAACTCCCCAGGTGGACATGTTTGTGACATGGCAGAACTGCCAATGTCTCTGGTTCTTCTCCAGGGAAGGCTGGGAGTGGGCACTGTCTCCGATGCCTTCCTCCTATCCTGGTCAGGCCAGCTTCTCTATACCTTCCCCCCGATCCCGCTTATTGGCAGATCCTGGAAAAGATAAAGACGGACAGGGCCTGGGTCCTCCTGATTGCCCTGTCGTGGCCCAGGCAACACTGGTACAGGATCTCATGAGCCTGGCGGTTGCCCCGCCGTGGCCATTGCCGTCCCGTCTGGACCTACTGTCCCAGGACCAGGGCCGCTTCCTCCACCCCCAACCTAGCGGCACTCCACCTCACAGCATGGCTGCTCAATGGGTAGGCCGGGAGGAAAGGACGTGCTTGGAAGGGGTTCCGTATGTCCTCTTGGAAAGCAGGCGACCCTCCACACTTTGAGCCTACTTGGCAAAGTAGTCTTGGTTTTCCCAATGTGGTGCTGAGTGGGGCGTTTCTACCATGGCTGCCACGATCCAGCTCATTTTAGACTATCTCTGTGGCAAATTGCCGGCACTACTATGATGGATCTCGCGCTTTCTCTTCTTGAGGGGTGGGGGGAGGTTTCAGGGCACCATTTCTGGGATATTAACTGCCCCATTAGTGTTCTAGAGGAGGGGAGTGGAGAGGGAGGGACCCGGGCCCGCCTTCTACTCTGGGTCCCAGCCCAGGGGCCCTGGGGATAGCAGTAAACCACTTGAACTAGTAGTTCCATCCCTGGACTACTTCCCTCTCCTGCCCTTCAGCTTGTGAGGGCTTTCTGCCCTCCCTCTGCACAAGCCAGGTGTCCCTTTACCTAGGGTCTTGATCTTGTTAGCCCACCGCAGCACTTCTCCAAACTTTCCTCTGCTTCCCTCCAAACTGTTCTCTGCTCCAGCACCAATTCACTCTTCTCCAACTCTTCCAAACTGCTCTCTGCTCCAACACCTTCTCTTGTCTGAAGCAGGGTTTTTTTTATCAAGTGACTGGCTTCAGGTGCTTTAATTGGCTTCAGGTGCTTTAATTAATCTATAGCAAACTTTCTTCCCTCTACAAGGAATAAGGCTCACTTCTAACCCTCTCCTGCTGTCCTCTGGCCATGCTGTATCACAATCTCCTTCACCTTAGAGCCCAGGACCTGGTGCCCTCGTCCGTCAAGGTGCACTTGGCAGCCAAATAGACCTTCCACCCGCCAGTGCAGGGGCACCCGATATTCTCCCATACTATGACTGCCCGATTCCTTAAAGGGATTGGATTGGATCGTCTCTTCCTGTGCGTTAGGCCCCAGTCCCGCAGTGGGACCTGAACTTGGTGCTGGCCTGGTTGACAGGTCCCCTCTTTGAGCCATTAACTACATGCTCCTGGTTGCACCTCTCGTGGAAGGTAGCCTTCCCTGGTTGCAATCACATCTGCTAGACTGGTCTTGGAACTCAGGCCCTGACCTCCGAACCCCCATACACAGTGTTCCATAAGGATAAGGCCCAGCTCTACCCACATCTTTCATTCCTCCCGAAGGTGGTCTCCTACCTACCACATGGATGAGGACATTTTCCTGCCAGTCCTCTGCCCCAAGCCCCATGCTTCCAGTGAGGAGCATTGCCTCCACACGCTGGATGTGAGATGGGCTCTGGCTTTTTTCATGGAGCGGACTAAGCCCTTCAGGATTGCCTCAGCCGAACGCATGAGGGGTTGGCCAGTCTCCACTCAGCAGCTCTCCAGCTGGATCACCTCGTGTATCCGTACCTGTTATGATCTGGCGGGAATCCTTCACCGTCAATTGCGAGGGCACACTCAACTAGGGAGCAAGCCTCATCGGCTGCCTTTTTAGCCCATGTCCCCATGCAGGACATTTGTAGGGCTGCCACATGGTCTTCAGTTCACACATTCACCTTGCATTATGCAATTGTCTCCCAGACCAGGGAGGATGCTGGGTTCGGCAGGGCTGTGCTCCATCCTGAGAGTTTGTGAATCCTTCCCACCTCCAACAGATATAGCTGGGAATCACCTATTGTGGAATACACCTGAGCAATCACTCGAAGAAGAAAAGACAGTTACCTTTTCCATAACTGGTGTTCTTCGAGATGGGTTGCTCCTATCTATTCCACATCCTGCCCTTCTTCCCCTCTTCAGAGTTGTCTGGGAAGAAGCAACTGAGGGTGGAGGGAGCACGCAGTGCCCCTTATACCATGCTATAGAGGTGCCACTCCAGGGGTCGCTAAGGGCACTCCCCTATGGGTATTGCTAGGGGAAAAATTTCCGGCACTGGTGCACATGGTGAGCACGTGCACCTATTGTGGAATAGACATGAGCAAAACATCTTGCAGAACGCCAGTTACAGAAAAGGTAACTGTCTTCTTTTTATGTCAAGTCCCCCTGCTTAGCCAGGCTCATCTCTTCCTCTCCTCATCAGAGAGTGATTAGCCACTCAGAGGGTATGTCTACACTACCCGCTGGATTGGCGGCTAGCGATCGATCTATCGGGGATTGATTTTATTGCATGTGGTATAGACGCGATAAATGGATCCCAGATCACTCTCCCGTTGACTGCTGAACTCCAGATCAGTGAGAGGCGGAAGCAGAGTCGACAGGGAAGCAGCGGCCATTGATCCTGCGCTGTGAGGACGTGAAGTAAGTGATTCTAAGTCGATCTAAGATATGTTGACTTCAGCTATGCTACTCTCCACCCCCAGTGAAGACCAGGCCAGGGATGATCAAAGCACCAAGAGTCAGAGCCACACACCCCTTATGGAAGCTCCAACAAACTGACCTGTATCAGCTGTTTACCCATGGCCCAGCTATGCAGCCCTTACACAGAAAACAAATGGTCAAACAATGCACAGATGGACCAAATGCATCACTTGCCATGGCAAATGACCTCCAAGCACAGAGTCGCAGCTGTGCCTCTCCTGTTAGCTGCCTCCAGCATTACCATCCAGAAGAACTGGAATGATCTGAACGTGATTGTGTTGAAAAATAGACAGATTATTCTGAAGGTAGGCCACCTTCACTGATGAAGCAGCAAGGGATTTTAATCAGTTATCGTTAACTGGTTTGATAAAGTTTGTGGACTCCGTAATTAGGCTCACTGATAGTATGGAAAGAGAGTCAGCAAGGATGTTCTAAATAATAGCAAGCTGAGTAAAGATATTACACATTCACATGTGCTAGCAAATCAGCGTGTGATGTATGTCAAAGGCTCATTTTGTGTGGTAGGTCAAAGTCTAACCCTGCTATAAATAGTCTTTAAGGTCAGGCTCTTCTGTTAGTAAAAAATCTGCATAGCTCCACTGAAGTTAATGGTGTTACACCAATTTACTGTATACTAGCTAAATTTCTGTCCCTCAGTAAGAATGTGGCTGTAATTGGAAAACACAATGTGGTATTTAGTAGGTCTTTAATTTTCTTTTTCTTGGTGGCAGGCTGTCCAAAATGGTAATTGCGGTCCCTTTTGAATTATCTCAACATTATTCAATTCTCTTCCATAAAATATATATTAGCTTGCAGATATTTTTCAAACACATCATATTCACTTACCAAATTCTTGAACCTTTTTACCAGTAAAAGAGTATAGGAAAGCCAAGTGGGAACCAAGTGGTTTCTTTCCCTGTTAGTTCTCATTGCACTGCCCTTGAGGCTCCTGATACCACATGCATTGTTCTTTTCTTGCTTCTCTTCTAACATTGTTGTAACTAGACTTCGTTGGAAAGTTCGTTGAGATCTGTAGATGAAACAGTTATACAAAAGCTAAGAATTATTGTTCATAGAAATGTAGGGCTGGAAGGGACCTCAAAAGTCAATTCCTCTGTGCTGAGGCAGGATTAAGTATACCTTAGATCACCCCTTACAGGTGTTTCCTAACCTGTTCTTAAAAACCTCCAATGACAGGGATTCCACCACTTCCCCTAGATTACTGGTTCCAGTGCTTAATTATCTGTATAGTTAGAAAGTTTTTCCTAATATCTAACCTAAATATTCCTTGCTGCAAACTAAGGCAATTACTTCTTGTCCTACCCTGGGTGGACATAGAGAACAATTGTTCACTGTTCTGTTCATAACTTACTTATTCAGACTGTTTTCCTGTCCCCCCTCAGTCTTTTGTTCTCTAGACTAAATGTGCCCAGTTCTTTCAACCTTTCCTCATAGTTCATGTTTTCTAAACCTCTACCATTTTGTTTGGTCTCCTCTGGACTCTTTCCAATTTGTGTATCTCTTACCATTCTAACAAAAATCTCATTTGGTGGTAATTTCTGAGAAAACATAGGATAAATTAGATTTTTGGTCCACCCAATTTCTGCCAGTTGTCGCAAGCAGAATTAATAGAACATAAGAATGGCCATACTGGGTCAGACCAAAGGTCCATCTAGCCCAGTATCCTGTCTTCCAACAGTGACCAATGCCAGGTGCCCCAGAGGGAAAGAACAGAACAGACAATCATCAAGTGATCGATCCCCTGTCACCCATTCCTAGCTTCTGGCAAACAGAGGCTAGAGACACTATCCCTGCCCATCCTGGCTAATAGCCATCAATAGACCTATTCTCCATGAATTTATCTGGTTCCTTTATGAACCCTGCTATAGTCCCAGCCCCCACATCATCCCCCGGCAAGAAACTCCACTAGCCAACTGCATGCCATGTGAAAAAATACCTCCTCTCACTGCCCACTAATTTCATTTGGTGACCCCTGGTTCCCGTGGCATGAGAAGAAGCAAACAACACCCCCACATCCACCTTCTCCACATCAGCCATGACTCTATAGATCCCGATCATACCCCCCCCCAGTCATCTCCCTTCTAAACCGAAAAGTCCCAGTCCCACTAATCTCTCCTTATGTGGAAGCTGTTCCATACCCCCAATCACCTTTGTTGCCTCTCTCCAAAACCCCTCCAATTCCAACGTATCTTTCTGGAGACGAGGCTACAAAGGAAAATAGGAAGTAATGAAGTGCAGGCTTAATTTAGGAGAGATGGAAATTTTACATACACAGGGTTAAACAACTCCTGTTCTCAGTAGTTTCCTTCTGTGAATATTCCTTTTCTTCCAGAGTCCTTTCCTAAACATAATCCTATTAGGAACAAAACAGTATATGGATGTGTAATCTCTGGAGAATGTCTGGTACTCTTTTTTTTCTGATTCTTTCTAGTACCACAGCAATGGGTTGCCTTAATGATTTTTATTTTCAGTGCCTTTGGCTAAACATTTCCTTACAGGACTCAATTAGTCTACCAGTGACAGATTCTTCCTTTAGCTTAGTATATAGCAATGCCACCTCTGTTGAATACAAATGTGATCTGTGCAATTCCTTACAGTCATGCATTACTCAAAAATAATCCTCCATTTACTTTTTACTCACTAGAGGCCTAATCCTTTAGATACACCTCTATCCCGATATAACGCTGTCCTCGGGAGCCAAAAAATCTTACTGCGTTATAGGTGAAACCGCCCTATATCGAACTTGCTTTGATCCACCAAAGTGCGCAGCCCTGCCCCCCCTCCGCCGCCGGAGCACTGCTTTACCACGTTATATCTGAATTCGTATTATATCGGGTTGCATTATATCGGGGTAGAGGTGTACAGCTGGACAAGGGGCCCAATCCAGTACCCAATGAGACGATTCCCATTGACATCAGTGAGTAATGGATTATTATTATGAACAGTCCCTTTTGAAATAATGAAATCAGTGGGGCTACATCTGGTAGTTAGTGTCTGAAGGACCAATTGCTTGGTTAACCTTCTGTGTTCTGAAAAGTCCTATTGAAATTTTGCGAATTGTATGTCTGATTTTTGGAGCCTTCAGCCTTTTTAAAATGTTTGGAAATAATCCTTTGTGCCTGAAATTTCTCATGTGTAATCTCTGATCATAATAATTTAAAAAGAAATTAAGCTTAATGGGTAAGCAATGTGTATTTAAATGAAGTTAGGTGTCTCCATCTTGGTATAGGACTGGAGAAACGGAAACAAAAGTTAATAAAATAAATGAAGATTGATACAATATTGATACAGTTTCTCTTATACAGTACTTCTCTTTTTACTATCCCTTCTCTGTTTTCTGTACTTTTGATGTTATTTCTTTAATTTTGAATATAAATAAAGAATGAATATATATTACAAAACACTCGGTTAGTGTTCTAACTAATCCTAAATTACAGGTAATTTGTATATATTTTTCACAGCAGTCCTAACTCTTTGAGCCTCCCTGTGGATCAGAACACTTGGTAACATGATGAACTCTGTGACAAATAATGCAGTATAACCTAATGCAAAGGAACTGCATTCTATAATGTCTCATACCCCAAAGGGAGTGTTTCTTGAACACCAAAAAAACTTATTTACATACAACGGATCAAAATTTAAAAAAACAACCTTCTCCGCCCCAAAACCCCTCATGTAATAGAATCATTTTTTCACTTTCCTGCTTTTCATTCAGTCCTTAATAATCTGTCTTTCAGATAATGTGCTGAAATTGTATTTACTTGATTAAGAATCATAGAAATGATGTCCCATCCAGCCCTACATTTCTGTGATTCGATGAGTCGTAATAACAGAAATCAAATATCTGAACATTATCTGAAAGGCAGATTATTAAAAATATATTCTACTGGAGCTTTCTTTTTATTAAGTACAAAATTAGTTGAATATTCAATGTAATTCTTACTGCCATTGCAAATTGTGCAATCTGAATGAAAAATAAATTCACATATATGCATATGTATACAAAAACTGCGATGTCTTATATCAGCCTTAGGGTTAAGATTCTAATTGCACAAAGATCAGGAGATTCAAAGTTATGGTTCCCATACTGACTATATGTTGATCCCTTTTGTATATAGGTAGTGTTCTCTTTTACACTATATGGGGATAACTTTACTGTCTTCATGCATATATATACTGATTTCATATAGACTTAGCTATCCTGACTTCATGCATATATAAATATATTATCACCATATAGTGTGTGTGTATGTATCTATAAATAAAAAAACATTGTACAAATATGGTCATTCTGATCATCATCACTTTGAATTTTCTGATTTTACATGAATAAAAAGTTAACCTTCATCCATATAAGTTCTTGAGATTTATTTTTAAAAGCGAAAAAGAAAATATGCAAGTGCTAATGTGTTTGAATGGCTGTCGGTCAACAGAATCCGTTGTGGTGTTTCCTAAATGCTGAACATATTTACTGCTTTGGCTGTGTCTGTGTACACGTGCATGTGTTACAGTGTAACGTGTGTGTATGAATATTTACGTGCAAAAATGTCATTAGCCTGCAGCTAAGGCTGAAATAATCTATCACCTAAGACTGTAAGAGAATAATACAGTTTAAAAAAAAATGTTATAAATTGTGGAAATTCAAAGTTAAGTTTTCTCTTTAAAATTAAAAAATCATCTGTCGCATGGAAATATATAATGTCTCCCCAACAAACTTCATTCAGTCCTGTAGAATCATAGAATATCGGGTTTGGAAGGGACCTCAGGAGGTCGTCTAGTCCAACCCGCTGCTCAAAGCAGGACCAGTTCCCAACTAAATCATCCCAGCCAGGGCTTTGTCAAGCTTGACCTTAAAAATCTCTGAGGAAGGAGATTCCACCACCTCTTTAGGTAGTGCGCTTGAATTGCTTTCCCTTGCTCATTAGTGAACATGAATTAAATCAAGTTTGAACTTAGCTTCATTACTTCAGGTGGTTTAGCTTGCATCCCCACTGCAGTGGGCAGGTTATCAGCATGAGTGAAAGCTTCACTTGGGGTTTAGCGTATAGCCTCAAATGAGCCAGTTAGCCCAAGTTAAAAGCACCACTAAACTTGTGTGCATGGAAAGGAGGTGAAGGGCAACACCGAGTAAACTCTGCAGTGAAGAGAGACCTCGAATTAGGGTAACCAGCAGGGCCAACTCCAGGGCCCAGCACGCCAAGCGCGTGCTTGGGGCGGCATGCCGCGGGGGGTGCTCTGCCAGTTGCCAGGAGGGCTGCTGGCGGCTCCGGTGGACCTCCCACAGGCTTGCCTGCGGAGGGTCCGCTGGTCCTGTGGCTCCAGTGGAGCATCCGCAGGAACGCCTGCAGGAGGTCCACCGGAGCCGCGGGACCGGCAAGCAGCAGAGCGCCCCCCACGGCGTGCCGCCGTGCTTGGGGCGGCGAAATGGCTAGAGCTGGCCCTGGTGATCAGACAGCAAATATGAAAAGTCGGGACAGGGGGTGGGGGGTAATAGGAACCTATATAAGCAAAAGACCCCAAAATTGGGACTGTCCCTACAAAATCAGGACATCTGGTCACCCTACTCCGAATCTCTTTGTGCATCAGCTCTCAATGATAAAATGGGATAAGGGTACTTCCACACTTAGTCTGGTTTGTCTATTTAGGCCTTGATCCTGCATTGTGGTCCACATGGATGGGACGTTGCACCCATGTGGATCACAATGTAGGACTAGGGCCCTAGATTGTAAGTTGTTTTGGGTAGGGACTGTGTTAACTATGTTTGTACAGTGCCTAGTATAATAGGGCCATGATCTCACCTGGGGGGCCTCTAGGGTGCCATTTTAATAAGTCATTAATAAGGTTCTAGTTTCCGGTATTTTTAATTAATGTAAGTGCAAACATTTCCATCAGAACATTTGTGGAAGTTGTTTTGGAGGTTCCCTGCTTGTGTTGCTCAAAAATGGCTGAATCGTATTTGCTTAAAAAAAAGGTGGGAGGCTTAAACTACACGTGGAAAATTTCAACCTAAAATAATTTGTTTCATATAGTTTATTAGTCATGGAAAAAGTGATGGGGAGGGAATTTGAATAGAAACTGGAATTTAACATTGGGATCAGATTGGCCCTGATATATGCTGATGCTTACAATAACAACAACTATAAACAAACAAACAAAAACATAGCTAAACATTTTTTTCCCCGTAAAATATTTGGCATCTAATGTAATCAGGATGGTGTAGTATGCTGTAAAAGTTTTATTGGCACAGTTTTGAGATGATACGTATAATATTGCCAAACTCAAACATTGAAAATTCATGTCAGGCTTGCAGAAATAATAAAATTAGCTTAACAGCCATGAGATTTTAAAAAAAAATTAAAAGGCTCTTAAGCCTTTCATGTTTCATGAACCAAAATGGAGTCATGACAAAATGGCAAAAATTGGCAACACTGCATGCATAGCTCACTTATAGATTCCCCGCTTACGAATATTGAAGTCATCCCAAACTCATGCCACTGATATCTTGTGTGTTACACCACATTGCACCATCATGTATTCTCATACGTGTAACCTGATAAAATATTCATAAACAAACATGTACAGGGAAAAATAGCTTTATTTTTTAAATAAGTTAAGATTACTATGTTTGGGGGGAAAAAAGGGAGGGAACTTATTTGCCTAAATTGTCATTAAAGTAATAACTAAAATTGTAAAATAATAAGAATAATAAAAACACAGCAAAAAAGGTTAGCTTTATTTGAGGAGCTTAGTCATTTTCTGTTACAGAGAATAACAAAATTACCTACCATCCCATGATCTTGGCTCATTTTCCTTCTCTGCCAGGTGGTTTCTGGAATTTGACAAGTGATTGATTTGGTTTCAAAGGGTGCCTGAACTGCACAAAGTGTTTTTCATATTAGAAAAGACATGGCCATTTTTTCACAAGTTTCAAGATTTATTACCTTGCACAAAAGTGCGGCAAATTAGTTTATTTGCTATTTATTTGCTCAGGATTGCAGTAATTGGTGTCATTAACTGAAGGACAAATTTTACAAAGGATTGAAGGGGGTAGCCTCTTAAATACTTACTCTATTTATTTATTTATTTATTTTTAAACAATGATACAGGACTGGAAATTAGATGGGTAGACTGCTACTTCCCATTTACACACCCTTCCTTTGAGATGGAGATCAACTTCCAAGGAGAATGGATGGAGGTGCTGGGCTGTGGGGTCATGGAGCAGCAGCTAGTTAACTCAGGTACTGAAACTTCTCTGCTTCATTGACATCTCTATAAGCAAACACTTCCAGCACAATCAGTTTCACACCCTCCCAATCCTTTTTCCCTCACAGTGTGCTGTGTGCGCACACATCTCTGTTAGCAGCAGCAGAAGCAGAAAGACTGCAGACAGAATGCATGCTGCATGCTGTGAGGGTACCAAGCTAGCCAGCTAGCTGGAGCTCAAAAACTGAAACCATGTCTTTTTTGGGGGGAGTTTGGGGGGAGGAAGGACCCTTAATTTTAAAAGATAAACTAATTAATTGACAGATAAATTCTCCTGTCTTTCAAATCAAGCCTAATTTATTCAAATAGTTATGATTAAAAAATGCTATTAGCAAAACAGCACACACATAGAACACTGTGGCATCTTAGCTGCCACTATGTGTTAATTGGGTAAATATTCTCCTTTTATATGTTGTTTATTTGTACTGATGATCATGTACTGTTTCAAGAGCAACAGCAATTAATCTAATTGAAATTACAGAGCTATGGTTGGTTGCCTGACATGAGTTATCCTGTAAAGATTACAAAAAAGGAAAGAAAAAGATAATGGGATTACTTTTCAAGTATTTTCAAATTCACTATTTCATGGCCTTGATTTTTGGAGAGGATGGGAACCTGTAGCTCCCCCGGAATAAACAGCAGTTGTCGTTTACTACATACCAATGGTCCTTTGGAATACTACTCATGTATTTTGTGCAAAGGGGGAAGACTGCTGCCTCCAGGTGTTTCTGTTATGGTTTATTTAGTGTGTTTTGTTGCTATGGGTTTTAAGTTATTTCTGGCCTGGTCTACACCGAAAACTTAGATCAACCTAGCTACATCGCTCAGGGATATGAAACATTTGCAGCCCTGAGAGATGTAGTTAAGCCAACCTAAACCCGAGTGTAGACAGCGCTACCCCCTTTCAGAGAGGTGGATTACTTACAGTGATGGAAGAACCCCTTCTGTTGCTGCAGTAACTGTCTATGCTACACCAGTGCAAGCTGCAGTGCTGCAGCTGGGCCACGGTTGTGTTTCTGATGTAGACATACATCTATCTTTAGTAGACTCTTTTTAAATATTCTTTGAAGTAGGGCTTTAACCTGGGTTTCTCACATTCCAGGTGAGTGCCCTGACCACTAGTATGGAGTCAGTCTGTCTCTGGCCCAGTGAACATTTAATTATTTATGCAAAGTGGGACAGCTCCAATGGGAAACACTGAGAGGGCATCATCCCAGAATAATTAATACCCAAGTGCTTAGGGCACCCACCTTGGATGTGGGAGACCCAGGTTCAAGTCTTGCCCAGATTCAGATGGGGCATCTCTCTCATTTTCCTTGAAAATCTTTGAAAGGACTACGTTCTGCACTGAGGACTAACCAGGAGTATTTTTGAAATCTTGAGTTTTAATGGGATGGGAAAACAGTTTCCCATCAGGTCAGTTGATGATGATGATGTACAGACCAAAAGAGTCCTGTTAATTTCAGCTGCATTCAAAACAAAATGCATTGCAGGTGGGGAACAAAAAGGAAGGAATCAGTTTGTCAAACAGAAAGAGACAAAGTTGTTGAGAAAAGAAGACATTTTATTTTGAGATTGCTCAGAGGATATTACAGATTGGAAAAAACAAGTAGGAACTGTGAAAGAGTTTAAAGCTTGAAAGTATATTAACTTCTCTGGTGAGATGTAGTGGGAGGCTTGTTTTTAGTTTGAGGAGTCTTCTTATTTACTTGCGATTCAAGTTGCAGTAGGCTTTCAATCCTCCACTTGCCCCAGCTTGTTCAGAATTCACTTTGCAAATAGAAGTGCCTAGGCTTAGCACTAGTATGAAACACATACTAGCCATTGAAACACTATAAAGCTTCTCTTACTTTCTTTTGTTGTTTAGTTAAAAATTAAATATACAGGGCCTTGTACTAAATTTAATACAGACAAAATCAAAATGTCCAATATGTTGTTTATTTATTTATTACAAAATGTGGCTTGTAATTACTGCATATGACTTGATGTAGCCTACGCACATATTAGTTGCTACTGTCCCATTCACGCAGATTTCAGAATATCCTCAAAGTGCAAACTTAACATTTATGTATGCTGGTGCCTTGTTTATTATTATGACTCAAATTCATAGATTCTCAGAATCCTTAGTATTACTCTGACACTATGACCAGAAGGGAAGTACTTCTCATGGCTGTTAGAAATCAAAATTGTGCCTCCTAGTTCCTTCATCTTGATTGCTGGGATGACTGGAACTTCCTTTCCAAAGTCTCCATCCCATAGTGCACAGAGGACTGTTTTTATGATTCCGTCTCTTCTCTCTGCATAAAGGCTTGGCAGGACTCAATTTAAATTGATAGATGTTGTTATACATTGATTTCAGCTGACACTCTGAAATTGGTGAAAAGCATATTCATCCGTACAAGTTAGTGTGAATGCAGCCTCCCGCTTGGGCCTGTAGAAACTGGGTATCACTGGCCCTGCAGCAGCAGCACAGTTCACCCTCTGCAGCCCTGCACACAGGAGAGAAGGAGTGGGTCTGTGACAGCGGAGCTGCAGAGGGGTCTCTGCACAGCTGCAGGGCCAGTGACACTGGATTCTTGCTGGCGGAGGTTGTGGGGAAGACTATGGTCCTGGCAGGGCATAGTAGAGAACCTTGGCCAGGGCTGCAAGGTGGAGGATGAGCTCTCAGCTGTAGGGGACAGAGCCATTCATCAGCAGAGTGGCCCCCTCTACAGTCGGGGGCTTGTTCTCCTCCTCCTTGCAGTCCCAGCCAGGGAGGCCTCTGGTCTGCCCTGCTAGGACCGTAGCCTGCCTTGCACCTGCAACGATACAGTGTCACTGGCTCCGCTGTCATAGTCCTGCACTCACTCATTAGTCACGAGTGTGGGGGCTGTCCCCAGGCAGGGACTGTTCAGCAGTGGAGTGGCCTCGCCCATGGCAGAGAACTGATCTTCCTCCTTTCAGCCCTGGTCAAAGGCCTGTGCTCTGGTGGCCTGAACTGCAGCCTTCCCTGCATCCTGTGTCTGGGTATCTTGGGTCCCTCAGTAGCACAAGGATCCTCCTACTGCCCCATTGTCAGTGTCCTAGTACTACCGCCAATCCTACTTCCCCCTTAATTTCCCACAACTGTAAACATAAAAATGGTTAAAAATTGGAAAAAAAATTGTGAAAAGAAAAAATATAATTCTACCAAGCCTATCTATAGGGTTTCATGCTTCTCCAGCACCTTTGAACAGTACTTTGTTTATCATCCTGCCCATATGCCGGGAGAGATCTTCATCTTTTCCTGGGAAGCGAACACCACAATTTCCACATGGTTTTTGTCGTTGTGTGCCTCAGAACTTCACCCAGCTTACTTGCCTATAAATGAAGCTACATTATTTTCACAGTTGTCACAGATTACATGGAAAACATGAGATTGACTGCTCTATGAAAAACATGAATTTAAAATTTCCCACCAGTTGCTCACCTTTGTGAAAAATGCTAACTCAGAATCTCCATGGGAGATACTCTAGAACTCAGCACAGTAGGATGGAATGGAATTTAAAAAGAAAACAAACAAAAAAATTATTCATTTTTGGCTGACTAGGCCACAGCTGGGGAATATTTCAGTTAGCCTGTGAACTGGCACACAAAGCAAGCTAAGTGCCGAAACATACTTTTCATGTTATGCTGCACTGCTAACTGATGACCAGAGTAGAAACAAGGGAGTTTGCATTCATACAGGATGCTGCAGCAGAATGAACTTAAGATGAACAAAACCTTTCCTACAGTAAAAGTTTTAGAATGTGTGTTTAAGCTGCTTTTATTAAAATGTTTTTTGAATAATTTATATTCAAGTTTTCTTAGATACACTGAAAATTTTGAAGTAAAGCTCCAAAATAGTAAACAATGAATAGAAACTACTTATTCCTAACAAAACACTTCTAGCCCCTTACAACACATTTTTGGTTGATGTGAGCCATTATTTATGAAATTTGATGTTGCCCAGTGAAATTTGCCTTTTTCTTCCATATAAAATAGCACTTTTCCATGGGAAAAAAATACAGCCTTACCTACAATTACGTTTCCCCCCTTTGTATTATTGCTTAAATGTGAAGTGTTTGTTTGTGAGACTACAAAAAGCTATCACTCAGAATTAAGTTGCATGTGCACAGGGCTCTGTTATGGCTATATTTTAAAGAGGCCTTGAGGATGCCACACATTGGATGATTTTTATACTGTCTTTTATTATTTTTTTTATGTATTTGGGCAGAAATATAGATGAGATTTATAGGCTGATTAAAAGACAAGTTCCCTGCCCCAAAGTTGTTAGGCATTAGAAGTTAAGTAGTAATACTTTACCTTGAATGGTCCCTTAGAATATATGCTAACTACTTATCCTAAAGCTAAACTATCTGTTTTGCTGTGACACTCCTACTACCTTTCCCAAAACTGAAGAAGAGCTCTTTGTAGCTCAAAAGCTTGTCTCTCTCACCAAAAGAAGTTGGTCCAGTAAAATATATTCCCTCACCCATCTTGTCTCTCTGATATACTGGGACTGACATAGTTACAACAACACTGCATGGGTCTTGCAATGACAGTTCTCCTGCTTGTAATATCTTAATACAGTGTCTTGGTGGATAACTTGAGGATGTATCAAATTCAAATGATATTGCCAAATTATTTAAGATTTTCAGTTTTGAACATTTAGTTTTGAGTGAAGAATTCCATTGTAGCTATAATGCCCTATGGAATCTGGGATAAAGTATTGTTTTCCAATTACTCTCTTCTACTGAAGATGCTTCTGATACTCACTTCTCTTTACAGAGAATCACAGAAATGTAGAGCTGGAAGTGACCCAAGGAGGTCATCAAGTCCAACCTCCTCCGCTGAGGCAGGACAAAGTAAACTTGGACCATCTGTGACAGAAACCGTTCTTTGATTTCAGTCACCTTTAAATAGAATATGTACTTAAAAACAGTCAGATTTGTGCAAGAGCAAAAGCTTTATTAGCTTCATTCACTGCCCTCTTTCCTGGTCATCTGGGGTTTGTTTATTTATTTATTTATTTATTTTTGTCTTTTTATATTAAAAAAAAAGATTCCAGTCTTTTTCTGTCTTTCCTGACAGCATAACTCTCAGCCTGCTAGGTCTCCAGTGTCTGACATTGACCTTCAAAATGTGTTACAAAGAACCCAAATGACAGAGACAACAAAAATTAATTTGAAATTTCATTGCTTTATCTTGTATAGGGTTGTTTTAGTGTCATACCTCACTTTAAAGGTTCAACTGCTTCTGATATTAAGAAAAACTATGCCAGATTTCTTCACCCAAAATTCTACAGCTGCCCTCAGCCTTATCCTGGAGCCTTATCCTTGATGCGATATGGGGGTTGTTCATTTTTCATACCCATTCAGACCTTGGTCTGTGTATTGAGGTCAGTCAGGGTGCCCATTGTGATGATGTTTGATTCCAAAATAAAAACCCTGAAGTGTGAAAGGGAGAGGAGAGATTGGAAGATTATTGACTGTTTAAAAGAAAATTGCAATGCATAGATTAGGAAGACAACTCTTTATAACTCCACTGAGAATATGGTGCCAAACTTTGTCTCCAGGTCTTCGGCCTGCCTGCGTAACTAGTTTTGAAGTGATAAATAATGCTGAAGACAGGGCAGTCATACAGAGGCATCTAGGTTGCTTGATAAACTGGGCCCATTTGAACAAAATGTGCTTAATACAGCCAAATGCAAAATTATGCCTCTAGGAACAAGAAATGCAGGTCATGCCTATAAAATGGGGGACTGTATCCTGGAAAGAAGTGACTCTGAAAAGAATGTAGAGGTTATAGTAAATAAGCAACTCAGTGTGAGCTCCCTACGTGAAGATGTGGCAAAATGGTCTAATGTGGTCCAGACTTGTATAAAAAGGGGAGAAGTGAGTAGGGAGGTGTTTGCATTTCTGTGTATGGCATTGGTGAGACCATTTCTGGAATACTGCATACACAGTTCTAGTATCCACAGCTTAACAAGGATGCTGAAAAAGTACAGAAGGTTCAGAAAAGAACCACAAAAAATGATTGGAGGGCTTGAGTAAGTCCTTTATAGTGAGAGATGTATAGAGCTCCATCTGTTTAATTTATGAAAAAGAAGATTAAGGAGTGATTTGATTACAGTGCATAAATACCTTCATGGGGAGAGAATACTGGGTACTAAAGGGCTTTTTAATCTTGTGGAAAAAGGTATAACCAATGGTTGGAAGCTGAACCAGACAAATTCAAGTTAGAAATAAGGCACGAATTTCTAACAATGAGAGTGATTAATCATTGAACAAACAACCAAGGGAAGTAGTGGATTCTCTGTCTCTTGATGTCTTCAGATCAAGACTCGATACCTTTCTGGAAGATATCTTGTCATCAAATTGAGTTAAATTTATAGGTCTGTGTAATACAGAAGGATATACAGCAGGTCAAACTTGATGATCTTATGGTCCCTTCTGGCTTAATTTCTGTCAGCATATCTAATCTATCTAAAACCGAAAAAACTCCACCTGTTTCCATGGTGTAGAGATTTATTTCAACTGTTTAGAAAATTCGTATTATTCCAAAGGCACAGAGTAAGGAATGTAGTTACATGTTCCCCTAAGGCTGAAGTTAGTGATGCAGAGCTTTAGAAATTTGCTGTAGTGCAAACAGAGAGAGCTAGATAGAAGGAAATTCTATATCATAATCAGTATAAAATCTTGTTCTAGATTTTTTTTAAATTTCATGTTGTGTGGGGCGTTTTTCCTAATAGTAAAACTGTATATTTAAATATTATTTATATTAAAATTCATGTATAAAAGTCATTTTAATATAAAGTTCTGGTTACTATAATTAACACTCAACAATTAGAAAATGAAGTATTGAAGCTTTTAAGCACAACATAAGCTCTTTGGGGTCTTTTGGTTTTGTGTTTGTACAGCCCCTAGTACAATGGGATTCTGATCCATGATGAGGGCCCCTAGGCTCTTCTGCAATACAAATAATAATGAATCATAGTAGTAATAATTAGTAGGATGTATATTTTTGTAATTAAGACTTTTTGAAAAACAGTAGTTCCAGCTCTAAATGTAAACGCTATCCGATATCTCACACCGAGTTCTTGTGAACCATGAGTAACGCTGCAAGTCTGTCATGGAAATCACGGATTTGGTGACATTCTGGGACCTCTGGGACTTCCGCAGCTACCAGTGTGGCTGACTCCAAGGCTGCCCAAACAGCGGCTGGGGCTGCTGTCCCTGGGGCAGCCCCAGAGCAGCAGTCTCGGTGCAGCAGCAGTTTCAGGGACCACCCCAGGGACCATCAGAGCAGCAATCCCTCAGGACCTCAGAGCAGCAGGCAGCCGGGGCCAGTCAGCCATCACCGCCAGAGTAGGGGCCAGCCGTTGGTCCCCAAGACCCACCAAAGCAGCGGCCGTGAATTTTTTTTATTGCCTGTGACCTGTCCATGATTTTTACTAAAAATCCCCATGAGTAAACCTTAGCCTAAATCATGAGTGCTGCTGTACTGAAGCTGCTTGTGGGGAGAGTTGGCAAGGCTTGTTGCTGCAGATGTATCTCCAGTTCAGAAAGTAGCATTGGCATAGCCCTCAGAGATGGCCATTTGCCTGTTTTTTGAGGTTGAGAATGAATGCAGTGGATATGAGGAGGGCTTGGCACGGAAAATGTCAGTTGGCTAAAATGGAAGGAAAGGGGATTGCTCCTACTTCAGTGACAGAATGAGGCCTTTGACAAGAATATGGAGAAACTGTGCACAGTTTGCATTCGTTTGTGTTCTAGGTTCAAACATTGCTGTGCAGTGCTGAGGTTCAAAGGATTGTGTATAATACCTTGAAGTTACAGTGAAAGCACTTTTGCTGACAATTTATTGTTGTCAGTCCTTATATATTCAGTCCTAAGATTGTTTTAAGCGAAGACTAATGAGCATGATAAAGTGTCTTTCTCAAAGACAGAGAAACACAAAGAAAAGAGTTTGCAGTAACTAAACTAATTTCACTGAAGCAAACTCTTCCTCTGAATGTGACAGGTTTTAAGGCAGAAGCATATTTGCCACAAAGTATCGTGTGAGGTGGAAGTTAGATGCTAATCCTCAAAATGTCTGTTTTTTTCCTGTTTTAAAACACTGACAGCTTAGCTACAGTATTGAATTCCAGTACTTCAAGTGTTACTGAGCTCAGTGCTGCCATCTTCTGCACAATAAAAATTTTAATGTGTAATCTTAGCTGTAACACTCTAAACATCTGATTATTTTGTTTATTTTTACACCTGCTTTCTAAAGGAAAATGGCAGCTCCAGATTCTTAACCATTCAGTTGTTTTAGCTCTGGTTTTGACACATCCAAATTCAGTATCATGCTTAATAAGCAGTGAATTAGTAGCTAATGGAAAAACTTTGTTAATGCTGCCTTGTAGGGACAGTTTTACTTGTTTAATTTATTAATATAGTCTGAGTTACATTTTAGAGATGTAGGATTTTGATTTATATATCAAGCAGTGGGAGGGTAGGGAGTTTGGGGGAATGGGAAATTTAATGTCTCATCAGCTC
Source organism: Gopherus flavomarginatus (assembly GCF_025201925.1). NCBI lineage: Eukaryota > Metazoa > Chordata > Testudines > Testudinidae > Gopherus > Gopherus flavomarginatus. The sequence continues at coordinate 179,367,705 of NC_066618.1, forward strand.
TTTATTTTGGGTCTTGCCTGATAAATTGCATTAAAATGTTTCAACAGATGGTGCATATGGCCTATCCAATATGCAAGCTCAATGTGTTCTACCTGTCCTAACATCCTTTTGAGTACTAACACTACAGGCATCTTTAAGTATTTAAATGTGTGTATGTATGTATGTATAGATATAATAGAGAAGAGTACACATATGCAGATCCTTACAAAACCTTTACTTTTTACCTTGCCCCCCACCCTTACCGCTGTCTGCTACACACACCCCCCCTCCCAAAGCTGGGGCTGGGAGTGGGGCAGCAGGGCTGAGGGGACGTGGACAGGGGTAAGGAGGCCAAGGCAGGGGCCACAGCTGGGGGCGGGACCAGGGGTGGAGCTGGGTGGTGCTCCCTTCCTGCCCCAGCCATGCTCCCTTGAACGTTCTCCACAATCCCCTGGGGGTGGGAGGGTATGATCCATAGTTTGAGGACCTCTGCTTTAAGGTGAAGTTAAGGTTACTATTGCATATCAATGGTTTGAGCACATAGACACGTAAAACACCTCCAGTGTTATGCTGAATTAAGGTTGTACGTCTCAAACAAGGCTTCCAGAGTAATTTAACTCTCTCTCTTGAGTCTGTTACCCCCATCACAAATATTTTAGTGGAAAACAAAATCTCTTTTTCTCCAGTGACTCTCTATCTAAGGTACTTCAATGGCCTGCACAATGATATCTGAGCGCTTGGCAATCTTTAATGTGTTTATCTTTACAACATCCCTGTAACGTGTTTATCTTTACAACGCGCTCTCTCGACGTCAGAAGGGCGCTAACCTTTTACATTAAGCAGACCAAGCTGTTTCGTAAGATGATACAGTTGTTTGTCGCAGTGGCCAACAGGATGAAAGGATGTCCAATGTCTGCTCAGAGAATTTGGTCTTGGATCACTGCCTGTAACCACTACAGCTACAATCAGACAAAGGTGCCTCCTCCAGCGATTTTGACCACCCATTCAACTAGGGCGCAGGCCTCTTCAATAGCTTTCCTAGCTCAAGTGCTGATCCAGGATATCTGTAGGGCTGCCACCTGGTCATCCGTCCAAACATTTATGTCTCATTACATGCTTACCCAGCAGGCCCAAGACTATGCTGGCTTTGGTAGAGCAGTGTTGCAAGCTGCATGACCATGAACTCAGAGCCCACCTCCAGGAATACTGCTTGTGAGTCACCTAGAATGGAATCGACATGAGCAAACACTCAAAGAAGAAAAAATGGTTACCTATCTTGTGTAACTGTTGTTCATCGAGACATGTTGCACATGTCCAGTCCATTACCTGCCCTCCTGCCCTGCTGTCTGAGTTGCTGGTAAGAAGGAACTGGGAGAGCGTAGGGCTGGTGGCACCTAATATACCGATGCGTTAGCATGGCACTCAAGAGAGACACAGCCAGCCCTATGGATACTGTTTAGGCAAAAGTCTCTGACAACTGTGTATGTGGGTGTGCACACATCTAGCATGGAATGGACATGAGCAACACATCTCGAAGAACAACAGTTAAGAAAGGTAGGTAACCACTTTTTCTTCTACTTCTGAGAATAGATACCATCCTAATTCAGAAACTGGGCTCTTCATGCATCATCTCATCTCCTTACTATCAGTGGCTGGGACTGTCACTGAATTTTGTTTCAGAACGTTGATTGATGCAAGATAGAATTGGGGACTGCAATACTAGAAATGTTACTGGAATCCACTGAAATAAGGCTCCAGTCAGGAATTCTTTTTTGATTGTAACAGTTAAAAAGTATTTAGCTAATGAATTATTCCAAAAGAAAAAATAGATTTAGGGGAATCCTTTCAGATTAGTTCAGACTTCGTTAGCACACACTTTTCACTAGAGACAGTCAAAGATAAACTCTGACTGAAATTTCTTATAACTCAACTAAATGAATTCTTCTCACGATATTACTGTAAGACTGATGGCACTAACTAGAATTTCCCAGTTATGCTAAGGCACATTATCTGAGCTCCATTTTTTAGAATCAAGGCCAGGATAACAATTCCTCACTTTCATGAACACTAATTGGGAGAGTTCCAAAGACTATATTCTGTATACATTTGCACTTGCTATCCATGTTAACAAAAAGAGCATTGGAGGAGAGAGAAAATCTCATGTTTCAAGGCAAAAGCACATTCCTACTAGATTAGGATGGAACCTTAACGGGAGGATGGAGAGAAAGAGGCATATTATCCCATCTCTGCCTACAGTGTGGTTTCCTGCACCCGTCAGCGGTAAGATACTGTATTAAATGGAACATGGAGCTGAGCCATTATGGCAATGCATGTGTTCCTATGTACTGTTTATGTGTATAAAAATGCATATGCTGTGTCTGATCCAAAATGACACATTAAGAGTACAGTTTACCCATCTAAAGATGTGTTAGCTGTAAAAACAGCTATATAAAATATGAGTGGAGTTAATCTAGGGCTGGGCTCCTGCCAGTTGATTATTCAGAATTCTGCTTCTCAACATTTCACCAGAACTAGGCAAAATCAGCATCTCACTCCTGTTTTGGAGTCATAGTGACTTCTGGTAGCATCATGCTTTGAATTAAAAATAGGTAGATGTGAGTGCAGCTGGTAGTTAGAAATGGAAAAATGCAGGTTATGTATTCTTAGAAAATTTAAGTGTAGAAAAGAGTAAAAGCATTATTTGGTGATTGGGCAAAGCTTTGAGGACTGGGCAAGATTTATTTTTTTAAATCACAGTATCAATAGAAAATTGATATAATACAAATTAAAAAATTGACACTAAATTAAGGGTTGAAGGTTTGGCAGCCATATAATGAGGATTAAAGACTAATGTAATTAGAAAAAAGTTACATCCCTTTTCCAACTCCTTTGTTTGTACATTTTCTTATTAGGCTATAAGCTTATTGGAGCAATGACCTGTTTCGCTGTCAAGCTCCTACCACAGTTTTGGCTGTTACATAAATATATTAAGAAGTGTGATGTGTGGTCACCAAACTAAATTTTGATCTTTTCATGTGCTATAGTTTCAGAACTTAGATATGCTAGTATGGTGGCCTCTTTAAGCACTGGAGTCTATGTTTGTTGCACCTCTTATTTGTCCTTAGAGAAACACTGTCTCTGGATACTCTCAAAAAACAGAGAGCCATGTTTGTGTGTGATTTTGTTTAGATGTCTTCTGTTAAGGATTATCCCCATTTTACAGATGGCGGAACTGAGGAACAGAGCAATGACATGGCTTGCCCCAGTCACCCAGCAGGACAATGGCAGACCACAAATAGAAACCCAGTCTCTTGAGTCCCAGTCCAGTGCTCTTTCCGCTGGGTCACATTGCCTTGCCTCCTGTAGGCCTGACTCTCAGTAGTCATATAACACTGGTCTAGATGGAATAGCTGTTACACTGGCACTTTCTGTTTGGAATTCAACATTCACTCCCACTTGCAATGGGTATTTCTTCGCATCTAGATTTCTATCATATCGTTGCTTTCATTACTTCAAGGGGTAAATTTTCTTTGGCACAAGAAGCTTGTTAGATGTTGGTGTTAAGGTTTTGTCCTTCTACCCAAAAGTGTCTGACTTGGTGGGAAAACAAAGCATCGTGTTGCACTATTCAATGTTAAGTGTATATTCCTTGAAACTGTGAGAGTGTTTTAAAAAACAAATTCTTTGCTTTTGTACAGACTTTTCTGCTAACTTAGTAGTTGTTGCCTGGCAAGGGCTTAGCTTTGTGTACTGCGGGAACTGATGTATCAAAGAGGATTACCAAAATGAGCCATGATCTCTTATTAACTCATTTGGAATTGCATGGTGAGCAAACTTCTGTTTACATTACGGGTATGTCTACACTACGAGAGTATTCCAATTTTACATAAACTGGTTTTGTAAAACAGATTCTATAAAGTCGAGTGCACGCGGCCACACTAAGCACATTAATTCGGCGGTGTGCGTCCATGTACCGAGGCTAGTGTCGATTTCCGGAGCGTTGCACTGTGGGTAGCTAGTCCGTAGCTATCCCATAGTTGCCGCAGTCTCCTCCGCCCCTTGAAATTCTGGGTTGAGATCCCAGTGCCTGATGGGGCAAAAAACATTGTCGCGGGTGGTTCTGGGTACAGCCTCACCCCTTTCTCTGTGAAAGCAGCAGACAACCGTTTCGTGCCTTTTTTCCTGGGTGAACTGTGCAAATGCCATAGCACAGCAAGCATGGACCCTGCTCAGATCAAGACCGCAATCGTGGACATTGTAAACACCTCGCGCATTCTCGTGCTTTCTATGCTGAACCAGGACCTGCAAAGCCAGGCAAGGAGGAGGCGGCTACGGCAGAGCGGCAACGAGAGTGATGAGGACATGGACATAGAATTCTCTCAAACTGCGGGCTCCTGCACTTTGGAGATCCTGCTGGTAATGGGGCAGATTCCAGCCATTGAACACCGATTTTGGGCGTGGGAAACAAGCACAGACTGGTGGGACCACATAGTTTTGCAGGTTTGGGACGATTCGCAGTGGCTGCAAATCTTTCGCATGCGTAAGGGCACTTTCATGGAACTTTGTGACTTGCTTTCCCCTGCCCTGAAACGCCATAATACCAAGATGAGAGCAGCCCTCACAATTGAGAAGCGAGTGGCAATAGCCCTCTGGAAGCTTGCAACGCCAGACAGCTACCGGTCAGTCGGGAATCAATTTGGAGTGGGAAAATCCACTGTGGGGGCTGCTGTGATGCAAGTAACCAAAGCAATCATTAAGCTGCTGCTACGAAAGGTTGTGTCTCTGGGAAACGTGCAGGTCATAGTGGATGGCTTTGGTGCAATGGGATTCCCTAACTGTAGGGGGGCGATAGATGGAACCCATATCCCTGTCTTGGCACCAGAGCACCAGGGCACCCAGTACATAAACCGCAAGGGGTACTTTTCAGTGGTGCTGCAAGCACTGGTGGATCACAAGGGACGTTTCACCAACATCCACGTGGGATGGCCAGGAAGGGTTCATGACACTCGCGTCTTCAGGAACACTACTCTGTTTAAACGGCTGCAGCAAGGGAATTACTTCCCAGACCAGAAAATAACAGTTGGGGATGTTGAAATGCCTGTCGTTATCCTGGGTGACCCAGCCTACCCCTTGATGCCATGGCTCATGAAGCCATACACAGGCAGCCTGAACAGTAGTCAGGAGCTGTTCAACTACAGGCTGAGCGAGTGCAGAACGGTGGTAGAATGTGCATTTGGCCGTTTAAAGTGTGCTGGCGCACATTACTGACTCGCTCAGACCTCAGCCAAACCAATGTCCCCATTGTTAATGCTGCTTGCTGTGTGCTCCACAATCTCTATGACAGTAAGGGGGAGACCTTTATGGCGGGGTGGGAGGCTGAGGCAAATCACCTGGCCGCTGATTACGTGCAGCCCGACACCAGGGCGATTAGAAGAGCACACCACGAAGCGGTGCGCATCAGAGAAGCTTTGAAAACGAGTTTCATCACGGGCCAGGGTACAGTGTGACTGTTGTGTTTGTTTCCCCTTGATGAACCCCTCCCCTTTATTGACTCCTTCCCTGTAAGCAACCCACCCTCCCCCTTCTATTACAGCTTGCTTAAGGAAATAAAGTCACTATTGTTTAAAAATCATGTATTCTTTATTAAAAAGTCATTATGAAAAGAGGGAGAGAACTGACAAGGTATCCCAGGTGTGGTTTGGGAGGAGGATAGGAGGGAAGGAAAAGGCCACTAAAAATATTTCAAAATAATGACAGCCTTTTGGTTGGGCTGTCCACGGGGGTGGAGTCGGTGGGTGCACGAAGCCTTCGCCCACATGTTCTTACATGTCTGGGTGAGGAGGATGTTACACAGGGGTGAGTGGTGAGGGTGGTTACACAGGGGCTACAGCGGCACTCTGTGACCGTGCTGCTGTTCCTGAAGCTCCACCAGACATCAGAGGATGATCACGCAGCAGCCCCAGCGTTGCATCCCCCCACTACTGATCTTTCTGCCTACACCTCTGATCTTCCTGCCACCACCTCTCATCTCGAGCATCTCTCCTCTCCTCACGTTGGTCCCTCCTGTCCTCACATTCACTGGCATCTTTCCTGTAATTTGCTACCACGTCCTTCCACTCATTCAGATGAGCTCTTTCATTGCGGGTTACTTCCATGATTTCCGAGAACATTTCGTCTCGCGTCGTTTTTTTCCTCTGCCTTATCTGAGATAGCCTTTGGGATGGAGTAGGGAGGCTTGAAAAATTTGCAGCTGCATGAGGGAGGTAAAAAGGGGAGAGAAGTATTTAAAAAGATACATTTTACAGAACAATGGTTATACTCTTTCACAGTGAACGACATTATTCACCTTACATAGCACATGTGATTTCACTACAAGGTCACATATTGCATCTTAATATTGAGTGCCTGCGACTCTGGTGTCTGAGATCTCACAGACGTAGATCCAGGCATCAGAATTCAGCTTGCATGCGGCCATGGTAAGCCACTGTCTTTCGGCTTCTGCAGCCTTCATGTACACACTGCCCTCCTTTCTCAAATAGCAAGCAAAGCCCGTTCAGTGTTGCTTCTTTCCTGTTAATACGCAGCAGCAGACACCACCCCCCATCCAATTCTCTGGGATGATCGCTTTACCCCTCCCCCCACCGCGTGGCTGGTATCATGGAAGATCACTGCTAATCACCCCCTTTCCCCCCGCACTGCGTGACTGGTAGCAGGGAAGATCCCTGCAAGCCAAACATGAAAAAGCTCAGCTCCATTACCCCCCTCCACTCCCCCTGCTTGGCTACCTGCAAGGAAGGATTTCTTTTAAGCAACAGGCAAACAGCCCAGTAGGAATGGCCATCTCTGTCTCCTTAATTAAATTCCTGAATTTCAACGAAGTTACCATGAACAGTATCACTCTCCTGAGGATAACACAGCGAGATAAAGAACGGATGTTGCTTCAATGCCAGCAATCACTGGGACCATACGCAGCTAGGCTTTGTCATGCAATGATACCAGATTACTTGCTGTATGCATGGCGTGGTCAAGTGTCCTACCATGGAGGACGGAATAAGGCTGCCTTGCCCAGAAACCTTCTGCAAAGGCTTGTGGAGTACCTCCAGGAGCGCTTCATGGAGTTGTCCCTGGAGGATTTCCGCTCCATCCCTAGACACGTTAACAAACTTTTCCAATAACTGTACTGGCCGCGAATGCATCCAAAGTCCTCAGGGCAAATCAATCATTAAAAAACGCTTGCTTTTAAACCATGTTTATATTTACAAAGGTACACTAACCAGAGGTCGCTTCCATGGCTTCATTGTCTGGGCTCCCGGCTTGGGAGGGCTGGGAGGGTAATTCCGTCTGAATGAGAAAAAGCTCCTGGCTGTTGGGGAGAATGGAGTGCTGTGTGCTGTCTGCAAGATCGTCCTCCTCTTCCTCCTCCTCATCTTCCCCGTCCGCAGAATCCTCAGCCATGGCTGAGATTACCACCCGCACCTCGGAATCCACGGACAGGGGTGGGGTAGTAGTTGCTGACCCCCCTAGAATTGCATGCAGCTCAGCGTAGAAGTGGCATGTTTTCAGCCCTGTCCCGGACCTTCCATTTGCTTCTTTGGTTTTCTGGTAGGCTTGTCTGAGCTCCTTAACTTTCACTCTGCACTGCACTGAGTCCCTGGTGTGGCCTTTTTCCATCATAGCCTTGGAAATTTTTTCAAATGTTTTTTCATTTTGTCTTTTGGAACGGAGTTCTGTTAGCACAGAATCCTCTCCCCATATAGCAATCAGATCAGCAATCAGTACCTCCCATGCGATCCATGCTGGAGCTCTTTTTCGATTCTCAGGAGACTGCATTGTTACCTGTGCTGATGAGCTCTGCGTGGTCACCTGTGCTGGTGAGCTCTCCACGCTGGCCAAACAGGAAATGAAATCCAAAGTTCGCGGGGCTTTTTCTGTCTACCTGGCCAGTGCATCTGAGTTCAGATTGCTGTCCAGAGCGGTCATAGTGGTGCACTGTGGGATACCACCCGGAGGCTATTGTCATGGTATAAACCCCCACTCTGAACCTTAGCGTCCAAAAGATGGGGTACCAGCATGAATTCCTCTAAGCTCAGTTACCAGCTTAGTACTTGTAGCGCTGCCACCAACCAGGAATTCCAGTGCCTGGTACACTCCGGTCCCCCCAAACCCTTGCCCGGGGTCCCCCAAGAACAAGTCCCTCTGGATCTTAACACAAGGAACGTAAACCCTTTCCCTCACCGTTGCCTCTCCCAGGCTTCCCCTCCCTGGGTTACCCTGGAAGATTACTGTGATTCAAACTCCTTGAATCTTAAAACAGAGAGGAAAATTCACCTTCCCCCCTCCTTCTCTCTCCCCCTCCCAGACTCTCCCTGAGAGAGAAAGTAATCCTAACACCGAGAGAAATTAACCTTTCTCTCCTCCTTCCCTCCTTTCTCCCCACCAATTCCCTGGTGAATCCAGACCCAGTCCCCTGGGATCTCACACCAGAATTAAAAAAAAAAACAATCAGATTCTTAAACAAGAAAAGCTTTTAATTAAAGAAAGAAAAAACAGTAAAAATTATCTTTGTAAATTTAAGATGGAATATGTTACAGGGTCTTTCAGCTATAGACACTGGGAATACCCTCCCAGCCTAAGTATACAAGTACAAATTAAAATCCTTACAGCAAAATACAAATTTGAACTCCTTCCAGCCAAATACACATTTGCAAATAAAGAAAACAAACATAAGCTTAACTCACCTTATCTACCTAGTACTTACTATTCTGGACGTATAAGAGACTGTATTAGAGAGAAACCTGGTTGCACGTCTGGTCCCTCTGAACCCCCAGAGTGAACAACAACCAAAAACTAACAGCACACACAAAAACTTCCCTCCCTCAAGATTTGAAAGTATCCTGTCCCCTGATTGGTCCTCTGGTCAGGTGACAGCCAGGCTCACTGAACTTGTTAACCCTTTACAGTCAAAAGAGACATGAAGTACTCCTGTTCTATTAACCCTTAACTATCTGTTTATGACAGCCACACTAACCCTAATCCGATATGGTAATACCGATTTCAGCGCTACTCCTCTCGTCGGGGAGGAATACGTAAACTGGTTTAAAGAGCCTTTTATATCGATATAAAGGGCCTCGTTGTGTGGACGGGTGCAGCGTTAAATCGGTTTAACTCTGCTAAAATCGGTATAAACGCGTAGCGTAGACCAGGCCTACAATTAATATGAATAATATGAATAATACCAGCAGCTAAACTAGGTTTGATAAAAATGTTACCAGTCCTCATGCTTCAGGACAGTCATTTACTGCCTGAGATGATGATGAAGAAACTTCACGTATAGCCATGTTATTGCACAATTATGATATATGGAGTTTACAACTTCCTCTGGTAGTGGTCTCTGTAGCTCACAAAATATCAGAGTAGATAGACCATTGATCAAATCCACTATGGCAATTCATATGTTCTTTAAAATGATTATCTCTTCACCTCAGTGCTCACGGGGCTGATTATTTCCTGTACTCCAGTGACTGCCTTCTAAATGTTTGATCTTGTATTTCTTTTATTCTATCTGCACAGTGATCTGCAGTTTCATAGTGTATCGGTGATCTTTTTTCATGTCCTAGCAATTAGTATGGTAGTTCTACACATGCAGTATTAACTGGGAAGTTATAGTTATTTCTTGTATTGAATAGTGGTTAGAACTTGGGAAAGGTCTGGCTTGCTTGATTGTAGGAATTGCTTTTGGTTGGTTGTGGTTTGTTTCCATGCAGTAGTTGCACAATTAACATTTATAACTCCGTTGAACTGTTAACGTAGATCTGCATTAAAACTGTAGAACAGGATTTCCTTAAAAAAAACAAACCATAACCACAACTGCTTGTCATTCAATAGCCATTTTTTACTGTGTTCTTCACTTTACCTATTGCAAAATTGGGATAACAATTTACCTACTTGACACATCATTGTAAGGCTTAATTAATATTTGCAAAATGCGCTTAGAGTCTCAGATGGAAGCCGTCTATAAGAATTTGAATGATCTAGCTAATGTGTACGTTTCCTGCTGCTCTCGACTGAGCAAATCAAAACTGTTTGCATCATAGGCCCTGTATCAGACAGCTAATGGAGATTCTTCTTTAGCAAAAAGGGTAGGAGACTGCTTTTAGAATAGGAGGCTCTGAGCTGTTGTAGTTATTATTTCTGTTGCCACACTGCTTTTGGAACCCAAACAGGGATTAGGGTCTTATTGTACTTGACACTGTACCAACAAATCTCACAATCTAAGATTTAGCTAGTACATAACCAGTGAAGAAGGTGACAAATGTGAGGGAGGTTGATGGGTGAACAAGGTGACAGTAGCACAGGTTAGCAGTCACGGTGGTATCAACTGTCAGAGTTGGTCTAGCCAGAGCTCTGTTCCTGCTCTCATTGTAACCAGGATGTGCAGCATCGTGACGTGGAATCCTAGGGGGCCATATACGGGAACTATTATTTTATTATTGCAGTTTGTATTATTACTCTTTTCAGTTTCTTGTTGACTGGCATCATTTGAAGAGGAACACATCCATAAGGATCAGGCTGCAGGATTCAGTTTTAGTTGAACTGATCAAAATTTGAGACCACCTTCTGCCACACTGAACCATTTTGAGAGAAACCCAATTTTTTAACAGTTCAAAAATCCATTTATAGTTGTTTCTTAGAAACACTCGAGGGTTTTGATATATTTTCAGTAGTGCTCCATAATGTTTTTGCATAGCATTGTCAGTGTTTAGCTGGGTGGCTGTGTTCCTTTGCTACACAGATCTTTATTCTGCTTAACACCCCTCTCTTTGCACCAACTGTGACTTGTAGTCATCAAAGTAACGAGATGGCAACTTTATTGCTGCTGCAAATCTTTCTGCACCAGAGACTTAGGGGCACCTATGGTACAGCAGCCGCAAAGTCAGCAGCACCAGTTGTGAAGGCTCTGTGGCAGCAAAGTGAGACTAATCCCTATTTCCATCCCCTTTAGTGCTAACTGCTCCAAGCAGAGAAAACCCCCTCTCTCCTCCCCAGCATGTCAAAATTCGGCAGCGAGCTGCTAATTGCCTCTACAGTGATTCACATGCCATCTGCCAGTGTCATGATTTTTTTTTATTTTTTGTCATGTTTGGTAGGCTTTAGAAGGCAGATCCCCGAACTTGTGCAGTTCCTGTGTCTGTGACACTGACGCAGTACAGCACGGTAATAACGCTGACTCCACCACCTGCAGAAGTTAATCAAGAAACAGTTTACATGTTTTTGCCTTCTTCCCCTCCCTCCCCAAAAGAACAGCATGCAAGAAAAAAAAATGTTGCTTCAGTTGTATTCCTTAAATCCTCTCCCTCCCGCCACCCAGGCAAAACAAACTTTTGATTGTGAGAGAGAGAGCTGTTGAAAAATAATAAAAGTTTGAAGGACTATTTTGTAAATGTATACCATGGCTCATTGTGACTTGTACGGAAGAATGAGTGTGACAGTCCTGCATGATGGCTTAGAGCAGTGGTTTTCAAACTTTTTTTCTGGTGACCCAGTTGAAGAAAATTGTTGATGTCCACAACCCAGTGGAGCTGGGAATGAGACGTTTTGAGTGTGGGAGGAGCTCAGGGTTGGGATGCGAGGTGGGGCTGGGAATGAAGGGTTCAGGGTGTTGGAGGGGCTCTGGGTTGGGGCTGGAGTGTGGGATTGGGGTGGGGGCTTACATCAGGCAGCTTCCAGTCAGCCGCGCAGCAGGGTGCTAAGGTAGGCTTCCTGCCTGTCCTGGCACCATGATCACACTGCGCACCGGAGGTGGCCAGCAGCAGGCCCAGCTCACAGGTGGAGGCGTGCAAGCGGTTCTGCATGGCTCTCGCCCACAGGTACCGCCCCCCAGCTGCCAGTGTCTGGTTCCCGCAGCCAGTGCTTGGGGCGGGTGCAGCACATGGAGCCCCGTGGCCCCCCCGCCTAGGAGCTGGACCTGCTGCTGGCCGCTTCTGGGGTGCAATGTGGTGTCAGAACAGGTAGGGACTAGCCTTCCTTAGATGGGCAACACCACCGACAGGACTTTTAACAGCCCAGTCGGTGGTGCTGACCAGAGCCACCGTGATCCAGTGTCTTACATTCCACGACCCAGTACTGGGTCACGACCCGCAGTTTGAAAACCACTGGCTTAGAGGAGGCTCTGGGAATGTCAGAAGCACTGCTCACAGCCATGCTAGAGGAAAATAAAGCATTGGTCTTGTCATAACTTATCTAACATTTACATCAGAGAGCTGGTGCCATGACTGTGACAAACAGGCCAAAAGAATAAGATTTTTTTTCATTCCCTTGTGATGAGAACCAGAAACTAAATAAAAGTTTTTGAGGTTGAAGGCCCAGGAAGTGAGAGAGCTCTACTTTTATTTAATCTCTTCTTCCTTTGCCACAAGCTCTTGTTTGTTCATTTACTTTCTTTGGGGTTCTTTCCACTATTATTATTATTATTTACTTGCTATCAATAATTAATATTTTATCTGTAAAAAGTGACAGAGTCTGTGGCACCTTATAGACTAACAGACGTATTGGAGCATGAGCTTTCGTGGGTGAATACATGACCTTGCGTCTGACGAAGTGGGTATTCACCCACAAAGCTCATGCTCCAATATGTCAGTTAGTCTATAAGGTGCCACAGGACTCTTTGTTGCTTTTTACAGATACAGACTAACACGGCTACCCCTCTGATACCTAATATTTTATCTGCATTTCTAAAGCCTCTGGGTGCTCTTTATACCTCTGTTTTAAAATGGTCTTTTCCTAGGAGTGATGCTGCAGTTCTGGATCTGATGCCTCGTGACCTCCACATTCCTGGGCTTGCCTTCTTCTGAAGGACCTGCTGCACGTGTCCTATAAACAGGCCTACGTGACAGTTAATACATTAATGTTCAGCGAGGGAAAGGGAGGGACATGACCCCACTGAGTGCATCCAGAGGGTGCAAAATGGGTACCGAATGTGACATTTTCTATGAGTGCAGATAGGCTCCAGTGGAGGGCACCACACACCTCATTTAGCATAAACTAGCCCACGTGCCAGTGAATAAATTCATTTATAAGGAGAAGTCAGAGAGGTGACTGAAATGTGGGCCTCCTGTTCCCCAGGCAAGCACTCTGCCAGCTGAGCTAAAGGAGCAGGTCATGTAGCTTGGATTGGCAGAGATGCTTTTATGTATTTCCCCCAGTTCCTTCCAGACTGTTATGGAACTAATCCCTTCTGCTACTGCACGATCCTGGGTGCTGTTTTTCTTTTGCTTTTGAGCAACAAAGAACCTCTAGGGATTTTTGTTCTTTTGTTTTATTTCCTAGAATCTCAAAAAGAAAATTGTTTTTATATGATCTGGTTCGCTTATATTATGAGGTGATTAGAGCAGGGCTTCAATCAGCGGGAGGATTCCCTAAGGCAAGGTCTTGTCCCACCAGTGCCTATAGTGTGCCCTGTCTGACACTGGGGCGACTGGAGAATTGAGCTGAGAAAGGCTGCAGTATGGTGCAGCAGATGAGCACCGGCAGTTGCCATGGAAATCTCTAATACAGCTGAAAAACAAAGAAAGGGTACTTGCTGAAGCACACAAGCTCAACATAAAATGAATGAAGGACAAGCAGAATGTAGAGCAGGCCTTCAGCTAGTGTCCCAGATGGAGTTTTAATTTCCTTCTCTTTCCCCTCCACCCCTACCCCAGCATCCCCACCAGATCATGCCTTAAAGAAAATAAAAACAAACTATTGAGCTATCAATATATAGTCTAAGTATACCCCTCCCATCTCCATCCAAAGGAAACCGGCATATATTAATGAGGGTATAATAGGTGTAGGGGGGAGTGTGGTGGCCTTTATGAAGGAGTATATGTCTCTTGCCACTGGGCTTTGGTGGGTGTCATGGGATTTGTCTGCAGCATATGCGCTGCTGTTAATGATTGAAAAATTACCACAACAATTAGTCATGGATCGCTGAAGGCAAGGCCCCCAAACGCTGTGGACAATGTGATTAAATCCATGTATGTGACAATTAACTCTCTTGCAGGTTTATCTACCAAGGAGGTGATTTTTGGAATGGGAGGGAGGTGGACAAAAAGTGACAGGAAAGAATAATGCTGCAGAAAGGATCCGATACAGCTGGCACTATCCATTTAAATCTGACACTGAATTGATCACACTCAGATTAATCCTGTTCTTATTGTACCATTTCTGTTGCCCATTTATTTATAGTCTCTTTCATTTATGAACAGTGCAGAGGCATGGCTGATTTAATTCCTGCCCGTTTCATGTTTTTAAATTTAAAAATCAAATCCTTTAGTTACGCCTTGTTTTAAGTGGTCCAAGGTGCAATTATCTCATAAAGACTAAGAAGACTCCAGATGTACCATGTCATGAATCCCCTTATGTATTACAGCTGAGTAACTCTCAATAAATATTTGTTTGGCCAATATTCTGCCTGAATAGAGAAAAATTCCACTTATGTTTGTCTATACACGTGTGTGTGTGTGTGTGTGTGTATACCATATATAAAAAATATATGTTCTATGTAACGTATACTTTGTTGCTTGTGTGTATGTGTACACATATACTACAGTATGTTTGTTCTTGGGTTTCATATTTGCTGACAAAAGCTACCTTTAAATAATGCTTAGAGATTGTGACACTAAATGGAATAAACTAGGAACTTCAAAAGCCCAGGACTCTCACTCTGTCCATAGCATATGTTGGTGTCATGAATGGAAATGGAAAGTACAAGTGATTTGTTTTAAGTAAAAGGTGGCTTTCAAATTGAGGAATGGGGATATTTTTTAAAGAGCAAGAAACACAAATGTTCATGGAAGGAGAAAGTATTCAGTTTACCCAGTTGGCAGAAATTGGTCTGTAGATGCACATTTCAGGTCAGTTAAAAGCCTAATGAGATATTTTTACAAACCTAAGACCTGATCCTCAGCTTGTGCAAATTGGCATAGGTTCATTGAACACTATGCTTTTATGCGAGTTGAGAATCTGGCTCGTATTATTTACTACTACTTGGATGAATAATTAAAAAAAATACTCAGACTGCACTGTATAGCTTTTTGGTACAGTACATTTAAAAATAGCTTGATCACAATGGTTCTGATTGGCCCCCTATGAAGACTCCCATGTTGATAAGGTGGCATCTCCAATAAATTAGATTTGACCACCACCTCTCTAACTTCACCCATTGTAGTCAGGGTGCTCCCTCGTCTTCTGTCCATACAGTGTCATCCCATCTTCATGATTCATTATGATGTTATTACTTGCTACTTTTAAAGGAAGGACTTTCAACCTTTAGTTTTCCAAATGAACCCCCTCTTCATGTTGACTCCCCTGGATTTGTATATAGGCTCATTATAAAAGGAGATTTGATTTTTTTACATGATGCCATTATGATGTATCATATATTTGTAACACTTATAACTCATTAGCACTGAAACTGTCAGTCTAGACGTCATGCGTGCCCTTGCATTTAAAGTCCTAATGATAAGATTGGACACAGTTAACTGTAGTCCTAAACATAATTGTTTAAAGATACAATGCTGTTTCCATTTAAGTCACTGATTTCAGTGATGAAAGTTCAGGCCTCAATTCAGAAACTTTCCACACCACAATAAACGTCAGCCCTACATTGTGTGCCAAAAACTTGAAAACACAAAAACAAGCATACTGATTACAACTTTTTGCAACATCTTTAAATCCATTGTTTTTGCACGTTTAGAATTTAAAAGCTGCCAGAGACGACAGAATTCATTCCCATGTTGAGCCCTGAAGGATGAAGAAGTTAGAGCTGGGAAAGTCCTGTTAGATTAGTAAAGCCCTGCAAATCTGCGAATATCCACTTTATATCCGCAGATATCCACAGATGTTGGTATCCGTGGACCATTTTTCAGATTGCAGATGGATGCGGATCAACATTTTTTATCTAAAGCCCCACAACTCCATGGATATCCTCTTTTTACCCACAGATCATTTTTGTGGATTGCAGATTGGTTGTGGATACAAATTTTGTATCTGTGCAAGGCTCTCTTAATCAGTGAGTCTGTCCATCTCCAGGGATAGAATATTGTCTCTGGGTAGAAGACATGTTCAGTATCAAGCTCAGACTCCAAATGGTCCCAAATCAAAACCTAGAAACCAAACAGTCCTGACTTTTATGGAAGTTTGTGTCAGATTCTGAGTTAAGACTTTGCACCTCAGTCTCATCATCATTGATACTACTTGTGATCTTAGCCAAAAAAGATATTGTTTAGTCAGAAATATATTTTTTTTTAAAAGTCAAAAAATATTTATTGTAGTGTAAAAGCTGTTGTTGCCTGAACTAAAGAAGCAGAAATGTAGCTCTCTTTTTATTATTTCTTTCAGTCGTTTCATGCTGTATATGATCTTGGTTTGATTTTGGTTTTTAACATTTTTTTACTGAAAATTTTCAGGACAACTGTGACCATCGTAAATATGTTGGTCAGGGAGAGCTGAAGGCTGGAACCCCATACGCAGACACTGTGTGATGAGACAGATGGCAGAAGTGTAACATAAGACGATAGGCCTGATTTGACAATTATTTGGCACACAAAGTACCCATGGAAGCCTGTGAGAGGAGTTGTTGGTATTGTGACGAGGATCAGTCATAGGATCTGGCCCTATAGGCAATGGGTTCAAATAAATATTACATTTAGTGCAGATTCATAGTAGAGGATTGCCAGCTATCCTGAGGAGTGTCCATTCCATTCAACCAACGGAAAAAACTGGCTGTACATATGAATTTCAGTGGTATGAAATACTAACAATGAGAAATTAGTTAAATCTTTTCTTTTCTTTTCTTTTGTTTCTTTTTATTATTAATCATAATTTTATTTTTCAACATTATCAGCTGCTTGCTGTTAGATTAGCTGCTATGGATCAATAAATAGCCTGGATTTTTTGTGTGCCTTGTTTTGTTTTTCACAAATGCTAAATTCAGTAAGTCAACCCGGATCGATGCAGGAAGTGAAAATATTTTCAATCACAGGCAGAAGAGAATTCATTAAGATGCATCACCTTTCAGAGTGAACCTTCTAGTCCAGACAGCTGTTTGTACTGTGTAGGTGAAAAAACCAAAGCCAAAAAAGCCTTATGAAAATTGTTACACAGCATCACCTTGCCTTTGCTCACACCTTCTCCTCCTCTCTTGACTGAACTGAGGTTTTCTTTTCTATTCCTTGGTGTTTAACAGCAAAATGCTGCACATATCCTGAAACGGAACATTAAATACACTCCAAAGGATCATATGAAAGCAACAAAAAGAATATTTAAACACTAGTCAGGAAAAATACCATGCTATTGATAACACAATATTAACATTCATTTTATGCAACATAGACACAGGAACGCAAAGGGCCTGTTTGTGACATTAAGTACCTGCCTGGATGAGAACTGCACTACCCTGTGGAGAGCTCTGGGCGGCTTTGTATGTTGACAAACATTGCTTGCCAGAGATTTCTCTGCTTCCCAAGCGTGCAGCCTTGGGAGGGGGCAGCATGCTGTTTCCTCAGTAACCAGCTACTTTCACTTACTAGTACAGATTCTGGTGAAGCCATGCAGCTGACCCATGGGGCAATGGTAGCCAACAGCCCCTATGCTCAGGAGAGAGTATGAAGTGTGTTTTTACTTGGCTCCTGACACCCTTCTCCATACTCTCTCTCATGTGCATCCACACAACCGTCAAGCACAGACTGGCCCTAAATGTGGCCCAGGAAGCAGAATGGTTTGCTGAGCGGTTGATGAATTTGTTGGGGATTTTTTGTGTGCCCCCTTATGGAGTTGAGTCGTTTGCAGAAAGTGCTGTATCACTTTGAAAAACAGGAATCTCCCAGTCCAAGAGCAGGTTTTGCACTGCAGAGTGGAGACACTGAGACTAGGATGGAAGTTTCACTGCCTCCAATCAAGGGCAGTACAAACAATTCAACAGTTTAAATTAATGGACTTCTTTATTTAGAGAACTGTTTCCAAGAGTTTGGATCTCATTCCCAAAAGGATAGGTAATTTGCAGGGATTTATGGATACAGCTGAAGGATTTGTAGACTGATTTGGAAGTAGAGCCCATCCACCATTTTAGAAGCAACAGTGTGACACTTATACTGGTGATGTTGCTGGCTTAATGTGGGCCAGAAAAAGAGATGAAAGTGCTAGGTCCTTTGACTTTAATGATGCTATGGTGATTTATACCAGCTGAGGATATGACTCTTTTTTTCCGTGATGGGTGAGATAGAGAGTAGGCTCTGGATGAAATAGCTGAGACTTGCTCGTGTTTCTGTAGGAATAGAATCTTTAGATCTTTCTTTGCTTTACTATGAAAATGCTAATTGAATTGGTACATTATGGAGGACTGTAGTGCTCTCCACCTACAGACTTCCTAAGAATGGGGAAAAAATCTCTCACTTATGCTTTATACTGTGTTAGTAATTTTTAGTTCACTCTGTTTTAGTAATAAGTTTCTTAAAGGTGCCACCAAGTGAATTAATGTAGAACTCTAAAACCATTATTTTTCTAAAGGAGACAATTGCTTTCTATGAGTCAGCTGTGAGACTTCTTAGGAAAATTGAACTGAACTGGTTGTGGAAATGCATGGTTATGAAATTTTTTTTTTTCAAATCTGATGAAGTGGTGGAAAATTTTACTGCAGCTAAAACATAGGAAAAGGTTGTGGGTATTGGTTTAATTTGTGCTTGAAAAGTCAGGTATGAAGTCAGAGACTGTTGTATCAGAGTTCTCTAAAGTTATAGAAACAATTTAATATATGCTTTTATTTATTTTTCATTAATCTACTTGCTTCATATATGCATGTGCAGTAATATATTTGTATGGATAAGGCCTGTTTATTTATGTGAAGAAATGATTTGTAATCTTTTGAATGTGTTTGTTTTTATTTTATTTTATTACTACATACTGCAAATCTCTAATACACAATCTCTATAACAAAGCCAATATGTACTTTTGGTTCTTCTTCAGCAAATGGTAGCAGTATTCTAAAATCACTGCTGCATAGGATTTAAGCTATTGGTAGACAAAACAGGCTGGGGGGAGGGCTTGTGAGTCCTGACTGGGCCATATCCATGTAGAGCTAGCCAAGTTTGTGTTGTTCTTGATTCCTTATTTTATGTAAATAATGTGTCATTATTGTGGTGTTCTTTTTCAAATCCTGGTGATCTCTACAGAGATCAGTCAGTTTGTAGGAGTACATGAATTGCCATTAGTATCTTTTTAATTTGTAATGTGCATAGACTTTTTTGGAGTGACTCTCTACTCTTTGCTGTAAAAATAACTGAGTATTGCAGCCTTGCTAGAAGGCACTAGCCATGTGAGTTTAGGTTATAGCTTATGAAACCTGCTAAACTTTTACCTACCTTATTACAGAGGAGCTCAATATGTCCATTTTCCACAATCAGTTAAATATTGTGGATAGATGAATTTGTTACAATGTTTCTTATAATTCGTATTTGCCTATATGTGTAAATCAAATTTGGTGCTCATAAAGGAAATATTTAGAACTGAGTGCATAAAAGTATATTAAACCTACTTTACACACTTGCTCCTTCTAGTCAAGCTGACATACAAACATAGACCCTTCCAGGTAAAAGTTGCTCCTTTTTTCAGTCAATTAGCTAGAAAAAAGTGTTTTAAAAACCTTCATATGGTAGCTTAGTGCATCTTCCTTTTCAGAATCTGAATATGCCACCTGTCTTTCATAGCCCAGGGGAGTCACAAGACTGTGCGGGTGTGCCTGGTCACAACACATGGTAGCATCCTCATGCTGCCAGGCTGATCTGCTAATAGCCAAGGGAGAGAAGGCGTTGTTGCCTGGAGTGAATGAAAGTGCTGAAGCATTACAAAGTCTTAAGCAGTAGTCACCTATTTATTAGACAGTTAATTCTGCCTGTGGTGTTATATCAGTAGAGAATAAAAGAAGTGGAACATATTGCGTATTCTTAATTGGGCTCATAACTGCAAGATGTAATTACTAGCACAGTTTTTCCTTTAAAAAAAAAATCACACAGAGGGACCAAAAGCTGAGTCTTTTAACTATTTACTACCATTCAAACAAGTATGTCTTTGTTTTTGATAGGAAATAGAAAATCCTTCCCCAACATGTTGATAATATTTGCTAGTGCCAGCAGCTGATTTTGATAACTTCAACAAGCTTTTGGTATAGATAATGGCATGCAAGATGGTAATTTTCTCTGGACTATGAAATCTTTTGTTCGGTGTGCGTTCTGTGGGAGTATAGGAGATGTGAAAGAGGAAATGATCTGAATTTTCTGTAGCTTTTACTTTCACAATGAGTTGGGAATTATATCTGAATACACAGATCTGTGCTTTACTTCTGTGTAACTGGACAGATTGATATGAAGTGTGTATATGTGTAGTGGTAAGACAAATGGACAATAGTGGCAATATCAATGTGATAAATTGTTGAGCTGTGTGATACGCTGCATTTATCATCATGCATCTTTAACTGCCTCATCTGCACTCTACCCACTAATTTAATCTCTACTGGGACTATGTCTAAGAACCTAGACGTCTGTTCAAATCCCTCGCAGAGAACTTCCCCTGTTTTATTTATTTCTTTTTTTTTAAATAAAACAGTTCTATAAAAAAAATCATCCTTTTTTCCTACCCATGAAAGAGTTCCCCCAAAAAATGACATTACTCAAGGCAAAAGAGAGACCATGTTTAATCCACAATCAAGGAAAGATTTTTTTCATCTGATATGTCATGGTCCATCATGTCTGGTAAGAAGTTGCAAAACTGCAAGGAGAGGTTAAAATAAAAACCGGTATGTGTCTGGGTAGAACTTCAGCTGTTGCAAATTGTCGTGGGCCCAAGTGACAATTTATACCAGCTGAAGATCTGCCCTGTATCCTCTCTCTCTCTCTCTCTCTCTCTCAGTATGCCCTCGCACACAACGTCAAATTCTACTGCAAGCTAATTAAAAATAGATTGTATTTCAGCTATGGTTTAATAAGATGTGTGCGGTGATACTTTTGCTATTTATTTGTATAGTGGCACACGTATGCATGGCATTTTGCAAATGTATAAGAAGATGAAGTCCTTGTTTACAATATATGCACATACACCTGCAATTGGTTCCATACAGGGAAGTTTTTGCTCTCACAATGAGTCCTGCTGATTTCAGTGGGGCTCTGCATGGGGGGATAGATTGCACGAGCAGGCCCTAAATTATTTATTTTGATTTAAATAATAATGAAAGACTCCTAGTCACAAAATAAGACATTTCAAATGTAACAACAGCAAAGAGTCCTGTGGCACCTTGTAGACTAACAGACGTATTGGAGCATGAGCTTTCGTGGGTGAATACCCACTTCGTTGGATGCTTTTACAGATCCAGACTAACGTGGCTACCCCTCTGATACTCAAATGTAACAACTAATTTAAATTTTAAAAAAAATCCTCACTAATACCATCCTTTCTCCCCCCCGCCCCCCTGCCATCTTCCCACTCTTTCCATTCCTCATCCTGTCATGTTCTGATGTCTTCCGTGCCTGCCCATCAGTCTCTGGGTGGAGTGTAAGTTGTTGGTTATGACCTAATTGGCCTGGGACCTGCCTCCCTGAGAGATCATCTCTCTCCCTGTGCTATACTGCCACAACTGGGCCACTCAAGGTGGACCCTCGTATTATACAAGAGAGAAGGTAGCTGACAGAGTGTTTTCTGTGAGGATTCCCAGTCTCTGGATCTTGCTTCCTGTCTTGGTCTGAGATAACCTCAATTTGGTGACCTTGTGGGTACACTACAAAAGATACGGGCCGGTGGGGAGGTGGGAGGAGAAGATGTAGAGTTTTTCAAACAGGGGTTTGGGACCCCTCAGGGGGTAATTAGGTTATTACATGGGGGGTTGCAAGCTATCAACCTCCACCCCAAACCCTGCTTTGCCTCCAGCATTTATAATAGTATTAAATATATTTTTTAAGTGTTTTTCATTTATGAGGGTGGTTGCACTCAGAGGCTTGCTGTGTGAAAGGGGTCACCAGGACAAAAGTTTGAGAACCACTGGAGTAAACTGAGGGTGTGTTTCCCACAATAATGAAGAGGTGGAAAGGATTTTTGTAAGTGGCTTGCTATTGTCTAAGATCCTATTGATTTGATCATTGTAATCCTGTGGGGATTTAACAGTATTATTAATAATGTTTTATATGACCTCTTAGCTAACAGTTGCAAGTGTTTTTCCCTTGTAAAAAGTGTTTTCTTCTTTATATTAAGAAATATATGTAGTTGTGTGCTGAAATGAGTTCATTTTGTAATGAAACTTGTCTGCAGCTAAAGGATCAAATAATAAATATCTCCTCCTGCTAAAAATAAAACCAGTGTGGGTAACCTTGAAAATAATTCGTTTGTAATTTATTTCCCAGCTTATCCAACGATTTAGCATGGTTATGTATGGCTGCTGCTGCTGTGCAGGACTTAACTAAGAGACAGGACAAGATTCCAACTGTGCATGAAGAAAGCACTTGAATTTGAATTTCAGTTTATTCACGGAAAACATAAAAATACCATATTCAGAGGACGGATACTGTTGTTTATGCAGTTATGCAAGAAGACTACAGAATAAATGATTGGCTTGTTCTACTACATTGTATTAAAATCAGAAGTGATTGTGTCATTAGCTGACAAGTCATGAGTGGCCTGAATTCTTTAGTCTGCTACTATGCAAAACTGCTTTGAAGATTACTGGACTGTCACTTATGTCTCTCATCTTTCTTAACATCATATTCAGGTTGCTGTTAAAACATTACTCACCCTGTGATAATTCATTGAGCTATCAGTCCCAAGTATTTGTTCAGCCAGAAGGTGGGATGGGAAAGGTCAGACCACAAAGGAAAATATTCTACAGTCTGAATTTCAGAGTAAAAATTACTGGTTTACTTTTGTTTATAAAGGGGTTATAGTCAGAGCTATATTGATTAGCTTCTCCTTGTGTGGATGGACTCTTAGGCCTGGTCTACACTACGCGTTTAGACCGATCTTAGCAGCGTTAAACCGATTTAACCCTGTACCCGTCCACACTACGAGGCCCTTTATATCGATATAAAGGGCTCTTTATATTGGTTTCTGTACTCCTCCCCAACGAGAGGAGTAGCGCTAAAATCGGTATTACCATATCGGATTAGAGTTAGTGTGGCTGCAAATCGACGGTATTGGCCTCCAGGCGGTATCCCACAATGCACTACTGTGACCACTCTGGACAGCAATCTCAGCTCGGATGCAGTGGCCAGGTAAACAGGAAAAGCCCCGCGAAATTTTGATTTTCATTTCCTGTTTGCCCAGCGTGGAGCTCTGATCAGCACGGGTGGCAATGCAGTCCCAAATCCAAAAAGAGCTCCAGCATGGACCGTACGGGAGATACTGAATCTGTATGGGGAAACAAATTTGTTCTATCAGAGCTTCATAACAGAAGACGAAATGCCAAAGTGTTTGAAAAAAAAAAATCTACAGGCTACGCAGTGCTGCGTGACAAGCGTAACAGGAAGCCAGAGACTCAAACGGACACTCATGGAGGGAGGGAGGGAGTACTGAGGACTCCAGCTATCCCACAGTTCACAGCAGTCTCCGAAAAGTATTTGCATTCTTGGCTGAGCTCCCAATGCCTGTAGGGTCAAACACATTGTCCGGCGTGGTTCAGGGAATAGCTCATCAATTTACTCCCTCCCCCCCACGTGAAAGAAAAGGGAAAGAAATCATTTCTTGACTTTTTTCAATGTCACCCTATGTCTACTGAATGCTGCTGGTAGACGCGATGCTGCAGCAGTGAAGAGCAGTATGCGCTCCTCTCCCCTCCCTGGTGGCAGACGGTACATGCTTGATAACTGCTGAATACCCTTGGCTGGCCTCAGGGGCGCCTGGGTAAAAAAAGGAATGATTCCTGGTCATTCCCAGTAGATGGTACAGAACGGCTGGTAACCGTCTTCATCATAGCCATGGGGACTGAGCTCCATCAGCCCCTTCCCTTTCCTGTGTAAAGAAAAGATTCTGTACTGTCTGGACTATCATAGTGGCGGGATGCTGGGCTTCTCTCTCCCGCACCGCTCAATGTCCTGCCTGGACTGTCATAGCACGGGGAGGCTGCCTCCCCCTCATTTTATCTCACTAACAAGTCACTGTTTCTTATTCATGCATTCTTTATAATGTCATGACACAAATGCAGGGGACACTGCCATGGTAGCCCAGGAAGGTTGGGGGAGGAGGGAAGCAACGGGTGGGGTTGTTGCAGGGGCACCCCTCGTGAATGGCATGTAGCTCATCATTTCTGCGGGATCTGACACGGAGCAGCTGTACTCTCTGATACACTGCTTCACTAGTACACATGCCCCAAATTCTAGGCAGGACTGACTCTATTTTTAGAAACCATAAAGGAGGGATTGACTCGGGGAGTCATTCCCAGTTTTGCTTTTGCGCTCCCGGCCGACCTCAGCCAGGGGCACCCATGATAGCAGCAGACAGCACAGAAGGATAGATAACCATCATCTCAATGCCAAAATTACCCTGGCAGCAGATGGTACAGAACGACTGGTAACCATCTCTGCTATCATGCAAAAGCAAACAAATGCTGCTGTCTAGATCTGGAGTATCGCCTCTGTCTGCGGCATCCAGTACACACATGGTGACTGTAAAAAAAAAAGCTGAACGGGCTCCATGGTTGCCATGCTATGGCGTCTGCCAGGACAATCCAGGAAAAAAGGGCGCGAAATGATTGTCTGCCGTTGCTTTCCCGGAGGAAGGAATGACTGACGACATTTACCCAGAACCACCCACGACAATGATTTTTGCCCCATCAGCCACTGGGCTCTCAACCCAGAATTCTAAGGGGCGGGGGAGACTGCGGGAACTATGGGATAGCTACGGAATAGCTACCCACAGCGCAACACTCCGGAAATCGAGCTAGCCTCGGACCATGGACACACACCGCCGAATTGATGTGCTTAGTGTGGCCGCGTGCACTCGACTTTATAAAATCTGTTTTATAAAACCGGTTTATGTAAAATCGGAATTATCCCGTAGTGTAGACGTACCCTTAGTTGCTAAGCAACAACTGTGCTTTGTTTCTTGTATAGAAAGTAATAGTGGTGTTGGGAGGCCAAAATATAGGCACATAGACCCCCTCAGGTGTGTTTCGCTCTCTTTCCTGGTGAACAGGTACAAACATGCCTGTGCGTACCCATACACAGCATGTTATCCAGGTGAAAACATCAGTTAACAGGATGTTGGAATACCATTTTCATGACAATTGCAGTGCTGAAAATGAGGTTCTTACCATGCTAGGGTTAAGTCAAGGGTCCGGATTTTGTGCTACACTTCTCAGGAGTTGTGGGGTTGAAGGTGGCTTTAAGTACCCATTGTACCTCCTGGATTTTGGGGTGTTCTGGGCACCAGCAAAGCCCTCCATGTAAGTTAGAGCAGGGGCCGCCTTAATCCAGCTGTGCAAGGGCTGGTCTTCAGCCAGCAGTTGCTAGAGTGCAGACCCCTACAACTCCTCTGTGCCAGGAAGAATCTCCTGTAGGACTGCTCTTCCTATATGGCGTCTATACATCACTGGGACAGTGCAAAGGGGCTGTCACCGGAGCTAGGATCTGGCCCAGTGTGTTTTAATATTGTAACAAAGCATCAGAAACTTTGGTAAATCATAGATGCTTCTATGGGCATAGCAGCAAAGGAGCAACTTGGAAAATTCTAAACTAGAACACCTACAACTGTCAGAATGTACAGGAGACATTGAGACTTCAGATGCATTCATTTGAAAGGACTTTGGGAAGGTACACATAAATTAAGTCAAACGATGAAGTCGCTAGAGGGAAGGAATGAGGGATAAAGTGCTGGTGTTAGAGAAGACCTAGATCTACAGTGGATGACTGCACTGAAATGGTTAAAAAATAAAACAGGTAATAGTTTTTAAAAAAATTGAGCCAATGGAACCCAGGAATTGCCATGATATCCTGTCTCTGGAGGTAGCTGGTATCTGTTTGTTTAATTGATTAATTTGTTTGCATTTATAATATGTAATTGTAGGTGCCCATCCTATATCCTGACTGTTTATCCCATAGATTAATCCATACTCTCCATGAATTTAACCACTGAAATCCGCAGACCATTCTCTGCTCAATAGCCTCAGAATTAATGATCATTGCAGCAACCCCAGAAGGCTGTTGTTTCAGAAGATGGTACTCCCTCCCCATCACAGACATGCACTCTTTCTCTCTTAATAATCTTTTCTCACTTGGATCATGAAAGGCCCATTAGAAGCACTTTTCTTACTCATGTCTCAGTGTGTTCCTGTTCCAGGAATTTCAGACTGTGCAGTTCTCTAATTCAGTTTATTGTCCCCCCCTTGTACTTACAATATGGAACAGAGAGAAAGGAGAATTGATCACTTTTCACTATATTGTCAATCAAATCATCTATAACTCTTCTCCTTTTTGGGTTAAATAATGCTTGATTTTGTCAGTTTTTGACATATATTCAGTTGTTGCCCACACTGCTCTTTTTGTTTGTTTGTTTGTTTGTTTGCTTTTCCATGGGCCAAAAAATATTGAAGAGTTTAATTTAGTCATGGGGGACATTTTTCCTGAGGTAGTGAGTGTGAAAAGTTTATTTAAAAACATTTCACAATTTGCATAGTGGAGGGAAGTTGGTGTACTTCATGTGTCCTTACCAGAGGAAAGGATATTCTGAAGTCTATGGATGCTGCTGATAATTAGAAACTTAATAAAAGATTTACATGTTGTAATTGAACTAAATGGAGTTCCCTACACGCAGAATGTTATTTAAACGTGCAAGAATTAAGATACTTAATATTGATTGATGCATAAATAACCTATTAATATTTTTATGGTAGCTTCCACTCAGAGCTAGGCACTTACCAAACAATCTAAAGGAACAGTCCCTATCCTGAGTATCTCACAAGCTAAGGTTAGACAGACAACTGATCAACTAGGAGGAGAGATTACTCACACACCGTACTTTTAATAAAATAACTAGCTTTCAGTGGATTTACAAAATGTGTTTAAATATGTTTTTAAATATGTGTTTAATGTCTCGCATGATATTCTTATAGATAAACTAGGAAAGTACAATTTAGATGGGGCTACTATAAGGTGGGTGCATAACTGGCTGGATAACCGTACTCAGAGAGTAGTTGTTAATGGCTCCCAATCCTGCTGGAAAGGTATAACAAGTGGGGTTCCGCAGGGGTCTGTTTTGGGATCAGTTCTGTTCAATATCTTCATCAACGATTTAGATGTTGGCATAGAAAGTACGCTTATTAAGTTTGCGGACGATACCAAACTGGGAGGGATTGCAACTGATTTGGAGGACAGGGTCAAAATTCAAAATGATCTGGACAAATTGGAGAAATGGTCTGAGGTAAACAGGATGAAGTTCAATAAAGATAAATGCAAAGTGCTCCACTTAGGAAGGAACAATCAGTTTCACACATACAGAATGGGAAGAGACTGTCTAGGAAGGAGTATGGCAGAAAGAGATCTAGGGGTCATACTAGACCACAAGCTTAATATGAGTCAACAGTGTGATACTGTTGCAAAAAAAAGCAAACGTGATTCTGGGATGCATTAACAGGTGTGTTGTAAACAAGACACGAGAAGTCATTCTTCCGCTTTACTCTGCGCTGGTCAGGCCTCAGCTGGAGTATTGTGTCCAGTTCTGGGCACCACATTTCAAGAAAGATGTGGAGAAATTGGAGAGGGTTCAGAGAAGAGCAACAAGAATGATTAAAGGTCTTGAGAACATGACCTATGAAGGAAGGCTGAAGGAATTGGGTTTGTTTAGTTTGGAAAAGAGAAGACTGAGAGGGGACATGATAGCAGTTTTCAGGTATCTAAAAGGGTGTCATCAGGAGGAGGGAGAAAACTTGTTCACCTTAGCCTCCAATGATAGAACAAGAAGCAATGGGCTTAAACTGCAGCAAAGGAGATTTAGGTTGGACATTAGGAAAAAGTTTCTAACTGTCAGGGTAGTTAAACACTGGAATAGATTGCCTAGGGAAGTTGTGGAATCTCCATCTATGGAGATATTTAAGAGTAGGTTAGATAAATGTCTATTAGGGATGGTCTAGACAATATTTGGTCCTGCCATGAGGGCAGGGGACTGGACTCGATGAGCTCTCGAGGTCCCTTCCAGTCCTAGAGTCTATGAATCTATGAATCTATGAGTTGCGAGTGCAGGGGCTGGTATTTTATTACCTTTGGGCACTGGGTGTGTAGGGCTTAGGCATAAAGAAAAACAAATAAGACATGGATTTTAAAATGAGAAGTATCAATATTGTACCAATAGCTCAGTCTATGAAAAGCAATCTCTCTTGGTGTCTGTGCACCACCCAAGACTTTGCTTCAGACTCCTCACGGTATGTCTGCACTGTAGCTAGGAGCTACAGTCCAGGTAGACAGATGTGCTAACTCCATGCTATCTAGTATACTAAAAATAGCAGGTGACCTTGTTGTATGCGTGGAGGCACTGGTTAGCCACCCTACCTCAAACCCCGGTAGTTGGGCAGGCTTGTATTCAGGCAGCTAGCCCATGCCACCACCTATACTGCATCATCCACACTACTGTTTTTAATGTATTAGCTCAAGCAGAACTAGAATGTGTCTGTCTACCGGGACTGAGAGGCTTGCTTCTAGCTGCCGTGTAGACATATCCTAAATATCCCTAGTCATTCAGCATCACCAGGGTAGAGTCCTTGGTCATGTTTTTTTTTCTTTTCTTTTAAGCTGTTTCATTGGCTAGGCGCATTTGGGGAAAGGGAAGAAATCTTTAAAAAGAAAGGCCTTGAATAAAAATGGCGCTGTGGGCTTTGACGTTAAATGTTCTGCCTTCTCTTTTTAGTTTACCAGCGAGGTTTCTCTCCAGTGGAGTGCTTCCAAGTGTTTTAGCCAGCGCATTGTATTTGCTAGGTCTTGGAGACTCAGGCTACCAAGGTACATTAAGGTGAATTGTTGAATTATTTAATTCATCTGCTGTTTACGCCTATCTCAAGCTCAGGCATGCAGTAAAAACAAAAACTGTGCCTTAATATAACATGTATATACTAACTCTTAATGATGGACCA
This sequence comes from Gopherus flavomarginatus, assembly GCF_025201925.1. NCBI lineage: Eukaryota > Metazoa > Chordata > Testudines > Testudinidae > Gopherus > Gopherus flavomarginatus. Next base: position 179,396,812 of record NC_066618.1, read on the forward strand.
TCTTGAATACCTTCCCAATTATGGGAATAACTTTATTTTGACTTCAGTGGGCTTTGGATCAAACCCAACAGAAACACACACACACACACTCTCTCTCTCTCTCACTTTTTCCAGTGGGGCACGGCAACATGGAGATCCTTCTAGAGAGATAGGAGATTTAGGGCACAGGTTCCTGATCTGCTGATCCACAAAATCCACTTCAGTCTGCCATTGGAAGCTAAGTTGCTGCTAGAAAAAGCCTCTTTTCCTTTTATATTTGTTCTGCGTCTCCTGTGATGTTAATATCTGTTGCATGACTTTTGGGAGCTGGGAGGGGAAGAGTACTGGGCTACTAAGCAGTAGACTCAGCAGGTCAGATCCCAAGTTGGCATACATTGGCAGAGCTCCATTGACTTTAGTGGAGCCCTGTGCATTTACATCAGCAGACATTCTGATCCAGGAGGTTAAACAGACTTCATGATTCTCTGATTTATCGGTCTTCTCCACAGAATAGTATGTAAAATCCAGTTTTTCCTTGTGTTGCTTGTCAGCACTTGTTATCATGCTCACATACCGCAGTGATGAATGCAGTATGAATACTTAGAAAGAAACAGAGATTTTATTTCAACTAAGTGAAATAGTTAACTTGTAGGGGTGTAAGGTGCTATGTAAGCCCCAAGTATTGTTTCTGTGGTATGGTGGGTTGCAATATAAATTAAACTGTTATTGTTAGCAGTCATCTGGGATTATCTCTAAAAGAAAACAATAATCTTGCCAAACTTTCCTGCTATTTCATGTTATCCTCCACGATCTCTTGGATGTCCTCTGTGGAGAAGAAATAGGAAGAAAGGAAGTAAGGGATGTTTTATTATACTATATCTTAAGAACAGGCAGAGGAGCTACTAAAATAATGGCTATTATAAAACTCTGTTGATCAGAATACCTGAGAAAGGTATGTTACAGGCCAACCAAATAGCCTAATAAATTTAGACAAAATCTTTATTAAGAGGAGCTCAGTTTGTAAATACGAGGGAAATAAAATCCCTTGATAAAACAATGTAATTTAATAATAAATAAAAAACTCAAAAGCCAGGAAATTCAAAGTTAAGGTTACACATTAAGTTGGAGAGGATGGAAATACAAAGTTTGCCAAATGGCCATAACTTCACTATCCATAGCACTCTGTATAGCTCCATCCATCTAAAAAAGATGCATGTCAACCTATCACAGTTAACTGATATGTTTAAACTTGGATAGTTTGGCAGATCTTCCAGAAACCCAGGAGTCTGGGAACATCTTAAATACTTGGGCATTTCATATGCAGCCACAGTTATTTGAAAGCTCTTCCATCAAAAGAACTTATAAGAATGAAGCTCATATTTTTAAAGTTCTTATAATCAAAAATTATTTTGATTTGTAAGATAATGTTGATGCAGACTAGTGTTCTTCAAAACAGATGTAGGAGAGATGTTTACGTGGCTAGTAGCAAGTAATGGTTGAACTCCCATGAAGTAGCTTGTTGCTGCTCTATAAAACTTTTCCAAAAGAAAAGAAGATAGTTTTGTTTAATAATTTAATGATTTTTTTAATGACTCTTCTTGTGTGTTACAAAGATATCCAAGTGTTAGGCCAAATAGAACAGAATAATGTAAATAATATTGTGTTCAAGAATACTCTAGATTTTGGGTGGGGAAGTCACTATAGAATTTTCCAGATTTCCCTCAACCCTCCTCCTCCCTCCATGCAAACACTTCCTTCCATTATCCCCAACATTGTATCCTGAAGATCATGTCAGATTAACATGATAGTTACAGAGATCTAATTACAGATTTGGGCCTGGGTCCTGTAAATACTTATGCCTTTGTGCTCAATTTATTATTTTTTTCATTAATTTTTCATACAGATCTGATGGACATCACCAATGCTTTAAGTGCTTGCTCACCTTCCTCATACCTCCACATACACACCCAATTCATTTCACTAAGGCTTTATTCAGAGCATCGCTATTTTGACAAAATCCAAGATTATGATGCTTTGAAGAAGTAGTGGAAATCAACACCACCACACCTTTTTACTTGGATATTTAAACTAATTCCAATTTGCAGCTATCCTATATTTTGATATTTGCTGTAGCCATTAATAAGAATTTGGGGCCAGTTTTTGATCATAAGCAACACCAGCATTAATCCAGAATAATTTCACGGGGATCAGTAAAGTTACACTGGATTCATACCCAAATAACTGAGCTCAGAATCTGACCTTAAATTAGGTCTCTTCAAACTTCTACTCTCAGTGGGTCTGGGAGAAAGGAAACAAGAAACTAACTTTGAAACAATATATAAGGGCTGGCCATCAAATCAAGAGTTAAACTCCAAAGACGACAAGTCTGAAAGAAGTAAATGCCTCTGCATTCCATTTGTCCCTGCTTTCCACTTGTTGCTAGGGTCCCATTGTCACGGAGTGAGGGGGAGTCCGGCCCTGCACCCCTCTTCCTGGGACCCACAGTGACTCTCAGACAGCCAGTAAAACAGAAGGTTTATTGGACAACAGGATTGCAGGTTACAGCAGAGCCCGGAGGCCCAATCAGGCCCCCCCGATCGAGTCCTCCTCGGGGTTCAGGGCCTTGGATCCCAGCATAGGATCCCCTGAATTCCCATCATCCAGCCCAAAACCGAAACTGAACTGCCCCTCCTCCAGCTGGCCGATTCCTTTGTCCAGCTTCCGGGGCCAAGATGCTAACCCCCTCCCCCCTACCTGGCTCAGGTTACAGGCTTAAAGATCCTATCCCTCACCTAAAGACATCCCCAGCTCTCCCATCGCCCATGCAGACAGCCCCTACTTCATCACACCCATCTTCATAAATTATGTTCATTTTTCTACTTCTGAGATGATGCACTCCTTTTTTTCTCTCCGTAATTGAAAGGTTTAGATCTCCTCTTTCTTACAGTGTTGTCTATCCGTCTCCATACTCAACAGGTCTAGGATTCCTCAGCCAGTGGAAGCAACATATGTGAATGGTGCGTACTAGAGCTTCAGTTTCCTATATTATGGAGGAGTAATGTATATTTCAGCCAATAGTCAAGTCAGTGCAAAATGATCACACTATAAAATTTATGAATTGGTAAGCAGAGTGTTTCAAATGTCCAGTCAGCTATGGGCCCTTATTCAAAGATCTTTGAAGTTGGTGGGAGTCTGGCCATCAGCTTCACTGGGTGTTAAATCAGGTCCTATGAGCTGATATGCAAAAAAAAAAAAAAAAAGAAATTGATCAAGAAGAAATAAAGAGAAAAATTAGAATAAAATTGTAACAGAGAGATCTGCCCCTTTAGAGGCCGGGTTGGTGGAGAGGGAAGGCTGAGATCAGCCTGTCCCATTCTCAGGTGGAGCCCTTAGCTAGTTTAAGGTCATATGTTTGGGATTGGTAGTTTGCAGTGTGTGTTATTTGAACCAACTATGAAAGGGGTCAGGACTCTGAGTCATGTGACTGCCTGCTGGGGAGTCTAAAGCCATGCCAGCTCAGTCAGGAAAAGCCTGGAAAGAGGAGAGACACGCTCTTCTGTGGTAGAGCCTGAGTGAAGCAAGCAAGGGGACAAGTCCCTGCAGGCTATTGGTCAGGAGAATCGCTTTGTTTTGTGTTACTCATTCATTGCATGAGGGCAATAAACAGCGCCCTCACGCAAGCTCCTGAAGTGTGACGGGTGTAGCACCATTCTTTCTTGAGTTGGTGAGAGAACCCATCAGCCTACACGTATGTGAAAGGAGCAGAAAAGGAGATGGAGCAAAGAGAAAAGGAAGCTGTCAGGACAGTGAGAAGATAAAGGCTCAAAATCTGTTGCCTAATGGTGATCCTGTTCAAGTGGCCAGGGTTGTTTGCATGCATCTGAGGAGAGAATTTGGCCCATTGATATTAAAATATATATAACTGCTATCTAGGGCTTGTTTTGAAATCAGTTATCAAACAGAAAATTTAAAGTTGAGCTGTAAATGTATAATAATAATAATAATAATAATATGTTTGTGTTAGTATATGCAATATATATGAGACAAAGAGTATATGGGTTTAAGGGCAACAGTACTAAAATCTTGCCTGAGGATTAAAATAGTTCCTCTGAGATTTTATGATATTGCATGAAAGGGTTTATGACCCATTGAAGCAACATACTATAGCTATAATCCCAATAAGTATTGCAATCTTCAGGCAGTGTTTTATCATTGCTGCCCTCTAACTTATAAATATTTGTAATGAACAGAGGGAGAGAAATTGACTGATGGAATAAATTATTATTTATTATTATTTGTATTATGGTAGTGCCTCGAAGCCCCAGTTGAGAATGGGGCTCCAGTATGTTATGCTCAAATACAAAGTTAGAGACAGTCTCTGGCCCAAAGAGCTTTTGTTCTAAATTGACAAAACAGTCAAAGGGTGTGAGAGGAAAGAGAGATACAGAAAGGGTCAGTGACTTGACCAAACTCAGAACTCCTGATTCCCAGTTCAGTGCCATGGGCCATGCTGAATGCATTATGGTAATGTTTGGCATAAAAGGGTTTATCACACTTTATAAGTGATGAAGCCTTGCTGGTTTATTCCCCTTTCTCCAGAAACTGATCTACTTGTGAGGGAGCAGGGGCAAGACTGTGGGGGGGATACTTCACTTCTTTTCACCAGCTCTCCAGGGGTTATTTGCTAATACTGCAGATTCCTCTGAGCATGCTTTTGATGAATGATCTTGAGCAAGCTTTGTATTTTTAATTTTTACATCGTTTTATGTCCATCCTTGCCCTTTTTCTCTCTACTCTGACACACGCTTAGTTGTGAAATGACAGACCTGCCACTGTTTCTAGAATTACTTTCTAGACCTCTTACTATCTCTTTATCCTCTGCATATATCTCCAAAGCCTCTGCTTTTGTATCAGACATTCTCCTAGTGCCTCTGCAATCTGGCATTGACCTTCATTTGAGGAGTGGGATTTAAAAAGTGGAAGTTTTAATGTCAGGATTTATAACAACAGTTAGGCTTTCTTTTAAAGTGTGTCTGTAATTCAAAACACTTAAATGTACACTTTAGTGTGTCTTTATTACCACCCTCCCTTTTTCAGAGTCTGTCCCTTCCTTTGCTCCTTTGTCCTTGATTTTTTATGAGGGTTGTGCCTGTTTTTTCTGTGTTGGAGATTTGAGAGAAATGATTTTCTGCAGCACTATAATGCTTGTCAGTGCTTTCCAATCCTGAGTTTTAATGAACAGTTTAGTTTCTTTCTTTCCTTTGCTCTTCTTTCTCTGCTGTTTTACTGCTGTGCTAGAGCTTTCCCAGTGTGAACAAGGGAGTGTATAAAAAAAAAAAAAAAGAAAGACAGGTAGAATTTCTCTCTTTCCTTCCTGAATAATTCTCTTTGCCTGCATTTATCCCTACCTCCTCTTTCTTCTTCCTTCCTTTTGAGCAGAGATCCTTGTGGTTCTAGCCCTTGAAGAACCTAAAAGTCAATGCCATATCCCTAAGTCTCTTCATCATCTTTTGTGTAGCTGTATTATAATAACAATAATACTTAGCGTTTGCATACTCTCAATCCCCCCTGTATAATCACTTTAATCACTTACGTGTCAGCTTTATAACAATAATAGGTCATATTTGGAGGCAGACTGAGCATCCTTGAAACCGCCTGAGTTTGGTGGAAGTTATTGGTGCTTCAGAGCTCCTCAAGGTTTGGTTCCTTACTTACTTAGTGAATGTAGTGCATTGTGTAAACGTTAAGAGCCAAACTCTGCCACCCACCCTTATTTTCATCTCATAGTACCTTACTCTGCAAGTTACTCCCTTGGTTTTGATGGGATCACTACCAGAGGAAGATGCCACTCCAAGTGAGAAAGGGTGGCAGAATCTGACCCTACTTAATTGTCACGACACCGTTGTGAGGAAGGTAAGCAAAAGTATCTTCATTTTGGATTAGGAAGACAGAGGCACAGAGGTCAAGCCCAAGCCCAAATAAGTGATAGTAGTGAGTTTAGAATTTGGGAGCCCCTGACTCCCAGTCCTGTGCTCAACTTTCTAGATCATGTTGCCCTGCAGATAAGCCTGTGTGGAGTACATACACCAATCTCTCCATGCTAGAGGAGAATATACCTCTTACTGTAGGACGTTGCTAAAGTACTGGTACCATGAGCATTTTTCCCATGTCTGTATTAAGTAGCCATTTGAACGCTAGCAGCAGCAAGTAAAGATTCTGTGGAGACACTGTGAGCCATGCCTGTGTTACAGAGGTCAAAGAGCTGCATCAGTCCTCCTTAGTCATTACTGTGTAATGCACAGTACTATATGTGGAATACAGTGTTGAAAATGGTACCCTGGAGAGGGCAGGTTCTAGCATTCTGTGTGTAGAGTTTTCTGTCTTTGTCATTGCTCTTTCCTTTAGCTCAGTGTTGACCTAGTTTATTAGTGTTAATTTTATTAGTGCATCTGCTTCATTTTTGTGATTATTAAATGCTTTCAGGGCTTCATAATTTAATTATTTCAGTGCGTTTATTGATATAATTGAAGCCCAAATGAGTGTAGCCGGAAACATACTTTACTCTAACCTGATAAAGCTTGAATAGCTAAACCAATTTATTTTTTTGCAACCTTGTGCTTATGTAACTTGTTTAGTGGTTGAAGCCCTATTTTTTGGTTCTAGAAACAGTGACATATCCCTCTGTTATACCCCAGTCCACTTTAAAGGCTTTAAAAAGAGTTTGTTTTTTGGTTCTTGTGTAACATAAACAGAAGTCACCCTAACTATATTGCTGGCTAGGGTGGAAAATGTTTCACGTCCCTTTCTCCTGTGGAGCTGAGCCACCAAAAAAAAAAAAACAAAAAACACAACAGCAGCAGCAGAGTGGCGCAGCAGTATGATGCCCTTTGGAAGTTGGTGCCCAGAGAAACCACCCTCCTCGCCCTACCCCTAGAACTAGTGCGAATATAAAGAATAACATACCCATTCCAACTTCCAAGGTTGCAGTTCAATCAAGAGGTCCATTAATCGTGAGAATGAACTTTGAGTTGTTTCTTCAGATCAACAGAATTTAAAAATGAAATAACACTTTTAATTTGTAAACTAGTCATTTTAATTAAAAAAAAAAAGTTAAAATTAGCCTTTGGAACTACAGCTGACTCTGAGTCTCTTTGCCTGCTTTTTGTGGTTTCAGAATCATGTTATCTTATATTTTAAGACCTCATACTCAAAAAAGGAGAGACTGACTAATAAAATAAAAAATAACAAAGTATTTTCCCCAAAATCTGTTGTTTACGGAAGGTTTCAGTGTTATTAGTAACAATCAGTTAAAAAAAATAAATAACATTTACTTTAGTTTCTGTAATTTTCAAAGGGTGCATTATTCAATATATTGTTAAAATATCTTGTCCCTCCAGTCTTTGCCTCTGTCCCCTTTTCTTCTCCTCACCTCTGGTTTCTTCCTCCTGTGTCATTTGTCCTTTCCCTTCTTCTTCTCTTCTGGTCCTTGTTTCACCCACTCCACCACTCGCTGTTCTCTTCCTCTTATTCTTCCTCCCAGGTGTCCTCAAGGCCCTTCCTTCGGTGCCTCTTCTCTTATAGCCTTATTTTTTTTTAGCTGTTGTGAACTGGAGCTGGTCTTGCTATGACAAAGTGACATTTCTTATGGCTGCAGGAAGTTTCTTATGGCTGAAGGGATAGATAGGAGGCAAAATTACTCATGGTAGGCTGATGCACTTAAATGCTGGCTGGGCTGGCTGCTCACAGAGAAATGATTCCTGCGTGTAACCTGAGGAAAAATAGCAATGCTTAGATAAGGCCAGATCTCCGTCTTTGGACCTGGAATGTGAGTGGGATGTTCAACTGGACTGGGCAGGGAAGCAGAAGGTATAGTGGCGCTATCCCCTCATCTGTGTGCTGGCAATCTGCAGAGGGGACCCAACCTCCATGGGAAGCCGCTGCTGCTGACCAGCTAAAAGTCTGAGGGGGAAGAAACTGAGATTGGAGCGGGGTTGGGAACAGTGCTTGAATTATGAGAATAAGTAGGGATGGCCCTGAATGTCAAGTGGCTTGCTTTAACGTAAACAGTAGTGAGCAGTAGAGGGGCCATAAGACAGAAGTGAGGTAGCCCTCAAAGTAACAAAGGGGACTTGCTCCACCAGACCTCCATGAGTCAAGCATTAGTGAGGAAGCAGTTGCACTGTAGGCTTCTGCTACACCAGTGCTCCTTCTTATGCCCCAGTTTCTGTGGAGGGCTCCCATGTGCTCTGCAGGTCCTTGGATCAAACCTTCCTGGGCTTCACAATGTCTGGAGCTGCAAAGCCATGGTTCTTTCCTTAACATATCTCTAGTAGCAGGGTATAAATAGTTCTTGAGGATAACAGTCAGCAATCATGCCTGGTCCTGGAACGGGAGACACAAGCATGAGGAAAGCTCCTTGTGTACCTGCACAATGGCTTGCCACAGTCCGGCTCTAAAAATGAAAACACTCGTTTTCCTAAGCCTGTGACACATCTATCTTTTATAGTCTGTAAGTCTAATAATGTGTCACTGGTTATATTAATTAACTTGTTCTTGTCAGGTAAAGTAATAACTTACTGTGTTCTTGTCATAGTTACAAAAGTGTATATTTTATATGTTAATGAGATAGTCACAGTGTCATTAATAATGGGGATTTAAGATCTCCCCCAAGAGATCCTTGATGGTAGGTTACAGAGGTATGTTGGAACTCTTATCTTGTTCAATAGTGTGATACCTAGATTTTCCCTTCAGCAGAAAATTGAAAGTCTGAAATTTGATACAATTTACACCAGATTCAGTCTGAAACAGTGTTAAAATTTCAAGGATGCTGTAGTGCACTGTCAAGTTTACATTGCTACGTTTTGATCCAATGAAGCATACAAGTCAAAGGTGCAAAGATATAATTTCTAGGCATCTGTGGTGTTTCATGATATGTGTTCTCAAAATTCACAAACGTGATTCTATTTTAGTTTTCTTTCCTCAGTATAACTCCAAACACTAGAGGAGTAATAATGTAATACTGTATATGTGGCACTTTGAAACATCACCAATTATTTTCTGTAATTAAAACTGAATTGGAAATATCCACACCATTTCTATTTAGCTTACTGATGTGCCTTTCAGTTCTGTGGTAAATATCAGGAACAAGACAAATAAGGCTCTGGGGGAGTAGATGGCCCAGGGGATTAGTAATGGAATTCAGAGCCTTTCACTGCTAGATGGCCAGGTTGAATCTGGCTTGGGTTAGTAGTGATGAAAAGTCATTGTCTGTTCAGTGACCTATGTGAAATGGATTTGTATTCTCAGGCCACTTTATATCACCAATCCCATCAGAACAATTGTCAGAGATCCATACGTTGGCAATCTCAGCAGAGGCTCCAAAAAGTGAGTGGGCCCTCTTTTACCTCTAGAGGCACTCTTCCAAGAACAGAGTGAAGACAATTTAGCAAGGTTGTATGGTGAAGCTTACACTGTGGTTGTCTGTGCTGTGTCTGTTCTCTGGATAAACAGCTGATGTCCATAGCCATAGTTGTCTACTGAACACCTTTTACTAAATACATTTTTAGACCAAAAAAAAATCAAAATCAGTTTCTGAAAAGGAACAGTTAGTAAGTTCTCAGCAAAGCTCCACCAGTCAGATAACTTTTCCAATGAGCGCTAACTCATTTTAGAAACCCACTGAAACATTCTGACCTTTAGTTATTTCTTGTCAGATGTAAGAAATTAGAAATACATAAAATCTAACATAAGGGAAGCATCATGCAAATAGAGTAAAAAGAGAAGTCCAAATGAATTCAGATTGGAGAAATGACTGTACTTGTATATCAGGCAGGCCAAGTCCCTGTTTCAGGAAAGCATTCTTATTCAGGATAGCACTTAAACGTGCGCTTAACTTTAAGCCCATGCCTAAGTGCTGTCGTGAATAGGGATGGACTTCTGCATGTGCCCAAGTGCTTTCCTGAAACAAGTTCTCTCTGGGTTTCATATTTAATTTGATCTCTCTACTACTTCTCAAACTGTGGACCCAGACAAAGAGCATAGGGTCTTGCCTGTAGCTAGAGCACTGGACAGGTACTGAAGAGACCTGGATTCTATTCCCAGCTCTGTCAGTGGCCTGCTGTGGGACTTTGGACAAGTTAGTTTTTCTCTTTGTGCCTCAGTTTCCTCATCTGTAAAATGAGAATAATGATATTTACCTTCTTTATAAAGTGCTTTGAGATCTACTGATGAAAAAAGTTATATAAGAGCTAAGTATTATTATTATTATTTATTGTTACTTCACAATTCATATCACCTATGAATTTAGTCCTATGTAACTATAGATCAGTGGTAGGCAACTGGCCTATCAGGGTAATCCAATTGCGGGCCACGAGACATTTTGCTGAAGTTGACCATCCGCAGGCATGCACAACCGCTCCCCCCAGCTCCCAGAGGCCGCGGTTCACCATTCCCGGCCAATGGGATCTGTGGGAAGTGTCGTCCAGCATGTCTCTGCAGCCCTCCGCTTCCCGCAGCTCCTACTGGCTTGGAATGACGAACCATGGCCAATGGGAGCTGCGGGAGGGGGGGGGTGCCTGCGGACCATTAGTGTCAGCAAAATGTCTTGCGGCCTCCAATCAGATTACTCTGATGGGCCATGTGCGGCCAGTGGGCCGCAGGTTGCCCGCCACTGCTATAGATAAAGATCTGTGTAGCACAAAAAATGTTTTAAGTTCACTCACATCCAGATATGCATGTGATCATATTTAAAATATATGAGATACAGCTATTAAACAATTAGAATTAACCCAGAGTGGGTCACTCATGAGATAGCTGCCAAAACCTTAATGAAAAGACAATATGTAATAGCATGTCTAAGAACTTCATGGAAGAGTCAAATCATGATTTTTTTTCAATTGAAAGCAATATCTGGCATACAAAATTGTCAGGGATTCAATATGTAATATTCATGCTCAGCTATGCTGAATAATTGACATGGCAAATAGTGTTTGTGCTAAATGGAACAAGACAGCAGTCTATATAATGTTTTTTGCAGAAGGATATTCTCTTGCGTGGAGGGTTGAGCAATGTTCTTTCATGCATAAGGTAGACCTCAAAAAAGGGAGTTCCCTATATTTACTCCAAGATGAGTTCAGATTGGCAGCTAAGGGACAGATGGCCATAATAAAGCAAGGAAAGCTTATTCAGAAAATAGATGTTGATTAACTTATACATGATGAGAATAATACCTATAAAAATTTAATTCTTTTAGTGGTTATAGACCTAGGAGAGATAATGCCTGCATATGCTATTAATTTATCCTTTTATTTTCCAGTAGTTTTTGTTTCTGTATTTTAGACCTAGTGACTGATGCCATATGATGTGTGGGTAATAAATAATTTATAAGAGAAAATTGTTATAATAACTGCATGTTTTTACATATGATCGTTATATCCTGGCCCCAGTCATGGGATATGTGTCAGGGTTACAGGTTATATGCCTGTCATGTGGCAGGAATTGAATCCTTCTGGCCCTAATGATGACTGTTACAATTGTGATTTTGTATGTTTTCAGTATATTGTATATGCGTTAACTCTTAATAATAGTACTTAGCACTTGTATAGTGCTCTCATCCAGAGATTCCAAAGTCCTTTACAAAGAAGGTAATTATGATTTCCATTTTACAGATGTAGAAAGGTGAAATAATTCATTCAAGGTCACATGAGTCAGTGGCATGTCTTGGAGTGTTATCTAAACTGTCTCTGCCTTTGAAGCAGAGCTGACTCAGAGCAGAATTTTGCCCAATTGTGTGTTCTAAAGTAGCTTCTATCTGTAAAAAGAGAGTCAAGGAACTTGTCATGGGAGTACAGCATCATTTTCAAAGGAAATCTGAACAGAAGAGGCCATGATTGGAGTTTGGAGGACAATTTTTGACAAGTTAAAACATTTTGTTTCATAAATGAAATGTGAGTTCTCTTCAAGCTCTGGTGCTTAGATAGACTGAAACATTTATTGTGTACAGGAGGAAGGGCAAGGGAAATTGAACATTAAGTGTGACCCCTCCTATGTGGGATAAAAATATCAGAACAATGAGTACAAGGAACAGTCTGTTCTGGTTTTCAACAATGGTAATAATATTGCATCATTGAAATATAATTTCATTTAGTCAGTTAAAAGGTTATTAAGCTGCTATCATAGTAAATAGGACATTAACATTGAAAATGAATGTCACTGATGTCATTGAAATAAGTTCTTTCCATTCGCTTAATATCTCTTAAAAGCTGAGCTGAATGTTTTTGATCGGTCTAAGATTTGTAGTTTTAGGAATTATATTATATGTGCGTTCATAAAAAGTCTTTGAGAACATTGCTCATTTTAATGCTTACTTTGCCATAATATAATGTATTTCCCAAGAACATTGAATTAATGAACATCTTGCTGCATTATGTACAGCTCTGTCCATCCAATTAAGTATTTTATATTGCTGCATTTGGAAACAAATTGCTTTCCCTCCCTACCTCTCCCTACTCCCCACCAAAGTCAACTCTAACTTAGGGATAATACAGCTAATTCTTTTTTGAGTGGTGGTCCCTGTTGTATTCCAAAGAGCAACAGAATGTATTCCTCCGCAATATCAAGAGAGAGGTTTTTCTACTCGGCTTACATCCTCATACCCAAGAAGAAGGGTGGGTGGGGAGACCAATTCTCAACCTCCACCACTTCAGCCACTTTATTCACAAGCTAAAGTCTTGCATGGTCACATTCGCAGCGATAATTCTGTCTTTAGAAAATGGCATGCGGTTCATTGCTTTCAATATGAAGGATGAATGCTATCATGTCGATATTCATCCTGCCCACAGATGATTTCTCAGATCCATGGTGGGCTCCGACCATTTCCAATACAGAGTACTACCATTCAGGATAGCTACTGCCCCCTGAATCTTTACCAAGGTATTTTCTGATCTAGCAGCTCATGTCAGACCTCATGGCCGCCTCATCTTCCCATTTATTAACGACTGACTCCTCACCACCAAATCTCTCCAGGAAGCCTTAATGTCAACCTTTATGGTGCTTTGTCTCCTTTCCTCATTGGAAGTCAGTGAGAACATCAAGAAATCTGTTCTTACTCCCATGCAGTCTTTGAATTTAGTCAGGGCAACCTTGAACTCTCTCACTGCAAGGGCCTATTTGCCCACAGACAGCTTCTGAACCATGAACAATATCATACCTCACATCACAAGCAGTCCTCAAGTAAAGATCAAAACATCTCTGTCTCTGCTTGGCCATGTGAACTCGTGCAACTACATCACTCCATTCGCAAGACTCCACCTTTGTTACCTTCAAACATGGCTACAGTTGGTTACTCCCAAAGCCGCCGTTCTGTGAACCTCACACTGACAGTTCCTGCCAAGGCACTGTCTTCTCTCCTATGGTGGACAAATCCTCATCATGTGTGTGTAGAGGTCTCCTTTCTCCCCTCTTCACTGGGCAAGATCATCACTATGGACTTGTCCCTACTAGGCTGGAGAACCCATATGGGCAACCACATGGCACAGGAAACGTGGACATCTTGAGAGGCCAGAATGAACATCAATATCCTGGAACTATGGATGGTATGGAAGACATGGGAGTCCTTTCTTCCTTTTATCCTCTCTCACCATGTTCTCATAATGTTAGATAATACTACGATGGTTTCTACATCAACAAACAGAGGGAAATAAGATCTGCCTTCCTGTGTGCAGAGGCAGTCAATCTCTGGAACTGGTGCATCAGCAAACAGATCACCCTGTCTGCAGCCTACCTTCCGGGGATGCAGAATATGCTTGCAGACTCTATCAGCAGAGACATTGTGATTGACCACAACTAGGAACTTTACAACCCAGTGTTTCATGATATTTTCACCCAACCGGGACCCCAACCAGGAATCTATTTGCTTCTTAGGCCAATAGCAAGTGTGCCACGTATTGCTCCAGGGGATCCCTAAGTTACTGCTCCCAAGGCGACGCTCTCCTTCTTCCCTGGTCAGACCAGACGAACTGTGCCTTCCCTCCATTATTGCTTCTGCCATGAGTTCTGTGCAAGATCCAACAGGACAGGGTGACAGTCATCCTGATCTTCCCTTTCTAGCCCAGACAGTTTTGGTTCCCCAACATTCTGCGCTTGTTTTCTCATCCCCCAATTACCATTCCAATATTCCCTGATCTCCTGACCCAGTGCAATGGCAGAATCAGACATCACAATCCACTACTGCTTCACCTCAGGGTGTGGTATTTAGATGGTCCTCAGCCCTAGAATAGGTGTGCTCCTCGGCCGTGTGAGACATCCTCTCTAATAGCAGAATGGACTCCACCAGGAAATGTTACCAATCTAAATGGAAATGCATCTCATCCTGGATGCAGCAGAGAGGCATTCTACCAAAAGCTATGAGTATCCCACTCATCCTACACTACATCCTATCTTTGAAGACATTGGGCCTATCCCTCTATTCTTTGTGAGGCCAGTTGGCAGGTATCAGTGCATTCCATTCCCCTGCTGAAGGCTACTCTGTTTTCGCACACCTGCTAACAAGTCTAATCTGGAAAGGCCTGTTAATAACTTTCCTCCCTCCTCCAAAGATAACATCTCAATGGGACTTGAATCTTGTCCAGTCGGCACCACTCCCCGTCCGCAGGGAACGCCAAGAAGGCTAAGAAGAGGCCTTCTCCACCTCAACACTGGAGCAAGACCAGGGGAGAGGCTAGACTCATGTTGGGCAGTCCTTGGTCTCCATCAGCCTCCAGGCCTCTGACTCAGGTCAAGTGGAGTAGCCCAGCCCATTCAGAGCAGGCTTCCCCGGATGCCCTCCATGCTGGAGGCCCTGCAAGTGGCTCCAGGACATTATGTCCCTGCCGGTACCAGGGACACGGCCAACGCTGGCTCCATGGTTCAGAGGCAGGTTGTTACCATTCACAGTTGAGGGAATGTTCCCGAAGCCGTTCGCCGTTCACCGCTCAATGACTGCCCCATGCGTAGTCCACACCAGTCACCATCGACCCCCACCAGTTTGTCTGGCTAGGTTCCGACTGATAGGGGCCCCAGGCACTGTTCCGCCTCGAGGAGTGGGCCCCATTGAGACCGAGACGGACATCTCCAAAGGGCTACTGTAGCCAGTCGTGATATGAATGTCAACGCCATTCCTGTTTGTCATCTCGCCCCAGAACCCCGCCACAGCATCGCTCCCACAGTTCCTGACATCGATTGCCAGCGCTTCACCAGCGTGGATCCACCCGCCAGAGCCAATCATGGAGCGGTTGCTACCAGTGGTATCATTCCTCCACATTGTGATCGCAGTCTCGTGGTCAGCACCATTCCCAGCCTGGCCTCCCTTTGTAGTTGTCAATCAATGAGACAGGCCAGTCAGGCTGAACAGCCTGCTCCGCTGGTGCCACAGCAGGTGCAGTGGCACTGGGCTCTGTGGGCGGCACAGTGGTACCAATGGGCCCCGTGGTCCCCAGCACAGCCTTGGTGGGGGCTCTCTCAGTGGCCGGAGCCTCGGGCCGGCAGTCGGCCTCCCTGTCCCAGGCTCCAAGAAAAGAGTCAGTGGGACATGCATCTTCGGTGCTGTGCCCGGAGAGTGACCAAGTGGTGGATCCTCTGGTACCGGTGAGGACTGCCGCCTCCACACGTTGGATGTGATGTGGGCTCTGTTTTTTTACCTGGAGTAGACTAAGCCATTAAGGAAGTCTTTGCAGCGGTTCATTGCCTTGGCCGAACTCCACTCAGTGGCTCTCCAGCTGGATCACCTCGTGCATCCGTGCCTGTAATGATCTGGTGGGAATCTCTCCCCGGTCAATTGTGTGGGCACACTCAACTAGGGCACAAGCCTCATCAGCTGCCTTTTTAGCCCATGTCCCCATTCAGGACATTTGTAGGGCTGCCACCTGGTTTTCAGTTCACACATTCACCTTGCATTATATGATCGTCTCCCAGACCAGGGAAGATGCCAGGTTCGACCGGGCTGTGCTCCGACCTAAGAGTTTATGAACTCCTACCCACCTCCAACAGATATAGCTTGGAATTGTGGAATACACATGAGCAATCACTCGAAGAAGAAAAGACAGTTACCTTTTCCGTAACTGGTGTTCTTCGAGATGTGTTGCTCATGTCTATTCCACATCCCACCCTCTTTCCCTTTTGTCAGAGTTGTCTGGCAAGAAGGAACTGAGGGTGGGGAGAGCACGCAGCTCCCCTTATACCGCGCCATGGAGGCACCGCTCCAGGAGTCGCTGGGGTGCTCCCCTATAGATACTGCTAGGGGAAAAACTTCCAGCACTGGTGCACGTAGTGAGCATGGACACCTATTGTGGAATAGACATGAGCAACACATCTTGTAGAACACCAGTTACGGAAAAGGTAACTGTCTTTTACTGCAGCTTGATTTTAAAAAGCCGATATGCTGTTCTTCAGAATTTTGCTGAAGTCATAAAGAACTAAAGTTGCATCAAAATAGCAGCCAAAGTAGATATATATGACAATATTGAGGATGGTGGTAGCAATGAAGGGAACAAGGCACTCAGTGACCCAAAGGAGCCTCTCACTTATCCCTTAAAAAGCAAGTGTAACATCAGTGGAGTGAAACCAACGTTAAAGCAGTACAAGTGAGAGGAGAAACAGTCCCATTGTTATTAAAAATTCAGCACATTTAAAAATGAGTCAAAATAAATACATATTTTGGGATTGTTTACATTTTCATATAAATGTGAGAAATCAATGCAAAATTGAGACATACAGTCAAATAAGTTACAATTATATAGTTCTTTAGGATCCTAAAACATTTTTAAACTGTTTGTTAATGCAGCTAATTGGAGCCAGAGTTAAGCTGAAATGCTGGAGCTATTTAGTAGCACAGATCAGCATTATAGGAAGTGTTAGGACAGGAAGTAACAAAAGAATGTTACAACCAACTGAAACTAGATGGGGAATTCAGGTGGACAGAATGTAATTACCAAACTGGAAACTGGCTTAAAGTATCCCTTCTGTTGGTGAAATGCATCATGACATCTTTAAACACCACAAGTAGTCAGGACCTTGGTTTGTAGCTCATCTCAATGATGGTACCTCCAAAACATAGTGTTCCTTAATTCCTTACTAGGATATTGTTTCAGTATACACTGAGATGTAAATACCATCTGCTTAATTACCATAACCCAAAACAAGACTGAGGACTCCAGAGATTTGCCTTCAATTCCTAGCTCTCTTACTGACTTCTGTGTGTGACCTTGAGCAAATAATTTAATTTCTCTGTGCCTCAGTTCCTCATCTGTAAAATGGGATTTATAGTTCTTATTTTCTCCCAGCCTTTGTCTGTCTTGTCTGTTTAGGTTGTAAGCTCTTCAGAGCTCTTACTGTGTGTATGTTCAGTGCCTAGCACTGGAACCTGCAGGCACTGATGTAATACAAATAAAAGTAATTTCCTGCAATACCTGGATTTTCTGAGGAATCCCAGCCAAGTACTGACCAGATTTGGCTCTCTTTAACAATGACTTGGTATTGCAGCATTTTACTCAGTGACCCAAAGGCAGTACCATACATGTGAGAGAACAAAATCCATCCTGTGACACTGCACCCCATATTCTTCACAGTGATATTATTATAATATAATTATAGCATAATTACAATGCATATTGTATGAGACGGGTCATGTGAGGTGCCATTCGAAAAGTTGATTTGCTGAATATGATTCTTATTTGTATGCATGTATGATTTTTGTATCTGATGTTATGAATATTGACTAGGGATCTGTATTTCAAATGGGCTTACTCTGGAAAACACCCACAGCCTGCCTTTCAGATACAACAGTGAAGAAGCCAGATGGGGCTCATGGCCCATTAACAAAGACAGTGGACTGTGGAAGAGTTTAACCTTCCTTTGAGCATTTTGGCCAGCCTGTAAGCAATGGCAGTGGTGTTTTGGACCGTTCTTATGAAGGGCCAGGCCACCCTAGAAGGACCCTTAGGTGCAAGAATGTCCACCATTGGGTGAGACTTCTCCATGACCTCCTCCTGCCTGGAGATTGAGGTTTAGGGCCACCCTCCTAAGGAGGTCATGGTGTTCCTTGGTGTCCATCACCAGTAGGGTGGTGGTGGTGCCCACCATCTCATCTGTCGAGGAGGAGGCCAGTGGGACAGGGTCTTCTTGCCCTTCTGGCTCTCTGGAGGCTGAGTCAGGTACCTTGGAGCCTCCTGTGACTGGAGGTGGTTCTAGTGTCACTGATGGTGCTGGTTTGGGTGCTGTGCCTGAGCATGACAGCCCAGAGTCCTTGTCTCATGCAGGGTCTCAGGAACCCTGGGGGGTGTGGTGAGCCAGTGATGTTGCTGACGGGGGGGCATGGGGTGCAGATGTCACCAAATTCCACCTGGAGCCCTGACCCTGAGCCTGATGGTAGGCCCAAGGGGTCCAAAAGGGCCATTGGACTGGGTCCTGCCACTGGGGTGGCCAGGTGACTGCCAGTGCTACTGGTTCCACCAGTCTGCGGTGCCGGGACCAGGAGTGGTAGTGGCTGCATCTAGAGACAGAAGACTTGGCATCTGACTCGGACGAGTAGTCTGTACCCAAACACAGGGGGCGGAGCCAGACAGTGCTGGGGAGTAGTACTGGGAAGATAGTGAGCAGCGCAGTAACATCATAGGCTTGCTACGATGACGAACCAGAGGTGGCACTACCATCGGTGCCACATGTGGTGCCGGGATAGATGCTGCAGCTGGTGCCGCCGCTGGTGCTTTGGCTTACGGTGCCAGGGCCTGCACCCATGGGGCTGGGGACTGCGCCGTCATGCCAATGACATCCCAGACTGCCTCATAAGTGTCCGGCATGGAGGGAAGGTCGAGCTCTTCATAGAATCATAGAATGTGATTGTGTACTATGCCTGTGTGAGGCTAGGAGTTTAAAGAGATTAGGAATCCTTGTTCCAGGGTATGTGAAGATGGAAAAGTTATTAGGAACTCTGGCCTGGAAACAATCAGGGTCCTTTATCCTCCAAATTAGAAGGAAGAGGAAATTGACTTCTGGGGCTGGACAGCTTGATAGTTGGAGCTCTTCCTCCAGATCCTCCCGAGTCAGGGAGTCCACCAGCACTGGACTTGACGGGCCTCCTGTTGGGGCCAGAGTAAACGGTGCCAGATCTTGAGGCCCAGACCACGGGTGTCCCACCAGAGTACGCACCTCGCTCGAGTCCCCTCACAGTTTCTTGATGGGGGAATGACCCCTGTCCGCCTTCTTTGTCTTATGTGGCACCAGGGACTGCAAGCGGTGCTGCCTGGTGGCACTGGCCTTACCAGTTGGGGAGAGGTGCTGGTGCTTCTTGGAGGAGTCCTTCCTCGGTGGTGGGACATCCTGCACTGAGGCCAGGGTGCTGTGCACTGATGATGCCGGTGCTGCTTCCAGTGCTGGCTGTGGGCGCAGGGCCGACTCCATCAGGAGGAGCTTCTAACGACAGTCCTGCTCTTCCTTACTCCTGGGTCTAAAGCTCCTGCAAACTGGGCACTTATCTGACTGATGGCCCTCTCCTAAACACTTGAGACAGACAGTGTGCAGATTGCCTGTGAGCATAGGTTTTGCACACCTCTCGCATGCCTTAAACTCCTGCAGCCGAGGCATGCCTTGGTGCCTGGGGAAACTAGGGCTGGGGGAAGCCCCCCAAAGTAAGTCCTGCTAACTGAAAACTTTTATCTAACGAATTAACAACTAGAAAAGAGAACCACTAAGTAGGGACTTGCGAATGCAAGAGACTGAGCTGATCCAACGATCGTCACTGGTGGTAAGAAGGAACTGAGCAGGCGGAGGGTCAGCAGGGACATATATACACTGCCAGAAAGGCGCCACTCCAGGGTTCTCCACAGCCGACCGGAAGGGTACTGCTAGGGAAAAAACCTTCCAACAATTGAGCATGCGGCGCGCGCGCACACACCTATTGGAATGGACATGAGCAACACATCTTGAAGAACAACAGTTACAAGACGCAGGTAACTGTTTTTTCTAGTATTTGAGACTTAGTTTGCTTTTTTGTTTATTTGCCAGGTAATCTGCTTTGATCTGTTTGCCATCACTTATGATCACTTAAAATCTGTCCTTTTGTAGTTAATAAACTTGTTTTTGCTTGATCTAAAACAGTGAGTTGGAGTGAAGTGCATGGGAAATCATAGCTCAAGGGGCAAAGGCTGTTGCATATTCTTCCCCACGTTGAGGGGGAGGCGAACTGGATAATAAATTCATACTGATTGGGGTTTGGACCAGGGCAGGACGGTACAGCTCCGGGGTTCTACGCTGGGAAGTTGGTGGTTATTTTGGCTGTAGCGTCTCTATTTTTGATTCACATGCAGTGGCTCATAAGAGATCCTGCATGTAACTGCAGTTGGTTGTGTCCCTACCTGTGTGTAAGTGTAAGACCAGGAGCATGTCTGCAGCTTGTCACAGCAGCACAGTGTGAGAGGGAGCCCAGGCTGGTGGGTGAGAGGGCTCAGTAGTACCCCAGTTCTAGGTGGCACCCCAAGGAGAAACCGTCACATATCCCACCTCTGCAGATCGGGTGTTGTATACACAAGCAACATACTGTATCCTGCTCCTAGAACTTAAGAGCCTGGGAACTGAATCTGTTGCAACAAACTGAAATCTCTCAGGCCTATCGGACTCTCCTTACACACTGAAGGTGCTACATTTGTTTGACTCCACATATAATTTCTTTAGCATTTCTTTTATCATGACCCAAAATGTCTCTGAATGAAGAAATAGAAAACTGGTGTAAAATGAGTTTATGGTGTACTAGGCTATACTGACTCCCTCTTCTTCGAGGTCCCCTAACAGTGAAACCAGTGCTGTTCCACTTTGCATGCAGGGGACCTTTTGAGGGGGAATTGTTTCAGAGGAGTTATGCACCCTAGGTAAGGCACTGAACCCTGTCCAAGGAATCTGCCTCGCGGAGGGTGTGACATACCAGGATACAATCCAGACTAATGAGTAGCTGTGTCACCCCTACCCTATAATCTGCCCTTTACAATGTCTTGCTGCTGTAGCCTCCAACCTGGACTGCTCACAGCCTCCCACATGTAAGTCACTCCCAGCTATGTCTGTATGGGTGCTGCAGCCAGCCAGCCACATCTTGTCTCTTACCAGCCTTGGTTATGCTGCCGGGGAACCTCAATATACCCCCAGGCCTGGATATTCCACCAGAAATGTATGTGCTGTCCTGCCCTGCCCTGCCCTCTCCTGGACAGCACAAGTATATTAAGATCCATTATTCTTAGGGAATAACATGCACACAACTTGTTACCCCAAGTGGAGTTACCCAGACACTTCAATTTGAGTGTACTGGATTAGATAAAATATTAAAACAAGTTTACTAACTACATAGAGAGAGATTTTAAGTGAGTACAAGTCATGAGGCATCAAAGTCAGAAATGGTCACAAGAAAATTAAAGGTAAAACTTTTTACCGGTGCCTAACATAACAAACTACATTAGATTCAAAGCAAAGTTTTCTCACCACATACTTTCAGCAGTCTTACTGACCAAACAATTTAGGTCAGGACCCATCCCTCACAATCCAGTGACTACTTCTTTTGTCTCTTCAGGGCCAGTGAATGTGATGGGCAGGGAGAGAAGGTGGGGGTGTCTTGTGCTCTCTGCCCCCCCTTTTTATAGTCCTCTTCCCCCTTCAAGAAACATTTCCAGCTGGGAGCAGTGTCGCAAGGAGTCTTTCTGGAAGGGAACCCCATGCTTATTCTTTGCTGAAATGTAGATTTTTGATTCTGTCCCCTTTCCTGCCGAAGAGTGGCCACTTCGCAGGTAATGGTGCATCCGCCTTTTTACTCCTGCCGATGGTGTTAGCTTGTCCTTTGTCTCCGAGGAACTAGTTTGACCACTCCCCAGCCTTATCTGGAAAACATGCTTTTAGTCAGGATGTCAGCTTGTGTTTATAATTTCACATATAACGCTGCTACGTGCATTTTGCCATGATATTATTGATCAGCAAATTAAGAGTTTATAAATGATGCCTCATAAGATATGCCTTGTACAAAAGTTATTGTAATGTGTGTAGGGTGTGAATACAGGGGTGCATTCTGTCACGGAGGGATCCTCCAGTGGCGGGAGTTGTGTGGAGCCATGGGACTGTACTTTAGCCATTGGATTGAAGGAGTGTCTTTGGGGTAGTTCTGAAGTAACTCCACAGTTGTGACGTGTGTGGTGAATTTCTCTTCCCTTTCACCAGGCATCTGCCAAACATGCAGTAATGTTGGCTGTAATGTTTTAGAAAAACTAAACTCAAAATAGAGAATTCCTTGGCTCAGATAGTTTTTCATTTGACAAAATATGAAAAACTGAGTATGTGTTTAATATAAAATCTCATGTAGATCCCAGCTTATTTTTTTTAACATATGCTATGCAATCCAATATTTGCTCCCTTCTGAAACTCAGTGCCGAGAATGTGGAAGGGAAGTAATTCTTGGGTTTTGTTCAACTTTTTGCTGTTTTTGAGGACTTGTGATTTAAAGCTAAAAGCTTTGGCCATATGGATACTTTATATTGCTGTGACTTTGGCAATGTACAGAAACAGTGAAATCTGTACTTAGTGACAGTATTGCCAACCTAAGCAGTCAAAAAGCATTTGTCAGGTCCCCCCAAAATTATGAGGTTGGCTTGAAAATTATGAGATGTTTTAAAATAGTAAATGTGGGTTTCTTTTTTTCTGCCTTTTGGTTATTCTTGAGTCGTATAGTCCAGCTTTTCTCCAAATCAAAAGGGCTAGAAAGTTATTTTTAAATATATGAAAGATGAAATTCTCACAACCTTGGGAGCTGGAGTTTTTAAGAAAAACACCAAGTTTCACAAGACTCATGATAAAATCATGAGATATGGCAACATTGTAATGGGGCAGTCAGTTTCTTTCATCCCGCTTATAGCTTTGAAACAGCATAGTTCTGCCCCCTGAAGATTATTTTGAACCAGGGATCTATGGAGCAGCTGAAAAGCTGAGCTGAGACCCACAAATATAAAGGGGAAAACATGTTCGTACAGAAATGGGGTGTATGTGATTGTATACTATGCCTGTGTGAGACCAGGGGTTTAAAGGGATTAGGAATCCTTGTTCCAGGGTATGTGAAGTTGGAAGGGTTATTAGGAACCCTGGCCCTAAAACAATTAGAGTCCTTTATCCTCCAAATTAAAAGGAAGAGGAAATTGACCTATGGGGCTGGACAGCTTGATAGTTTTGCTGTAGGGAGACAACTGTCCAAGGAGGAGATACTTCTAAATCTTTGGGAGTTTATTGAAAGACTGTTAGGGTTTACTTCCCCCGCTCCTTCCCTGAAGAAAGAAGGAACCAGACACGGGTTGTTCAAAGCTTATTTTAGAGATTCTATCTTTAGCACTTTCCTTTTTCCTCCAAAGGCTTGTATTTGTGTAAGAAGAGGTTTGGAAATATTGTTCTTTTTTTCTTGCAGAGGAATGAACAATTGACTGCTATTTTATTTAAACTTTCCTGTGATGGAGTGGGTTATGTCTGTATCAGATTATGACTTCTATTTTTGTACCCTGTCTTCCATTTTGTGTGCTGGCCATTTTATATTCTGTATTGAAAAACCAGCCTGATCTTGACAGGTCAGTTTGTTATGCTGCATTCCAGATAGATGCCCAGCCCAGGAAATATGCTTGATGCCTAGTTGAATGACTATGACTGAGAAGCCATCTAGGCAGCGCCTTCAGCTTTCATTGTCTCTCAACTGCTGGCCCAACAGCATGGAACAATGAACTCTCTGCACAGAAGCCTGAGTGGGGGGAAGGGACTGGAGTTTATTAACCTGAGCACATGGCAAAAGGGAGCAGACACAGTGTTTAAGGAGGCGTGTTTGAAAGGAAACCAACCTCCACCATGTGCAAGAAGAACTGGCTTGAGAGAGAGAGAGTCAGGAGGCAGGAGAGACCCAGTCTGAAATGCTAACAAGACCTTGGACTCTCAGAAGGGATTAGATTTGACTAGAAGTGGGGTGAAATCAAAAAAATAACTGTAACTCTCTAGTCCTCTTTAAGAGTAAAGTAACAGGGGTTAAGAAATTTCTTTGCTAAATCTCTCCCCCTTGCCTTCCTGTCATATTGTCCCTGAAGGGGTTAAACTAGAATCCCAGAGTGACCACAGCCTACATGAAACTCTGAGAGACTATGTTATAAACAACTAAGGAGGTCTGAGACACTGATTCCAGGGTCTGGGGATGACAGGACAGTTGAGATCCATCTCCCAAGGAAAGGCTCAGGCAAGGGGGGTCAGCCTTATAGTCCCAGAGCTAGAAGTTTGGCTCTGCCCCGATACAGTTGGCTTAGGAACATGTGGGATCCAGCAGTTGAGTACATTCACAACAGACTGATGTCCATGCAGAGGGGACTGGGCCAAGTAATGACATTGGTTTCCATGCAAAAGCCTCCTTTGAAACTTTGGATTCAGTATGGCAGAGGGCAAAGTTTTGAAGGAGGCTTTCACAAGGAAACTTCAGCCTAAAGCAGAGTGGATCTTTTATTTAGACTGTTTGGGAAAGATGGAGAACAAGCATGAATTATAAAGTCCATAAGAAGGATCATTTTGTTGACGTATGCTTTGCCAACTGCTCATCTTAAGAAACCAGAGTTGGTATCTTTGCTATAAAGAGATGACCAGATGCAGAATGGGGTGCAAGCCCCAAATCAGGACCTAAAGATTCAGGAAATGTCACTTGGCTTGGGCCGCAGCTGTCAGCTCTATACATGGCTGGGGCCCCCTCTGCCAGCCACATTTATGATTGGGTCTCTCTCTGACACCTCGTGCAGGGCTGGCAGCCCAAGCCCCGCCATACACGGGGCTGAAATTTTTGATTTCCTCCAAAAGGAAACATTTTGGTGGGAATCACAAATTCTGCAGGAAAGATAGAATTTTGCAGGGAACATTAATTCTGTGCAAATTCTGCATTGCACAGCTGGCCCCAGGGACTGCCCAAGAAACAGAGTCATGGAGGACCTCCAGAGCAGCAGCATCTCAGACCCCCTCAGCTAAGATTTAGTCAGTGGTATGGATAATAAAGGTCATGAATAGGACACAGGACATGGATTTTTGTTTATTGCCTGTGACCTGTCCATGACTTTTACTAAAAATACCCAAGACTAAATTGTAACCTTAACAATGATTATGATGACCAGTGGGGTTCTCCCAGTTGCCACAAAGAGGTTCCCAAGTCACAATAATTAAGCCATGTTTTGTGAAATTTGTATTAAAGATACTATATTGAATGACATTTTTTACGAGGACCATTCACTTCCACTTTCTTGGTTACTTTACAGTTGGTGCTCACTATAAATCCTGATGAGCACTGTTATATTGATAGTGGTAGTAGGTGGGGAGTTTACAAAGAAGTGTTACTCTCTTAAGGTATGACGCAGAGCAACTGAACAGTATGACTGTCTTAAAATAAGTCTTTTTATGAGGGAGAGTGTATACAAAGCCACCTTTCCAATGATATCCTGAAAACTGCTGGAGACCCATCTATTTAAGTAATAGGTCAACTACTGCAGTTTACATAACAAAAAATAAATGGACTTATCTAATTATATGCAAAACTATAGAAACCTCTTGCTGCTTTAGATTATTTGATCTCTCTAGGGCAAGGGTGGGCAAACTTTTTGGCCCGAGGGCCACATCTGGGTATGGAAATTGTATGATGGCCATGAATGCTTACAAAACTGGGTTTGGAGTTCAGGAGGGGGTGAGGGCTCTGGCTGGGGATGTGGGCTCTGAGGTTGGGCCAGAAACGAGGAGTTCAGGGTGCAGGAGGGGACACCGGACTGGGCCAGGGGGTGGGATGCGGGAGAGGGATCAGAGCTGGGGCAGGAGGCTGGGACACGGGAGGGTGTCAGAGGTGCAGGTTTCAAGTGGCGCTTACCTCAAGCAGCTCCTGGAAGCAGCGGCATGTCTCTCCTCTCTGGCTCCTATGCTGAGGTGCGGCCAGGTGTCTCTGCATGCTGCCTGTCTGCTGGCGCTGCCCCTGCAGCTTCTATTAGCTGCAGATCCCGACCAATGGGAGCTGGGGGGGTGGCGCTTGGGGTGGGGGCAGCACGCGGAGCCCTCTGGCTACCACTAAAAGTAGAAGCTGGAGTGGAGACAAGCTGCTGCTTCCAGGAGCCTCAGCACACATGCGCAGAGCGGCCTTTGACCCCGCTCCCCAGCAGGAGCTCGAAGGCCGGATTAAACCGGCTGGAGGGCTAAATGTGGCCCCCGGGCCATAGTTTGCCCACCCCTGCTCTAGGGAGACTCTTCCATTATAACATAACATCCTGCATTTTCACTTTGTTAATTCTAAAGTTGTGACCAAGAAAATGTTCTTCCTATTCTTAGTATAATAGTAAATTCCTAAAATATTAATGCTTTTTATGAGTCCCAGTAGAGGACCTTTCCTTGCAGGAAATTTTAATATTACGCAATAGTAGCAAATATATCCAAAATATAGTAAATAAACGATCAGGATACATTTATCACAAAGTTTAAACAATAGCTTCTGACTCCACATTGCCATGTTCATCCACAGATTAGTCCATCATTTTCCTCACACTCCTTTCCCCCACTCTTGCCCCAAACAGATATCACTCATTTTTATGAGAACCCACAACATAACAGGTTATAACAACATGTTTGTGCATTTTCTTCCAGAAAGGACTGTTTAACAATATTCAATTGTCTGTGTCCTTGAGTTAATAATACTAATATCTGGAATAGCTAAAACCCATCTAGATTGATATCTTGCTTTTGTCTGGCTGCTTGCAAAATTCTGCCTGATTTAATCTCAGTGTGAAGATCGCAGTACCACTGTCTAGGGTTATTAGGGTTCCTAAGTAGCGGTATGCAATAGCTTTTCTTTATGTAGACTGGATCTTCTTTAAGAGTTAATTCTAAGGTGACAGTGTCATAAACAGATAGCTAAGGGTTAATGTTCTTTTACCTGTAAAGGTTAACAAAGAGAACCAAACACCTGACCAGAGGCTTTTTTTGTATTTACATGTGTGTAGTTGCTGGAATGTTTTAAATTGTATTCTTTTTGGATAAGGCTGTTTATTCATTTTCTCTTTTAAGCAATTAACCCTGTATATTGTCACCTTGATACAGAGACCATTTTATGTCTTTTCCTTTCTTTTTATATAAAGCTTTCTTTTTAAGACCTGTGGATTTTTTTTTTTAGTGGGGGCTCAAGGGGATTGAGTCTGCAGCTCACCAGGGAATTGGTGGGAGGAAGAAGACAGGGGGGAAGAGAGAATCTCTTTGTGTTAGATTTACTTTGCATACCCTCTGGGTGAGGGGAGAGAGAGATTGATCTCTCGGTACTTGTGTTTCAAGGACTTAAAGCAGGGAATATCCTAGAGTACCCAGGGCAGGGAAATCTGGGAGGAGGTAAAGAGGGGGAAGGGAAGTGGGTTATTTCCCTTTGTGGTAAGACTCAGGGCATATGAGTCTTGGGGTTCCCCAAGGAAGGTTTTGGGGAGACCAGAGTGAGCCAGACACTGGAATTCTGGCTGGTGGCAGCGATATCAGATCCAAGCTGGTAATTAAGTTTGGAGGTTTCATGCTAGCTTCTCATGTTCTGAAAAAGAAAAAAAAATCCACAGATCTTAAAAAGAAAGCTTTATATAAAAAGAAAGGAAAAGACATAAAATGGTCTCTGTATCAAGGTGACAATATACAGGGTCAATTGCTTAAAAGAAAAAATGAATAAACAGCCTTATCCAAAAAGAATACAATTTAAAACATTCCAGCAACATGTAAATAGAAAAAAAAAACAATATAAACCTATTGTCTTACTATCCTTGTACTTACAACTTGGAAACAGAAGATTAGAAAACTTGGAGATAGAGAGATCACTCCCAGAGCTGAGAGGGTCACCGAACCGAGACAAAGAACTCACACCCAACAACTTCCCTCCCTTGACATTTGAAAAATCTTGTTTTCTGATTGGTCCTCTGGTCAGATGTTTGGTTCCCTTTGTTAACCCTTTACAGGTAAAAGAACATTAACCCTTAGCTATCTGTTTATGACAGACAGACATTTCTTTTTTTCCATAGAGGTGATTGGACCCTCTTTCTCTTTTCCAGCTGGAATCCTAGATATCCAGAGATTCCAGGGAAGGAGTTGAGTCTCTAGTATTTCTGTTTGACTTTCAGAAGTCAGTATTTGCTCCTTATTGATTTATACTTTCCTTTGCAGTCACTTTTCAATAACATTGATGTTTGAGTCCAGGTTGAGGAGTTGCATAGACATATTTTCCTTTTTGTCCTCTATGCTTGAGACAAAAGGTTGTAAGAGAGACGTGTGTGAGGCAATATCTTTTGTTGGACCAACTTCTGTTGGTGAGAGAGAGAAGCTTTTGAGATACACAGAGCTCATCTTCAGGTCTGGGCTGTAGTTTATCTGGTTTAGCATTTGTGATTTCCCACAGAGATAAGGCAGCATAGTCTTTTCCAGTGTCTTGACATTTTTGCAAGATTATCCTGAATTGTGGTCAAAAAAAGATGGCTCTGGGCAGACTGCCTGCATAGGGCCTGTGGAGCAGAGTAGTTTTGTTTTTCATTTTTGTTCTGTTTTGGCATTTTACATTTTTATATATTTTAAGTCTCAGGTATAACAGTTCTTCACTGGATCTTAATGATTAAAGCAAATCACTCCATGTGGGTGAACCTCTGCACCTTCATGGAGCTCAGTTAGGCTCCCCCTCGGTGCAGGGTTCTGGCTGCCTAGTTCTCATTGCAGGATCAGGGGCTAGATTGGTAAAAATCAGCTGAATTGTGAAACATAAGGCACCCTGTCTTGGAGCTTCTGTGAGATGCAGTCACTCATAACTGCATCTGCACCACCTCCCACACAGTTGTAGAAAAAACATTTTACTAGACAATAAAAATAAAACATGCCATATTGGAAGTAGAATGATAAGAGGTGAATATGGTATACTGTTGTTTCTGGATGTAGTGTCTTACACCATCTTGTTAAAAATCTGCTAAAACAGCAGAGTTATCACTCAGCTGAGCTTTAACATGAAAGGTAGAAAACAACTATTTATGAAATAAAAATTGATTGCTAATGATTATCGGTCTTGAGATATGCCTTAGTGACTCTGTCTTTTGAAGGTTGTAACTGCTTTTTGGATGGTCATTGAGCATCAGATGGATTTAACTGCTACTCCTGAAATAATCAGACCCAGCTTTCTTTTGATGGGTACTATTTAATAAATAGAGCAATAGCATTATACTTCCCTTTCACTGATAAAACCCACAGTAGTAAAGGAGAGTTTACTGCTGGTTCTCGCAGGTACCTACAGAGATCATTATGAGTTTCTGGGATGATTCACCTCTGTGCTTTATTGAATGCTTTTTCCTGTCTTGCTTTTTATTAACCCTGTAAAACAATGTTGCAAAATAGTTAAGAAAATTTACCAACCTGGGCAAATATAGCAGCACCCCTAAACCATGATGGTAGTATATTATCCTTGACACAGCCAGACTATGCCAGACTGGGTATCACCAGTATTCCTCCTGTCCTGTAACACGCTTTCTCCTTTGTTAGACTCCTAACATTGCCTTCCTTTCTTGCCAACATATTTAGGCAAGTGCAGTTATTTTGTCATAGAGCATATGGAACATGGAGTTCTGATGATCTAGAGCAAGGGTGGCCAACCTGTGCTCCGGAGCCGCATGCGGCTTTTCAGAGATTAATATGCTGCTCCTTGCATAGGCACTGACTCTGGGGCTGGAGCTACAGGTGCCAACTTTCCAATGCTCACTGTTCAACCCCTGCCTCAGCCACTGGCCCTGCCCCGACTTTACCCCATCCCCCAAGGCCCTGTCCCTTCCCTCCTCCTTCCCTGCCGGGCCCTCACTTTTCTTCTCCTTCCCCAGAGCCTCCTCCATCCTGCGTGAAGCACAGGGAGAGAGGGGAGGTGCTGATGGGCAGGGAGGTTGGAGGAAGGGATAGCTCAGTGGTTTGAGCATTGGCCTGCTAAACCCAGGGTTGTGAGTTTAATCCTTGAGGGGGCCACTTAGGGATCTGGGGCAAAATCAGTACTTGGTCCTGCTAGTGAAGGCAGGGGGCTGGACTTGATGACCTTTCAAGGTCCCTTCCAGTTCTAGGAGATAGGATATCTCCATTTATTATTAAAAAAAGGCAGGGTAGGGGAGCTGAGGGGGGCTGCTGACATATTACTGTGGCTCTTTGGCAATGTACATTGGCAAATTCTGGCTCCTTCTCAGGCACAAGTTGGCCACTCCTGATCTAAAGCCCCTTCTCCTGCTTTATTTGGGGGAAAGGAGAGTGAAAAGTGTTGACTGGTTTTTTGGCAGCGTATTTTCTTTGAAGAGTTTCCATGGGATTTTTTTCTAACCAAAAATCTCCTGATCTGTTATCTCTAGTTCAGTACGCCAGGATTTCTGTGCAGACAGTAATCCAGTCATAATATTTAATTAGTGTGCCATGCTTGACGTACAGTTGTGCAAATCGACCGTGCTTTCTTGCATGACCTATGTTGATTTAAAGAGAGAAAAGATCAGTAAATTCAGATCTTCCATTTAACCTTGAAGATTTCTTACACTGGGATCTCTGTGTGATTCCGTGAATCTTGAGCTCAGAAATTTGGAAACATCAACATATTACACTGATTCAGGAAAAAAAAAAACTTTTTAAGAGCAGTGCACTGGGAGGTCACACTTCCATATGCAGTCCTGCTTCTCTCCCTCCCTCATTCTGTGACCTTGGGCCAATCAGTAAAGCTTTCTGTGCCTGAGTTTCCCCAGCTACAAAACAGGTATAATAAAGAGCTATTTACTTCAGATGAAGGGATCATCCAAATGTATTGTAAATATTGACTAAGGCTTTCTAAAACATACACAAAGAAATGAATAAATGAACTGGCAATTTTACTGAATTTAGCATAATCACTGCATTAATATATCCTCTGTAAAACAATGTAACATTTAGTCAGACCCTTTTGTCGGTGAAGGTGGCCCTGTGGTGGGCTGGATTCTTATCTGATGTAAATTGGCGCAGCTCCATTGATGTTGGTGGAGGTATACTGATATATACCAGCTGACAATCTTGCCCAGTGTTTTACAGCTTTCCTTTCTCCTTTTAGTTCTCCTGCACTCTGTTTTCTCTCCTGTAATACTAGTAGTTCATTCTTTGTCTCATGCACAAGCACCAGTATGGTTCTGTAGTTACAAGAAGATTACAAGATTGTTTCATATCCAATTTTTTTATTTGAATCAAGGAACCTATTAGTTTGAATTACAGGGTAGGAGTGTGGGGGTGTTGGGCAGAAAGGTTATCTTAATCAGAACTTATGCTTGTAGTTTTTTCCTTTAAAGAAAGTAATTATTACTTTAAATTAAAGTAAAATTACACATACATACTGGGGCAAAGTTCTTTCCTAGTAAAACCCTATCTATTTACGTTTGATTTTTGGGGACCAAAATGAACATTTGCTGGAACTTTTTTTTAAAAATATCACTGCCACCAAGATTCCAGCATAAAAGCATCTGTTTCATTGTAGCATATCTTGCAGGATGGCTTGTTCAAGTATGAAGCTTTAGGTCTGTCAGGCATGAATAAGCATCAAAGCAGATCTCATCGGTCTTGATACTACTGACTGGATGGATTAAATAAACATTGTAGATAAAGTACTTGTAGTAAATTCCTACCTCCTACTGTGTGGGATAATTGCACAGGTGCATCTTTATTTATCTAGTTTTGTTTTGATGACTGATATTTTAAGATGTTCATGCAAAACAGGAAACAAAGGTAAAAGCCATGCTTGATAATTGAGGAACTCTCTTGTCATAATTGCATGTATTGCCACCAAGCCATTGGTATGCAATATATCATAGGACCTGGAGAGGAAATTGAGAGGATGACGAAGACTTCGTTGGGTTAATAATACATATATACCAAGTCAAATGTGTAACTGTATTGATTTGACTATATTTGCATCCTTAGAAATATGTAAACTGAAAAGCATGTTTGTGCAAAAGAAATTGAGAGGAACATAGCAAGTTCTGTACTGGATCAGACCAGTTGTCCATTTGGTGCATTGTTCTGTCTGATAATAGCCAGTAACAGGTGCTTCAGTGGAAAGTGTAAGAAACCCAATAATAAACAAGTACGGAATAATCTGCTTGTAGGGAAAGCTTCTTCCAACCTTAAAGCATGAGTAGAGTTTACATCCCTTATACATATTTCTTATCTAATGTAATTGTGGATGTTATTATTCATATATGTCTAGTTGTAGAGGTATACAGTTATGGCTAGCTTTGCTTGCTTGAAACACCCACAGTGTATTTTGACAAAAATGAACTTTAAGGAATTGAGTTCTTAATTCTTTTATTCTCACAGTTTGTTGCAGCAAATTACTTACAAATAACTTCATTAGATGAAGTAATTTGAGACTATATAATTACTGTTTTATGCAAAGAGTGTATTAATGCAACATAATGGCTTAAATTTTTAATACAATAATTCTGGGAATTAAAAAGGTTTTCATAGTTGGATCACATTACATATGTGACATGCTTTATGTAGCATTTCTTAACACTGGTAATGCTGTTGTGCTGTATATGTGCAGTTAAGCTCGTTCAGGGAATGTAGAAGTTGCATCTTGTGTTAACAGTAATAAAGCTAGACTTTTGCATAAGTGTGGTCTAGCAGTTAAAACGTCAGTCTGGGAGTCGGGAGTTCTGGGATATATTGCTAACTCAGGGATTGATATGCTTTAGGACTCTTGGCAAATTACTTGTGTGCCTCCATTTCACCATCTGCAAAATCACGGTAATAATAATGTTATATCACAACAGTGAGGCTAGAGTAATTAAATGTTTCTATTATATTGCTACCTCTGTACGTAATAAAGAAAAAAACTAGTAATAGCCTGATTTGTGGGGCTGTCAAGCGATAGAAAAAATTAATCATGATTACTGGCGCGATAAAAAATTGTGTGATTAATCACACTGTTAATAATAGAATACCATTTATTTAAATAGTTTTTGATATTTTCTACATTTTCAAATATGTTGATTTCAGTTTCAATTACAACATAGAATACAAAGAGTGCAGTGCTTACTTTATATTTATTTTTATTACAAATATTTACACTACAAAAAACAAAAGAAATAGTATTTTTCAATTCACCTAGTACAAGTACTCTAGTGCAATCTCTTTATTATGAAAGTTGAACTTACAAATGTAGAATTATGTACCAAAAATAACTGCATTCAAAAATAAAACAATGTAAAACTTTAGAGCCTACAAGTCCACTCAGTCCTACACAGCTATGAGTTTCTGTAGTGATTGTTGTCAACCGTCAAACAAGAATAGAAAAGAAGATGTAATTAAGAACTGTCTGGATGTTTTTTTAAAGTCTTCTTTTAATTATATTTCAGATAATAATAAGAGAGATGCAGTTTGATGATGAGAATAAATCTTAAAAGGAACAATAACTCCTTTATCTAATGCTTAAAATAATTCCTAGTGGAAAATAGCATTTCATTAATTGTCATTACATCAGAATTGCAGAATTAGAGTTTGATTTTTTGTTGTCATTCATGTATTTAAGTGACAGTGGCATTATTTACTCTAAATTAAGTTCTGTTCACAACAGCATCAACTTAATTACCAACTGTGTAAAAAGAAACAGAGAATTAGTAACCTATTTTGAGAAAGTAATCTTTTCGGTAAGGATGCTAAAATGCATTTTTTTCCAGCTGAACAAGAGATGATTTTATTAATACACCTCTACCTCAATACAATGCTACTCGATATAACACAAATTCGGATATAATGAGGTAAAGCAGCTCTCTGGGGAGAAGGAGGGGCAGGGCTGTGCACTGTGGTGGATCAAAGCATATTCGACATAACACGCTTTCACCTATAACGCAGTAAGATTTTTTCGGATCCCGAGAACAGCATTATATCAAGGTAGAGGTGTATATTCTTTCCTCACAAAGAACAAAAGATTAATTGACTTTCTTGTTAATTTATTTAAATATTTTAGCAGTGAATTGAAATAACCAAATAAGGAAAGCACTGACCTTTCACTTACATTGTACATACATTGGGAATTTTTCCATTCAAAAACTCTTATTAAAAAGTAGTTAAGGTTCCAAAGTGAAGTACTCAAAAGTCACTAAATGCCAAATTTCAAGCTGCTTGTGCAACCTTAATTAGCCCCCTTGTGTGTATGTATTAGGATATACTCTTTGATTGCATACATGGTCACATACTATTTTTTCCACTGGATCCTTGCCTCATTCAGTGCAAAGGATAGACATTGCTCAGTGAATAAGGCAGCTTTTCATTAGTCCATCTGTCTAGGAACTTATTCAAAGCCCATGGAAGCCAATCAGATCTTTCTATTGACTTCGCTAGGTTTTGGATCAGGTGCCCAGTGTATGGGCCCAATTTTGCCTCAGTCACTAGACACAACCAACTTCTTCTTTACTATTCAACCTGTCTCATTCACCATCCAACCTGTTCACTGAGCGAGGCAGGTGTTCTGGGGAAAAATAGTAAGGACCAGATTCTGATACCCGTACTCACATCGAATGGTATCTTTCTCCCCAAAGAGACCGCGCTTATGGAACAAGGTACAGTTCAGCATGAATTAAAATTTTCTCTTTTGTGGTCAATACAGGCAGGGCTGGTAGCACCATCTATTATGAAATCTGCCCAATGCTTCCCACTAAAAGATACTGCTTTCAATTGCTTATAACTTAATCAAACTAACTATTTGAGCTGACATTTTCTGTGCTGCATGTTTGCCTCAGGCTGAATTTTTCTGGAATGCTTGAGGTGTTTCCAGTGATGATGATAGAGGGGGAAAAAATACACCTCTATTTCGATAGAACGCTGTCCTGGGGAGCCAAAAAAAATCTTACCAGGTTATAGGTGAAACCGTATTATATTGAACTTGCTTTGATCCACCAGAGAGTGCAGCCCTACCCCCCCAGAGTGCTGCTTTACCGCGTTATATCCAAATTCGTGTTATATTGGGTCGCATTATATCGAGGTAGTGGTGTATATTGTTTCTCCCATATTAAAAAACATTCTGGCGATCTTTTCTTTGAAAACCCCTAGCACCCTGATAGTTTGGAGCAGGGACTTGAAATTTGGTGGAGAAAGGGGAGAGGTGTGGCCTCAGTTTCAGGGAGGTGCCTTTTACACACATCCCTGTGAAAATCCACACAAATTTGGTCAGCTTGTAAGCATTTGAAAATTCACAGTTCACACGTACTCTTTTGTTGCAGAATTTGGAAGGTGTGTAATGAATGAGGCAGGAGACGGTAGGAACAGAAGGAATAGTCTCATGGTTAAAGCATTTGAATGTTGCCCTGGAGAACTGGATTCCATTCTTGTCTGCACTACAGGGTTCCTATGTGATTCTGAGAATATCGCTTAAATCAAACTTCTCACAGGTGGTCACTGATTATGTGTTCCTCATTTTCTTGGTGCCTGACTTGAGACTCGGGAATCTGATTTGCAGAAATTCAGCTGCAACTGAAGTCAGTGGAACCTGCACTTTGACCATATTAAGTGATATATAGTGCTCAGTACTCTGAAAAGTCTGGCCCTAGGGGAATCGGGAACCCCAAATTAATGGATACTTTTGACCTTAATGTCTCTGTGCCTCAGTTCCCCATCTGTAAAATGGAGATGATCATCGACACGAGTGTTGTAGAAATAAATTAATATTTATGAATGACTCAGTGATGAAAGGAAAAGCTCTTGAGAAAATTAATAATTCTGTCTTCTGAGCAAGGTTTGGATAGTGTGCAGCAAATAAAGCCTGAGATGAAAACAAAATATTGAATAGTTGCTCATTAAGTGAGCACCATCCATCCTGTGCAGTGGATGAAGCTTGAGTCCTGTGGAAAAGGTAATATGTGATCATGTAGCTAAATACTATATCATTTATATATATATATATATATATATATATATATATATATATATATATATATATATATATATATATATATATATATATACTATATCAGACACAAGGAAGCTTAATTAATATTATATAAGCAGCCTTAATTCTGGCATTTCTTTACTTTCGAGGGTTTCACTTTTCAACTTAATAATGTTTGATGTAGTTTTTTGTGTGTAATATAATTCAAAGTTTTATTGCAATACATATGAACAAGGTAGCAGATGCAAGATTGTTCAAGTAACATGAAATCTGACATTTCCAGAATTTTAATTGCTTCACATTGCAACTTTTACATTCTTTTAGTGTCTTCTTTATGGAATTTTCTGGGGATTTTTTTTTTGAAGAAAATAGATAAATTTTATCTTGCATTGCTATTTTCTAAACAACAGAACAAGCCATCCTGCATGATGTGTACAGTAAATAGAATGAGGCAGGGTTTATATGGAACCGTCCTTTGGTACACACTTTTTCAGATTACTGTGCAATAAAATAAATCCCCCAGGATGTGTAGAGATGCCACACTTTCTGTACACTCCTTATGCAGTCTTTGGATTTCCTGTGATACTCTCCCTA
The DNA here is from genome assembly GCF_025201925.1 of Gopherus flavomarginatus. NCBI lineage: Eukaryota > Metazoa > Chordata > Testudines > Testudinidae > Gopherus > Gopherus flavomarginatus. The sequence goes on from NC_066618.1 coordinate 179,433,347, forward strand.
CTGCAGGCAGGAACAAAGCAGCACAGAACAGGGCAGTCGCAGACTGCAACTACCCAGAGTGGTAGTATGTATGTTATGGAGTGACCAAGTGTTTGGTTTTCAACTGGAATACCCAGTCGAAAAGGGACCCTGGAAGCTTCGGCCAGCACTGCCGACTGGGCTGTTAAAAGTCCGGTCAGTGGTGCTGCAGTGCTAAGGCAGGCTAGTCCTTACCTGTCCTGGTTGTGTGCCCTGGAAGCAGGCAGCAGATCTGGCTCTTAGGCAGGGGGTCCATGGGGCTCCACGCACTGCCTCCGCCCCAAGCACCAGCTCTGCTGGTGGGGGGGGGGGAGGGATGGTGCCTGCAGGCGAGAGCTATACGTGGAGCTTCCTCCCCACCTCCCCCCGCCCAGGAGCCAGACCTGCTGGCTGCTTCCAGGGCGTGCACAGCCTAGTGCCAGGACAGGCAGGCAGACAGGCTGCCTTAGCACCCCCGCTGCGCCGCTGACCATGCTCCAACTCTGAGTCCCAACCCACTGCCCCAGCCCTGAGCTCCCCCTCCCAAACCCAGAGCATCCTCCTGCACCCAAACCCCTCATCCCCAACCTCACCCCAGAGCCTCATCCCTCCACCCCCTGAACCCCTCATCCCCAGCCCCAGAGTGCGCACTCCCAGCCCTGAGCCCATACCCCCTCCCACATCCCAACCCCTGCATCAAACCACAGCTCCCTCCTGCACTCCAAATCCCTTGGCCCCACCCCTCAGCCTGGAGCCCCTTTCTGCACCCCAGAGCCTGCACCCCCAACTGGAGCCCTCACCCCCTCCCACACCCCAATTCCCTGCTCCAGCCCAGAGCTTCCTCCCGTACCCTGAACCCCTCATTTCCGGCCCCACTCTGGACCGCACCACCAGTTAGAGCCCTGACCCCCTCCCGCACCCCAATCCCCTTCCCCAGCCCAGTGAGTGAGGGTGGGGGAGAGCAAGCCACTGAGGGAGGGGGAATGTAACTAGCGGGGGCAGGGCCTCGGGCAGGGGTGGGGTTAGGGTGTTCGGTTTTGTGCGACTAGAAGTTGGCAACCCTAGTTTCTCACCTCATTGCTTTACGAAGTTCTGTTTATAGTCAAAAGTTTACCTTATCACGCCAACCTCTGCTCATCTGTGCAGTATTACAGTTACATTCTCTACATACTCACATGTTAAAATGTAATTCTTCTCCACTTTCTCATGCATGCAGTTGTAATTCCAATAGAATGTTAAGAGATTGCCTATTGACTGTCAACTCAATTTGCATAAGCCCACATGTACAATGCCAGTGGAACATTGTTATATCATTAATTCATTGTAAAATAATAACCAGTGTGCATGTGTGATCTAATAGTGAACATAAATTCTGATGGAAGTGGTTGTAGAAACACTAAGGTATTAGACAAGGTTTGCCGATATGGGTTATAGCAGTTCCCTGAATGAACTAAGCCAGCGGTTCTCAAATTGTGGGTCACGATCCGAAGGGCTGTTGTTAAACTTGCTAGGGTCTGGGGCTGAAGCCAAAGTCCAAGCCTGATGTTGGATTTGAGGAAGAAATATAATAGAGGCTCACAAGAAAAGATGCTAGTTTTTCATTCTGTGGTTCTCTTGGCATGACTATAGTTCAAGATGTTACAAAATTTCCATTCTTGTTAGGAAGTTATAATTTAGCCATCAGCCATGTGCTCCTGGCTGACACCGGGCATTAAAAAAATATCCCAAAGGTGAAAACAAAAAAGAAAAGGAAAGAAAAACAAATCAAGCCATTTCGAAGTTACAACTGAGTCTTGGAGGAGTCAGGTAGATTCAGGCCTCCCATCCCAAACATGTCGTGCCACATGGTTCTATCTGCTGGTGGTGGTGCTGCTGTATTAATTTGCAGAACAGTCTGTGACTAAATATACTTCTGTTGTTGTATGCGGGGTAGTTGTAGACATGTCGGTCCCAGGATACTAGAGAGGCTTTTGAGCCACACAGAGCTAATCTGAGGAAGAGCTCTGAAGCTTGTCTCTCTTGCCAGCAGAAGTTGATCTCATAAAAGATATTACCTCACCCACCTTATCTCTCTTCTGTTAAGCAAGGAAAAGAAGGTGGATGTGACTTCAACTCCATAGCGGAGGGGCTGTACCAAAAAAGGCAAAAAGCGCTACAGACCACTTTGTGGAGCATGAGGAGAGAAGGCAGAAAGGGACTTAAGCAGTATTTTCATAGTATTGCGAAACCTGAGAAATCCAAAATCCTGACAGATGCCACCAAAAAGCACGCATTTGGCTTAAAAATCACAGGAATTTAAAAAACTAAATATGTTGAGGGCGGGAGGGGGGGTTGACTCTGACTGTTGATTTCTTTACTCTTAGTGGAATTCCCCCTGATGGTAGGGGTGTGTGTGCTTGTTTCAGGATGAAAGTTTAACCTGAAATGGACACACGGTGACCCCTCTTCCTCATAGTGGGAACTCCAATGTCTCACTCCTAATCCCTGGGTAACATATTTTTCTTCTCTGCCTCCTTTCCCTCCTCCTAATACTTTCCAGCAATCACCCTCATTCTTGCATCCCTACCCCTAAAAGATTAAGCCTATCCAGCTCCTTTTCCCCATTTATCTACAGGAAGTGTGAAATTCATCCTCTGTTGGCGGTTTAGGCACTGTCTTCACTCAGCACGGAGATGTTTTGGGGAACTGTTACGTTGTGTTATGTGTTACGGTGGGATTTTAAAAAGGATTCAGTGAAGACCTAACTCTGGCTACGTCTAGACTACCCGCCGTATCGGCAGGTTAAAATCGATTGCTCGGGGATCGATATATCGCGTCTCATCTAGACGCAATATATCTATCCCCGAGCGTGCTTGTATCGATTCCGGAACTCCACCAAGCCCAACGGAGTTGCTGAATTGACAGGGGGAGCCGCGGACATCGATCCTGCGCGGTGAGGACGGGTGAGTAATCCGATCTTAGATATTCGACTTCAGCTACATTATTCACGTAGCTGAAGTTGCATATCTAAGATCGATTTCCTCCCGCAGTGTAGACCAGCCCTCAGTTGCTATTGAAGTCAATGAGAGTATTGTCACCTTTGACTTCAGTGGAAATAGGGTTAGGTCAACTCTGAGCACCTTAAAAAATCCTCCTCTTTAAGCACAGGTCAATCACAGTTCAATCACAGTGATGCTGAACTGTGCTTTAAAAGAGTTAGGCCAATCAGTATGAACAGGGCCGTAACAAACTGAGCCAAATCTATGTTCAGTGCTACACTCTCAGCATGTTCAATTATTATTTTTCCCCTTTACACTTTTAATGTGCATATTGATGGTTTCTCTGTATTAATTTACACCAAACTATACTACACTAAATACAGATTTGAGCCAAAGGTTGGTTTAATATAATATGGTGCACATATAAATTGTACAGATTCTTTGAAATGTAGATTATGGGAGTTCTCTTTTGTCATATTGTTTTATTTTGTTAATGATTTTGTGTTAATGTATTGTGTTTTGGAAAGAACGAGAAATTCTGCGCTAAAGGTCTATGAAGGAGAGCTGTATATGTTATCATGTATTAATCTATTTATAAATGAAGACTAAAAAAAAGCACCTGTCTTTTGCTCTAGCTGTGCCTGATAAGGTACAGTGATAATTTCGAGAACTCCTACAATACCCCCTTTGCCAAGCTGTCCCAGCAGCAAAATAATATTTTACATCCTCCTACCTTGCCAGACTGAAAGTCTCACATCCCAGCTGATGATTGAGATTCAGCCAGAGTTGGTGAAGGTGAAGATGTCTTATGGGTCCCTACCTCTGGCATGGTCTGGTTAGGACACCTCTTGGGATCAGGATGAAGGCCTGGTGCCATGTTAGATCCTGAGGCCCCAGGAGACAGTGAGGGTGGTGACTAGGATTTGTTGTATGACAGCTACTTCTTCTGCAGCCTCCAATTATTTCCCAAAAATCTCTTTTATTTTTAAGGACCTCAAAAAGGGGAGTGATGGACAGAATAGTCCATCCACTTATTATTTTTTCCACCAATTAGGCCTAATTTCTGACACCCATTTTGGTTAATTGATGTCTAGTCCCACACTTTGCTTATTTGCCAGGCATGAATTTAACACAGTCCTTAGGTTATATCAGCAGGTCTTTTTGTTTGATCAATTCAGTCTTGCTGTCTTCCTTTTGTATGTTTTATCAGAAACATTTATTATTATATGTGATTGGAATATTGCATAAAATGTAATAGGCCCAGTTATTATAACAACACTACCCCTTAGTCAGGGCTGTGTTCAAGGTACACAGTCTGTCCAGTACTGTTTCCGTGTGTGTTTCGTAGATATAAATGTTGAAATTTAAGCAGTTCGTCAACCATGGAAATCCAACTGTGAGCACTTTCCACTGGATACCCTGGAGTAAAGTATGCACTAACAATCTTTGAAAGAGCCCAGTAGAATGTGGTGTAGAACTCAGCAGAATTCTCTTTCAAAGCTTGTAGAGTCTAATCCCGTATAATGCATATTTCATGGAGATATATTTTAAAAATAATTCGATCCTTGGATAACACAAGGGACCTATTGACAGAAACGTTTATGGCCAAGAGTGTACAACTGTTGAAATTTTTTAGACAGAAGATCAATATGTGGGCACAGCTTCAAAAGCCGATAATACTTTCTCTGGTCCCTTAGGAGAGCCGTTATAGTTGTTTAGGGAAAGAACTGAAGGAGTATGTCTCTGGTGAGAAAAAAGAGAAGATCAGGGTTAGCTGCTGTTGAGCAGAGGTTTTTCAGAACACAGTGAATAACTGGTTCTTTAGATGTGGTTGTACACTTCGTTCTACAGGAGATAAATTAATTTTATTGGTGTACAAGTATAGACCTACTATCATGTCGCAAATGCTTCCAATAGTTATGAGTAGTGCTGGTCAGAACTTGGGATTTCCAATTTACCAAAAATTTTGACATTTCAAAATTTGGTTTTGTTCCAAATTGGACTGAAACCAAATTTTTCAAAATTTATCTCAAACTCAAAATTCCGAAAAAATTTTGTTTCAGCAAGACTGACCCCTGGTGTTTCTGAAACAAAATGTCCTGGGCAGGACTGGCAACTGCTGACTGAAATTGAAATTCTTGTCAGTTTCACTGGTGCTAAAAGTATGTCAGTTTCAGTCACTTGCTGCTGGGACTCCAGGATTTGTGAATCCAAGGTAGGTCTGCAAAAAGTACAGGAGTTGCAGGCCATGGAAGCCTGTCCAAGGCCTCCAGGTTCCCAGCTCCACACCAGGGAGCCTGGAAGCCCTGAGAGCCTGGCCTCCTGTGGACTCAGGAACCTAGTTCCTGAGAACCCTAGCTAGACCCTGATCTTCCAGGATTGCCAGGGTCTGTGGTACAGAGCCAGAAGCTGAACCACAGTTAAAACTAGGGTTTTCAGGTTCTCAGCTCTGTGGCACAGTTTGCATTTGACAAACCAGTATTTTCTGACAAAACTACTTCACTGGAAAATTTCCCACCAGCTCTAGTTATGAGCCTGGGCAATAGCATTTCAGAATGGGAATTTCTTTTATAATGCTGCCTTCAGAGTGGTATACAAGTAGTGGCAGGAAGATGTTAATAATATTTTGCATATATGTCGGGCCTTTTGTCCAAGGGTCACAAAGTCCTTTATAAATGGGGCATTATTTTACAGAAGGGGAAAGTGATGCAAAGGGAGGTTATGACTTTCCAAATACCAATAATGAGTGTGTAGCAGAGTTGTGTATAGCCTGGAATTTATGATTATTGTTTATTTTATTACAGTGGTGCCTAGGAGTTCCAATCATGGACCATAATCCCACAATGCTAGGCGTTGTACAAAGACAGAGCCACAAGGCGATCCCTGCCCCAAACATCTGACAATCATCAGTAGCTTGCAACATCCAGTCCCCTGCTCTAACCCATATACCATATTGCCTCCAAATACATTAATCAGAATTTGCACTCATTATATATAACCTGTTTTACAGATTTTTTTTATGTTTTCATTTTGAAAGAAAATCTCAATCACATGCTAAATAGTATTCGGTGATGTGGTGTGTATAAAGTGTTGCATTTCAGTCTGTTAGCTACTTTGATAGCCCACATCTAATATAAGGATAAAATACAAGCAGTAATTGAATCAAAATGTGATGTTCTTTTTGGATTTAGCCATTGTGCAGTACCTGTTTCCCTTTGAGAAAATCTAGAGAAGACCACCCTAGTAAAACACAAAACAGCTCAAATTAATGATGGTGAAATTTTGCCAAGAAACTTGCATCTGGGCAATAAACTTGTTTGGAGTGAATTTGTCCAGCTGTAGTTTATACCCCTGATAAACGAGGTTTATAATTGAATTTCTGAACACTGCAGTTCCTCTCATTCTCTCCAGCCAAATGGCTATATATATATTCACTCTCTCTATGGGCACTTGAAAACATACAAAACCCCCAGAGCTACCTATGTTGACAAAATGTTAGCAATGCAAAAGGAACCCAATATACACATGCTGAAATAAAGCAACATTCGACCCCTTAGGCAAAATCTTGGGAAATAGATGGGCAATATGCTTGGAAGGTTAGCACATTTTTGGTTTTATCAGATGAGTGGAATTTTCTTCCCCCTGTGTTATCCACTGGGGATGTCCAACCCCCAGACATACAATTCTAAGGACTTGAAATTTGAGCATCCCAGCTGTTCATAATTTTAGCGTAAAATACATGGAGAAAGGCAATTTCTAAGGTAGCTGGGACATAGACCATTAAGGTCTTTGGATTCAAAACCAATATCTTGAATTGCACGTAAGATTTGAGTGGAGACTTTATCCAGATGCTGGAGCTTGAGAAAGTTTAGTTTATGGCAGTGTTCATTTATATAACTTAGAAAAGTTTTCTGAGATTTGGGTAGAATCGTGGTCCTTACTGAAGTCAGTGAGAGTTTTGCCACTGACTTCAGTGAGGCAGGGTTTCATCCTAGGACTTTAGAGAAGGTAGTTTGGGGGGGGGAAAGGGAGAAAGTGGAGTCAGTTTTGGAATGTGAAAGATGGAAAAGGTGAGAGGTTTGGGAAGGGAGAAATCAAGACATGGGAAAGGAAAAGGTAAAGTGAAGGGAGATAAAAAGGAAAAATGATTGGGTAGGAGGGAGAAGGGAATTTTCTCCTCTTCCCATTCCTGCCATCTTGTCCCCGCCCCTCCTTTTGCCATTACCTCTCCTCTTCTTTTCTGTTCTAGTTATCTATTTCTTCTTGCCCAAGAACTTCTATAGAATCAAGACCCCTTTCCAACTTGGCTATTTAGCCTGGTAAAATATTGGCAAGTAAGGATGATATGTGTTAATTACTTATTAGAAGAGAGTTAATAGGAGTGATTGTTTCCCTTGGGAGTTATTCTGAAATAGGCTCTACTTTTAGTGTGTACAAGGCTATTTTGATTATGGAAGAAAAATAAACATAAATATTAAAAACTCAGTCAAAGCCTTTAAAGTTCTTTTACTTAGTTTTCAAGTGAAGCAAACAGAACAGATCAGTCTGATCCAGGAGACAAAGCTGTATTCTCAAAGCAGTTATTACTGTTAGAAAATTATTCCAAATATGAGTTTAAAAAAAACCCAGTTTATTCCCCCCTCATATGGTAGGCATAATTGAATGTTTACTTCTTTTCTGGAGTTCCTGAAGAGTGGCTTATGTAGCATGCAGAGTCTGAAAGACACATCCTTGTTTAAGGAGGTAATTTAAACTGGATTGCACTCAGGAGCCTGACGCATCAATTTAAAGGAGTTAGAAGATAATATGAATAGTTCTGATTTTTGTTTTAGATGAAGAGATCAGTTCAGCAGAACTTTGATAAGTTTTCAGCATCAGTTGGTTAACATTCCATTCATCTGACCTCATTATGGAATGCCTTTCTAACCCTGTTCCTATATGCATCTATATTAGACTGGCGACTTTTGTTGTATTGGCATTTCTATTATAGGACCCTTTGTCCCCAAACCATAATGGTGTTTTACCCATACCAGAAAACCATTTTTTAAAATACTAGATTAAAAATGATTTCTTTCTAACATAGGTTAAACATACTTTATCTGATCACTGTGGCCCTCATTTAGAATATGGATCTTAGTCCATATTGACTAGCCAAACATTGTTTAACTCTTGTTTTCAGAAATTTTAAAACCAGTGCTTATTAACAATTCCTTAGCACATTTAAAATATGGACCCAGGTCCTTGTTTGAGGCTGTAGACATTAATATCGGCATGCATGCAAGATTTGAGCCTGAAGAGGAGAGCTCTTTCTTTAAATTAAGAAGGAATTTGAGAAGAATCATCTTAACAGTTTTTATTCTCAGCGCTGTGTCTCTATCTGATCTACTCCAGTTGGTGCAGTTATTCACTGCTTGACACCTGTGTAGTCCTTTACACTGGTGTAAATAGAGTGCAAGATTCTATCATTCTGATTTGATAGCATTTTGCACCCACTTCGTATTTGATAGCATTTTACACCCATTACTCAAAAGAAACACAGTGGTAAATCAGGCCTTGAGCCTTTGGCTGAAATTGGAGCTTGAATGAGGATGACTGGCAGAGGGTCAATGCACATAAGACTAGGATAATGCTTATTCATTCAGGGATGCAACCAGGAGAAATGGCAGAGAAGTATATCAGCCCTGTTGATTGAGGAAGTGTGTGTGTGATTTATCACTCGTTCACAATTTGGAGGTTTTATTAAATCTTCACCTGCTACTAGGTGACAGCTGTAGCCAAGACTGTTTTTCCTCATCTATGCTTGGCAAGAAGAATGCATCCTTTTCTTTCTAATTCCTACCTTGCATTTCTCACCTCAAGATTAGAATACTGTAACATGGGGCTACACTTTAAGCAATGTTTCATGCAGAGAGCTCATTACACTTGTGTTCTGTAGTATTCTCTGGCTGTAGATTAGTTTGAGTGGAATTTACGTCATAATAGTTGGGTCCTGGCTAATTGCAAGTCCATATCTCTTCCTGCAGTTTCAGTCAGTAAAGGTAATCAAGCTAACAGTCAATAACAACCTTTAAATGGGAGGAATCAGATCTTTATCAACTCACTCCAGTCCTTAGTCCGCCAGATTTGGATTTGTTGATTTACAGCACACACTGTGCCCAAGCTGTTTTCCATTTCTGATACTGCTTCAACCTCAGGGTTTCTCAAACAGGGGTCACTGCTTGTGTAGGGAAAGCCCCAGGCGGGCTGGGGAAAGCCCCAGGCGGATCGCTGCTCTGGGCCAATGGGAGCTGGGAGCAGTGATCCGCGGCCAGTGGGAGCCATGATCAGCCGGACCTGTGGATGGGGCTGGTAAACACACCGGCCTGGCCCACCAGGAACTTTCCCTACACAAGCGGCGACCCTTGTTTGAGAAACCCCGTTCAACCATAAGATCAGAGTTTAGTTCAGTGGTTCTCAACCTTTTTACCATTGTGGGCCACACCCAATACTACCTATTTGGCCTTCAGGAACCGAAGCTCTGTGCTGATTGGGCCGCAAGATGAGAACCACTGATTGAGTTTTTCTCACCTCTCAGTAACTGCCCCTTCTCATAGTTCCAAGACTCAGTTTAGTTGTCTTGAATAAAATAATTCCTTACTGGCAATTTAACAGAAGTAATTAGGAAACTGTATAATAAAAGGCAGCATAGGTATAAAAATAAGCATGATTGAGATGCATATGAAAGAATGTTAGCCTGATCCTAAAATTAATTACAAAGTAGAGTTTAAAAATCTTACCTGATAGAAAAGTCCTTATCTCACCCACATCAGAAAAATGTATATCTCTGTCCATAGGTGTAATAAAGGATTCAGTAACTTTAACCCCTGGGCTTCGGCAGGTCAGGATATGTCTCTCAACTAGAGTATAGAATCTTCTAGTCCAGCCCAAAGAAGATTAAATTATTTGTAGTTATTTGGTACAGAAATTGAGCGAGTAGAAAGTGTTGAGTGAGCAGTATGATGGTAGTGGGCTAAAATCTGGAGAATGGTGTTGTATTGGTCATGTATTTTTCCTTAACTTACGATTTCTTTGGTGTTTCAGTGTCCACATGTTTGTGTTTGAAATACATTTGAGCAATCTTCATTCTAAGTTAACAAAGATTTGTAATGGAGAATTTCTTGGCGGCGTTTGAGTGGTTGTGGGGGGAATTTTTCTTTTAATATATATAATGTATTTATCTATGAGGACTGAGGACGCAGGATGGGAGGCTGACCATGGGGCTGGAAAGAAGGGCTCCTTTAAAACTATATATGGGGCAAGGAAACTTTCAGTGATGCTCCTCTGCTGAATGGTCAAATCTTTTCACATGAAGCATCAAGAGCCTGGCAGCCTGGAAAGCTGGAGAAAGCTTTAACAGATGTTCAAGCTATCTCCATTGGCCTATGACATTTTAAACAGAGAAGCTATGATGCTTCACCAGCTCCCCAGTTCCCTTAAACCTGCTGCCTGACCAGATTCACTCGTGAGCCCTCAGCTTGTCTCCATTCCAGTTTTAAGTCTGTGGCAGTCACTTCCATCTCCCTCGTCACTTTCTCTTGCCCACTTGCCCCAGGCAGTTAATTTCTTGTCAGTATAGGTGCTTGCTTTTTATTCAGGTAGATTTTATATGTATAAATTCTGTAGTGATAACTGTTGTACTTGCATGAAATATTTGTTTTTAAAAACGTATATGCTTTGACCCCAATTCAAGCACTTAAGCATGTACTTTAAGCATATTAGCAATCCCGTTCAGCAAGCGTTTAAGAATATGCTCTAGTCCTTGTGACTGTAGTGGGACTATTCATATGCTTAATGTAAAGCACATGCTTAAAAGTTTTGCTGACTAGGGGCCTTATAATTTACAAGTAGAAAACAAGACAGCAGGGAAGGGACACAGCAGGAGGGGTGTGTTCTGAGGGTGTATAGTGATTTGACAAGTTCTGTAGGGTAGCCAGCTGAGGAGAATCTTGTTGTGTATGCCTCCTAAAATTCAGAAAGTCTTCAGGAAAGCAGTTTCCCTCCTGTGGGCTTTCCTAGTGTTCAGGAGACCCAAAAGACAAGTTCTTGGAGCAGGTCCTTGTGGATAGGTGAGCCATTGAAGTGCTAAGCTTGCAAAGTAGTTGCTTGGATGAAGAATGCTTTCTCATTTGGCTACCACATGCGCATACTGCAGAAGTATGCAATGGAACCCCTTCCTTCTAAAAAATAAACTGACATGAAAGCACAATATTCACTGTAAAAATACAGTGTATGACAAATTAATTTGTCAAAGAATATTGTTAAACTTTGCAGAATACACAGAAATGGTTGTTATTAAATTGTTCATAAATGAAACTATGCACGTAAGTAACATTTAAAAACAGTCTAGATCAAGACCTTCTGCTAATGTTTACATATCAAAGAACATACACTGTCATCAGTTCCATTTGTCATCAGATAAATTTGTCACCTTTGTTCTCTCTGCTCAAATGAGCATTAGTGAAACAGTTAACATTGTTGGCATTTAAATTGGCATCTTTAGGTTTCAGAGTTATCTCCTCTGTTGAGACAAGCAGTGGCAGGTCATACCTCTCAGAGCTATTGCCTCAGGCAGTCTATTTCTGTTTTTATTATGTATGAAGTAGTGCTCTGAGGGTAAATCATGGCTCCATTGTGCTAGGCACTGTACAGTGATATGGTGTAAAATCCTGGCCTTTTTTAAGTCAGTGGGAGTTTTGTCATTGACTTCAGTATGGCTGGGATTCTATCTGGGTCCCTGACCAAAAAAGTTTATCATCTAAGGAGGCAAATGACAAGACAGTAAAGGGATTCAGTTCAGGAAGACCAAACTTTAACACTGATTTTCCTTTGGTTCATCTTTTCTTCACATCCGTAAGGACTGCAAACATAATTATTTGTACATGAACGCTTGGATTCTGGAGCATCCGTCTGCTGAGAGAGTAGATTATACAAATTTCTCCGTTTTTAAATACTTATAACTTTTAAACTAATCAACAGTCTTACATGAAAATTCTCCAAAAATTAATTCTATACTAAAAGAATAAGTGCTTTGCATTTGGGGAGGGCACACTATCATGTTCAAAGCAGAGAAGCTTAAAACCTTGTGCTAAGCACAAACCCCAGTGTAACTTTATGGAGTCGCTATTTTGTCTTGTTTCAGAGTGGTAGCCATGTTAGTCTGTATCTGCAAAAAGAGTGAGGAGTACTTGTGACACCTCTGAGACTAACAAATTTATTTGGGAATAAGCTTTCATGGGCTAAAACCCACTTCATCAGATGTCTTGGTAATTAACACAGTTCTCTGTAGTGGGTTCCAAATAACTTAGCAGCAACCTTAGCTTTCAGTTTCCTTTATTTTTTCAGTATGAGTTTTTTAAAAAAAAAAGTCACTTGGTGACATTTGTGTCTTTGTATCTGCCCTTTATATGATATAAAAATTGGGTAACCAACCTTGCAAAATCCAGCCTTTTTAGTGTGACATATATGCAGAGACTGCTTCTTACCTTGTCTGCTTTCAGAGAACCTGAATGGGCACTTCACTCTGTACCCGAGAACATCATAAGGAGGACAGAGCAGGATATTTACAGTTCTGACTCTATGGATCAGGAGTAATCAATTATTTTTTGCCAAGGTCCAAATTTCTTGGTCAAGGCATTGTCAAGGTCCAGACTCCAGAGAAAATAATACAAAAACAATAATAATGGAAATAAGTAAATAAAAAGATGTTGCGGTCTGTTCAAAAGTGTCTGGCAGTCCAGATTTGGCCCACGGTCCACCTATTGACTATCCCTGCTATGGATTATTCTTTATAAAATGGATTAATCTCCCACTGCAATGTCTGGAAAGTGCAGCGTGAGCCAGTTGATAGCACAAATAAAGGACACTGGAATCCTGCTGAGGGACTCTAATATTCTAAATAACATAAGGAAGTTCAGGTTAATTAAATAAATCAAAACAATGATTACACTTCTTTTCTAATTCTTGTTATGTCTGCCTTCAAGAATCCAGGACTATGTGATGTTCCTCTTCTGCACTAATGGGGACAGTGCACCTCTAGGCGGTAGCAATTGCCCTAATTACAGGAAGGCTCTCATGGGCTCCCTGCTGGAGTTTCCTTCCATGGATGGTAACAGGGATAGAAATCAGGAAACAGAATTCTATAACCAGCTTCCTGTGTGAACTGGGGCACATTTCTTAGACCAGGGTTTTAAAAACTGGAAGCTTAAATACACCTTTAGGCAATTGCTTGATTGTTTAAAAGGGCTGAGCTTCAGTGGGAGCTGTTGGGAACTTAGCACTGTTGAAAATTAGGCATATGTCTGTATGTGGATTTTGGAGTCTAACTTTAGGCTCCATTTTTTTAAAAAACTTACTCTAATATCTTTGTGCCTCAATTTACGCTACTGTAAATAATGAGGATAAGACTATTCACCTTCTTGACGGGGGTCTTGTGTCATGAACCTCTGCAAAGATCTGAGAGATCCTCACATACATAGTGCTATATAAGTACAAAGAATTATTAATCATTATTTAACTGCTATAATAACAGAACCTTGCTTATCTGGGAGTAACAGCTTTCTCCAGGAGCAAAAGCCTCTACTGATCTAAGAGCTGTCTGGGTAGAGGTGTTGTTTGTTATTAACACTGGCGGTATCCTAAATCCCTTTGTTCTGCAAACAGTTTGTCTGAACTGATCTTACTGTAACCTTGAAAGCGACTGTTCTGATCCTCCCAAATGCTAGTGACAGTGTTAACTCTGCACTGGCCTTGTCTATCAGCCCAACTAAAATGCTTTGGATTGTAAACCAATTTTTGTATGTATTATACAGCATAATTGAATAAAATATTAAGTGTTTAACCTATAAGCACAGTAGAGGAGTAATATAAAGAAAGGCAATATACACTTCTGCTAATTGTGTCTTCAAAGTCTAACTGCAGCCAGAGAGCCAAGTGAGCAAGACTTCCTGGTCACAAGCCTTGCTTACTTTTGAACTCGGTCATACTTCCTCGATCATGTTTGCCACTGACTTTGATGGGATGACGATCAGGCTTTAGCATCATCTGACAATTACTTGGAGACTTTTTTCCTTTCATGCTTCTTTAGCATCTTCCTTGGGAAAGAGATGGGCATTGTATTAGCAATTTTTCATGTGCCACATTTAAGCCCTTGGATTTTTATCTTTGTTTATTGCAGCTGGTGCTGAGGAGAAAATTGGCTGGGCATTTGGCCTGGGATTAGAGAGGTTGGCCATGATACTCTATGATATCCCTGACATCCGCCTGTTCTGGAGTGAAGACGAACGCTTCCTGAAACAGTTTAGTGTGCCTCACATTGACCAAAAAGTGCATTTTCAGGTAAGATATATAAAATTTTCTGTCTGTAGGAGGGATTGATCATTACCAAAGGAGACGGGATGTTAAATAATCAAAATTGTTTTCAATAGTAAAATGCAATTTAAAATCATAATAAAATTTCAGCTGATGTGGTAAAATCCTGTCATTACCATACATTTATATCAATGATGGAACATTTTTATTGAGCTCTAGATATTCAGAAAATCATCTCTGTTAAGGACAGCACTGAAGCACATGCTTACATGTTTTTCCTGGATAGGGATGAATTCAAGAATGTGCTTACGTGATTTCCTGAATGAGGGTTGTAATTCTGTGTTACTTTGAATGGAAGCTGCCTCTAAAAATACTGTAATAAATTCCTAAATCTTTGCCTAGTGTTACAGCCATGCTGTGTACATTCAAGTCACTGGGAGTTGCTTGGCGAACCCTCTACAAAACAGTTTGGAAATGTGACCTGCTATCTTCAATGTGTATGTGGGTACAGCTTTTAATGATACTTAACAAGCGCAAGTTTCCTTTGCCCCAATGTATCAGCAGCATTTTCCTCAGCCTGTTCTATGGGTGAGTTGCAAGCTGGAGTTTCAGCAGCACTTTTGTAGTAACTCTGCCATCAAAACCATTCTAACGTTTCTGTAGCTGGCAGACTGCCACACTCATTGCAGTAATACAGCAGCTGAACATGAATTGATTGAAAGGCACTGCTGCATTCAGAGTATACTTTACCATCGGCATGGGGAGGGTCAAGTCAACTGGCATCATTCTCCATTGGAAGGGGTTACTGAAAAGTTAAACTAGCTACTGAAATTTTACCAGGTATCTCTTTAGGAGAAATTAGATAATAATTGTTGCAGTACTATGTCAATGTGGGAGAGGTGAACTTTAAACACTAGTGTCTTTACTATTCCTCTCACTTAATTTGTGAACCAGTTTGGTTTTTTTTTTTTTTGAAAGTAAATATAATATTAAAAGAAAAATTACAGTAAATCTGAATCAGCTGTTGAAACAGCTCTCACATTTGTACAATCACCTAGCAATGAAGATGCATTGGCATATTAGATTGGGGAAAGGCCTCCACAGTTCTCCTGTGAAATACTGTAAAAAGGACCTACACAAGAGCAAACCTAAATATTCCAGTGTGTTCACAAAGATCAAACTCCAGCTGGAGGTTTCAAATACCCAGACATCCATTCAAATACAGTACGCATACTTACAACTCCAACTTTCCAGGAAGGAGGAGCCAGTCAAAGCAAACCATGAAAATGACTGACAGAACTCAGTCAAAGCTGAAAAGCCTAGTGAAAAAAAACAACTTTATTTTCTTCTCTCTTAATGTTATTGTGGATGTGAGGCTCCAGGTGATGAAATTTATCTTATCTAATCTAATCTATGTTAAAATGTTATGCTGTCACCCATCATTGTTGTATCTGAGCACCTTCCATGTCTAATCATTAGGAATAGGAAGTCCCTGTTGGACTTCATGAATCTTTGGGTATCCCTCCTTTCACGGGGTCAAAACTCTGCTTGGGGTACGGTTTTCCTTTGGAGAGGGCAGTTACTAGGGTTTAGGAATAAAAGGAGTGTTTGAATTGAGTGTGTCACATATGGCTGAAAAGTTTCTCAAAGAGAAAGGCCTTGCAGTGTTTCCTAAAGATAGACAGACTCTGGATTTGCCTGATTTTTTCTGGTAGCTTGTCACATAGCATTCAGTTTAATTCTGATCAGCATCATGCTTATACAGAAGTTAGAATGACAAAATAATGTTTATTGAGAGCTTTGAATTTCATTACAAGTGTTTTACTTTCCTTGACCAGATTTAACAGCAGCTCTCCTTTTCCATCATTAAATGAATCTCTTCAAAACATAAAACGTAACACTTCTGTGATGCTCAGACTATTCCTTCAAATTTCTCTATGCCAGCACCAAAAAAAAAAAGTTTCTCTCCTCTTGAGATAGATGAAAATGGTCCCTATAGTAATAGTCAAAAGTTGTTCTCCATGTGAAATCATAGAAATTAGGGATCTGAGAGGACTTAGACTGTATTAGGCAAAATTCTGTCCATTTTAAAATACTCCAGTTCCAGACCGTCTTCCACATCCACTGGCAGACTATTTCACAGTCCAGCAGAGTTTAGTAAAAACATTTTCCTGCTAGCTTGTGAAATTTTTTCTTTGCTCAGTTTCATGCCATTGCTCCCAGTTTTACCACCATACACCACCTTAAACAATTTTCTCCTCATCTTAGTGCTCTTCTAATACTTGTAAATTGTTATAGTTCTCTAAGTCAGCAGATAGCCAACCTAGAATAACAAAAAATACATATTTAGTTCTGCCTCTATAAGTGAATTCTCAGACACTCAGTGATTTCTTGTGGGGCAAAACCATGGCAATTTCGCTATCTTAACTGTGTGAATTTCCATACTTTAAAATGTTTCCATTGTTAACTGAATTCCTTAGGCTTCTAATTTCTTGTGTGATTCTAATATAGCTGAAAGATAATAAGCATGCCAACCAAGGACAGAAACCTTAACTTCACCTCGATGAAGTATTTTATGTCGGAATTTCCTTATTTTTTTAAAGTGCTAACTTGGAACGGTGGAGGGGAGAGGATGTAGAAAGGGGCATTCCTCCCTTCCTGATGTCTGAAGTTGGGAAGCCTTATTAATACACACATTCTAAGACCCTGCAACCCCTAGGAGGCACCTAAGAGAAGTATCTACCAGAGTAAGTGTCTGAACTGGCCAGGGTTCATCATGAGGCCTCGATCTCTGTAGGCCTTTGGAGGCTTGTGAGACCACAAAGAAACTAGCAGCCCGCCACCCCCACTCAAGCCTCTTTTCAGGGGCCTCCCTAACCCTCGGCTCCCACAAGCTCTAGAGAAGGCTCAGCGGGAGGCCCTTAGCCTCCATGTATTGTTAGTTTTATAAGGTTAGTTGGGCTCCCCGCACCTTTCCTACTGCAAGCCTTAGGAGGCTCACCAGACACTGAACTTCCCTGTGGGCCCAGGTGTGCTTGTTTAGTCTGAGTAGGTGTGTGTCCCTCCTGTGTGGTAGAAAGGGATTATTTTAAATTTCTGGACACCGAGGAATTTTATTAAAAATATTTGTCTTAGAGAAGCAAGGAATGATCGGCCAGCTGTTACTAATTGTTTCTCTTGCTAAGAACTCCGGGGTGTGGCTCCCACCACTGCTTTAGTCACAGGGGTTCTTTAACATTTCTTAGGGAACACCATGAGCAAGAGCAAGCAAAATCATCACGATTATTAGCCAGTGTTATTTTACTATTAAAGAAAGGAAAATAGGACATCAAACAACACGAGTGACTGAACATAAATGACAAGCTCGTTACTTCCATTACAATCTCTTCTGTATGTTTCTCTGTGGAGAGCTTTTAACAGAGATTACACCCCACAGAGTGAAAACCTCTGAGGACTGCTTTCCCTTTGGTTAATTAAGATCAAAGTATATTGTTTCCCCCAAATTATTGTGACTCTAGCTTTAGTGTCTGATTAGATACTTAAAGGCTGTTTATGATTGGGTAAAAGAATTTAAGGATTGGTGGGTCCTGTCTAGTTATTAATAATAGTAATAATAATAATAATAAATAATAATAAATAAGTTTATAAATTGGCAAAATAAGTAATTTTAACAAAATCCTATGAAATTGAAGGAAATATTTGAAGTCAGTTACTTAGAAGAAGCCATATCAGGAGCTGTCTTTGAGAAAGGCCAGTTACAAATATTAAGAATCTTAAATCCAATTAAATCTCGCTATTTCTCTGTTTACCAGAGTTTAGCCTGTCTCCTCTCCAGGAATATATGGTCTAATCCAATGGCTCTCCACCTTTCCAGACTACTGTACCCCTTTCAGGAGTCTGATTTGTCTTTTGCATCCCAAGTTTCACGTTGCTTAAAAACTACTTGCTTACAAAATCACACATAAAAATGCAAAAGTGTTACATCACATTATGACTGAAACATTGCTTACTGTCTCATTTTTACCATATACTTATAAAATAAATCAATTGGAATATAAATACTGTATTTACATTTCAGTGTATTGCATATAGAGCAATATAAACAAGTCGTATGAAATTTTAGTTTGTACTGACTTTGCTAGTAGTCTGTTGTAAAACTGTTGTACTGATTTTTTATGTAGTCTGTTGTAAAAATAGGCAAATATCTAGATGAGTTGATGTACCCCTTGGAAGACCTCTGCATACCCCCAGGAGTACATGTGCCCCTGGTTGAGAACCATTGCTCTAATCACTTGGTGATTAACAAGAGACACTGTTAGTATTTTAAGTTACAATAGCAATTTCATATTCCAATAAAATCATTACAAGAGTTTTAAATCTAGTCTCTTGACAAGTGTCTTAGTTAATGTCCTCTCATCAATCCATGTTGAAGTGTTGGGAAGCTATTGCCTGAGTTAGTTTCTTGAGTCTTTTCTGTTTTTCTTATCTGTCTGTATCAGCTTGCTTGTAGAGATGAACAGGAGGTGATGAATTGTAGAGTTCTTGTTGAAGCAGAGTAGCAGAGGGTGTGTGTACAGGGGGTGCTCACTTCTGAGGGGGGGTTTATACTCTTTCCTTTCTACTTCCATGAATGTAAGAAAACACACCTGTTGTTTCAGTCTTATGTAGATTTAAAGTTAGTTGCTGTCCTTCTTTCACTGCTTCATGCCTTCAGAGTTGGCTTGGGTCATCTCATCTCCTGAATGTGCTGTCTGAATAACGAATAACATTTTTTTGACTTGCCTTTGTTGTTCTTCTGTCAGAAAAGCATCAAATGACTTTTAAAGTTAGTTTTAACTCTTTCTTTATATTCAGTCAATTTTCAAAGATATTCCTTTGGTTTCATCAGAGTTTAATTGAAGTTGAAATTCTGTTTCAAATGAGTCCAAACACTCCAGTTCTCTCTGTTAAGGTCAGCTCTCAAAGTAGACTTTTAAAATTAAATTCTTCAAGTGTTATCAGAGAGGGTATTGTCTTTTCTTTTTACTTGTTTTTGGAGAGGTTGTTCTTGTCTTCACAAATTTGATGAGGGATTGCTAAAGGATTATCAGGTAACTAGTTTCCTAATTAATGTGCATATTTCTTTACTTAAATGGCTTCTTATATTAGTAATCAGTTATGACATCAAATGACCTTGCTATATTTGTACATGAAGTATTTCACTATTTACATAGCAAAGGTATTAGGAGCTTTGCATTTAATTAACATATTTGCAAGTATGCATTTCAGAAAGGTGTTTGCCATTTCAACATTTAAGAAATAAACAAAAGGTTTTAAATACTTCCAATGACACAGGTGTATTCTAGAGGCTTTTTCTGAATAAGTTTTTAGAGTAATTATAAAATTCATTTTAATGATGATAGTTCTAGACTTCTTTGAATAGGCTTACTTATATTTATTACTATGATAACACACCCTACATTTTCTAGCTCACAATCAGGTCTCTTCCTAAAACATGCATGTTTATATGGTTTGTCTTCTTGAAATAAGTATTGCCTTTGTATCAAGCCAATATCTTATACACAGGAGACTTATCTCATTCTTTGATAACTCTAATTTGTTTGTTGACTTTTTTTGACTAAATAGGTTCTAGATTTACAATTTACTGTTTGCAGTCTTTTTACAATTTGTAATTGCAAACTCATATCTACATTGTATACAAGGCACAATAATTAACATGTATATAAATCTTTCAAAACATAGTATGAAAGAAAATAGTATAGAATGTTAAAGCAAAATAGAAGTTATAAAACTGCATCCCAGAGTTGGTGTAAACACATTTGGAGGTAATACACATTTTATGGCTGTAAATAAATGTTCATCTTCCCTGATATTTGCTTGCCATTGGGAGATAAGGTAGATGATAGTGATACATATATCATAAACTTCAGTAAAGGCACAGACAAGTTTAGTGACTTAACATTTTAAAAAATATAATTATTTTATTAATATCATTTTGCACCAATATTGAGGTCTCTCCTCTACACTCCTGAGCCTTAGGATGCTCTTTGGAAGACTGACTTTTGAATCTCTATTTCCTTCCCCATGAATTTTGTGAGAGGCTAGATGGCAGCTTCCCTAGCCATTGCCCCTTTAGCCTTTGGTGGTTCCACCAGCCTTACTGTGCTCCTCCCTCCCCACTTTAGGGCCCTCAGCCCCAAATGATCCAAAATAGGCTCAACAAACCAGAATAGGATTGTTGGCAGGGTAATAAGGTAAAATTTGGTTTTCGGCTACACTTTGTGGGGTTGCTGCTGGATGTCTTTTCAGGGGTCCCTAGTCTATGAGATAAACACCCTTTTAATTCTTACAAAGCTAACTAAACAATTTAAGAAGGAGTTTGATAAGGGACTAAAACTCCTTTTAGGAATTCTGGTGACTTGGGGTGGTCTTAACAGTAACAAGTCACCAGAACCAGATGGCATTCACCCAAGAGTTCTGAAAGAACTCAAATGTGAAATTGCGGGACTACTAACTATGGTTTGTAACCTGTCCTTTAAATCGGCTTCTGTACCCAGTGACTGGAAGTTAGCTAATGTAACGCCAATATTTAAAAACGGCTCTAGAGGTGATCCCGGCAATTACAAACTGGTAAATCTAATGTCAGTTCCGGGCAAATTAGTTGAAACAATCATAAAGAATAAAATTGTCAGACTCAGAGAAGAACATAAATTGTTGGGCAAAAGTCAACATGATTTCTGTAAAGGGAAATCATGTCTTACTAATCTATTAGAGTTCTTTGAAGGAGTCAACAAACATGTGGACAAGGGAGATCCAGTGAACATAGTATACTTAGATTTCCAGAAAGCCTTTGACAAGGTCCCTCACCAAAGGCTCTTACGTGAATTAAGCTGTCATGGGATAAGAGGGTAGATCCTTTCATGGATTGAGAACTGGTTAAAAGACAGGGAACAGAGGGTAGGAATAAATGGTAAATTTTCAGAATAGAGAGAGGTAACTAGTGGTGTTCGGCAAGGGTCAGTCTAGGACCAATCCTATTCAACTTATTCATAAATGATCTGGAAAAAGGGGTAAAAAGTGAGGTGGCAAAGTTTGCAGATAATACTAAATTGCTCAAGATAGTTAAGACCAAAACAGACTGTGAAGAACTTCAAAAAGATAGATTCATAGAATATCAGAGTTGGAAGGGACCTTAGAAGATCATCTAGTCCAACCTCCTGCTTAAAGCAGGACCAATCCCCAGACAGATTTTTGCCCCAGATCCCTAAAGGGCCCCCTCAAGGGCAACAAAATGGCAAATAAAATTTAATGTGGATAAATGTAAAGTAATGCATATTGGGAAAAATAACCCCAACTATACATAAAATATGATGGGGGCTAATTTAGCTACAACTAATCAGGGAAAAGATCTTGGCGTCCTCATGGATAGTTCTTTGAAGACATCCACACAGTGTGCAGCGGCAGTCAAAAAAGCAAACAGGATCTTAGGAATCATTAAAAAGGGGATAGAGGATAAGACTGAGAATATTTTATTGCCCTTATATAAATCCATGGTACACTCCAAATCTTGAATACTGCATACAGATGTGGTCTCCTCATCTCAAAAAAAGATATACTGGTGTTAGGGAAGGGCAACTAAAATGATTAGGGGTTTGTAATGGGTCCCATATGAGGAGAGACTAAAGAGGCTAGGACTCTTCAGCTTGGAAAAGAGACTAAGGGGGGATATGATAGAGGTATATAAAATCATGAGTGGTGTGGAGAAAGTGAATAAGGAAAAGTTATTTACTTGTTCCCATAATATAAGAACTAGGGGTCACCAAATGAAATTAATGGGCAGCAAGTTTAAAACAAATAAAAGGAACTTCTTCACACAGCGCACAGTCAACTGTGGAACTCCTTGCTTGAGGAGGTTGTGAGGACTTAGAACTACAACAGGGTTTAAAAGAGAACTAGATAAATTCATGGAGGTTGTCTATTAATGGCTATTAGCCAGGATGGGTAAGGAATGGTGTCCCTAGCCTCTGTTTGTCAGAGGGTGGTAATGGATGGCAGGAGAGAGATCACTTGGTCATTACCTCTTAGGTTCACTCCCTCTGGGGCACCTGGCATTGGCCACTGTTGGTAGACAGGATACTGGGCTGGATGGACATTTGGTCTGACCCAGTATGGCCATTCTTATGTTCTTATGTTCTAATGTCTCTGAGGAGTCTCGTGAGCAGTCAGGATTTGACTCTGAAAGCTTGCTATGAGGTTCTTCTTTGAATGGCATCCCTGTGGTTGCTCTGCATCAGGATGTGCGCGTGCCCATGCATTCTTGATCGGATATTTTCATCAGCAGTGTCTGTGCCCTTGACATCCTGGTGCTCCAGTACAAAAGTATACAGGAAGGGAGAAGACCCACCACCACTCCAGTTCCTTCTCAGCCACTTGCAGCTTGAGATGGATCATTGCAGTGCCTATTAGCTAGCTACACAGCTTGCTACCTTTCTTGCTTAATCCTTTCTTTTCATTTTTTTTGTTTTCTGTTGTTAAGAACACCTTCTCTTCTTCATTTGTGCATTCTGAGCCTTTATTTTTGTTCCTTAGTCCTTGATCCGCAGCCTTGAGTGTGGGTTATGCCCAAGATTTGGACTCCAAACCCTGCCAGACCTGCCATAAGTCCTTTTCCCACAGCGACAAGCATTCAAACTGCCTTTGCTGCCTGAGATAGATTCACTTTCCTTCCAAATGTATGATAGGCGCAGGATTTAAACGCAGCTCTAAGAAATTGAAGGATAGATAATAAAACAGAAAGTATCATGCCACTATATAAATCCATGGTATGACCACAACTTGAATACTGCATGCAGTTCTGGTCGCCCCATCTCAAAAAGATATACTAGAATTGGAAACGGTACAGAGAAGGGCAGTGAAAAGGATTAGGGGTATGGAATAGCTTCCAGACAAGGAGAGCTTAAAAAGACTGGGGCCATTCAGCTTAGAGAGAGACAATTATGATAGAGGGCTACACAATCATAAATGATACGGAGAAAGTGGATAAGGAAGTGTTGTTTACCCCTTCACATAACATAAGAACTCAGGCTCACCTGATGAAATTAATAGGCAGCAGGTTTAAAACAAAAGAAAGTATTTCTTCACACAACACACAATCAACCTGTGGAACTCATTGCCATTGGATGTTTTGAAGGCCAAAAGTATAACTGGGTAAAAAAGAGAATTAGATAAGTTCATGGAGCCTAGATTCATCAATTCTATTAGCCAAGATGGCCAGGGATACAACTGTGCTCTGGATGTCCCTAAACTTCCGACTGCCATAAACTGGGACTGAATGACAGGATAGATCACTTAAAATTGCCCTGTCCTGTTTATTCCCTCTGAAGCATCTGGCATCAGCCACTGTCAGAGACAGGAGACTGGGCTAGGTGGACTATTGGTCTGACCCAGTATAGTTGTTCTTATGATAGACTAAAATTCCTGTTAATGGAGAAGCCTCACAGACTTATGGGGTCTGAGTCACCCCTCTGTATTGTGTATCTGGTTGCTCAGAGAGCTCCAACAACCATATCCGCTGCAACAGTAAGCAAAAACCCTGGGAGCCCTTCAGAACCATCCAGACTCTCAGAGAAGAGAAGACCCCATTGTCCAAAACAGGATAAAAGAAGAGGAAAGTCACAACCTCAGTCTGTGTTTCAGGAGACCTTGTGTCCTGATTTGGGTACTGCTAAGGCTCTCTTCCCTTCCAGTAGAGAGACCACAGCATTGGCTAAGAATACCATGCCACCTACTGAGAAACTGTCAGGTAAGCAACCTAAAGCAGCACCAGGCTTGGTGCCTTTGAAACATAAGGTCTCCAAAGCCAAGCTGAAATTGTTGCCAGTACTGTCATCTGTAGCCAGACATGAAGGGCACGCCTTTTCATCAGAACATAAGAATGGCCATACTGCGTCAGACCAATGGTCCAACTAACCCAATATCCTGACTTCTGCTCCAGGTTCTATGCTGCATCTATTCCCCCCATTCACCCTTAATGGGATCATCTCTCCCATTTCCTAACTTCCTGGAAGCTCATCACATGGGATAGGTGGATCTTGGAGGTGATTTCTACTGGCTATTCCATCCATTGCAGCTCCTTACCTGCCTGCCCCCCATCAACCATCCCTCTTCAGTAAGCCTTCTCTTGAGAATTTTTTGGGACAGGATGTACAATCCCTTCTAACAGTGGGGGTGATACAACCTGTTCCACCAGACTTTGTTGGGAAAGGGTTCTGTTCCCAAGACTTCCTGATCCAGGAATAAAATAGAGGGTGGGGACGAATTCTTGATCTCAGGACTTTGAACACCTTTGTTTGCTGTCAGCCATTCAGAATAGTAATCCCAGCAGTGATGATTCCCTCTCTGGGTCCAGGAGATGGTTTGTTTCCCTCGATCTTCGCTATGCTTATTTTCATATTGCTGTGCACCCCTGACACAGATGTTTGTTTGTTTTATGGTGGTCAGGAACCACTACCAATATCATGCCCTACCCTTTGGCCTCTCCACTGTCCCAAAGTCCTCTCAGCTGTTGCAACCCATCTTCACCAGCTGGGAATAATTGTTTTATCTTACGTAGACGATCACCTCCTGAAAAGTCTCTCATTTCTTGAGGCACTGACTGCAACCAGTAAGACCCTATCTCTATTCCACTCACTGGGCCTCCAGTTCAACACAGAAAAGTTTACCATCAAACATACTCAACACACAAACTTCATTGACACCACCGTGGACTCCACCACCATCAGAGCCGAATGGCAACATTGCAACAGAGCTTGCAAACCACAGCAAGGGCTTGCCTGCAACTCCTGAAACATATATAGTAGCTCGTATGTTTGTGACACCGTTAGCAAGACTACACTCTCGGTGTCTTCAGGCTTGGCTGAGAACTGTCTCTACTCCCAACAACCAGTCT
Organism: Gopherus flavomarginatus; assembly: GCF_025201925.1. Taxonomy (NCBI): domain Eukaryota; kingdom Metazoa; phylum Chordata; order Testudines; family Testudinidae; genus Gopherus; species Gopherus flavomarginatus. The sequence continues at coordinate 179,458,616 of NC_066618.1, forward strand.
ATCCAAGCAAGTATTTGTACCTCAGAGGGGCCTTGATTCTCTAAATTGGAGGAAGGATCCACAAAGAATGTGCATGGAAGTTCCATTCCTGCAGCCTCTTCCCACGAGAACCATCACTACAGATGCCTCCTTGATTTTCTAGAGCGCACACTCCCAAAACTTCACCATTCAGGGCAAATGGATTCCTTGGGAAACAATCCTCCCTATCGACATATTAGAGTTCAGAGTGGTTTGTTACGTTTGTCAGCACTTCCTACCACACGTCTTGGTCCACCTGATCAGAGTAATGCTGGACAATAGAGCGGCAATTTATAATATCAGTCAGCAAGGAGGAGCAAGATCTGAGTCCTTAAACACCAAATCCGTGAAACTATGGAACTGATACGTTTCACACAGGATTCTGAACTTAGCAGTTTATCTGTGTCAGGGTCTCTTTCCCACTTTGAACTTTAGCGTCCAGAAAGTAGGGACCTGCCTGTACCCTTCTAAGCTTAATTCCTAGTTTAGATCATATAGCGCTGCCACCAACCAGAGATTTCAGTGTCTGGTGCACTCCTTGTCCCCCCAAAACCTTCCCTGGGGAGACCAAGACCCAAACCCCTTGAGTCTTAAAACAAGGGGAAATAAATCATTCCCCTACCTTTCCCCTCCCAGACTTTCCCCTCCCTGGGTTACCCTGAGAGATTACTGTGATTCAAACTCCTTGAATCTTAAAACAGAGAGAAATTCACCTTCCTCCCTTCTCCTTTCCCCCCACCAATCCCTGGTGAGTTCAGACCCAGTCCCCTTGGGTCTTACACAAGGACAAAATCAATCAGGTTCTTAAAAAGAAAAGCTTTTAATTAAAGAAAGAAAAAGTAAAAATTATCTCTGTAAAATCAAGAGAGAAAAATGTTTACAGGGTCTCAGCTTTACATAGACCAGAGGGACTCCCTCCCTCCTAGCCTAAGCATAAGTTGCAGCAAACAGAGGTCAAATATTCTTCCAGCAAAATACAAGTATAAGTTACAGCAAACAGAGGTAAAATATTTTTCCAGAAAAAGACACATTTGCAAATCAAGAAAACAAATATAAAGACTAATTCACCTTCTATCTAGTACTTACTAGTTAGAACATGAGAGACTGTTTCAGAAAGATTGGAGAAACCTGGTTGCATGTCTGGCTCCTCTTAATTCCAAGAGAGAACAAAGAACAGAACAAACAGCACAAAACAAAGACTTCCCTCCACCAAGATTTGAAAGTATCTTGTCTCCCGATTGGTCCTTTGGTCAGGTGTCAGCCAGGTTCACTGAGCTTGTTAACCCTTTACAGGTAAAAGAGACATTAACCCTTAACTATCTGTTTTTGACAATCTGATAGGACTACACACACAGTATCGGGATCCCTCAGCAGGCATTTACACATCAACCTTGAGTGGGAGATGAACAATGACGTATTCCAAGAGATATGTCCTACCTGAGGTCATATGCAGATAGATCTCTTTGTGACACCATCCAATGTGAAGTGCAGACGGTTCTGCTCAAGAGGAGGGCACATCCACAACTCAACAGGAGATGCCCTAGTCATTTCCTGGCCTTGTGTATTGCTGCATACTTATCCCCTGCCACCTTTATTGCTCAACGTCCTAGAAAATTGAAACAGGAGGAAGTTTTAGCCATCCTCATAGCACCATCATAGCTGAGAGTGGTGTGGTTCCTAGAGCTGGTTTACATGTCTGTGCAACCACCCTCTCTGCCTTCCTCTAACAGCAAACTTCCTCATCCTGGAGTCAGGATCCATCATCCAACCCAACCTCTCGATGCTTCACCTCAACGCATGGCTTCAAAATGGCTCTCTGGTATGGAACAAGACTGCTCCCCAGAGGTATAAACAGTACTGCTTCATAGTAGAAAACCCCTGACAAGGAAAACTCCTGAAGAAGTGGAAACCTTCCAGATTTCATGCAACCACTGATCTATACCTCTTCTTGAGTCCTGTTTGACACACATTCTTGATTACCTCCTGAATTTAAAAATCACAGGCTTATTGGTGAGCTCCATTAAGGTTCACCTAACTGCTATCACAGTTTTTCACACACATGGACTATCGACTGGCTTTCTTCACCTACCCAACCACTATGAGGTTTATTAAAGGTTTGTTCAGTCTCTATCCTCCTCTTAGGGAGCCAACTTCATCATGGGACCTCTCAACTTGGTTCTCAGTGTGCTGAGGAAATCCATGTTTGAACTCCTGGGAACATGTTCCCTCTTTTTTTGGTCCTGTAATACCTCATTCCTCAAAGCATTCACCTCAGTCAGAAGTGTCGGGGAACTTGCAGCCTTGATGCCTGATCCCCCGTGCACTGTCCTATAGCAGTGGTTTTCAAACTTTTTTTCATTTGCAGACCCCTAAAAATTTTCAAATGGAGATGTGGACTCCCTTGGAAATCTTAGACATAGTCTGCAGTCCCCAGATTGAAAACCACTGTTCTATAGCGATATGGTAACACTGTGTCCACACCCTTGCTTCCTAACTGTTTCTTCAGAATTTTGCATTGATCAGGAGATTCAGATACTGGCGTTTTATCCCATGCCTCAGTCTGTAAGAGAAGAAACAAACCTCCATACACTGGACATAAAAAAAGCTCTTGCCTTTTACCTCCACAGGACTCGGCCCTTTTAGGGCTTCCCCATGGATTTTCATCTCAATTGTGAAATGAATGAAAGGACATCAGGTTTGCACTTAGAGACTGAACAGAATGGATCTTAATCTGTTATAAACAACAGGGTTTTGCCTTATCAGAATGATTAAGCCCATTGGGGCTCAATCTACCTCTGCAGCTGCACTGAAAAACTGCTTCATATCTCATACATCTGCAGGGCAGTCACCTGGTCTTAGGTACACATGTTTTCCTGGCACTATGCTCTTGTGCCTGCTTCCAGATCTGACACGGCTTTTGGTGACACTGTTCTACAGTCTGTGCTGAATCACCTCCTCGGTAGCCTCCTCCGTATTGAGGTACTGCTTGGGAGTCTCCTGAGGTGGAACATCCATAGGAACAATACTCAAAGAAAAGAGAGAGGTTACTTATTTTGTATAATAATTGGAATTCTTTGAGGTGTGTCCCCCTATGGGTGCTGAACTACCCTTTCTTATATTGAGCTATTAAGAGCTGAAAACCCATATACTCCTTTTTAAAGAGTTAATAACCATTCAGATGAGACTGTAATCAGGTAATGTATAGTGCTGTTGTCTAGATCCCAACTAGGGGAATCTAATAAACTAATTTTTATCTCTTCTTTCTGTCATTTTGCTACTAAGTGGCAAAAGCAAATTAGCAGACTTTAACTTTGATAAACCCTCCTACTTTTAGCATATCATCATTAAGGAACCATTTGTCCAATTCGTATAAAATTTCATAGAAAAGTTATAGCCTGGCTGCAAACATGGCCTTCCAATATGGAGGCCTATATGATTTTTCAGATGGATGTTAGAGGAAAGCCACTGTAGCATTTTCAGCCTAAGTGAAAAGAAGCTAGGTACAACAGAAATATTGAGAGCCTGTCCTCACAAACTTCTCAGCCCAGTTGTGCAGACTCCAGGAGGCATGGATTCATACTTTCAGTGCTTAACTGAACCAAACTTTTGAACCTTTGGAGTTTACTCTATCAATTCTTATAAATGGTGGTGCATAATTTTCAAATTATATTTCTCCACTGTTCATTAAAACATTCTTCAAATAGACAAGATCATCTCATTGGAAAGCAATAACCTTTAATATTATCTGGGTTGAATATACTCTTGTTCAAAGATGGAATTTAATTTGAACGCATTCTCAGGACTTACTAATGCAAGAAACACATACTGTAAAGAACACTTTAACAGTCTGAATTTGTCAGGCTTGTACTCTATCATCACAGTCATTTGGTGTTTGAATGCAAACAGTAGTGTGTCAAGAAGCTGCTGGCAGAAGCTGACAACTCACATACCTTTGTGCTCAGCTGGCACAGCAGTCTGAGAGTACTGTGTTGACCTGGATTAACTAAATGGCTCAGCCTATAACTTGTCATGTCACGTGAGTATGGAGGATCACGGGAAGTTGTTGCCCTGCAATCACTAGCATTTGTTGCCTATGTTCAGAATGTAAAGCAGGTGGGAGGTAGAACCTGGAACGTAAAAGATGGGAAAAACTGAGCACCTGAAGAACATGATGTTATAATTAAAGGAAATCACTTGGACCTGTCTATAATAATACTAATAAATATCTAGTTCTTCTATAGCATCTTTCCTCAGCAGATTTCAGAGTGCTTTACAAAGGAGATCGGAGGGCTTAGCTACACTGGCGCTTTACAGCACTGCAAAGCGCCAGTGTAAACACTGCCCCAGCACTGGGAGCGCGGCTCCCAGCACTGTAAGCCAATCCCCACGGAGAAGTGGAGTACGTGCAGCACTGGGAGAGCTCTCTCCCAGCGCTGGCACCGCGACCACACTCGCACTTCAAAGTGCTGCCGCGGGAGCGCTCCTGCGGCAACGCTGTGCAGCTCTAAATGTAGCCATACCCAGAGTCGTCATCCCCATTTTACAGATGGGGAAACTGTGTGATTTGATCTAGTATATTATGTGATATCTCCATTCATCAGAGCAACTAGCATAGTTACACATACAGATAATGACCACTTCCTGAATTGTTCTGAGCTGGTGTTCTTGTGAAAAAGACCTCAGATGTTGGCACCTCACACAGGGAAGGGTACAAAAATAAAATGACATTTGGGGAGGGAAGAGGAGAGAGGTTCATATAAAATGCTGCACACCTGTAGGTGTTGACAGATGGGTTCTGTTGCCAAGGCGGTTTTCTGGAATCTCAGTTGTTTCACTGCCACACTAAGCAGCATGTTGTTTCAGTCTTGTGGGAGTATTGTTCTTCTGCACAAAGTGAGTTACATTTCCCAGTGGCTGCTTTTTTCATTATTTATTTCTATTGCAGCGGAGCCTAGGGTGCACCTGAGATCAGGGTCCCGTAGCACCAGGCATTGCATAGACACTTACTAAGAGCCTTACTTGAAGAGGCCAACAAAAAGTGAAAGAATGGAGGTGGTGTTATCCCCATTTTGCAGAGGGTTTAATGTGACAGAGAGAACAAGCGACTTGGGAAGATCACACAGGAAGTCTGTAGCTGAGCTAGGAATCTAACCCAAATCTCTTGAGTGCAAATTCAGTGCCTTAACCATAAGACCATGCAGCTTCTTGGTGTGTTGTATTGTCAAGACATAACAATATTGGGTTTCCTGTGGGGTGGTTGTTACTGTTTTTAAAGTTGTGCGGACTCTAAAATAAGGAAAAAAAAGAGTAAGAATGTTTATGGATCCTTGACAATATACCTCTGTAATATACAGTGTTCCTTTCCTGTCTCCCTTGGTGGCTGCTGCTCCTGTATACCTCCCCTACTCCTGTTTGTCTTCCTTGAGTGTTTTGTGTGAGTAATGACTGCAGGATCAAGCCCATAATCCACAACAGAGTTCTGTTTACCCAATTAGCACCTTGTTCACTACACACCTGAGGTTTCTTGCTGCTCCACACCATGCAGCTTTAAAACCTCTCATTACCCATTCACCACTGGGTAGTCATCAGTTTCCTCAGACAAGTGAAATGTCCCTAGCCTGATACCTTAGGAGCTAGAGAGAGAGAGAGAGGCCACTGGGAGATAGAGGCAGGGCCGGCTCTAGGTTTTTTGCTGCCCCAAGCAAAAAAATTTTTGGCTGCCCCTGGCTTTTTTTTTTTTTTTGAGCTTTTATATGTTTTCACTTTGCAGTTTTGTTTTGACTGTTTACAATTTAAAAAAAATGAAAACAGAGAATTTGTAGTTAGTGAAATAAAACAATTTCCTACTCGAGTAATTTTAACATTTAATTTCAACAAAATCCTCCCGCCCGGCCCAACTCTTACCTTGCTGCAGATATGGCCCGAGGTGGATTCATCTCCTGTCACCGCCGCTCTCAGGGCCAGGGGTTGGGGCTGCTGCTGGATGCCATACCCGCTCATTCTTGGTCTTCGCTTTGGCCCTGGCACGAGCTGCTGCTCTAATCCTTTGGCAGGAGGTGGCGCAGAGGGGAGGAGAAGGAGGAGGCAGAGGCGAGGACAAGCCAAGGAGGAGCGGCCCGCCCGGGCACCATGTTCCTCCCATCCTCTGCAGCTGAAGCAGGGCCGTGCTACTGGCCCCCACCTGGGGGGTGGGGGGTGACCGCTGCCCACAGGAGAGCGGCGGGGACAAGTTCCTCACTTAGCCGGCTCCCTGCCCTGCTGCACCCGGCGGCAGAACAACAGGCTGGTTACCTCCCGGGATGCCGCTTCAGGTATGAGCTGGAGCCCCAGCATTATGCCGCCCCATATATTTTAGTGCCCTAGGAACCAGCTTGTTTAGCTGGTGCCTAGAGCCACCCCTGGATAGAGGACTTGTTCTGGAAATCTCAGGGAGACCAAAAATAGAACAAACTGACAGGCCTAAGGGAAAACATTTTCAAAACTTAAGCAGCTTTGCCTGTATGTTGCTAGTTCTGTCTCAGAAAAATAAAATCTAAGGTCCAAGCCAACCATTTCATCCTATTTGAACTGATTACGTACTGTGAAGGGGGTGGGTCTAATGATCCACCATTAGTATGCTGCTCTGTATAATTTACATTTATTTTCTTAGTCTGTGATTAGCATTATTTCCCAATAAAAAAAGTAAATAGATTCACTGGTTGTTGCGGTTTCAGATATTTTTCATCAAGATAGGGTAACTCCATGCTGAAATGGTTATCCATTTATTATGTTTGCTTTCTAATAGTACATCTATTAAAGGCAAATATGCAACCATTAGTATGTAAATTGAACTTGGATGTCTGAACATTTGAGGTACAGCCTCAAATGTGACTTATTGGCTAATTAGTTTTATTGTAAATGAAGATGTATACAGAGCACATGTTTGTAGATACATATAGAGAATACATGATGGTGTAGCATAAAAATTTTATTGGCATAAATTTGGAAATGCTGCATTTCTTATGAGTTAGTTTTGCAGATCACCCCAAATGAGTATCAATAAAATTTTTACACCACCCCACACCATCGAGTATTGTACATCATCTTTGGGGAGAGGGATAGAGCGGAGGATGGAACACTCCATTCTCTTCTCACACTAATGGGGGTGGGGGAAGGGAGCCACTGACACTTTCTACTGTCAGCTCAGAATAAGGAGACCTCACACTCAGCCTTATCATTGGACTAGAAGCCTGTCAATCATCATGGCCTCTGGCATCATGAGTCATGACAGTAGGCGGAAGATGCTGAGCTCTCTGGCCTCAGTCCAGCAGAGCACTTAAACACATGCTTAACATTAAGGTCATGCGTAGTCCCACTGAAGTCACTAGGATTACTCATGTGCTGAAAGTTAAGCATGTCCTCAATGGGTTGGATGCTTGTTGGATCGTGGCTAGAGAGCTCAGCACTTTGCAAGATTGAACTGAGTGCTCAGCATCTTGCAGGACTGAGCTCTTGGTAAGCAGAAAAATGTTTTTAAATGATCCTGAGTAAAATCATGACAGTTTAATGCTTTAAAAATGTAAAACAGATATTTGAAAGCCTGTGAAACCACTTGGTATCACTGAACTGCATGAGGGAAAGGTATTACATCAAGCCGGCCTTTGGAGGAGAGTGTGCAGCACCTGCCTTTCAGCCCTGACTAATTTAGGGTGGTTAAAGAAGGATAGAAGATTGGGAGGGCCGGCTGGAGGGGAGGAAGGGAAGAAAAGGGTGGTTTAAAAATGGAGGCGAGAAGGGAAAAGAAGTGAGAAATAACATTGAAAGGTAAAATAAATTAGGTGAGAGGCAAAAAAGCAACATATCTAGAGTGGATTCCAGAGAATACACAGAGTGAAAGAAATGACGAAAATATTATTCTAGCTATAGAATGAAAAAGAGAGGCAATAGGGGTTTTTTTTAAAGTTGACTTTGTGATATATTGGCAGTTTCCCTGTTTCTAGTAAGTAAACAAACAAACAAACTGGAAAATCTTCTCAGGCTTTATCCAGTTCTGACCCATTTAGGAGTGCTGGAACAATTTGTATAGTGAGGGTGCTGAGAGCCATTGAACCACACTGTAAACCCTGGATATGACAGAAACCACTTCAAGCCAGAGGGTGCCGCAGTACTCCTAGGATCCCTATTTTTAGCACCTATGGACCCATTTGCATGTGGGTCCATAGGTGCAAATGGGAGGTCGCAAAAATCAAGGTCGCAAGCCATAAAAGGAGAACCTGTCCTTTTAGGTATCATCTCCCATCACAAGTCAAGTAGGGAAAGAAATTGTCTGATTTAGAGTAACATAGATTACTCTCTTAAAATTGGTATAATCTCCCCCAAAATGTCTGCAGCTCAGACAGTGGGGGAAGGAAGGGTATAGTATATGCTTTGCTCCAGAACTCAAAAATATACCATGCAAATTTAGTTTTGCATTTTGAGGTGTGAAGGTACATGGGAGTTTAATAAAGGGGCTAAATCAAGATCACCTGGGACCAATAGCTTATATGTTAACAAACTATGCATGATTCCAATAGTGATTAGTGTTGAAAAATTAGTTACCATGGCAACTCTGCCATCCATTTACAGTATCATACAACCACAAGTTCAGTAGTGCAAAAATATACCTACTTTAATTGTATCCAACCTTTCAATTTAATGAACATTCCAAATACCTTTAAAACCTTTTTCTTTCTCTGTATATTATTAGCTCCTGGTTCCCACTGGATATGGAGTGGAAGGTATAAGAAGTCTGTCCTGAGCTCAGAGGTTTCCCTCAGCTATCAGTTCTTGATGCTGTCTCTATATTACCTAAGGACCAAATTATGTCTGGCCCTGTGCAGACATGCTAATCGGTGTGGACAGAAGATGTAAAGAGCCTCTAACTACCAGCCCTAGAATAGCTGTTAACTCCCGCTCCTGGAATATCTCAGGATGTAGCCCAGCTGCCCTAGCTGCGTGTGCACGCACCCCATCCATCTCCATGGTCTCAGTCATGCCTCTCCAGTGGTCCACCCTCCTGTGTACTCTGAATTACTGTTCCAGCCTTTGGGGACTTGGGAACAGTTAAAGCAGGTACCAAAGAGACTTAACAAAGGCACCTCTAGCCACACAAACTGTACTCACAGACAAAGCACCAGAGTTATACAGATCTATGGAAAAATAACATATCTGTGTGTAAGACCCTCAATCAGATTCCGCACCCCTCCTGAGCATCCTTTGGATAGCAGTCACTGTCTTCCACAGAGTCTAGGATTCTTCTGCACCTCCGGCTCCTGCTGCCCAGTCTTGTCTTCTGCATTCACTGCTGCATTCATTCTTCTGCATTCATTGCTGGAGAGTTTTAACAGCAGATTCTAACTTTTGTCTTTGCCCTGGGATTTTTTTCCATTCATAGCAGCCCTCTGTGTTTCTTACCTAGATCAGAGTCATTATCAAGTCAATAGCCTTTGGCTGGCAATTTCAGCACAACAGGATCAGGTCAGCTGTGTCCCTCTTAAACGTGGAAAAAAGGGCAGGAGTAGGTCTTGATGCCTTTACTGTTTGGATAAATATCAATGATTGGGCTATCTACATCCATTGTCTGCCTTCTTGCAGAAGTGTAACCCCGCCCCCCTGGACTACATTAACTCTTGTAGCCAGGTAACAGATATCATGATAGTAGACCAATAGTAAATATACATTAATTTTAAAAATACAGATAATCTCCCATGTTCTTCACAAACATGCTAAATAATTCTTGGTCATTTACAACCTTAAAATAGTCACAAACTCTTGTATTCCCATCCCCTCTGCTTAATTATCACATGTCAATAGCTAGAGTGATTTTCCAGTTATTTATATAGCAGTGCTGGTGACTGAGCTCTGGAAACTAAAGATGTAGGCTGTACTTTCTAGATGCACTGAGTTCTTTGCTTTGTGCTCTGATATCCCAGCTAGGCATTTCATTTTAGAAGAAAAAAAATACATTCTCTGAATCTGAATGGAGCAGTGTCATTCTCCCAGTTGCTTCCTTTCCTTCGTTGCATTTTATGTGCATCTCCTCAGGTCAGAATATATTGCAGAGTTAAAACAGCTGTAATTGTAAGTAGGTCTAAAAGCTGGACCAATTTCTATATTTTCTCACTAAGGAAATTTAATTCTCTGCTGTGATGAAAACCTGTAGTCCAACAGCCATATGCTCCTCTGCCTTTGCATACTTGCTAACAGTCTCAGCCAAAATCCCAGGATTGTTTACAGCTTGCAACAGAAAATATCTTTCCATCCCACCTGATACCAGGAGCTGTTCTCTGTCTTGGCTGAACAGTCAGCCAGAAACCAGCAGTTGAAACCCTTCTCCTCAGCCAACATGTTCTCTCAGTGCTTTCATTTCTTTGTGACTACTCCCCATCTCTGCCTCTGCTTACTTAACAGCACAAACCACAGCAGGGGAGTTGTTACAAAGCTGTGAGGGCGATGAGTAGTCTGGGCAGAGAGAGAAGTCTGCTGGCCAGATACTTCAGTCTTCCACTCCCACTTCCCCCATCTTGAAGACTCAGAACCTCTGAGGAGGAAGCCTGAATGGAAGAGAGAGAGAATCCTGTGGAAGTGGAATGGGTGGGAAGAATCTGAGGAAGGGGAGAAGGGGAAAAACTGAGATGCAGGTGTCACCCTCCATCTGCTGAAAGTCTTGAACCACTCTACCCCAGGTCCCAATTCTTAACAGTGGCATTCAGAGGAAAAATGCACCTGTGCGTTGTGGGCCTGGTCCAAAGCCCATTGAAGTTAATAGAAAGGCTCCCAGTGATGCTTAAGGATTTGGGATCCGATTCCATGTCTCTTCCCGCACCATGTAGCTGCAATCATTCCTCCACACAATTAATGTGCCAAAAATAATCTGCAGATAGCAGATTTGCAGGGTTCTACACGGGGGGCCAGGCTTAGGCTCTGAGGCATCCCCCCTGCCAGAGTCTGGTTGGGGACAGCTGTGTGGGCAACTGTGGGGAGCCCCTGCGCAGCTGTGGACCCTCCACCTGCCCTCGGCTGGGCAAGCAGCCTGGCGGGCAAGAACACAGCCAGGGGCTACTCTCAACCCTCCACCTTGCCCCATCCTGCGGGCAGGTGGAGCATCCACCATGTCTCCCTGGCTGGGCTCCACACTACCCTGGCCAGGGGAAGGGGGCAGACCTATGGAGCTGCCTGGGGGGCTCCTCAGGCCTCCCACCTAGGGCAGGTGGAGGGTCCACTCAGCTTCCCACAGCTTCCCACCCAGCTCTGAGCCACGGCAGACCCTCCATTTGCCCTGGGCGGGGGCCCAAGCACCCTGCCGCCTAGTGTCCCAGCCCTTTCCCTGTGTTCCTGTCCCCTAGCTCTCCGTCTAGTGTCCGTGCCCCCAGCCCCTCCGCCCAGGGCAGGAGGAGGGACCCAGACTCCCCACAGCTGCCAGTTTGGCTCTCCCCAACCCGGTTCCATGATAAGAGCCAGGCAGGCAGCTGTGGGGAGCCGCGGCGGACTCTCCACTGCCCTAAAGGCATGGGGCCCAAGCAGCCCCCTGCCCAGTGTCCCTGCCTGCCCAGGGCAGGTGGAGGATCCGTGCCGCAGTTCCACATAGCTGCCCGTCTGGCTCTTACCAACAGAGCCCTGCGCGGCTACAAAATTTGTATCCTCATCCGTGCTGCTATCTACAGAAATGGTCCACGGCTATACAGCAGATACCCACGGATTTGTAGGGCTCTACTTGTAAGTTACTGCTGTTCCAAACAGCAGAAACTTCCACTACATTCTCTTTGACCCCTATCAAAAGGGTCATAGTTGTACTACCTACTATGGGGAGCTAAGGACAGCACAGCAACTGCCAGAGGAGACCCCAGGACACAGGTTTGACTATATATTTTTCTGCGCCTCCATAGTCCTCCATATTTGGGGTGCCAGGGCAGTATACCTGGCTTCAAATCTTAGCAGCTAAGTATAATATCCTGTACATATCCCCTCCAGATTCCTGACAAGGACTTTCGAACAATAACAGAAGAAACTGACCCAAGGAATTAACAATTGCCAGAGCGGACACATTCACTGTAGTATTGCAGATGGAATGACGCAATAGACAGATTTATTTTCAGTCATATAATTCTGCTGCTTGTATTGTTTTAAGGTGAAAGCAAATGTAACCAAACAACAGTACGTCTGCTACTTCGTAAATGGATACTTAGCAAAAGCTTAAAGGAGCTTTAAAAAATAAATGTACTGCAGTGCTGTGTGATCTCTAAACCTCATACATTCATAGTTTGACTAGTTGAGATTCTTTAAAACAAATAGCTCACAAATGAATAATTCTGCTGCAGAATGCATCAACCCCGTCTTTATAACATCCTAAATAGTGAAGCATAATGGTTAGACAAAGTGCTCAAATAAACCATGGAGCAATTTCCATCAGCAATATGTTAAAAACTCATTTTAAATTACTATCAGCTGGTGGGATAAACACAGAGTTTTAAAATAATAATAGATTAGGGCTGATTGCAAGAGACTGAGTACCAATTACTATTGATTTCAGTGGGAGTTAGGTGCTCAGCACTTCTCAGGGACAAATTCATTACTCTCTATAAAGGAATGGGTATGTGGAAAAGTCTGCTGTGGTGCTGGTGGGCCTGTAACATTTTATGTCAATTCTTACTAGAATAAATTCCAGTCTAGTGGATAAGGGATTGCACTCGGAATTCAGTGTAGTATCTGGGTTATATTGCAAGCCCTGTCATTGATCTGCTGTTTGACTTTGGGCAAGTCACTTCACCTCTGTGAGCTTCTGTTTCCACTCCTGTTCGTAATTGCCCCATTATTATCTTGTGTTCTCCCAATCTGTTTTCTGTATCTGTCTGTTGTCTCTGATCTTATACTTAGGCGATGTCTACACTTGCGATGGCATGTACAGTACAGCTGCATGCCACGGTGAATATCAGGCTGTGCCCACACTTGTCACTGTGGTGCGTAGTTACACATGGCAAGGAAAGGCTCCAGCAGTGGGAAAGGCTCTGGCAATTTCTCGCTGCTGGAGCCTTTCACTGCAGCAGGGTAAGGCTCTGCTGGGGGGGTGGCAGCAGGGAAAGGCCCTGGCAGCAGAAAGACACCAGAACCTTTCCCTGCTGCCTCCCCACTGCCAGAGCCTTACACCACTAGCAGAGCCTTACCCCACTACCAGAGCCTTTCACTTAGGCAGGGAAAGGCTCCAGCAGTGTGTGTGTGGGGGAGTGGGCGTAAAAATAACAATGTTAGACATTGGAGGCACTGCTTATGCGTGTAGACAACTGTGTTGGGTATATACCCTGAGGTTCTGGCATGTAGGGCCCTCTGCTAAGCTGTGCTTTATCGTCTATACTGCTGTTTATACTTGTGCTAGCTGGGCATGCAGTGACCGTACTGTACACACTGCCATAAGTGTAGATATACCTTTAAATTGTAAGCTCTTTATGTTTCGTTTTTGTAAATTGCTTAGCACAATGGGATCCTGATCTCTGGTTTGGAGCCCATAAGTGCTACCACAATTATAATAATAATGTCAATGATACATTTTATGTATGTGAGCGTGCATAGACATTTCATTTATGAATAAACATGTATATATAGAGAGAATTTATTTAGATGTATGTGTGTGCATGTATATACATTATAAAATATAGAAAGAGAGAGAGTTTTTAATACCACTCTGTGTTCCTTTTACCTATGCTCTGGGAGAAGGGTATTTTGGATTCTATCAAAGATGAGTTTACTTGGTGGCATTTTAACATTTGTGGAAGCATTTTACACAAAAATACATCTTGTAAAGAGCTTTTGATAAAGAGTGCTCTAATATCCATCCATAAATCCCGTTCAATCATCATGATTAGCCACAGCAGCTCAGCTGTGAAAGGTGTCGTTAGAAAATGGGAGGGGATTGTGCATATGTTTGTATGGATGTAGGTGTGAGGATGAGCACCATTGGATGTATATGGTGTTAAAAAAATCTGGTTTTCAGCTACTACTTCTCTGATCAGAATAAGAATTAGGCTACAGAGAAAAGCCAAACACAAGGCACGGTATCGGGAAAAAAGAAGCTATATCAATATTGTAATACCCTTTTCCTGTTTCCTTTGTCATTCTGGAATGTGGTACAAGTGAAATTTAGTAGTCACGGCAGGGAACAAAATGTAAATAATAATAATAATATCTTGTAGACTGGAGAGGGATTGTTTGCAATTTCACTTAAAAATAAATAAATTAATTACCATTGATTACTTCCATCCTGTAGCCCCCTCACACAGATTTAAAGTCTAGTTTGCATGTTTTTTTCCACGTTAAACATATTCTCCTAATACAGTAATATTGAACCCATTTTCCTATTGGTGCTTTGAAAAGTAGAATGGAAAAACCTGTAAAAGACAAAGCTCTAGCGTTCAGAGGTTCTCTTTATTCATAAAGGGGGGAGGGAGCACGTAACATTTATACTTCTATTAGATTTTACTGTTGATCATAAAAACACTTTATTCATTTTATGCACTTTTTTGCCCTGGTCTGTTGTTGGGTTAAGAGGACTCGATTTCTATATCTGAGTATAGTCACTTTGAGAGAAACAAAGACATTGCTTTAGGAATGTTTGTTTTCCTTCTAAAAGGAAATTAGAAAGGCTTTTCCCCCACCTTTTAAATGAGAGAAAAAAAGTGAAGACTGTCAGTTTAGTTGCTTTCCTTCACATATAGCTTCTTAGGCTGGACATTCTTTTAAAGACCAAACATTTTGCTATTAGTTTTGAAGCTTCCCTCAAACAGAGGAAGAAATGCAGCCATTCTAGTGGCGCGGGAAATCTCCATTAGTATTTCAGAGCCATCACGGATATGCTCAGACCATGAGCCTTAGGGAGCATAGCTCTGATGGCACCGTATATAGTAACATATCCTAAGCAATACAGATCAGCTCGTGTCTGAGAGGCTTACAGGGATGAGGGCATTTTCCTCCCATTTACTAGAAAGGCTCATTCCACTAGAGCTTCAGCAATGTCCAGGACATTGTGTAAAGCTGCATCTGTCAAGGAAACACGTTGCACCATCACTTGGAAATCTCTTCGCTGTTTGTTTGTTTGTTTTTTAAACATTACAGCTTGCTAGAGGGCATAGAGGAGCTCCTACACATGCTGCATTTGGCCACAGGGTTCTTAGTGCAGTAATTTCTGTGTATTTGGATGTCCACGGACTATTGGTGCAAGTCCCGCTTGGGTGTTCTGGAGAAGCTGCTGCTTAGAAAACAGCTCTCCAAATTGGTGGAACGTAATGAGTGGAAAATGAAATGTTATCAACAGAATGTGCCCAATGATATTTTTCTTCTGAATTAAAATAAAACGTTGGATGTGATTTGTTTATTTTGTTAAGCTATATATTTAAAAGAATGTCTTCCTGTTGCTTAAGTCAGTTTTCTAAGACTTTTAGTTATTATTATTTTATTTATATATATATAGCTCTGATGGGAATTGTTGATAAGTGAAATATTTTATCCCACTGAGCAATTGATCTCAGCGTTGTTATTAAGCATAGCAAGAAAAAGTAGGTACCAAAACAAGAAAAACAAGAAAATATGACAACTGAGCCTGAGAGATGCTGGCCCAGGTTACCATTGACTTTGGTAGAAGCTGCAGGTGCTCAGCACTTCTTAAACTCCAGCCCGTAGAATCTGCTGATAAATTGCGTTTCTACTGAGTATATCAATGTATTGCCAGCTCCCCCCAGGTATGCTAAGTAGTTATTAGAAAAGTCCAGGTCTGAGACTTACATTATATGTATATGATGTTTCTAGCTTAACTGTTTGCTTTTTATGCACCTTTTTCCACCTATGGGTGCCTTCTACCCAATCGCAATGGAACCAATGCAGTTCTCTCTGTGCGAGATGGCCTGTGGAGACAATGTGCAGAGAGCAATCTCTAGCCATTAGTCAGTACTCCCATGGACAGGGACACAGTAGGTATGGAGCTCCTTCAGTAGCAGCTGCAGGGCAGTTTATGCTCACACTCAGCCAGGCGGGAAAAGGATTCTGTTTCATTGCATAGCAGATTTAGATTAATTCTCAGGAAAAACTTCCTAGCTGTAAGAACAGTAGGACAATGCAACACACTGCCTAGGGAAGTTGTCATAGCTCCTTGGTTGGAGTTTTCCAAAAGAGGCTGGATAGCCATCTGTCTTGGATGATTAGTCACAACAAATCCTGCATCCTGGCAGGGATTAGACTAGATGACCCTTGTGGTCCCTTCTGACCCTATGACTCTATGATTTATTCTCCAATATGCAAATCCCATTTACTTAGTTGTGTTTGGGGACCAGAATTTGTCCCCAGAGATTAACTTCTGAGAAAGAGAGAGTCCATTCCATTCCATACCCCTTCCAAGTCCCTACTGGGAAAGCCACCTCCCCTGCCACTTGTGATTGTATATGATTTCCACAGCAATTGCTTAAATGGGCAAATAATATTAGAAAAGTATGGATATGCTTGTAGCTGTCTCTTAATGATATTTAGCTGCTTGAAACCAGGAGGAGAGCTAGCATCATATAACCAACTAGCTCTTCAGACCGCTAGTTAAGTGCTCCTCCGACTGCAGTTTGGGACCTACAGGCCTAAAAGAAAGGGACATGAACAGAATGTATATGTTCAGGTGGTAGAGTTAATGGTGCCAGAGGAGCCCTTGTCAAACATCATCTCTTTCCCAACATTTTCAAGAGGTTTGTAGGAAACTCAGTAGATGGAGGAGGGAATTTTAAGTCAGCACCTTTTTCTAGGTCTCTCTATTAGTCTTGTCTGTCCCATGGCATGGGCTGTTTATTTTTGCCTTACCCAGTACTGAGCACATTACCAGTAATTAACAAATACTAAAAATGTTATTTATTCATTTGAATTTTGATGGTGGTTGGTGGGCCATAGGTTAGAAAGGAGCTCCTGGTTGTAGTAGGGAATTTCATTGGGAGGGAGTTGAGTAGACATTCACTGCACTGTGGATATGCTGTGAAGAGGGAGATACAGAACAATTTATAGTGCTGTAATCAGCTGAGTTTTAAACCTTTCCTCAGAAGTCAGTCCTCCTGGTTCCTAACCATCTCTACTTCCCTTTTCTTCCAGTTTGTTGATATCCTTCTGTAACTGAGCAGCCTACTGACCTCTTAGTAGTATACCCAGTGCACTCTGACTTGTGATTCTAGAGAGGGACTGTTGCCTCCCTGCCCTGTATCTGTATCCCCCTTGGATAAGAAGCATAGAACCAGACCTTTTTTACAGCTGTTTCACATTTCAAACTTGTATATAATTTGCAGGCCACTATCCCTCTAAGATTCTTTCTGCATTATTGCTTTCCAGATTTCTTTCTTATTGAACTATCTGTGTTTCAAATTATTATCCTCCAGACTTATTTTCAAACTGAATCTTATTTTGTTTTTGATTTTTCTGGCTATATTTCTAATCTCTTTGGAACCCCTCTGTCCTCAGTGATATTCAAACACCTTCTAGTTCAATGTCACCTGAGAATGTCATTAATGTGCTGGTGCCCCTACATTCACATCAAGATGTTCATTTACACTGGCCCCAACAACTGATTGCATTTTTTTAAAGTTTAAAGTTAAAATATCTGTAACTGAAACATTGCTTGGTGTTCCAAAAGAGTAATTTTACTTTCACTAAATGTCCTCTGACTAGTAGTGTAACTGTGACACTTTGCATGTTGGCTACTGCTCTTGGGAAGTTTTCCGAAAGAGCACTGTGTCTGTATATTGCAGCGATGCATGTGAGTATTTCTGTGCTGTATACAGTATAACATTGATGCTTTAGTTAAGGTTAAACTGGCCCTTTTGTTTATGTATACCCCTCTATTCCCTTCCCCCTTCAATTGTTTATAACTTACTAGAGTATAAACATTACTTTGTAGTAGAAATAGAAGTGATTTTTTTCTATGTGGAAGGTTCCATAAAGTCCATCCAGCTTTTTGAATTATCTGACCCTAGAGATCTATTTAAAAAGCAAGATGCTTTTTGCATTCAGAGAAGTAAAACAGTAATAAGTTGGATTAAATTTAACTTTTAAAATAACAAAATCATTGTTTAAAATAGTGTAATGAATATGAGCACTATGTTTATTTCAGCTAACTTTAGAAAGGTACAATAGCCTGCAATATTAATGGACTTTCTCAACACATATTTGAGCTCATTCTTAGAGCCACAAGTAACAGGAGAGTGTGATTAGACCGTTGCCCAGGATCTCATTGCAGAAAGTCGATACATCTTGTGAAGAGTTTGGGTTATTAGGACTTCATCCTACTGACTTCTGTGGGACTGCACTTGTGCAGAAAGTTGTGGGTTCATGCCTTTATTTTAGAAAATTATTAGGTTTGTACCGATACCTACACTTTATGTGGTTGACCCTTAATGGTACCAAAGTCTGAATCTCTAAATATCAGGAAAGGGTGACTCTTAATTGAAAAGTGGTAGGTGCTAGGTGAAGGGCTAGGTGGTATTATTACTATTGTCTCTCATTAATAATGAATTCCTTGAAGCCAAATCAGGATATAACACAACTCATGTACTTTCAATGCCCAGCTTCTTAAAAATTCTCTTTATAGGCTCAAAATCTGCTTTTATTTACACCAAACAATTTACAGATGTAAATCTGGAGTAACTCCATTGAATTCAGTTCATAGCTGTCACACGGGGTCTAATTTGGCCTGCAGAATATTTTAAATTTGCTGACAATGCACAAGCAGGGAAGAACTTCTAGATGCCAGGTTGAGTTTGCAGGGATGGCAGTTGGCAATCCCATCTTTCTTATGTGCAGGCTGAGCATATTTGAATTGGAGTCAGAGGCACAATAATTATGGAATGCCCCGATGCCATTTTCCCAGCCTCTTTTCAGATTATAACTGAACTTTAATTCTGTATGTTCTACTCTTGTGCCAACATGAACTTGACATTAATATACTGTAAGGATTTTTAATATGTACTTTTCAGTAAAAAGTATGAATTGTTCCCCCCTTTGTATTATTTTGTGTGTGTGTTTTTGCTGGTCCCCGAAATGACAGCTGGGGTACAGTTTTACTTTTAAAATATTAAACACATTAATTGCGATGCCAAACAGAAGCTCCCAGGTCAGACAATGTTTTAGATTTCTGTTTTGTGCTGTGCTTTGCCAAGATGCACAGCATTTGTCCATGGGTGCCTGTGTCCATGTGGTGGCATGAATACTGAACCTTACCTTCCTTTTCCAGTTGTTATGATTATTAATCTCATAAACGTTTTAAGTTATTAAATGGCTTAACATGGATCAGAAAGGATGATTCATACGTGGGTGTGAGACTGGTCTGTTGTGGGTTGTATGTGGGAGAGGGCTATTACTATTTTTTAATATACAGAATTTTCAAGGAAAGAGTGACTTCTCTCTTAGTTGACAGCTGGGCAGCAGCTATTTTTTCTCAGACGATCTCTGTAATTTGTCACCTTTTTTCCCAGATAGCCACATGTTAAAATATTATCTAAACACACCATTTGAAAAAGTATATTTCCTATGTTCTGTCTAGAATGACAAACATGCACGGGTGCTTAGTACAGTAAGATATTGTTTCAGCTCTACAGCCTTCAGTTTTAGGAACGCAGCCCTCCCTGATATCTCATAGGTTTGTGCATTCTGCACTCTCCTCTTCAGTGTTTACCAGCCCCACTGACTACACATCTGAGTTCTGCTAGAGCACCATTCTTCTGTCGGTCCTTGCTGTGGTTCAGGCAGGCTGGAGCTGCTGAAATATGCTCATCTATAACACTTTGAACTTCCCTTCAGTTGTTCCACATGTTAATCCTTCAATGTCATATTGAACACCACTTGCCCTTTCCACCTCCTCTAAGCTAGGTGGCTGCTTCTGTAATGAACCATAACCGCATCAATGTTCCGGAAGGGTGCTGTTTGCTGTTGTTAGGTTTTGGTTTCATTGTGACAAAAGAACAAGTATGTATGTGTTTCATGCTGTTTGTGATTATTTCAGCAGCAATGGAGTAGGTAGGTGGCTGAATGGGATGGGAAGAAGTTAGTTGGAAACCTAGGAGCCTGAACAGAACACGTACTTCTAAATGTTCTCCTGTGTTATACCTCCAGGGAGCCTGATATACGATATCATCATGTTATCAAGTCTTACTTTTGAAAAATCCTTGTAACTGGTAGCTTTTCCTGCTAAGATTTACCTCACCTGGGGAGCAGGCAGTGTTGAGGCTAAGGTACTGAGTGCTGATTCATGACCACAAAATATTTCCTTATATTTTCTTGTATGTAGAGGGGAAAAATGGGGGAAAAAGAAGTGTTTGCCAAGATCAGAAGCAGCAGCTATTTCTAATCCAACATTGTTTTAATTGTGTGGACTGCTGCTGACAAACAAATCAGCCCTTGCTGCCAAATGTGCAATTGTTCTTCATGGTATTGATTTCAGGAGGGGAATCTGACATTCCCTTCTCTGTATCACCCCAGTGAGGGGGATATTAACTGTTATAAATGGAATGGAAACCTGGGTATTGTTTGATTGATGCAATGTGTTGGTGAATATTGGCATTCAAATCAGTAACAGAATTAACAGACAAATGCTTGTTGTGGTGGGATCTGGCTTTAATTTGGGTTGTCATCTGAAACAGAAGGGCAATGCCAGCATTTTTTGTGTGTTGTTAAATGCGGCTTAGGAATCAAAAGTTCTGATCAGCCACCAAGTACTAAAACTATGTCTAGGGTCCCTGGCATTTGTAATGAACAGAGCTGGGTTGAAAATGGGGGAGGCTCCATGGAAATTTTCAACTTCTCAGCAAAAAATTAAAAAATGAAAATTTTGACTTGACAATACTCCGAGAAGTTGTTGTTCATGTTCCCCGTGCCCCTATTCTCCTCCGTAGGCTCGGCTCCCTGGCCCAGACTACATTCACTATGCTTTTTCTTGGCCGAAAAATGAAATAAACTGGACAAAATTGGTGAAATTTCCTTTGGCTACGGGGGAGTTGTCAGAGCACAGTAAAAAGGCTGTTTTTCAAACACTTCTTTGGTATTCATGTACCACATATAGCAGACCTTCAAATATAGGGTAGGTTGTACCTGGCTGTGCTATAAGGAAAGCCTTTGCTATAAGGAAAGCTGCACAGGTGTGCTGAGGAGGAAACAAACTGCACCATCCAAAGATGGTACATCATGTCTGCTCCTCTTACATCTGGGTTCCTCAGTGTGGGATCCTTCCTCTAGAACACAGTTTCTCCCAGAGCTCCTTCTGGGAGAGTAAAACAGTGTGCTACCCCCAAATCCAGCCTGTTGGTTAAATTCCACAGTCTAGTCCACAGTATTCTCAAGCATTGATTTGAATGGGTAATCGTGTGGTCAGCGAAATAACTCAGGTTGTATGCTGGAAAATGACCTGATCCTGCAAGGTGCTGAGTGTTACTGGGAATGGAAGGTATTTTGCAGGACCAGGGCCATCCTGTATATATTTGTCTGTGACATCCAATTTTTTTTGCTTGTTTGTACTTTTACCTCTTTACTGGAATATAAAAAAGAAAGTGAAATTTGATGGGAGGAGGACCCACCCTTAATGGAACATTATGACTCGGAATTTACACCCATGACAGCCGAGAAATGCAAAGTTATGCTTTCTGCAGCAACTGTAAATTGGCTAAATTGAGCATAAATATGAAAGCATAAATTTAACAGCATATACACTAATACAAAATACTACCGTATGTGCAAATGGATCAAGCTACAGTTGCAAATTTGAATTTCATGTCTGTTGTGTGTGTAAATTTCCAACCATAACAGTGGATTGGTGTAGCTTCAGCACTGAATGTATTGAGAAAGGGTTATCTGTTACAGGCGTGAGAATATTATTTCACATTAAAACTCTATGCAGTTTATGTACATTTCTCCAAAATACAGGAAATGCAGGACTGTTAAAGCTGTGGCAGCAATAATGCTGATAGTTTTCATTTATTTATTTTCTGGCTGGAACAGTGATGACAGTAAAACACAGTTGGCTTTTTTAATAGTTAAACTGTTGTGGAATTGCTAACCCAGTTTTTGGTTCATTAAAATCATATTTGTGTCATAGCTATAAAAATACAAGTTAAGCTTTTTTTCCACTTTTTCAATTTACAGTTCATTGTGACTCTTTCGTGGTATCATTTTGTCTCTGCAGTAGCAGAGAGAGAGAATTTTAGTGAAACACCGTATCAAAAAGTCCCTCTCCTGTTCCCCTCAGCATGCTGCAGCTTGATCACTGTATTTGGAGAAACAAACCACACTAATGTGAAATATTTGTGAAAAGCAGTGGGCAAAAATAGTGCAGTGCTACCAGCTTTTTAGAGTTTTGGGTTAGGGTGAAAAATTGGGTATTGGTACTGACGTATCATCTTCACTCCTAGCACTAATCCTTCTTCGTTCTCACACAGCATTTTCCCCAAGGACAGGAAGGTACCATATGCAGGTCTTTCTCTTTTGTAAGTAAAGTAGTATCTTGTGAGGCTTCTCTTTTATATGGCAGGGGGGAATCTTGATTCAGTTTAGTTGGCGGATCCTGTTCTGTTCCAACAAGCAGAGAGTACCCTTGTGATCAGCACGTGATTCCCGTAGCCTGAATCCATCACCAGGTTTCTCCTGCAGATCTCGTGACATTAGAGGCTGTAAGCACTTGCATTTGGTACTTAGTTGCCAAGGTGTTTAGGTATATCAGATATACCTAATAGGTATAGGTAGATATACTTTACAGGTTGGCAGAGCAGGATGCCCAGTTTCCCATTTCATATGACAGTAAGTACCATGCACCATGGCTGCGGTGTTAAGATGCATTTTGTTTATTTTTTATTAGAGGGCAGCCAGAAAATGATTTATGGTTTATTGTTATTCTTGATCTCTAACTGTAAACGTATATCATTGGGCATAGATCCTCAAAAGCGTCTGTTGTATTTAGTAATTCAATGCTCACCCTTAAATACTTTCCAACTTTGCCTGGCTAGTTACATAATGTTTTCTCAGGTATTAGCAGTATTCCTTGGAAATACCTTGTGGATAATGTAGTCATGGATCTAGTTTTATCTAGTTTTCTGAGACTACTGAAAAGTGTGTAAGGCAGTGTTTCCCAAACTTGGGACGCCACTTTTTTAGGGAAAGCCTGTGGCAGGCTGGGCCGGTTTGTTCACCTGCCCCGTCCGCAGGTCTGGCCGATTGTGGCTCCCACTGGCCGCGGTTCGATGCTCCAGGCCAATGGGAGCTGCTGGAAGAGGTGTGGGCCGAGGGACGTACTGGCTGCCACTTGCAGTAGCTCCCATTGGCCTGGAGCATCGAACCACGGCCAGTGGGAGCAGGGCCGGCCTTAGGATTTATGGTGCCCTAGGTGAGATTATTAAACTGGTGCCCCTGTGCCTGATCTGCTCTTAGCAACACAAACATAAGCTTACAGTATTGGAAAACCTGCCACATTCACGTTATTAAAACCAGTTTAACTTAATTAAGCACACTGTAATGCTAGACAAGGATCCCAGGCCCTGCTCAGCCCGCTGCTGGTCTGGGGTTCTGACCACCAACTCCTGCCAGCCAGGATCCCGGCCGCCAACCCCCCCTCAGCCCGCTACCAGCCTGAGATTCTGCTCACCCAGGCTGGCAGGAGGCAAAGTGGGGCTGGCGGCTGAGCTCCTGACTGGCAAGGGGCCGGCAGCCGGAATCCCGGAGTAGCAGTAGGCTGAGTGCTGCTGGCATCCCAGACTGGCAACAGACTGAGCCACTCAACCCCCCACCAGCCCTGCTCAGCCCGCCACCAGCCGACTCAGCCCGCTGCCGGCTGAGTGAATGGAACCCCAGGCTGACAGCAGGTTGAGTGGTTCAGCTGGCCTGCTCAGCCCACTGCCAGCCTGGGGTTCCTTGGGGGTCCCTAGGCCAGCAGCAGGTGCTGAGTGGGGCCGATGGCTGGTATCCCAGCTAGCAATAGGGCAGCAGCCAGAACCCCAGAGCAGTGACGGGCTGAGCCGCTCAGCCTGCTGCTGCATACCATCAAAAATCAGCTCACCTGCCACCTTTGACATGTGTGCCGTAGGTTGCCGACCCCTGCTTTATACACTAGTAAGGAGATGAGCATATTACAGTTGTTGGAGGGCTCTTATCAGACGTAACAGGCTATAGGAAAGTCAGTCAACATTTTTTGTTTCTCTGATGAAAACTGGCCCACTCCCTGCCTCAAACCAAACCTATCACTAATAATTGTCAACAACTTAATTTTCTGTTTTTGGCTAAGATATTGATTTAAAAAAAATATTGAAATTGGATTCAGGATTGTTAGCAAGAATTTTTGGCAAACAAAGTTGTTAAATGACAATCTAAATGGCAACACAGTACTGCTTTCATGCTTGGCTCACCCCCCAGCCTGCTGGTCCAACAGCTGCAGTAGAGGAGGAGATAGGTGGAAAACTGCAGGACCCCAAAATCCACCTCTTGGGGTGCAGAGTGGCAACAGCAGCAGCAAATCCTCAGGTCCAATCACACGCCAATGGGCACCACCACCAGCCTTACGGACCATGGTGAAGTTAGCACAGCATCTGATCTCAGGGACAGGGCACCCATGGAGCCACAGCAGCTCATCCTGCCCTGTGCAGCTCCCCTCGGATGAGATGGATCGCTGGCAGCTGCCAGCCCGGGGGAGAGGCGCTCCCCAGCTAGGGTGGCCAGATCCAGATGTCCTGATTTTATAGGGCCAGTCCCGATATTTGGGGCTTTGTCTTATATAGGCACCAATTACCCCACCTAGAGTGACCAGACAGAAAGTGTGAAAAATCAGGACAGGGATGGGGGGGTGGTTTAAAAGGAGCCTATATAAGAAAAAGACCCCAAAATTGGGACTGTCCCTATAAAATAGGGATATCTGATCACTGTACCCCAATCCCCTATCCTGATTTTTCACACATCTGATTAACCCCAGCCAAGCCCTGTGTGACATTCCAATCCTGGCTGCCTGCCGAGGAAGTGAGTTACTTTCACTTTCATTCCTCAGCAGGCAGCCAGCCAGCCCTCCCACCACCTATCCCCCAGCACCTCACCCAACCCAGCCCTGACGGAGGGGAGGGAGGAGAGAGAGAGGGGTGCTCCTGGGGAGGAGGGAGAAAGGAGGGGGTGCTCCGTGGGGCAGGGGGGAGAAGAATGGATGTTATGGGGGACAACAAAGGATACTGGTTCCAGAGCCACAGAGCCTGCCTCACCTCACCTCAGCCGGGGGGAAAGAGTCACACTCACAGGTGAGCTCCCTCCCCTTCCCAGAGACCCCAGCAGCCAATCCCATTCCTCAGACTGTGCTGCATTTGGCTCTCTCTAGGACCCAGCAGCCCTGCTTCTACACTGTCTGGGCTGCCTGCAGAGTGGTGCCCCCAGGCAGAGTGAGGCCCTACGCGGCTGCCTATTCTGCCTATGCCTAAGGACGGCCCTGAGTGGGAGCCGCAATCAGCCAGACCTGTGGACGCAGCAGGTAAACAAACCTGCTCGCCAGAGGCTTTCCCTACACAAGCGGCCTCCCAAGTTTGAGAAACATTGGTGTAAGGTACATGTGCTGTAATATTTGAAAATGGAGATGTGTAGAAAATAGCACAACTATAAAGCTCATTATGTAGAAGAATGTGGACTGGGGAAAGGAAATAGCATAGAGTTTGCAGCAGACATGCCAAACCCGCAAAAAAAAAATAAATGCAGAAATTGGGCTTGTTTTTGACTTCATTGGTTTGTGAGTTGCTTGTTGCCTAGTTTTTCCTTGTAGTTTGTTGCTTGTTGTAGCTTGTTGCTTCTTTTTTTTTTATAAGCTCCCGGCAGGCAGAGGCAAGCAGGGGCAAGAGGATGAGAGAGTCAGGGATGCACAGCGGGCCCGCCACAATCCCAGACTGCACACCAGGGGGATCTAGTCACATAGGGTGTTGGGGTTCTTAGGGATTAGCTTGTTTTGGCCTTGTTTTGAAATGGGATTAGCTTATTTTTTGGCTTAAAGAGGTCCTTATTTACTACATGAAAGTTGGCAACTGTGGTTTGCAGTGCATCACCAGAGCTGTATAGTAATCCTGAAGAATGTCTGACCATGTTCTGCAAATGGTTCTACAGTTTCTCAAGCATCTCAAGTTACTCTCAAATCTTAAAAACAAAAAAAGTTCATATGTGGGGTATGTGACAGGGCCTCGTACTTATCTGTGCCCTGGGACTGTCAGGAAGAAACTGCATCAAGAAACCCTGGCATTTAAAACTTAGAGGCAAGGTTTAGCAAGCAGGGCTTAGCTCAGAAGCTAGTGGAGCCCATTGGCTTCTGAGGAAACCTGCCTGGAGTATATAAAGGGAGGAGGAAGAAGCAAACAGCCAAACAGCAGCATCAAGGGGTTTGCAGATAAAACCACTGAGACAACTGACAATTTCTATTAAACTTTGAGGAAAGGGAGTTTGGGGCTATTGTTTGCCTCGAACCTGAAAATGGAAGGAATGTTGGGTTTAGGAAAAGCTCTGCTTATTTTGTTGCCTTTTTGCAAGAGGAAGAATGGCTCCCCTCTAGCATTTTCAAGAGATGTGAAGCTCATTTGTGCTCCTCACCTGGGTCTTGAAGGACTGAGGGGAGGGGAGGTAAAAGGGAAAACAGGTTAGATGGCCTCCTCTCATGTATTTGGGGAGTAAAGGAAACCACGCATTTGCCAGCCAGTTCAGGGTTTTGTGCTAAGTCACACACACAAAAACCACAGTCCCATAATAACAGGGATTTGAGATTCTGTGGTATCTCAGTTAATGAACCTGCGCATCTGGACGCAACAGGGCCTATTGATGCTATTGGGAATTGCTGGGCTCTCAGCTCTTTTGAAATTCAGGTTACTTACTTAGGTGTCTAAATACGGATTTAAGAGCCTAATTTTAGGTTCCCAGTTCAAAAATCTAGGACTGTCCCTTTTATATGTCCACCATTTGTGGGTGGGGATAGTGGCCTACCATCTAGTTTTACAACTGTTGAACCAATTGCACTTTTGAACTAGGTAGTCCACATTTGGAACCAAATTGGGCACTTACTTCCTACCTATCCAGTGCCATTGACTGCAGTCAGGTGGCAAAAAGTGACAAGAATATAAGACTGTTGCCCTTTGTCTTTGAACATACAGGAGTTTTCTATATTGTAAGTCTGAGTAAAATATTAAGGAGCGTTGAAGTATCTGTTTTACCAAAATATTCAGGAGCATTGAGGTATCTGTTCACTATTTGTTAGTGTTTAAACTACATTTGTCTGTTTGGAGATAAAAGGCTATTACTCTTTCAAACGCTGTTTAAAAAAATAATAATACATTTGTTAGTCTAAGGCAGTAATTTCATGGGTTGATTAATTCTCCAAGAATACATTTAGGATACATTTAGTTGTCCTGGAGACTTGGTAATGCAGATCCTGTAAATATTTATGTCCATGAGTAGCTTTACTATGTACTTAGTAGTCTCATTGAGTTCGGCAGCATTACTCACATGAGTAAGGTTACTCTCAAGTGTTTTTGAAGGATCTGGCCTTGTAGGTCTGAGTTTAGCTGGGAATAGTAGTGCTCCATATTAATAGTCCAGTCCTGCTTCCACTGAAATCAATGGCAAAAGATTTGAGCGTGACTTGGAGGTGCTCAGCACCTTTCAGATTCAGGGCATTAACGAACGGCATTTATATGTATTTTTTGCAGTATCGCTATTTAACATCATACTTCTAAGAGTGAAATACATAGCTACCATCTAGATTAGCTGCAGATTGTGTTCGTATTTATTTCAGGTAAGTCTCCTGCTTGTTTCAAGGTGAAGGACCTGATACAGAGTTGTGACTTCAATGGGTTTTGAATTAGTCCCTAAATACTTTGAAATTAGTTCAATAAGTTGCTAGGGTTCTGTGGTAGTGGAAAATGTAATGTAATGTAACTTGCGGGGTGAGAGAGAAATATATTAAAACAGGAGTCCTATCACATTGGTATCTTTAACAACATAATGTTTGTTAACTTTATATTAACACAGTAAGTCTAGGGTGTCTCCAACATTCACAGCTCTGGCTGTGGTGTAAGAGGTGTATTCCTTTTATTCATTTAGAGTTGGTATTGTCTCAAGAGCTCCTGTATGATGGCTTTATTTGTGGAGTTTTGAAATTGGTGCACAGGAGATGAATTTGTTTGACAAGTTTATTCATGTAACAAGTTGGATAATCATTTGTGATTCACAGTTTGATTCACAGGAGTTATTAATTTAAAACTTGCACTATATTCCTTATCAGATATTCGTTGAAAGGTTTACATTGTACATAACAGGATTTGTATAAATCTGGGCACTGTAAATTTGTCCTACTAACAGGTTTATTGCTTTATCAGGTATTCACTTAGGATTTCACTGTTCTATCATAAAACATTCCCAATCAGAGAACACATTTTTTATTGAGACAATGTACTGTACGGATCAGTGCCTACATACGAATTGTTGACTTTGTATAAACAAACTAAGAAAAGCAATTTACTCTTGTAGTACCCAAAGATCCTGTATACATGTGCTTAATTAAGATGCAACATCCTGGGAAGGCAGGAAATAAGATGCTTGCTTCCCATCACCTTGTGATGGTAGCCTCCACTGCCCATTTGTTACATTTTCAAACAAACAGCTTTGTGCTTTCTCCCGTGTTGCCTGAGATGCTTTAGAAGTGCTCCGTGCAAACAGCGGTGAAGCTACCTCATTATCCACCTTTGAATTCATCCTCAAAAATCTCCTTTGCTTGATTCCGACATTAAACTTGACAACAGTTTGTCTGCTAGTATACAGAGACCACTACTTACCGTGCTGACCAGTGTTGTCTCACTGTTTATTTGCAGTCCTCTATCTGTATCCGTTTTTTGTCTCTTGTCCTATACTTAGATTGTATGTCCCTTGTGCAAGGACTGTCTTTTTGTTCTGTGTTTGTACATCACCTAACGCAATGGGATCCTGTCTGTGACTGGGGCTGCTAAGTGCTATGGTAATACAAATAATTAGAAAGTTAAGCATAGAAAGTAAGACCATACTGCTGTCTGGTTCTTGTTTTTGTTCAAAATAAGGATTTACTTAAAGAAAAAAATCTCATTAAGGGCCAGATCCAAAGCCTGTTGACTTCAGTGGGCTTTGGCTTGGGCTTTAAAAGTCCAGTGCATGTAAACTTTGGCCTCATTTTGTTCCTCCCTCTCCTCCCTCTATGAACTTGACAATATCAGGGCATGCTCTCTCGACTACTTAGATCACAAGACAGGGTCTTCTTGTCTACAGCAAATAGGGTGACCAGACGTCACGATAAAATCGGGACCATCTCAATATTTAGATGTTTGTCCCATGTCCCGACCGATCTTTGGTCGCAACACAATTTGTCCTGATATTTCGCTCTGCCAGCAGCACTGTTTTGTTTTTGTTTTTTGCTCCACTGGCAAACACCTCCCCTGCCAATATTTTCTTCCTCTCATCTGGTCACCCTAACAGCAAAGGTGACACATTTACCACTGCATGCTTAGAGAACATATTGTAATGATTATGAAAATATTAATTATCTTAAAAATAGTCTGTATTTTTTTAATATTAAGGCTTTTATTGTAACTAAAACCAATAGAGGAAATTAACTGATACCTCCATTTTTTTAGTCTAAACATGTTCTTTGCTTTGTCTACAAATAAGAATCACCAAGAACTGTAAATCAGACCATTTTAACATTAAATTGGACATTGCAGAAGATAAACATAAACATTACAGAAGATAAATGAGATAAACATGGTAAAATAAACTACATGGAAATGTTATGCATGAATGTGATAAGCATCTTTTTACAATGTGAAAAGAACTGTGTAAATCTTTAAACTGATTCTACCTTGAAAATTATTGTGATGAAATGGCCTCCTCTTATTGAACAAATCTGCTCCATCTATGTGTTTAAAGGTCACAAACTTTGACTAAAGTGACAAAAATAAGTTCTTACTACTCTTAAGTAGGTACACCTGTTCTTATATAGTTAGACCTAGAGCTGTTAGACCTGCAGAACCAACACATCTAGGAAAGAGACAGATGAATTCTATTCCTGCTCACAAGTAATTAGCAGAATTAATGTTTATTCTAACTGCAGAGCCATGTTTTATTTTTTGAGTACGCCTGTTCAATCTCATTAAAGATAGGAAAGGGTTGCACAGTGTACCTGCATTGTTTGCCTTACAGAGCCTTGGTTATTAGTGGTGATGTGCAAGAAGGAATTAAGGTTGAATATGTTTGTGGAAATGGCAACTGAAAGAAATATCTTTTAACTTGTGCACTGAGCAAAGGAGGCACTGAGACAATGAACATTGGAACCCCACAATGCCATTTTGAGAGATTAGCTTTTCAGCTTAGATCTGCACTTTAGCTGCTTGACAATTCAGTTTGTGCTTCTAAAAACAGGGCACAAAGTTTTCTAAATTTGAAGGAATTAACTCTATGAAAGCTTAGTTTACATGTTATTACAAGCATAAAATAGAATTGTAAGTATCTCTATCCAAATCAAACATTTATATAGATGTGTGTATATATATATTTTATTTTTTAGCCTCTCAGCAAATATCCTCCTTTGATAAATGACATCTCCTTTTGGCTGCCCTCTGAGAAATACTCTGAAAATGACTTCTATGATTTAGTCCGAACCATTGGAGGAGACTTGGTGGAAAAGGTTGCCCTCATTGACGAATTCACGCATCCCAAGTAAGTAAAGCTCTTGAAATATTTCTTCCCCATTGTCAGATGATGATTTATGTTATCTAGAAAAATGTATAAAAACATGCTTGGTTATTACAGTAGCTGTACATTTACATTTTCATGGCTCCAAAATGTTTTCTACAGCACTGTTTTCAAAAATGGGTTTTATTTTATAAAAACTTTATTTTCCTTTTAAAGTTTTGCATGGATGTTGAATTTATGCTAAGGAGGGATAGTGCTGGCTGAAAACCAACTTCCCACATAGATCTGCCAGTGTACGTCACCCACAACATCCCCATCCTAGTCCTAGACTATTGAACCATGACTGCTATTTGTTTGTTTCTTCCCTCCTTCCTTTCTTGTGGTCTGGTCCACACATATATCCTGAACGTGCATCACAAGAATAGTATTGGGTCATATAAGAATGTTGTTTATATTTAGCGTGTGGGAGGAGGGTGATTAGATTTTGCTCTCTTTTCTATTAGCCAGTCATGTAACTGGAACAATTCACACTTCCAGGCATCAGAATTCCTTCTTGTTAGAATAGGAGCACAGAAAATATCATACTGGAAAAAAAAGTGGTCCATCTAATATAGTCTGTTATCTCTAACAGTGACAAATGCCAGATGTTGCAGATAAAACTATTTTTGAGATCATCCTTCACACAGTTTAAACTACTGTATGCCCTTTCAAGGAGGGTAAGAGGTAAAATGTTATTAGCTGAAACCATTTAAAAAATTGGGTTTTAAAAATAATTTATTTTCGGTCTTTTTTGTTCTTGTAGGTTGATGGGGCTGTGAATCTAATTGTGCAATATTATCTCAGGGGTGAAGGGAAATTTCTGACCTAAACCTAGCTGATAATCAGTTTATGCCCTGGATACTGCAGGCTTTTCCTACCACAATCAGACATTTGACACCATTGTTCTCTTGAATTTGTTGTACATTGTATGCTTAATGGATCAATTATTTTTCTGGCCTGGTAGGTACTGTGGTTCAACAGGTGAATAAGTTTTGGTTGGTTGTTGGCATTTTCTTTAAGCTGGCTTGGCGTTGTATGAAACAGAATTTCATTTATGCAAAGAAATGGATGTGCCACTTGAATTTATGGAGTCATCTAAAATCTCTGCATTTCTAGTCCCTAAGCGTTCCTAACATTTAAGCGATGTCTCCTGCTGTGAACAGGATTTTCAATTAATACCTCTAAACTGAAAAGTCAAATGTCCAGGAGAACAGTGTAGGCTATGATCAGATAATGAGTGCACCTCACCATAAAGAGAAATAGGATTATTAACTATGGAGTCGGTGAAGAATAAGTTTGTTGCAGCCACACACAGCTTTTTCTTTTTATTGCCGCTTGGGCAGCACTGTATTGTCAGGTGTCACAAGACAATGCATAGACCTGAAAACTAGGCACACTGATGTTGCTGAAAATACATTTTAATTGCCAGTCTTCATATCAATGTTGATACAATAAAAGAAGCATCAGAAAGTTATGTAAAAATGGGAAAGACCTGTCCAGAACTAGTCTAACTTCCTGTATGCTAATTCTGTGTTTTTACTCTAGGTAAAATGTCTGTTCCATTGACAGATTTTATGTTGCCCTCTTCTCAGGATACTGTGATTAAAAATGTGGTACTGCCTTTGTTGCTAACCATTCCCTTTGGGCAAAATTCTGAACTCCCATCATGCAGCAGGAGGTGAGCTAAGGTCTCCACAGAGGCTGGGGGATGGAAGAGTCCTCTGTCTTGAGGCTGCGGTAGTCCCCTCACCCAGCATGTTCACTCACTTCAGGCACCATGGCCTAGTCATGGCCCAGCTGTCCTTGTCCCAGGACCTCCCAGCCTATTGCCCTGTAGAACTCTTGCATGCTAGGGTGTAGGAGCTTTGATGGTAATGCTACAGAGATCATGTGAAGGCTGCAGATTCTTGCATAGGGTGTCCCTTTCCCCCATGGTTGCTGCTCCCACCTTGTCCTGTTTAATTGGATCAGAGCCTTCCCCATCCTTTTTCTGCTTGTAAATTATCTGCAGCACATTTAGATTTTTATGAATTTATTTGCAATTCAAAATTACTTGATTAATAGTTTATGTGAACATATTTGTCTATTCAATGGATTGCTTGCAAAACTATTCATTGTGAATATTGTTTTGCGTATTGAGCTATGACTAGTCCCCTCAGTCATATGTTATTGTTTCTGCTAACAGACTGAATGACTTACATATCCGTAAAGAGCTTTCAAGATGGCTGTGCAAATACTTCATTAATACATATTTCTACATTTTCCCTTTTCTCCAACATGCTGGTGAACAAAAATATTTTCATGCAAATGTTTTCAAAATGAAAAGAGGTTGTGAATACTTAGAATTTTATGGAACGTTACAGAGTGGACAGCAGTTGGTAAATATTTCCGGATGTTCTGCAGTAACAATGGTGCTATCCACGTCCATAAATTCAGTACTTGTTGTACAAGATAATCTGTCCAATATTTTTGAAATTTCATCAATAGTTAAATCAGAAAGTGGTCCTGCTTTTATGGTCAAGACTTTGCTAATTTCGCAAAAGAAATGGGTTTTCATGGAGGAAAAAAATGTTGTCCAAAAAGCAGGCAAATAGAGGAAAGATGTATGCCTCTCCTAAGTAAGCAAGATTGCTGCTGTCCAAAAAATTCCAGTAAAAGGAGTATATGAAATTGCTGAGACATTAATATAAGTAATGCATTCATGCAGAGATGATATTCCAGTGAAGATAATGAGAATGCACATGCCTGAAATAATAAAAGAAACACCAATCAATAATGCCCAAACTTCCAGCAGAGACCACAAAGTGAAATAAAGTTGACTATATATATATATATATATATATATATAAAATAGAAAATGAGCTGTGCTGTCTCATTTTAAAACCAGAAGACATGACATGGGTGAAACAATCAGTTTAGAACAAAAAACCTCTCAATTTTATCCTGTATCATTATGGGTAACAATAAGGAAAGGTTAGGAGAGCAATACGTATAAATTCTTCCTGTTTAAAAGAGGTGCCTAAAAGGGATAGCTCAGTGGTTTGAGCGTTGGCTTGCTAAACCCAGGGTTGTGAGTTCAGTCCTTGAGGGATCTGGGTAGCGGCGTATTATCACCTAGGCCAACAAGGCCTAGGCCTAGGGCTGCAAATTTGCTCGTGTCACCTCCCCAACTCCGTCCCTTCCCCAAATCCCCAGCCCACTTCCTTCCCAGGGCGCACCGTGCTTCCTTCCTTTCACTTCCCCCCAGGTTTGCCGCACGAAAGTGCTGGGAGGGAGGGAGTAGCGGTGCGCTTGGAGGAGGCAGAGCAGAGGTGAGTTGGGGCCCATGGGTGCGGGGAGTAACCCGGGGGGCCTGGGAACCCCTCCCTGCCCCAGCTCACCTCCGCTCCACCACTACCATCCCTCGAGCATGCCACAACTCCCCCCTCCGTCCCAGGCTTGCCATGCTAAAGCGCTGAGAGGGAGGGAGAAGTGAGTAGCGGTGCGATCGGAGGAAACGGAGTGAAGGTGACTTGGGGCAGGAGGGCGCGGGGAGTGACTCTTGGTGGGTAGGGGGAACCGGGAACCACTCCCTCCCCCAGCTTACTATCACTCCACCTCCTCCGAGCGTGCCACAACTCCCCTTCTCCCCCCTCCCACCCAGGCTTACCGCTGGGGGGGTGGGGGTGGCAATTTTTTGAGGGCCATGGGGCACCAAATTTGTTAATCCGCCACTGGATCTGGGGCAAAACTGTCTGGGGATTGGTCCTGCTTTGAGCATGGGGTTGGACTAGATGACCTCCTGAGGTCCCTTCCAATCCTGATATTCTATGATTCTGTTCTAAAACAGAAGTGACTGAATGCTGATCTTTAGAAAATGGGTTGTACCAGCAATGTGTTTTCTAGACTTAAAAGTTTTAAACTAGTGTTACTAAATACATTGGCTCCAATACAGTGTGGTAGTTTGGAAAGTGCACCAGCATAGCCACCTCTGGAGGATTGCATCTGAACAGGGAAGTTGTAGGATATCAGAGTTGGAAAGGACCTCAGGAGATCATCTAATCCAACCCCCTGCTCAAAGCAGGACCAATTCCCACACAGATTTTTGTCCTAGATCTCTAAATGGCCCCCTCAAGGATTGAACTCCTAACCCTAGGTTTAGCAGGCCAATGTTCAAACCACTGAGCTATCCCTCCTCTGGTGACATATAGCCATTGTAGCAGCTCCTAGTACAAGTGATCTGTCTTGAGAGGAATGGGTATGGCCAGGACAGCCCATGATTGGTGGAACATCCTATTGGCCTGGCTGATGGCAGGGGTGGATAGGTGGAGAAGAGGCTGGTGGCAGGTTGTAGGCACAGGGGCAGAAGGATCTGTACCTCTAGAACACACTTCCCTTCAGAATCTAGAATTGAACCCAGAAGTCCAAAGTCTCTGTACTTCTCTGGTTAAAGCCACCTTTGCATGCACTTTCCCGTGTGAGCAACACATCTCAGCCCAGCCTCTTTGCATACTCCATAATGGTGCAGGACACCATGGAATCATGTGTTCTGAAGAGTTTGTTCAATCGCTTGTGGATAAATTTTTCCAGTACAGGATCTGGGCCCCAATTTTAAGTTTGACACAAAAATTCTCCCTGTGAGATTAGTAGGAAGGTACGGAGTGTAACAGGGTGACTTTCCCCTTTAAGGGCTATGTCATGGTATGCACCCCGACGCTGAACCTTAGATGGGGTACCAGCATGAATTCCTCTAAGCTTAATTACCAGCTTAGAAATTGTAGCGCTGCCACCAACCAGGACTTGCAGTGCCTGGTACACTCTGGTCCCCCCAAAACCTTCCCAGGGGACCCCAAGACCCAGACCCCCTGGATCTTAAAACAAGGAGGAACTGACTATCCCCCCCCCCTTTCCCCCTCTTAGACTTTCCCTCCCTGGGTTGTCTGGAGAGGCTTCACCAACTCACTGGTGAAACAAGATCCAAATTCCTTGAATCTTAACACAAGAGAAAATAAACCCTTCCCCCCACCGTGTCCTCTCCCAGGCTTTCCCTCCCTGGGCTATCCTGGAGAGATAGACAGATTCAAGCTCCGTGAATCTAAAACAAAGGGAATTTCGCTTTCCCCCCACCACTCCCTGGTGAGTTTAGACTCAATTCCCTTGAGCCTTAACAAAGGGGAAAAAATCAATCAGGTTTTTTAAAAGAAAAGCTTTTAATAAAAGAAAGAAATAGTAAAAATTGTCTCTGTAAAATCAAGATGGAAAATGTTACAGGGTCTTTCAGCTTATAGACACCAGGGAGAATCCTCCCCCTAGCACAAATACAAGTTGCAACAGAGATACAGTCCTTCCAGAAAAATGCACATTTGCAAATAAAGAAAACAAACAAAAAAAGACTAAACCGCCTTTCTAACTGGTACTTACTAAATTGAACAGAAGATTGGAGAGTCTGTATACCTGTCTGGTCCCTCTTAGATCCCTGAGAGAACAACGAAAGCAGCACAAAACAAAGGCTTCCCTCCACTGAGAGTTGAAAGTATTTTTTCTCCTGATTGGTCCTCTGGTCAGGTGTTAGCCAGGTTTACTGGACTTGTTAACCCTTTATTATCTGTTTATGACAGGCTAGAGGCCGCAGAGCCAGCCTTCCCTAGTAACTAAATAGACACACCTGAGCAGGGATCAGGTGATTCCCCTATAAGAGTCTCAAGAAGCTTCAGAGAGGGAAGTGTCAGGATCCTAGCAAGGGCAGTTGGGATCAAGGGTCAGAGAAGGATCAAACCTGAGGCTTAGAGTAGCAGAGGAGTTTGCAGTCAAGTTCCAGGCTGGGGTCAATACCAAGGATCAGAGTCCAGTTCAGGTTTCAGTGTGTGGGTCAAGAGACAAGGTCCAAATCAAGCCGAGGGCGAAGACGAGGGTTCAAGAACAGGGAGCAGGAATGGTCAGGGCAGCTACAGGAGATATGGGCTGTTGCCTGGACAATTCCTGGAATGCCCTTTGGGTTTATATAGGGCAGGGAGCCAATCAGGAGCCATGAGACTGCTGTCTCTCAGACCCCTGGAGGCAGGACTTGCCATACTCTGCCCACATAGTGTTGTGGATAGTGGAGCATGAGCTAGTTATAGCTGCTGCTGGTTGATAGTATGGAGATATCTGCTGCAGGCTCAGGGTTTGAGAAGCATTGGGCCTTACAGGGACGAAGCTCAGGAAACTGAAGAGTGTGAGAGAGGCTCCTGCAGGGAGGACCTTGACACCACGGGAGTTTGGGGCTTGCAAAGAGTATAAGAACTGAGACCCAGCTCTGGGAAGGAAGCCTGGGGACTCCCTACCTAAAGAGAGTGAACTAGGGTTGATGCCTAGAATGCCGACCTGTATGACAACTAAATACGTTGGATCCCAGAAAGGGAGTGGTTTTAATTACCTTTTGACTGTGATCTGGAGTTTTTGAGGAGTCCAAGTAGGGAAATCAAGGCAAGGCACTGCAGAACGACCTGGTTACGATCCTGTTACATGGAGACTAGGTGGGTGAGGTAATATCTTTTATTGGACCAACTTCTGTTGGTGAGAGACAAGCTTTTGAGCTTATACCAAGCTCTTCTTCAGGTCCTGTTACGTGAAAGAAATATATAAAACTGGAAACCAGAAATGAACTGTGTTCGCAGTGGTACTTAACAAAGTAAATTTTAATCAGAACAATTAAAAATACCCTGAAAAGGCAGTATGGGAAAGAATAAGCAGGAAAATTTCTTTTGCTGCTTTTCACATGCAGTGTTAAAAAGACGGCAAGGGAGTAGTGAAGGAAGGTTGTTCCTGTCTTTGAATGAATTTCTTTCTGGAGACAGTTGTACATTTGTAAATGTGTAAATCGGGATGGGCAAACTACAGCCCACAGGCCGCATCCAGCCTGTTGGACCTTTTAATCCAGCCCTCGAGCTTCCACCAGGGAGCGCGGTTGGGAGCTTTCCCTGCTCTGGTGCTCCAGCTGGAGGGCAGGGTCGGGGGCTTGCTTCGCTCTGCTTCATGCGGCTCCCAGAAGCAAGAGCAGCCAGGGGACTCTGCACACTGCCCCCACCCCAAGCACCGGTTCTGCAGCTCCCATTGGCCCTGGTTCCCAGCCTATGGGAGTTGCGGGGGCGGTACCTGCAGATGGGGCAATGTGCAGAGCGGTGTGGTCCCACCTCTGGAGGGGGGACAGGCTGCTGTTTCAAGTAAACACCGCCCAGATCCTGCACCCCTGATCGCCCTCCAAACCCTTTGATACCAGCCCATAGCACTCTCCTGCACTCCAAACCCGTCATCCCCAGCCCCACCCCAGAGTGTGCACACCCAGCTGGAGCCCTCATCCTCCCTGTGCGCCCCAATCCTCTGCCCCAGCCAGCCCTTCATACAATTTCCATACCGAGATGTGGCCCTCAGGCCAAAAAATTTGCCCACCCCTGGTATAAATACTAAAATAGGAATTGCCACCATTTCAAAATGTCCTGGATATAGAATAATCAGATGGCCAGTATCTTGTCTTATCCTTTCTCCACCCCTCTTTGCCAGCCATATTAATTGATAAAGGGGGCAGATTTGTAGTGGTGTAGGGAGAAGTCAACAGATCCCATCTTCTACCACAGTCTGTCACATTGCTCCCATTCCTCCTGATTAGATTGTATAAAAGCCAATGTATGGTACATCCCCTTATTTTCTCTTTTCTTGCCATACTGTGCTTCCTTTCGCCTGCCTCCTCCCCCCACAAAAAATACAGATCAAGCAATGCGTACAGAAATATTTTTAGAGCTTGGTTCTTTATCAGGGATGTTTTTCTGTTGTGTTTTAGTTTTGCTTCTGCAAGAGGTGAATTACAATGGTATAGCACTGAAACCCTGTTTGCTGCTAGTATTACACAAATTAAAACACAATTAGTTCAGTCCCTGAACTCCTTGTTCTTCATCCTGAGTACATTACAGTTTGCTGAGGGATTCTCTGAGATTACCTTTAACGGCTGACCTGGCAGAGTCCCAGTTGTTTCTCTGGAAAGATCACCAGAAGAGCAGAGACTGCTTGACAAGAGCTGTCAGAGGATAGAGGCCTCCTTTTAATGAGCTATGTGCTTTAGTGCTCTGGAGCTTTTCATTTCTTTGGTCAAATAAACGGAAGACTAATATTTCTGCATTAAATTAATAATTTATATCAGGGTCTTTTTAAGACTATTGGCTGGCTTCTGGCCCTTTTCATCAACCCTGGTAATCGAGCAAGCCTCTGAAGATTACACAGTGGTTTGTAAAAGCCGGCGAAGGCCCCATTTCTCCTCTCCCCTTCCTCCCACACAAAATACCACAACTTATTTTCTTCAGTGAATGAGAAGCTCTCCATGTTTCGCTTTTGTCTCATAGCCCTCAAAATGACCCAAAAAAAAGCTAGTAATGAAGATAGTTCTTAGAGCACTCATCCATTGGCATTCCACTCTTGGCATGCATATGCCAAAGATCAGTGTCTTTTGGCTAGCAGTGTCCTTTCAGGTTACGTTTGTGTCCTGGGCATCCTTATGCCCCTGTGACTGAGGATGTAAAGAGAAGAGCAGGCCCAACTGCCACTCAGTTCCTTCTCACCACCCATGGCTGCAAAACCGAACTCCTCAGTGTCCGCATCTTCTGTTTTCCTTAGCTGTGAATAATTGTGTGTGTATTAGCATCAGTTAGGTACTTTATCATTGGCAGGTAAACCGACAGCCTTTTGGAAGTTGTACTTTTTGTATTTTTTCTTCTCTGATCAGAGAAGTTGGAGTCTCCTGGCTTTAAGTATTGCCCCTCTTGTGAGGCAGCAATTCCAGTAAAGGATACAAGCACACAAGGTGATTTTTCTGGTTAGAGGCAGTACGTAGCCCTGACAAATGTGCTGTAACTTAGCTGGACCTACCCCCTAGT
This sequence comes from Gopherus flavomarginatus, assembly GCF_025201925.1. NCBI lineage: Eukaryota > Metazoa > Chordata > Testudines > Testudinidae > Gopherus > Gopherus flavomarginatus. The sequence continues at coordinate 179,498,272 of NC_066618.1, forward strand.
GAAGACAAGCCCTCAGTTTGCTTCGTTTTTTACGTATGAGAATATCATGGGTTTGAAATTTCTACTCTGACTCCAACACTATAGGGCAGGGATTGGCAGTCTCTGGCACGCGGCTCACCAGGATAAGCACCCTGGCGGGTTGGGCCAGTTTGTTTACCTGCTGCGTCCGCAGGTTCGGCCAACCGCGGCTCCCACTGGCCGCAATTTGCTGTCCCTGGCCAATGGGGGTGGCAGGAAGCCGCAGCCAGCACATCCCTCAGCCCGCGCCACTTCCTGCAGCCCCCATTGGCCTGGAGCGATGAACCGCAGCCAGTGGGAGCTGTGATCGGCCGAACCTGTGGACGCAGCAGGTAAACAAACTGGCCCAACCCGCCAGGGTGCTTAACCTGGCGAGCCGCGTGCCAGAGGTTGCCAACCCCTGCTAAAGGATGTGCACTCTGCTTGCTGTAGAAAAGATTGCAAATTGAGAAGAAAGAGCAGAATGGTGGTAGAGAATAAAATCCATGTGCGGAGAAACATAGTGAAACTGGTTCACAGAGGAGACAAGATTGAAATCTTTAGACTATGAGGGTGAGAAGAGAAATCTAATTAAGTAATAAATAACTACAAGTAGGCATTATATATGTCATATACAGGTCACCCACTTTGTGCTAACCTAGAATGTTGAGTTCTATCTCAAATTTATAGAACAGATATCTAGAAAATCACTTTTTAAAAAAAAATTGAATTGTCCTTGTGTGGGAGGGGAAGCATGGATTTAAATTATAGGGACAATATGCATGAACTTCAAATAGATTTGAGAACCCCAAAATATGTGCAGTTAGTAAAACCACAAACTAGCGAGGCTCATCCCTCTCCTTCCATCAGTTCAGCTTTAAAACTCAGCCGTAAAATATTCTCCCTGGGTTGAAACTGGATTTACTTCAAAACCATCCCCAGCAATTGGGCTAGCAGTCAAAAGACCAAAAAAGCTGAAATATACAATATCAATTATCCACCACTTAAAAACTGTCTAAAAGCATATTTACACGATAGATCATAATAGCTATTGTAATAATCTACTGGATTAATATTCATTTTCACAATTGGTACATATAACTATAGTTCATATTTAGATGACTACAGTGGCCCAACAGGACACACTGAAGTCCACTGGGGACATTATCCAATAAAAAAGGAAGCCTATGGTAGTGTAGGTATCGTATGGATTTAAAAATACAGAAATAGAAATTGTCATACCAGAGTATACCAAGACACCATCGGGTACAATATCCTGTCTATAGAATAGACCTTAGTTCTGCTTAACACACAGCACTTACATATGTTTATAGTGAAAATAAGAATGCATTTATTTATCAAAGAACAGAGATTCATGTGATAGCAAGTAGGACTAATGGAAACAGAGAGTTATGTATAAAATAATATCATAACACATTCTAGAGCTTAAATTTAACAAACAAGATGCCCTCTTTTCTCAAAAGGTGCTGCCTACCCAAAGTTCTTCTTGCAGCATTTTTCAACCAGTATGGCTGACATCCTTCTTTCATGAGACCAAACCTGCTGGCAGCGTGTCTCCCGCAGATGAAGGATGACAGGGCGTCTTTCTGCACCCACAGATATATTATACCTTTACCTGAAAACAGAGGTCCCTCCCATGCTGTTCACCTCTTCCTGTTTATTTCTTCTCTTGAAGCCCCACAATCTCTTCATTGGTATTTGACTGAGTACACAAATAGACTTCTGTTGTAAGAGACAGAACGTTAAACCAGGTAGATAGGAGTCTCCCACCTCTGGCCTTCTGGAAATGGTCTTAAGACATATTACCTCTGGATGACCAGCGTTTAACTACAGGGCCCTAAAGACATACTTAAGGAGATGTATAGGAAATTATCATCTGCACATAGATTTTGCAAAGATTGTGATGCCCAATGTGACACAGGCTTTAAGTAAAAATCTTACATGACATTCTTTAATGAGTTACAATGTAAATACCAGAGCCAGGGATCCCTTGTAACCCTTATGCCCTCTGCCAGTGACACAAAGAGATTCTGGGGTTACAGCATTACCTTGCACTTGGCAATGCTGAACTGAATCTGACCATTATTATGTTTTGTGAGGTCCTGGAGTACTTTAGTCCTCCCTAGTTTTGAAAACCCTAACTAATTTTGAACCATCTCGCTATTCATCCCTACTACTACGTGCTACCTCTGATAGTTTTCTGAGTAGATCTGGGACTAGATATACACACTTGGTGTGTGAAACTTTGGACAAGTCACTTAACGTCTCTTTTTTTCCCCCTATCTGCAAAATGAGTGTGATAATATCTTAATTAATGTTTGTAAAGTGCTTTAAGATACTCACTTGTAATGGTGTTAAGTAAATGCCAAGAATTAGGTTGATAAGTTAGTCTTTATATAGCCTCTATTTGATATTTGCTTAGAAAAAAGTAATTTTTCATCACATTAGTACACTAAAAGAAAAGGTATAAAATGGACATCTGTTTCTTCTCTCTACATTTACTTCCAGCTTATGCTGGTTGTATATTTTTAAACTGCTTTTTTTAATTTAATTTCACTTATTTTTTTGGTGAGCTGTAGTCTTTCTATTCAGATTTTTGGTATAGAAGTATAAATACACAATTTTCCTTCACCCTCAAAATTACTTAAAATGTACTTTGCCATGCTTTTAGGTGTTATGCCTAATGTAAATAATAGACAGTTACGAACATGGATCAGTTGCAAATGGCTAACACAGACAGTAATGTTAACATTAACATACTGTCTTAGAAATACCTAAATTTTAGAGGAGTTTTGATCTTTAGAGAAGTCTTGATCCAAATGCAAACTTTGCAGCTCAGGTCCATCTCTGTAACATACAGCTTCTAAAGGGTGGTCAGTGCCCTGAATCCCATTAGCCATCGGGAGATGAGGGTGATCAGAACCTTACAGGACTTGGTAATCATTTTCATAGACCGGTAACTTTAAACAAATTGATTGTTAGTATAGAATATCCACCAAGTACAAAACAAACAAGTTGAAAACATTGTGATCTCTTCCAGGAATGCTGACATTTGTTTGTTCTGAAATTACGAGAACATATTTCCTTGGTCTAAATGTTAACATTTTCCAGCATAGAGATAATTAACCTTTCAGCTGTTTATTGCAGTGAATCAACTTTTTAAAAATCCTTCCTAGCCATAGAGAGTTTTTTTCTTACAAAAATTAGTTCTGGAGCCATCAGAGATGAAGGGCAGAATTAATTATTTAGTGCTAGATTCATCCCTCTTCTGTGAAGTTACAGTAAGGGGTGAAGAGGGGCATCGGGACTTTCTCCCATTCCCTCCCATATAAATAGCATTATAGGGTCTATTCCTAGCCTCAAAACCATCTAAGAAGTGCCTGGCTACCATGTCAGCTGGCACTTCACAGCTCCAAGGGAGCGTGGTCTGCAGGTAAGACCAGAAGCCCAGAACTCCAGCTGGCAATAACATATACTGTAGGTCGTAATTCAGGGCAACTGCACCTGTATTTTCCTTTAGTGATTCAGCAAGGGCATACTGTCACAGGTTTCCAGTTCCCTAGCCATTGCCTTTCTTGGGTGGAGACTTGTCTCTCTCCCTTCTGGCCGGATATCACCGTGCTAAACAGCTTCCTGTCTTCACTGTTTTATTCCTAGACACAGACAAACTGCCTAAGCAGACCTGCTTGCTTTATCTTCAGAGACTCACAGCAGCGTCTCTGCCCATAGTTAAGCTACCACACCATTCTTCTAAGCAAGTATATTTGATTATTAACGTAAAAGGACTACAGAGAAAACTTATTAAAAATATTCTTTGCTCAGAACAAGAACACTCATGAGAAGTTTAGTCCATTTGCACAGTTCAGAGGTCTTTGAACTGGAGTTCTCAGGAGTGGGTAATCGGTATACAATTGGTTTCTCTTCCCAGGGCGTAGCTTCAAAAGGACGAATTTGAAGTGGGTCATTTGTATTTCCCTAAGTATTCTTAGGAATGCACAATACACATGCACTGTCCCCAAAGGTCGTGAAAAGTTCCTAATAAGAGATTGCATGAGTTCTGTCTTTCTGCTAAAGAAGCTCTATAGAATCACACAATAGTACACAAACATTTTCAATATTAAAGTATTAAATGTAATTCAATAAGGTTTAACTTAACTCCATAAGGTTTGCCCAGGATATTGTCATATCTGTCACACTGTGATAAAAGGTATGCAGGAGCAAAAGACTGCTGTGCTCCTTGTGAAAGATTTACTTGGGCCATGGCTACACTTACAGTTCTGCAGCGCTGGTAGTTACAGCTGTGTTCGTACAGCTGTGTAGGGCCAGCGCTGCAGTGTGGCCACACTGACAGCTGACAGCGCTGCAGTGTGGCCACATTTGCAGCACTTGCAGCGCTGTTGGGAGTGGTGCATTGTGGGCAGCTATCCCACAGAGCACCTCGTCCCATTTTGGCGCTGTGGCTTGTGGGAAGGGGAAGGAAGTGTGCGGGTCTTTCTGCTTCCTGTTCCAACGCCCCGTGGTGCTTTGCTACACATTCCGAGCAGTTTGGCGGCATTGTGAGTCTGCAGCGCGATTTCTGAGATTTCTGTTACAAATGGAGCCTGAGCTGCTGAGGACCTTGCTGATGAATGTTGCCAGCACATCACGCATGGCAGTGGAGCTATTCCTTCAGCTGCAAAGTGACAGTGAGGAGTCAGACAATGATATTGAAACGCCTGACGCTCAAGACACTCAATTGCTTGTGGCAGTAACAGATGTGCTCAGCACCGTGGAACGGCGCCTTTGGGCTCGGGAAACCAGCACTGAGTGGTGGGATCACATCGTCCTGCAAGCCTGGGATGACGAGCAGTGGCTGCAGAACTTTCGGATGAGAAAAGCCACTTTCATGGGACTGTGTGCTGAGCTCGCCCCTACCCTGCGGCGCAGGGACATGAGATTGAGAGCTGCCCTGCCAGTGGAGAAGCGGGTGGCTATTGCAATCTGGAAGCTGGCAACTCCAGACAGCTACCGATCGGTGGCGAACCAGTTTGGAGTGGGAAAGTCCACCGTTGGAATGGTGCTGATGCAAGTTTGCACAGCCATTAATCACACCTTGCTAAGAAGAACTGTGACTCTGGGGAACGTGCAGGACATTGTGGATGGCTTTGCACAAATGGGTTTCCCTAACTGTGGAGGGGCAATAGATGGGACGCATATTCCTATTCTGTCACCACCCCACCTGGCATCAGAGTACGTTAATCACAAGGGGTATTTCTCCGTGGTTCTGCAAGCGCTTGTGGATCACCGTGGGCGTTTCACTGACATTTACTCAGGATGGCCCGGAAAGGTGCATGATGCACGCATCTTTCAGAACAGTGCCCTGTTCAGGAAGCTGAGGGCCGGGACTTTTTTCCCAGACCGCAAGATCACAGTAGGGGACGTCGAAATGCCCACTGTGATCTTTGGAGACCCCGCTTACCCCTTAATGCCTTGGCTCATGAAACCGTATACAGGGAAGCTTGACAGGAGCAAGGACCGGTTCAACTACAGGCTGAGCCAGTGCAGAATGACTGTGGAGTGTGCTTTTGGCCGTTTGAAAGCCCGCTGGAGGTGTCTTTATGGGAAGCTAGATTTGGGGGAAAGCAGCATCTCCGCTGTTATATCCGCTTGCTGTACCCTCCATAATATTTGTGAAGGGAAGGGTGAAAGATTCAGTGAGGAATGGACCTCCGAGGTTCGACGCCTAGAGGCTGAATTTGCACAGCCAGAGAGCAGGGCTACTAGAGAGGCCCAGGAAAGGGCTTCAAGGATTAGGGATGCCTTAAGGGAGCAATTTGATGCTGAGAGCCAACAGTAATGTTTGGTGCCTTTGCTGTGCTCCTTTCTACCTTGGGGTACAGTATTTACCACTTTCTGCAATAATAAAAAGTATTGTAAAAGCCATAAAATCCTTTATTCAAAGTACAGTACATAAAAGGCCAGGCGGGTTAGGGTGGTGGACTGTACATTCAGAGGTTTGAATATGTCCTGTTTGGATTGCTGTTCAATGTCTGCTGCACTTCAGGATTACTATGCTGTAGAGTAATGGGGGTGGGGTGCACAGGGTAAGAATTGTAGTTATCAGGGCTGATAGGTGATCGTACAGGTGTTGGGGGCAGCTGGGGGTAATAAGAAACTGGCTGCTGGAGAAAGGTGTTTTGTGCAAATACTGGGGAACAAGAAAGAGAGCTTTGGGAGGGTTGTGGGTTACCACGGTACAGATCTGCCTGCATGGCTACGAGAGACTCGAAAGAGTCAGTTTGGCGAGCCAGGAGGCTTATCATGTGCTTTGAGGTTTTTTTGGTAGCCAATTCCTTTCTCCTGCTTTGTGTTTGCCTCCACTCATACATTTTCTCTCTCCATTCCTGCATCTTCCTACTTTCTCTGTTGTAGTGATTCATAACTGCTTTGATCAATTCTTCTTTTGATTTTCGCGGATTTTTTCTCAAGTTCTGCAAGCGACGTGAGGCCGGTGATCCGGCTGCATTAGTCAAGGTCACTAAAAAAAACATAGATAGAAACATATAATACACAGAGGCTACATTGTTTATTATCACACAGTGAAGGAGTTTGTAGACTTTTTGTAGCATCATTCCCACATACCTAACATAACACAGAGAGGCCAGGGAAGCGAAGGCATGGCGAGCAATGGGGTGAGTGTTTCTGCCCTGACTGCACCTGGAGGGGGAACTGACTGATGGCTCACTAGGGTTTATCTGCACTGGGTAGAGGAGGTAGCTGGTGGCCTGCACAGGGGACAGTAGGGAACATGAAGCTGGCGAGCTGCTGGCGGGGGGGGGGGGGTGGTCCGCGGAACTGCCGGCCTGCTGGGGAGGGGAGACGCACCGCGGTGCTGGCTACCTGCTGGAAGGGGGGTGGGGAGACCGGAACGCACCGCGGGGCTGGCTACCTGCTGGAAGGGGGTTGGGGAGACCGGAACGCACCGCGGGGCTGGCTACCTGCTGCAAGGGGGGTGGGGAGACCGGAACGCACCACAGTGCTGGCGACCTGCTGGCGGGGGTGGGGAGACCGGAATGCACCGCGGTGCTGGCTACCTGCTGCAAGGGGGGTGGGGAGACTGGAACGCACAGCGGTGCTGGCGACCTGCTGGCGGGGGTGGGGAGACCGGAATGCACCGCGGTGCTGGCTACCTGCTGCAAGGGGGGTGGGGAGACCGGATTGCAATGCGGTGCTCGCGACCTGCTGGCAGGGGGGGACCGCGAACCTAGCGCCCTGCACTCAAGTATCTCTAAATTCTCAACAGGGTTTCCTACTGCCAGATATATCACTGCTGCGTGTTACCTGGGAAGAGAGGGAGGGTCTTCTACAGCAATGTGGATTCTGCCCTGGCCCCTATGCAGCTTGCCTGTGTGCAGCCATGGTCCCCCCACCCCTCGCTGCACAGTGGATCAGACGAGTTAGCCTGACCGGGACAAGGACCACGGTGGCTCTCCCTATAAACTTGCGAAAGCACATTGCCCACGCTCTGGCTGCAACTTTTCAAGAGATTACCGAGGCCGATTACAGAGACGTGATAGAGCAAATCAATGGGCTATTCCATGTTTAGGCATGCATGCAGGCAGCCATAACCCCAACCGTCCTCTCCCAAAACATAAAAATCTGCTTACCCCGAGCATGCTCCTCAGCTTCTTCCTCACCAGCAACTTCCCGCTGCTGTGACTGGCTAGCCTCCTCCTGGCTTGAGAAGAGCTCCTGGCTGCATGCCTCCTGGGACTCCAGGGTGTCTCCCTCCACCCCAGTAGCCTCACTCTCGGCTTCCTCTACACCCTCCCCCACTTCTCCCTGCTCTGAACTCTCCATCGTGCTCCTAGGATTGGCAGTGGGGTCACACCCAAGTATGGCATCCAGCTCCTTGTAAAAACGGCAGGTTGTGGGGGCAGCTCCTGAGCGGCGATTTCCCTCACGGGCTTTGCAGTAAGCACTGCGCAGCTCCGTAATTTTTACCCTGCACTGCAACGCATCCCGTTCATGGCCCCTTATCAGCAAGGACTGTGATATCTGCCCATAGGTATCATAATTTCTCCGGCTGGAGCGCAGCTGTGCTTGCACAGCTTCCTCACCCGAAACACTGATGAGGTCCTGCAGCTCGGAACTGTTCCATGCTGGGGCTCGTCTGGGGCATGGAGGCGTGGTCGCTGATTGATTGATTGATTGATTGCACTCCACACCTGGCTGAGCAAACAGGAAGGGGATTTTTAAAATTCCCGGGGCATTTAAAGGTGAGGTCAGCTGAGCCCAGGGCAGTGGAGTGTGCAGGATTACCAGAGAGGCTGAAAAGGTATGCTGGGATACCTCCTTATACCCCGGAGGTCAATAAAAGCGCCGGTGGGGTCCACACTTGCTGACCAGCACTGGATCACCAGCCCTGGAATCGCTACACCCAAGGCTTGACCGGGTGTACAGCCAGCGCTGCAACCAGGGAGTTGCAGCGCTGGCCGTGCTTTGCAAGTGTGGCCACATCCTAAGTTGCAGCGCTGTAACCCCCTCACCAGCGCTGCAACTCTCTAGTGTAGCCATGGCCTTGGTAATGTACTGTGGCTCTCTGACTGGAATCCTTGTTCCTTGCATGAGTAGAATGATTTTTGTGACAGAGAAGTGTCTGACACCAGTACTACCACCTCATTCCTGCCTCGCCATGCAGCTCCCATAGGGAAGGGTAGAATTTTTCTCAATATATACTTAAGAGGAACTTGAGACCTTTGGGGTTAAAAGTAGGTGTTGCTGATAAGTAACTGAGCCACTTCACAGAGCTAAATTAATATAAGGCAAAACAAGTACATTATGCATTAAACAGGAGACTTAATTTAAGGGCAGAATGGAAACTGTACTGAGCAGCTGATCCTGCTAACTTTAAAAAATAAAAAAGTTATGGACAAAGATCCAAAACCGGACAGAAAAATATTTCCTCACTCCTCCCATTCTCTATGGCATGTAATGAGTTTCCATCTTTATGGCTTTGGATATAACACTATCAAGGGGTGTTGTCTCACTGAATCTGCTTACAAAGGCTTTTGCTAGTTCATTTTTTCACAAACATATTCATATCCACTATAATGCTTCTCAAACTCCCATAACACCTACAGTTGTGTGCTGTGGGAGACAGCTCTTGGGGGAGATTCTGTAGCACCTGCTAGATCTCAGCCTGTGGACCATAAGGGGGGCCACTCACCTACAACTGTCTGGAGGCTGGAGTCTTCTTCTGTCCCTTGTGTCCTGTTGTAGCTGGTTTGTTTAGCCACTTTTCACCAGCCCATTGCATGCTCAAAGTATCCCATGAATCACAGTACTAATTCCTGAGAAGTGCTTTGGGAACTCTTGCAAAGGTTTCTGGGATGTGTCTGAGGATTGATTGTTAAGGACTGACTTCCGGATAACATAATGAAAAAAAGGTGAAACTCTCCAGCTGTAGCTTCTTACAAAGATTCGGTGTGATTCTGGCTATCCCTTTTCTATATAACAGAGCAATATTCTGCATTTGCCTGAATAAATGAGTCCACATGTCCTTCATGTGGCTTAAGGTTTCTTCTGTTCTGGTTACCCATGAAGGGTGATTACATTTTTAATGGAATATCACTGGTGATATGTCACACTTCAGGTGTTTTGTTTGGTTTTTTTTCCTCTAATGGAATCCTGTGGTTTCCTCTTTTATCTTTTTTTCTTTCTTCTGTACCAGTCTTCCCACAAGTTATCATGTCTTAGCTCCCAGCCTCCAACCAAAGAAGAATGATGGGACTCCTACTGAAGCCTGTTAACACTAACTTTTTTCTAATAGTGAAAAATGTCTTTTGTTGTGTACTCTCAGAAGAGCCCTGGATTGCATAACAGAACATAGCCTGACCCAAAATGGATATGAATATAGTGGTTTGAAGGAAACCGCAGACTTTGATGGCAAGCCATTAAGAATTGTTATTTGTATGCTGTCTCTCAGAATGCTGAGAGTGGGAGGAGAGATTTGTGTCTTTCTTTCCTGATTGGTTGATTATATATTGCCTTTACCATCAGTCAGTCTGCAAGGAAATTGGCATCAGAGGTCTAAAGTAATTCTGCACTGTTTCTCATGTTGGATTTTTCAAACTGGGGCTGGATTCCAAAAGCTGAATGATCAAAAAAAGTAAAATCTGCAAATGCAGATGATAACAGGGAAAGGAGGTACAGTCCTGAGTAACTTTTTTTTCCTTTTATAAATGTTGCATTTAACACATAAGCCTATATTTTCAAGCATGACAAATGATTTTGAGGGGCGGGGCAACTTGACATGTTAAAGGAATCTGAGTCTTAGAAGTGTGATGCTCCGCTCCTGTGAAAATTGGGCCCTTTTCAGGTGTCTCAACTTGAGTAGTGAAAACTGAAGGCACCAAAGATCACTCATTGCTTTTGCAAATCTTGGCCAAAATGTATTAAAAAAATCAAGGGTATCCAATGATTATTATGAGAACAATAATTTACATATGTTATTTTTACTCTATAATTTAGATGTAGGTGTTTATCTCTATAGTCATACCTTTCATCCAAAAGCACTTCAAAGTGCCTTGCAAATGCAACAAATATCTATATTACATACAAGGATACCTGCATCCATCACTGAACTTAGACCCTTCTGGGATGGAATATGCTATCTGCTTAACACATAGAAGAAGGAAATGTGTAATAATATAGAAATTGCAGATAGGATTTTAGGTAGTTTATTAGTCCAAAGGCTAATATACCAAACTACAATTTTTCCAGAAGCTTCTGCTTTTCCAGCACAGAGTTTATTGAGAATCTTAGTTTTATTCCAAGTTCTGCATGTGACTGGCTGTGTAACCTTACATAAATATTAAGACTTTCTGTTTGTAAAATATAGCTGATGATATGGCTGTAAATCACTTTAAAATCTCAGATGAACAGTCCTGTAATAGTAGCTTTATGTGAAGACTCATATGGGATTTAATATCTATTGATAGTATTTGTATTTATAATATGATTTCAGTAGTTTGATGTAACCATATTAAATTTTTTTCAGATCATTGTAATCTCCCCTCTCCCGTTAATTATTTTTAAAAACCAAAAGAAAAAATTGCCACGGGATGTTTCATTAATACATACACTCAGGACCTTGGTATTGTCTTATCTGAGACTGCATTTCCTGCAGCACAGAGCCCTTAGTGTTAGCCCAGGGCATTGGTTCAGTACTAACTCAAAAGGTAGAGTACAGTACAAACTCTTAAACCATCAGCAGTACCTCCTGGTTTGTTCCTTTGTTGTTTGCCATTCAAGTACTGATTAGGCTTCACCTTGCGTGGCTGTGGGAGCACAGCCCATTTGACAGGCTTCAAGTTATCAGTATTTTAAAGCTAATGAAAATATATATAAAAATCTTCTCTTTGGTGGTGGTGTTTAGATAAGAGCTCTTTATAGGTGGCTCAGATGGCAGCTCCTATCTTTAAGGTTGCCCAGCACTTCCCATTATAAGACCATGTTTTCAGTTGCTTAGAACTTTGCCAAACTTTAATTGTGCAAGCTAAGATTTTCTATGCTGGATGTCTGCTATGGGCAGATTTAAGTTTCAACTAAAATGTCGCAGCCATTTCTCACAATGAGCTTAGGGAAAGATAACAGTTTGCCCATGTTAAAAAATAAATTTCTGGGAATCATTTCAGTGAGAAGCTCTAGTTCCTCCATGCTTTCGAGCAAGGACTTAAAATTTGGCAGGAGGTTACTCTGGGGTGGGGCAGTGGTGAGCTGGAGCCAGTTCCCACCGGTTCGCAAGAACTGGTTGTTAAAATTACATGCTGGTGTAGAACCGGCTGTTAAAGGGCCAGGCGGGTGGGCAAAGAACTCGAGTGTGTCGTTCCCCCTCCCGCCTCCCTCCCACCCCCCCGCGCGCAGAGTGTTGTGTAGTGGGGACATGTGTATAGTGTGTGCAAACAGAGTTGTGTGTTGCAGGGTGGCTGTGTAGCAGGGGAGTTGTGTGGCTGGGAGAAGGTCTGCACAGTGGTGGGCGTGAGGGCTGGGGGTTGTGCGCTGGGAACGGATGTATAATGCTTGGGGTTGTGCAGTTCAGGTCACTTATGGTGTGTATGGGAGGAGGGCTGTGTACAGTGTGTTGTGGTTGTGTTGCTGGGGGTGCTGTATGCTCTGCTGGGCCTGCACAGGGTTCTTGCAGCACAACAGATTCTTTGAGTGTGGTGTAGATGGGGGCTGTTGTGCAGTGAAGAGGTTGAGTAGCTGTCGTGCCTTGGGTTGGCTTCCTAGGGCTCCTGGCAGCCAGCAGCTTGTTTGCTGAGCTGTAATTTATAAACCTCCGAAGGGGACTCAGACTTTCCACTGACTCTGGAATTTGCTGCAGCTCCTGGAAAAACCTGTGTGATGAGGGCAGGAAGGAAGGGTGGACCCAGGACAGGGTATGTGGGGAAGGGGGAGCTTCTTTTATCCTCCAGGGGAGAGTCAGCCCCCAGTTCTGCCTCTGGGTGGGTTCAGATCTCTCCTGCAGCAGCATTTGGTAAGGCAAGCGATGGCTATTGGGGCAGGGTCCCTGCCCCCAGGTTAGGGTCACCAGATGTCCCATTTTTATAGGGACAGTCCCGATTTTTGGGTCTTTTTCTTGTATAGGCTCCTATTACCCCCCACCCCCATCCCGATTTTTCACATTTGCCATCTGGTCACCCTTACCTACCCCGAGTAAGCCAAATGGAGCAGCCTATGCCCCTGTAGCACTTGGCAGTGCTGTGCCCTGCAGCCGTCTGGGGCTGGCTGGCAGCAACTAGCTATGGAGTTTGCAAATGGTTGCAGCTGTCCAAGTATCTGCACATTCCGTCTAGGTCACTTTCTGCAAACAAGCTGCCTGTTGCAGTTCTCAGAGCCCCAAGCAGACCCCAAAGAACCTGCCCCAGCCACCCAAGGGCCGCGCTGGCATCCCCCATGCCTGCTGCACCCTGGGCATCCCTCCTCCATGGCTCTGGTACCCATGGGGGCACTGGGACCTGCAGGGGACAGGGGGGGAGGAGGGGAAAGGGAAGTGGGGGGAGAGGGGAAGAAAGCTATGGAGAAAGGTACACAAAATATATACTGTGGAACATCCCTTAAATCAGAACGTTTTATAGGGAACCGGTTGTTAAGATTATGGCAGCTCATCGCTAGGTTGGGGGTGTGCCTTTTGCCCATGCAGTCTCTGGCCTGAGTTCTACAAGAAGACTGTCACTTGTCATTGTTTTTTGTGATTTAGACCTTGGTCTACTGGGAACTGGATGAGACCATCAAACTAATTTCTCATAGACTATTAGATAACAATTTTAGTCACTACGACAGCGGGCTGCATTTGGACTGGTAACCTAGACAGCAGTGAAAGGCTCTATATCCCATTACTAATCTCCTGGGCAATTCAGCCCCACTCAGAAGCGGCAGTTTTGTAATGCAAAGCATTGGGTTGTTGGGGGGCTAGTTGGGCTTTCCAGGGCTTCTGGAAACCTCAGGTTAAAATTCTGTCACAAAGCTGAAGAATTGGTTTGGGATAATTTTCTCATCACGCTATCAGTGTGGGCGTTTGTACAGCATCCATCACAGCTGTAAGTTGTATTGGAGTTCATACATATCAATCTCACCCCAGATACTGCTAATTCATGCCTCCCAGAGATGGTATATTTTGGGGACTCATAAATAGCTTCTCACAACCATAATTTGCCATTAGAAAATGCATTATCAATATTCTTTTGTTACATTCAACATATAAACAGTTCTACTTTCATCTCACCTATTTTATCTTATCTCTAATACCCAATTCATTATCATATAACAGTTTGAAATACTTACAAATCTAAACTAGATATACCTTGCTATTGTTTTATTATTGTTTTGTTTTGTTTTGTTTTTGTTGGGATTCTAATTACAAGATATAATATCAGTTTTAACGTATGCAATGAAATCAGATGTACTTAACTAATTAATTCTGTTAGTTGAGAGGATGCTGATATATATAGCACACTATAGCCGTTTATTATTACTGTATTATTATTTATTTATTATTATTTATTTTATTATTATACATAAAAAGAAGCACATTTAGGAAAGAAGCATAACAAGAATAAGGTTGAATGCTCAGACTCTATATGAAAGCAAACAAAAGTGAGTACAGCCAAATCAGTAAAATTGTTCCAAGTTTGAAGGGTATGTGCTAAAAGCCATCCAGCAGACTCTGCTGATCAGAGGATCAAATGGATGAACTGTTATTAAGCAATTCAGAAGAAACATATGTTTGATGACCCAACTGTGTTTGCATAGTTTACTTACAGCCGAGTGCTGTAACTTCCTTATTCAACAATTTTAAGAACTAATTTGTTGAAGCACAATCGTAGGGGGAAATTATCAGGTGAGCTAAGATGCTGTGCCATTTAAGCTGTGCCCGAGAGATTTTAATTAAAAAATAAAAGCACACATTACCTGTCACTCTTGTTGAGCCACCATTCTAGTATATTCATTTGTCTCAACAGTTTCCTTCAATTCTCAACATATCCATGATTTTTGATGACATTTGAAGTTGATCATCACCTGTTGGGCTTCTTCCTATTAATAAAGAGTTTGGGAACTTCCACCCTGGATTAAGTGCAGTATTTAATATCTTTGTTGTTGTTAACTTCCTTTGGAAAAAGAATAAAGAAATTTCAGTCTGATTTATTCTCCTGCTATAACCTTCCTACAAGATGTTAGATTGTCAGATTTCTTATTCTGCACCCATGCCACTTGTCCCCACACACACTCCTGTAGGTCTGTATTAAACTAATCAGTGCCAGCGTTCTATATCCTGACAGGAGAACTTTGAGCAAATGTGAGAAATAAGATTCTCTTTCAATCATTTCTTTCTTTAGACATACAGGTTGTGACCTGCTTTTCCACTGCCTTCCCCCAGTCTTACACTGGTGTAACTCCTATGGATATATATGGCGTAAAGCTGGATAACAGCGGTGGCTCAGGCCCTCAGTCTTTACCATCTTTCCTGTTGATGGTCATTTTCATCTAGTCATATTGCCATTCAGATCCTTGTTTTCCACTTCCCCTCAAATCCACTATGACAATACAACTGTAAGAGCAACTCTCTTAAAGAAGTTAGATCTCCCTTCACTTCACCTGCATTGTTGAGAAAGCTTTCAGGATGCTTTGTCCTTAGCAATTCCAGACAGTGACTTAACACTCTCTCCATACATCTCTGGACACAATTCCAAAATTAAGGACTGTGTAGCCGTGCAGTATTCTGGAGAGTTTGTCCAAACTCTCAAAGCTTTCCAGTACCTTTGTGGATATTGCATATCAAAATGTTCAGCTTTGTGTTTATGATGATGAGATATGAAATAATTATAACTGTTCTTTGTGCTGTTGTGTGCATGTATTATTGAGCTGTCCAAAGCACTTCATAAGTGTTGTAGGAAAAGTGGTACACAAAATAAAGTTGTGTTTTACTTACTGATACTACCATGTCAGTTAAATTAAGGTGTTATGATAATGATTGTAGTTGTCTAAAGGCCCATCCTGCATTCGGTGGCACCCAAACCTCCTGTTGATTTAAGTGGAATTTGTGTGTAGGAAATGCAGGATCAAGCACCAAGAACTTCATCCAAAGGCCATTGAAATCAGTAGGAGTCTTTCCATTGACTTCAATAAGTTTTGGATTATATCCTAAATATTTTCTTTCCTCCTAAAACCTAATCTGTCTGCACTAATTCAGTCATTTCTCTTGTGGCATCCTGGTCTTCCTTGCTACCACACAAGAAATATAATAGTCATAAAAATACATTTGTTAGTCAAGAGGGGCACACTGCTATTTGCGCAGTAGTATAAGTAGTAGTACTTATGAGTAGTTGCATTACAGTAGCTTCTGGTCTCAGTCATTAGGTTTTACACATAATGAGGAACTACAGATGAAATGTAGTTGCTGTAGTATGTATCTGCCCTTTACTTAGCCACCAATTCCATTCTTTTCATGCCTTGCGAAAGTAGCTTCTTCAGTATGAAAGCCTAAGAGTCCAAATTTTGATGGCCTCACAGAAATGAAAGGCAGATTCGTTATCATTTTTTTGCACCTGCTTCACTATGCAGATTGCCTGATCAAGTACAGAGTATGAAATGGCACATTAAGCTTTCTAGATTTACCTTCAGATATGGCAATTCATCTAGTGTTTATTATGATTTTATATCCAGCACTATACTGCAAGAATACAATATTTTGGACTGGATGAATCATCGTTGTAGGTTTTGGTGCTGCCAAACTAGACTTGCATGTTTATTGACTTTATTCTAAGTTTTTGTGAGCTCTCTTTTTGTATGGCTAACAGATTTCTTGCCTGGGGTTACTTGGAGTATTATTTGCAAGTCACTGACTGCTTTAGGCATTGGTATGGTTGGCAGCATTTTCCTCTTCAGAAACTCTAATGCCCTCCTTTCGAACTCTGCTGTCTTTAGAAAATCTTGTTCTCAAAAAGAGTAAATTTGCAGATTTGTAATGCAGTGCGCTCCATAAACTTGACCATACATACCAGCACTAACATGCACTGTTCTTGCTTTTGTTATTGCCTGCAGTATTTTCCTGGCTGCTCAAAAAATAACAAGATTAAAATGTTTATATGTATTAAAAGATGAAATGGGAGAATGAAAAGCAAACACCCAAAAAAATCCCAAAGAGAACAAGGAGTTTGGGATAGTTGAAGCATTAGGGAGATTGGAAGTAAAATAACAGTGAGTTTGTCACAGTGGCTGTAAAAATTTGATTTTTATTTTTTTGGTCTAATCTAAGTTGCTCAGAAAATCCAGCACATTCCTTTCAGCGTAATAATGAACATTTGGTATCCTTAGGTGTAAGTGCTGGCTGAAAAGTATGACAGAAACATAGGAATTGCTATACCAGTCAGATCAGTGGTCCATCTACTCCAGTGTCATGTATCCAACATTGGCTAATACCTGATGCTTCAGACGAAGATGCAAGAAACTCCATAATGGACAATTATTAAATAATCTACCTGTAGGAGAATTTCTTCCTAATCCCCATCAGTTAGTAATTGGTTTATGTCCTGAATCATGAGGGTTTATTCTATGCATGCTTCTTTAAATCTAATGTAACTGTGTGGATGTTCTTATTATCGATATCTAATCATGTTTGAATCTTCCTAAGCTCTTGGCATTGACGATGTCTTGTGGCAATGAGTCCCACCAGTTATTTATCTGTTGTGTAAAAATGTATTTCCTTTTTATTGGTTCTTTCCATTGCATTTTGCTTTGTGTTATAAGAGTGTGAGCTCTCAGCTTCTTTTCTCGGTACGATTCATTACTTATATAACTCTATCGTGCCCCCTCCTTATTTATCTCCTTTCTAAACCAAATAAACCTAATCTCATTAATCTCTCCTCATGCAGAAAGTGTTTTCATGACTAATATTTTTGTTGCCCTTCTCTGGACCCCTTCTTTTCTGTTACATTTTTAGATGTGGTGACCAGAATTAAACTCTGTGTTCAGGATGAGGACATACCATTGATTTTTATACAGGCATTACAATATTTTCAGCGTTATTTTCTATCCTATTCTTAGAGAACATCCTACCATTTTGTTTGGGGTTGGTTTGTTGGTATTTTTGGACCACTTCCATATTTAGCAGATTTTTTTTCATTGTGCTGTTCATGATGTCCAGGTCTCTCTTTCCTGCACACTTTTCATCTGCAAATTTTGCCAGCTCACTGTTTACTCCATATTCCAAATCACTAGTGGAACTAGTAGCAATTCCTGTCTTTACATTGTGTAACATTTTCCATTATAAATTCTAGTGATCTTTTTGAGAAGGTCTGACACCTCTACCATTTGCAGCAGGCCTTTGAAGTTCAGCAGGGGAAAGCCCTTAGGTTAGAGAAGTGCCTTTGTTGCCTGTCCCCTGATTTTCCATTCAGATTTTGCTGAGATTGTATAAACTGTCAAATTTCCATTTTCCTTTTCACTTTCATTCCTCAGAAAATTCTGGGAGCATGAACATTCTAAGGCCAGTCCAGTGCCACAGCACCAGAAGACAACAATGACATTTCACTGGGAACGCACCTAGGAGCTGCCATAGCAGATATAGTAGAGGCTTTGGGGAGAGAAAGCCAGGCTTTCTCCCAACTCATCCCCTGGACCCAGCACATGGCCCTAGGACCCCCATCTTTGTGATGATAACTTTCTTCTGCTATCCGTTAGGTCATATACTACAAGCAGTAGAGGCATGTGCTGAAGGGTTAGGGTTCAAATCCTGCTGATGATGCATGAGCAGAGATCATTGTTTTTTACCTTTTTCTGTAAAACAAGCAAACAAATAATGAGGAAATGATATGCAAAAGTCTGCTCGTGGAATCTTAATTCTGCCCCTTGGGCACACACATTATGATAGTTTTAAATGACATGAGCCCCAGGAAATTACAGGCCCCCTGCCCCTGCTCAGGACAGATGCACTAGGACAGTGGTTTTCAAACTTTCTTTCTGGTGACCCAGTCGAAGAAAATTGTTGATGCCTATGACCCAATGGAGCTGGGGATCAGAGGTTTGGGGTGTGTGAGGGGCACAGGGCTGGGGTAGAGGTTTGGGGTGCAGGGGTGAGGGCTGGGTCCAGGAATGAGGGATTAAGGGTGTGGGAGGGGGCTCAGGGCTGGGGCAGGGGATTGGGGTGTGTGAGAGGGTTGGCTCTAGTCTGGGGGTGCAAGCTCTGGGGTGGGGCCAGGGATGAGGGGTTTGAGGTGCAGGAAGAGGCTCCGGGTTTGGGGGGGCTCAGGGCTGGGGCACAGGGTTGGGGTGTGGGCTTACCTCAGGCAGCTCCTGGTCAGCAGCGCAGCAGGGGTTCTAAGGAAGGCTTCCTGCCTCTCCTGGCACCGCAGACTGCGCTGCGCCCTGGAAGTAGCCAGCAGCAGGTCCAGCTCCAAGGGGGAGGCGGGCAAGCAGCTCTGTGTGGTTCTCATCCACAGGCACTGCCCTCCCCCCTGCCAGCTCCCATTGGCTGGTTCCCAGATAGGATTGCGGAGCTGGTGCTCGGGGCGGAGGCAGCACGCGGATCCCCATGGCTCCACTGCCTAGGAGCAGCACCTGCTGCTGGCTGCTTCCGAGGTGCAGCACGGTGTTGGAACAGGTAGGAACTAGCCTGCCTTAGTCAGGCAGCACCGCTGATGGGACTTTTAACGACCCGGTTGGCAGTGCTGACCAGAGCCACCGCGACCCAGTGCCTTACATTCCATGACCCCCAGTTTGAAAACCAAAGCACTAGAGGATAGAAGTAAGGTTGCAGGTGTAAAATGGCATTTCCTAGCTTTTGAGTGTTTAACTTTGCAACCTAAATGTTCTTTCAATGTCAATTTAAAAAAAAATTAATAAATATATTAAAAAATTCCAGTTCTGATACTGATCCTTTGGGTACCTATGGCCATGTTGAAAACTGACCTCTTATTCTCTGAAGTCTTTTAGCCAGTTTCTATCTCATTACAATAGTTTATTCAGATTACAATCACATTCAAAATCTGTTGCTGGCCATGCAGATTCCTGGAATCACTGGTAGAAGCATATTTAGGAGGATTTAAAAAAAAAAAAGCCATACTTCCCCCTGGAAAACCCTCTTGTCTTTTTTTTAAGTCTTGGCTTCAGCTGCTTCTTCTGTCTAGCCCCTCATCCTTTTCTTGGTTTTCATTTTCAATTATTTTTGTTTATGTTGAACTGCTGCCTGCTCAGCTGCAGCAGAGCTTGGTCTTGGCAGCCAGCCTTGTGTTTTACAATTCTACAGCTTCTGCTGCTTAGAGCATGTTGAAAACTGCTTTGAAATAAATCCATGTTGGACTGAAAGCAGTATCTTTGTTGTTACCCCCTCAGAATAATTTGGTGCTATAATTGCGATTCGTATTTGAAGTAAATAAACATGATTTCTGATATATAGGCAGACAGAGATACATAGTTCGGAGAAGTATAAACACGCATGCACAGCTTTGCTCCTCTGGACTATAAAGAGTTTTTGAAGCATGCATGGGTGCTTTGGGGTGGAGGAGCACTGGATAAAGTGCATACAGGCTGCACAGCAGCAGGAGCCAGACTTCCTCCCAGGAAGCAAAGCACCCTAGTAGCTATGCCCTTGACATGGGTATGCTGTGTTCTCTTTCCCAGTGTGCTGGCTGGGCAGAAGAGGGGTGGAGCCACGGCGCCAAATTCACCTTGTCCCATTTTGATAATTAGCACCAGCAGTGGCAAAAATAGGAAGCTGTGGCTCTACTCCCCAACTGCAGTGTTGCCTGCACTTGCATGGGATCCGATCTTGCACTCCTGAGCTGAGCAGGACACAATCTAGCCCTTAATTTGTATACATTACTCAGAGGGATTTTGTGTCAGCGGTTTGGCATAAGGGCGCCTCTCCTGCAGGTGGCTTAGCTGTTTTTTTCCTGGCTCTTCTATTTGAAATTAGCTGTTTGACCTTTAAAAAATGTATCTCTAAAACCTGATTGCATTAAAAGCAATTGCTGCAGAGACACAATGAGTGTTTAAATCTACTTTGCAGTCCTTTAATTGAGAAACAATGAGGATACAGTGACTTGAGATTGTTTGTTTTTTTCAAGCCAAGAGCATATTGTTCATTGTGGTCTATTGTGTTTGATAATGGTTCCCAACGTCTGTCTGAATTCAATCAGGAGACAGCCTGTGGTAAAGGTAGAAAGGCAAGAGGATGAAAAGAAGGTGGCGGAGGAGGGAGTGACTAGAAACACAGCTGAGTTGCAGTTAGCAGTTTCCTGTATTCTGGCTGTCCACCTTGTCTAGTGGGTACAAAGGCAAAGAGAAATGTTGTTTATGAGAACATTGAGGATGTCTTCAAAAAGCCATCAGGGTAGATATGTCCGTGGTGCAGGCAAGGAGGAGCAAGTCATGCCCCATAGTATTCTGTGGAAAGATTAATTTAGTGCAGCTTGATGGGACCTGGGTAATGGCAATATGGTTGGAGATTAGATTGAGGAGTAAATGATGGATGAACTGCATAGTCCAAATATGTTATATACAGCTGTTAAGTCTGTATTCTCAAGATCAATAGGTGTCACAACAGTGAGTAGGTGTCTCCATCCTCCCCCTTCACCTCTCTTTGCAGCCTGCTGTTCAGTGACATAGTAGCACCTATTGAAGAAGATTAAATGGCATAGATTATATTTGAAAGGTGAATGGAAACCTTTTTTTTTTTAAGAATGACTTACCACTGCAGTTCCCTTCTGCATGTGGGGTTCAAGGGTTGCCAGCTTTCTAATCACACAAAATCAAACACCCTAGCCCTGCCCCTTCTCCGAGGTCCCAGCCCGTCCCGCCCTTTCCCCGAGGCTCTGGCCCCCTACTCTCTACATTCCCCCTCCCTTGGTGGCTCACTCTCCCCCACCCTCACTCATTTTCACTGGGCTGGGGCAGGGGATTGGGGTCTGGGAGGGGGTGAGGGCTCTAACTGGGGGTGTGGGCTCTGGGGTGGGGCCAGAAATGAGGAGTTCAGGATGTAGGAGGGGGCTATGGTCTGGGGCAGGGTGTTGGGGTGCAGGACAGGTTCAGGGTTCCGGCTGGGAGGGTGGGCTCTGGGGTGGGGTTGGGGATGACAGGTTTGGGATGCAGGATGGGGCTCCAGGCTGGGCGATGGGGCCAAGGGATTTGGAATATGGGAGGGGGCTGCAGGTCCAGCTCCTAGGTGGTGGGGGGGTTGTGAGGCTCTGTGGAGTCCTCATGCTGCTCTTGCCCACAGGCACCGCCCTCCCACCCCAAGCTCCCATTGGCTGCTGTTCCTGGCTAATGGGAGTCCGGAGCCGGTGCTGTGGCGGGAGCAGCACGCAGAGTCCCATGGCCTCCCCACCTAGGAGCCAGACCTGCTGGCAGCTTCTGGGCACAGCGCGGTGCCAGGACAGATAGGAACTAGCCTGCCTTAGCCCTGCAGCACTGCCGACCGAAGCCGCCAGGGTCCCTTTTCGATCAGACACGTGGCAATTCTGTCTCATGCCCCAATGTACTGCATTTTCTTTAAAAACAAATTAGCCTACATTTTCCTCCCCATGTTTTTAGACTTCCATATTTGTTCCCCTAAAATTACTAACTATTCATTTCCACGCTCATTTTCCAGCAAGTTCTGACTTGGGGATATCACTGTTGTCACTGGTCAGTGGCGGAGTACAATGGACTGCCTATGAGAAAGTATATCAGCTTTATGCTAACATTGAGTGAATCTTTAACTCTTACAATCTATGGCTTTAATTCTATGAGATTTTAAGATTCGATCATTTTTGGCTCAAGCAGTTAGCCAATATTTTAGGCCATACCGCGTTATTTCCATTAGGAGAAAACGATGATACAAATTAGATATGTCTTTGGTGCAGTCCTGTTTATTTACACAGAATGTATCCAAAGTCCTACTTCCTTGAGCTCAGCAGGAATTTTCCTGGTGAACAATTTCCAAACCTGTCTTTCCGGTGAGTCTTGTGCCCCAAAGATCTTGTCTCTGCTCCCAATCAGGGCCCATGCTGTTAGCTGGTTTTGTTTTGGTTTTCTTCCTCTCACAAACACAGCTACAACTAATCGATCCCCCAGACCTTGCATTTGCAATCAGTGTCTAGGAAAACTCCCTCAGCCAACATGGCTTTTAGCTTCTGTTCAGGCTACCCATGCTAGTCAGTGCCTTGGGTAGTAGCTTCTATTTTTTCAGCTATTGCTACACAAAAGGGCATTTAATTGCTCCTTCTATTTAACCTGAATGAAGGGTGCTTAATACACCGATAGACTTTAACCAGGTCTATGAATGATGGCAGCCATTAACACCTTCCAGTGTTAAACAGAAAGCCATAGAGATCCACTCAATGCTTAAGAAAATGTGGCATATATATTTTGAAACTGGCCAGACTTGTATAAGTGGAAATCATGCAGTCATGGGGAAGGAAGAAAATACAATTTACAGAAACACTTATGGAAAAGTCCTGTAAAATTACCTAGAGAATGATAACCTTTTTCTAGAATTTTTGAGCCAAACTGTAGAACTTTATAGCAAGGATATATTTGTTCTGTAGTATGACTTAAAACTGTATAGAAAACATATCACTTTGTATTGAATTATGGAAGGTTTTGGTGTAAATTCTGTAGAACCCTGGTGAAATTCTGTAAAACTGGATTGCTTCATGCCTAAAACTATTCTATAGTTTGTTTTCCTAAAGAATCCAAGATTATTTCAGTACATTTTAGTGTTCAGAAGATAATAGTACCTTTGTACCTTTTGTTAACTCTTCAAATTGTATATGACAAGGCCTGATCTGTACCGAAAACCTAGGACAACCTGGTTACATCGCTCAGGACTGTGAAAAATTTTGCACCCCTAAGCAGTGTAGTTCGATCAACTTAACCTCCAGTGTAGACCTGGCTGGGTCAATGGAAGGATTCTTCCATCAACCTTGCTACCACCTCTCAGAGAGATGGATTGCCTACATCAATGGAAAAAACTAGGGCTGTTGATTAATCGCAGCTAACTCACGCAACTAACTCAAATAAATTAATCGTGATTAAAAAAATTATTCACGATTAATCACAGTTTTAATCCCACTGTTAAACAATAGAATACCAATTGAAATTTATTAAATATTTTGGATTTTGTTTACATTTTCAAATATATCTATTTCAGTTACAACACAGAATACAAAATGCACAGTGCTCATTTTATATTATTATTTGTGATTACAAATATTGGCACTGTAAAAATGATAAACAAAAGAAATAGTATTTTTCAGCTCACCTCATGCAAGTACAATCTCTTTATCGTGAAAGTGCAATTTATGAATGTAGATTTTTTTTTTGTTACATAACTGCACTCAAAACAATGTAAACATAAGAATGGCCCTACTGGGTCAGACCAAAGGTCCATCTAGCGCAGTATCCCGTCTTCTGACAGTGGCCAGTGCCAAGTGTCCCAGAGGGAATGAACAGAACGGGTAATCATCAAGTGATCCATCCCCTGTCGCTCATTCCCAGCTTCTGGCAAACAGGGGCTAGGGACACCATTCCTGCCCATCCTGGCTCATAGCCATTGATGGACCTATCCTCCATGAATTTATCTAGTTCGTTTTTGAAACTGGTTATGGTCTTGGCCTTCACAACATCCTCTGGCAAAGAGTTCCACAGATTGACTGTGTGTTGTGAAGAAATACTTCCTTTTATTTGTTTTAAATTTGCTGCCTATTAATTTCATTTGGTGATCCCTAGTTTTTGTGTTCTGAGAAGTAGTAAACAACACTTCCTTATCTACTCTGCACCAGTCATGATTTTATAGATCTAATCAAATTTCCCCTTAGCCATCTCTTTTCCGAGCTGAAAAGTCCAAGTCTTATTAATCTCTCCTCGTACGGAAGCCGTTCCATACCCCTAATCATTTTTATTGCCCTTTTCTGAACCTTTTCCAATTCCAACATATCTTTTTTGAGATGGGGCGACCACATCTGTACACAGTATTCAAGATATGGGCATACCATGGATTTATAGAGGCAACATGATATTTTCTGTCTTATTATCTATCCCTTTCTTTATTATTCCCAGCATTCTGTTTGCTTTTTTGACTGCTGCTGCACATTGAGTGGATGTTTTTAGAGAACTATCCACAGTGATAGATAAAACTTTAGAACCCACAAGTCCACTCAGTCCTTTTTATTCAGCCAATTGCTAAGACAGACAAGTTTACAGGGGATAATGCTGCCCGCTTCTTATTTACAATGTCACCTGAAAGTGAGAACAGGTGTTTGCACGGCACTTTTGTAGCTTGCATTGCAAGGTATTTACATGCTGGATATTCATATGCCCCTTCATGGTTTGGCCACCATTCCAGAGGACATGCTTCCATGCTGATGACACTCATTAAAAAATAATGCGTTAATTCAGTTAATTTAATTCTCAAACTTCATTGCACTGTGACACCCTTCTGATAACAAAAATTGTTACACAGCCCCAGGATGGGGGACCAAAGCCTGAGTCCACCTGAGCTCCACCATCTCAGACGAGGGGGGCCAAAGCTCAAGCCCCACCTCCCTTTCCCCAAGGGCTTCAGTTCCAGGCAGGGGGCCTGTAACCTGAGTCCCACTGCTCAGAGCTGAAGCTCTCGGAATTTGGTTTTGATCCCGTGTGGTGGGGCTCAGGCTTCAGCTTTAGTCCTGTACCACAGCAAGTCTAACACTAGCCCTGGCAACTCCATTAAAATGGGGTCTTGACCCATTTTAGGGTCCTTCCCCACAGTTTGAGAACCCCTGCATTAATTAAATTTGTGACTGAACTCCTTGGGGAAGAATTGTATGTCTCCTGCTCTGTTTTACCCGCATTCTGCCATATATTTCGTGTTATAGCAGTCTCAGATGATGACCCAGCATATGTTGTTTGTTTTAAGAACACTTTCACTGTAGATTTGGCAAAATGCAAAGAAGATACTTGTGACGGTGACCCCCATAAGGCTTTATGGAATATGCTTATGAATGTATATGTGACATGGCTTCATGTGCCATGTAACATATCTATGTAAAGGTTACGATCTACTGAATGTATTCATCCTATTTGTATGCATGTATCATTTTTGTATTCAAAGTTACGAATATTGGCTGTGTACTGGTTTGATTATAACTAGCCTAGTAGAGCATTTGGTCAGCTTCTTGACAAAAGTGCAAATTAAGTGCCCAATCAAAAACCACTTAAGCCAACAATGAACTTGAAGATGCCAGTCAACATCTGAGCCTTCCCAGGAATGGGGCTTGGCTGGTAAAAACTGATTTATGCATGGACATGTGGTTGCCCATGTGACTCCAAAACTCCTTCTTGGAGCTGGACTTTGCATAGGAGTGAGGAGGGGGTCTTCACTCACAAGAGAAAGTCTATTTAAACCCCTGGGAGACCCCTCCATTTTGTCTTCAGCTGGCTACAGAGAGAGCCTCTCCTCCCCAAGGATACCTGAAAGAAACTGGAACAAAGGACAGTAACTACACAGGGTGAGAGTGATTGCTGGACCCAGACGAGCAGGAGTCTAATGTCTAAAAGGAAGCTTACTGGAACTGTTGAGGTTTTATTTGTATTCAGTTTCTTAGACATAGACTTGCATGTTCTATTTTATTTTATTTGGTAATACACTTTCTTCTGTCTGTCACTACTTGGAACCACTTAAATCCTACTTTCTGTATTTAATAAAATCACTTTTTACTTAATTAACTCAGAGTATGCATTAATACCTGGGGGGGAGGCAAACAGCTGTGCATATCTCTCTATCAGTGTTATAGAGGGCAAACAATTTATGAGTTTACCCGTATAAGCTTTATACAGGATAAAATGGATTTATTGGGATTTAGACCCCATTGGGAGTTGAACATCTGAGTGTTAAAGACAAGAACACTTCTGTTAAGTTGCTTTCAGTCAAGCCTATAGTTGTTAGGGGACGTGATTCAGACCCTGGGTCTGGGTTAGCAGCAGGCTAGCGAGTCTGGATCAAACCAGGCAGGGCACTGAAGTCCTAAGCTGCCAGGGCAGAAGTAGTCTTGGCACATCAGGTGGCAGCCTTCCAAGGGGATTTCTGTGATCCAACCCGTCACAGTACCAATTTGAAATGTCTAAAGATAGTCATAGCACTCAACCCAAAATTTAAGAACCTGAAGTGTCTTCCAAAATCTGGGAGGGATGAGGGGTGGAGCATGCTTTCAGAAGTCTTAAAAGAGCAACAGCTCTCTAATGTGGAAACTACAAAACCTGTACCACAAAAAAAGAAAATCAACCTTCTGCTGGTAGCATCTGACTGAGATGATGAAAATGAACATGCATCAGTCCGTACTACTTTGGATCGTTATCAAGCAGAACCTGTCATCAACATGGAAGCATGTCCTCTGGAATGGTGGTTGAAATGTGAAGGGACATATGAATCTTTAGTGCATCTGGCACGTAAATATCTTGTGATGCTGGCTACAATAGTGCCATGCGAATGCCTGTTCTTACTTTCAAGTGACATTGTAAATAAGAAGTGGGCAGCATTATCTCCTGCAAATGTGAACAAATTGTTTGTCTGAGTGACTGGCTGAACAAGAAGTAGGACTGAGTGGACTTGTAGGCACTACAGTTTTATATTGTTTTATTTTTAATGCAGTTTTTTTTTACATAAATCTGCATTTGTATGATTGTATGATGTGGTGTGGAATAGGGTCTCCCACATTGCAGTGGAGTGCCCTAGCCACTGGATTATAGAGTCATTTTCACTCTCTCTGGTCCCATGACTATTCAAGTATTTATACAATATTTATGATAAAGAGATTGCAGTACAGTACTTGTATTAGGCAAATTAAAATATACTGTTTCTTTTGTTTTTTGCTGTGCAAATATCTGTAATAAAAAATAAACATAGTGAGCACTGCACACTTTGTATTCTGTCTTGTAATTGAAATCAATATATTTAAAAATGTAGAAAACATCCAAAAATATTTAAATAGTATTCTATTATTTATTTAATAGCATGATTAATCATGCAATTAATTTTTTAATTGCTTGACAGCCCCCTAGAAAACCCTTCCATCAATATAGGAAAGGTCTACACTACAGTGCTACAGCAACGTAGCTGCAGCTGTGATTCTGAAGTGGCTGTAGTGTAGACATACCCCAGGATTCCTACCTCTCCCCTTCTCTCCACACACTCAAATAAAATCCCTTTTCCAGGATGTGTTTGGCTCTAATGGACACTTTGTGTTCTCTGTAAATTGTCTGTCTTCTTATTTCTGTTGTCTTTTGCGCCTTTCGGTTGTAAACCTTTCAGGCCAGGGACCTGTTACCTGTTTTCAAGTCACCTACTATTTATGGCCCAGTCAGGGCCGGCGCTTCCATTTAGGCTACTTAGGCGGTCGCCTAGAGCACCAGGATTTGGGGAGGCGGCATTTTGCCAGGAGGGTGGCAGGCTGCTCCGGTGGACCTCCTGCAGGCGTGCCTGCGGAGGGTGCACTGGTCCCGCGGCTCCAGTGGAGCATCCGCAGGCACACCTGCAGCAGGTCCCCCGGAGCCATGGGACCAGCGGACCTTCCACAGGAAGGCCTGCGGGAGGTCCACCGGAGCCGCGGGATCAGCGAGCAGCAGAGCGCCCCCCGCAGCGTGCTGCTGTGCTTGGGGCGGCGAAATGGCTAGAGCTGGCCCTGCGCCTAGGGCGCCAAAAACCCTAGCTCCGCTCCTGGGCCCAATATAAATGATTAGCAATAATAACTGTAGAGTTAAATGATAATTGTCACATTTAAGTAAACCTTAGAAATATGCACATTCACGAAACCTCATTGAACTGTCATATAAGCAAAAAATGCCTTTGCACAAAACCTTCCCCAAGTAAGGCCAGATATTGCAATCCTTTAAATCAGTGGAACTACTTACCTGAGTAAAATTTGGCAGGATTGGCCTCTGAATAACTAGCTTGGATTTTCAGTTGGTTATTAGTCCCAGGAAGTGCTTTTTACCAAATCAGTGATTGCTGTTTTCAGCTTTTGAAAAGGTAGTAGAAGTTGCTCACATTTATGTGTACGGATGATGCAATTTCAATTGCTATGTACAGGGCACTTCTAGAAAAACTGCTCAAATCATCTCTTAATGTCTCATTAATCTTGTAATTCTTATATATTTCCTTGCCCTTAATGCTGATATTTGTATGCACTGAAACAGAAGCTCTTCTCATTGCAATCAACCTGCTTCTCCTGCCTCAGTCATCCCGTTACACCACCAACTTAGAAATTGTGAGATTAAAGACGCTTCAGTGGTGTTTCTGAATTGTGATATCAAAAACACTGGGGTTGTGGCATTACTGAATGAATTAGGCTGGTAAATGGAAGAATAAGAAGAGTTGAAGCATGAATGGTATCTGTTTAGTGAAACACCTTTCCAAACAGCAAGGATGCTAAATGGAAACCAAAAAAAGTGCATAATAGTTTAATGGGATATGAATAACACACTTTGCCAGAGCATGGCAATGGTTCTGTAAGTGCCTGCTTTTCCTGTACTAAAAGAAGACACTAGCCAGAGCCTATTTTCATCATAGATAAAAGAGATGCTTGCCAGGAAAGTTTTCAAAGCATTGTGGATTTCTTGATCCATATGAATTCCATTGACTTAAACAGAATTAACATGAGTGAACCTTTAGACAACACTTGAAAATGTAATCCTAATTGCTTCTTGCTAGATTCACAGCTGTATTCTTTCTGAGTACCATGATAGCCGCAAACAAAACTCTAGTGCTTGGCACGTTATGGGCGAAATTCTCTACTGGTGTAAATTGACACAGTTCTGTTGACTTCAGTAGAACTGTACCAATTTACTCCTGCAGACAATTTGGCCCTACATTACAGAGCTTTAATTTTCTTCCATTTGTGCTAGCAAACTATATAAATATAAAAAATGAAGAATTACTCCTTAACAATTAAATCCTCAATCACTAAATTATGACCAGATGGCAAGATTGATTTTTGTTTTCTTTTGAGTACACTAATGACTCTATTTGTTTGATGTGATAAATCAGCTAAGTACTCATCAGAGCAAAAAAATTTAGGGACAAGTAAATTTGAACTTTTTAACAATTGGGAAAAAATGACTGATGTAAATACAAAATTTATTTCTCAGTTGTTACAGGCTTTCACTAACAGCTGAAGGGTGTTGTTTTTAAAGGGCTCCTTGTTTATTGGACAGTGTCACCATTCAAAGTCATTTTAAGCACATTTAAAAATATATCAAAAGTGTCACCGCCTTTACTGTTCTTCTGCTTCCTTTTCGTTTTCAAGGTCTCTATGTGCAGAAACTGTTTTATGGGGGAGCTTTCTTATGGTGCAAGAGTTTTCTCTCTGGAATATCACCACCTCACCCCAGGAAGCCTGTCAGATTTCTTTTAAACTTACGTTACTTTTTTAATGAATCCAAGATAGCCTATCAATGTTTACACTGCCACAATTTTCTTGTTCAATAAATACCCAGTGTTCGGCTCCCAATTCACTAGTGCTTTGACCTAGCTGGCTTGATAGTACCAGCAAATATTTGGAACAGCTGTTAAATGGGTCTGTACAAAGTATATGCACTCACTATTGGTCTTTTCTTATTCCATATAAATTCTAACATCTTCTGTATTCCTGCAAGGATTTTATCTGGGATGAATACAAGGCGATTTTGAAACAAGAAAGATTTCCTTGGCCAAATATTCATTTTGACTGTGACTGTTCTTCCCAACCAGGAATCTGCATACTTGTCTTAGCATTCCAGATTTTTTTTTCATTTGATGAAATAGTGGTTTGATATTTAAATCACAGAGCTCTTCTATGTTGTTTGAGATTTGAATTTCCAAGTATTTTATAGAATTTGTTACTCGTTTGTACCCACATGTCTTCTGGAGGAATATTTCAGAGTCTAGCTCATTTATAGTTAGCATGTCAGATTTGGCAAACATTACTTTAAATCCAGATGCTTTTTCAAAGTCATTAATGTCTTTAGATTCAAATTTTAGGATAATATTTGGTTTAGATAAAAATTATATTACATTATCTGCATATAAAGCTATGTTCTAATGTGTTCCTGCAAGTTTTATTCCCATGATAGTCATTATTCCTTATTTTCTGTGCAAAAGGCTCCATGGCCAATGAAAAAAGCAAAGGACATAATGGAAATGCCTCCTTCATCCCTCTGTGTAATTCAAACATGGGAGATTCAATCCCATTAAGTTGCACTGTTCATTTTGGGCTGGTATAAAGAGCTGGTATCCATTTAAGGAACTGAGGGCCAATGTCCATGTGGGATGGGATTTGAAGAAGAAAGTTCTACTCTAGTTTATCAGAAGTTTTCTCTAAGTAAAGTGATGATAAATGAAATGTATCTTTCTTTTTATAAGGCATTATGGATGATTCCAAGTACTCTTGGAATAGTGCCTGACATTTGTGTGTCCTTAATGAATTCAGTTTGATCTGGGTGTATATGAACTGAGAGTGTGCACTGAATCAGCTAGTAGTATTGTTTACTAACATCTTTGTCATGATTCAATAGTGATAGGGACCTATAAGAGCTGTATAAAGGTACGGTCTTTTCCCTACTTTAGGGAGAACAACAATAATAATTTCTATCATAGCTTGTGGAAGTTCCTACCCTAACAGAATACCATTGAAGGTACACTCAAGGGACCCACTAATATCTCCTTAAATACTTCGTAAAATTCAGCTGGAAAGCCATCAGTTCCTGGAGCTTTACAACTTTTCATACTCGCTACTGTCTCTAAGACGACGTCTGTTATTTCTTTATCTAGCATTTCTTCATCAATTTTGTTTCTCTTCAGTAAGCCTGCTACTTCCAGATATTTTTGAATAACTTCAGAATTTGGAATATCTGAGAAACAGGTTTTTATAAGCAGAAGCAAAGGTAAAACATATTTCATTAGGGTGTGTAACTATCTTTTGCTGATTGTCTTTAATTGGTGGAATAATATGTTGCTCTTGGATCCCTTTAAGTTTTGGAGCCAAGAGCTTATCACATTTATTTCCTTTTTCATAAAACATCTGCTTTATATACCTACGGGCTTTTGCAGTGGCATCTGTCTTCAGGATATTCAGTTTCCCCCCAATATTAGTTCATTATTGATGTCCTTTTTTGAATCTGTGTTTTTACATAAATTTCCTTTCTAATCACCTATCTTCATTCACAACAAAATATGGAGGGATCAAAGCTCAAATGGAAAACTCTGCAACTTC
Source organism: Gopherus flavomarginatus (assembly GCF_025201925.1). NCBI lineage: Eukaryota > Metazoa > Chordata > Testudines > Testudinidae > Gopherus > Gopherus flavomarginatus. The sequence continues at coordinate 179,530,035 of NC_066618.1, forward strand.
AGTGGAGTTACTCCCTCTATATACTGCTATAACAGAGAAAATAAAGCCCACACTGTGTAAATGCACACTCTGCTTCTGCAAAGAGTTATGCACACTCTTCATTTTAATCACAGGATTACTTACTAGTTTAAAGTTCAACGTATGTATAAGTTATTGCAGGATTGAGGTCTGTGTGTCCAGTTTTGATGATGTTATATATGTGGGTAACATAACTCATTTGAGTAGTTCCACCCTCCAGTATTTTGTCCTAATCTCTGGGATCTGTATTAATATTTTAATACAATAATTCTAGGGAATATAGTGTAGGCCTGGCTTGACAAGAGTAACTGGACATGGGTGAGGCCTCATTTCTTGGGAGGATTGGGAAATAAAGGGATCAGCAGGCTGAAAACAAGAATGTCTGTACTAGCTAAAATAAGAGGGAACACCCAGGAAACCATTTACAGTGGACAAGATAACAATGGATAAAATAAGCCTGAAACGTAAGATGAGGTAAAGAGTAAATTCTACATGGACAGTGCATGGACTGAGCATGCTGTGGCAGGGGTTGGTTCCTACAAAGTGACCAAGCCAATTTCAAAATGTGAAATGCAATATATAGCAAATGCAAGGTAATGTATAAATGTACTGCAAAGAAGAGGTCTTCTGTGTAACTTTGGATGTGTAGTACGCCCTATATCCTCCCCCGACTCTTGAATCCGATCAACTCAACATAACTTTGCTACATGCCAGATAAAGGAACCTGGGTGACAAGATTAGATTTAGACTGAATTCTTGGGGAACCAAGTGGAAGAACATACTCTACAGTATGTCTTATTACCATGCATTAGATGATTTATGTATAGTTTTATAGTAGAGCATGTAAAAATTTTCTGATTGGAGCTATATTTCTGATTGTGAAAATCTCATTTTGCTAAATTGTCTGTTAAATTCTTTAGAAGCACTTAATGTGATTTAGCCCCTGCCTTTATTCTTCATTAACAAGGGAAGATCTTATTAACCCAAAGATCCTATTAAAACTTATATATCCCAGCTGGCCTAGATGATTTTGTCTTTGGACACTGACATTGTAACATCACTTCTTCTGGGACTGCTTTGGTTTCCTCCAGTTAATATTGATACATTTGCCCTAGGTCAAATATTGTCTAAATTGTAACACCAAAATATAGAAAATCCACGTGAAAAAACAAAACACTGATCTGCCTCTAATGGACCACAGAACACATCTGTTTAACTGTAAGATGACAAAGCAGTCTGTGCTAAGAGAAAAACAATGTTGCTTATCTTTAAAGGAAGCTCTCTGCTGCTAGTAGTGTATTGAGAAGCATTAAATATAAATAAAAATAAGCTATGTGTGTGTTTGTGTACCCACTCTGCACCCACTTATTTGCATGCATTTGTGTATATATGTATTTGTGTAAATGTGTGAGAGCACACTCATCTATAACTATATTTTAAGATAACTGTGTATGTAGTGATGTAAATGTAAGGAGAGACAGGCTCTTCTTTCTTTGTACTGCACCTATAATTGTAAGGGGGTTCTGTTGTGACGGCTCTGAAAGAATGAGTAACGCACACTGTGCTCCCTCTCCCTCTCTCTCTCTCATATGATATAACATTCATATAGATTGACAGGGCTGTCATGGTATAATTCCCCAATCTGAACCTTAGAGTCCAAAAGATGGGGTACCAGCATGAATTCCTCTAAGCTTAATTACCAGCTAGATCTGATAGGCTGCCACCACCCAAAAATATAGCGTTTTGGGGCACTCTGGTCCCCCCAAAAACCTTCCCTGGGGACCCCAAGACCCAAATTCCTTGAGTCTCACAACAAAGGGGAATAAACCATTTCTCCTCCCCCTCCTTTCTTCCTCCCAGATCTTTCCCACCTTGGGTACACTAGGAGATCACCGTGATTCAAACTCCTTGAATCACAACACAAAGAAATCAGGTTTTTTCTCCCCCTTCTCTCCACCTCCCAGGCTTTCCCTCCCGGGGCTATCCTGGAGAGATAGACAGATTCAAGCTCCGTGAATCTAAAACACAGAGGAAATTCACCTTTCCTCCCCTACTCCTCCTTCCCTTCTCCCACCAATTCCCTGGTGAGTACAGACTCAGTTCCTTTGAGCCTTAACAAGGGAAAAAAATTAATCCGGTCTTTTAAAAAGAAAAGCTTTTAATAAAAGAAAGAAAAAAGTAAGAGATCTCTGTAAAATCAAGATGGAATATTACAGGGTCTTTCAGCTTATAAACACTAGAAAGAAGTCTCCCCCCAGCACAAATACCAATCAAAATCCGTCCAGCGAAATACATATTTGCAAATACAGAAAACAATCAAAAGACTATAACTGCCTTTTCTACTTATACGCAATATTCTGAATATATAAGAGACTGTAGCAGGGAGATTTGCAAGAAACCTGGTTGCACGTCTGGTCCCTTTCAGGACCTAGAGAGAACAAACAAAACCCAAAAAACACAAACATAGGCTTCCCTCCACCGAGATTTGAAAGTATCTTGTCTCCTGATTGGTCCTCTGGTCAGGTGTTTCAGGTTCACTGTTTGTTAACCCTTTACAGGTAAAAGAGACATTAACCCTTAACTGTCTGTTCATGGCAAGGGCTTGATTCTCCTCTCATTTATTGTTGTAAACCAGAGTATCTCCGTTGAAGTCAATGGACATACACTTGTGTAAAAGTAAGAAAAAAGAATCAAACTCACTGTATTTGTTTTGCGGTTTGCATGTGGAAAACATAACATAAAAAATGGTCAGTTCTAGAGATGGGCCTGATCCAAGCACCCATTAATATTGGGTTGTTTGAAGTCTGGATCAGAATTTTGAGAATATTGGTGTCCCAAATCATACTCAAATTTTGTGGTTTGAACCCATCTCCAATCCTAGTTCTAAGAACCTCATCTACTTATCTGCTTCAGACCTCAATTCAGGATTCCATGTTTCCCTTGCAAGAATTAAAGACATTTAAGTAAAAATGGGTGAATTACTTTTTTTCCGAACTGTCATAGAGTGGCCTCCTCCCAGGCACCTTCTAGTGACCTTAAGATTGTCTTGCAAGTGCCCCTTGCCTTCGTTTCCCCCACTTTGACTACTCTGCAAACTTCACCCATAGGCTTTTTCTGGTCAAAAAGTCCTAAATTAAAGTCCACTAAAAGTCAACACAAACTAAAGTTTCTCTTCCCACTCGTAGGCCTTTTCCTGCCTGCAGCTTTTCCTGCTTTGGCAGACCACTGCCAGGCTCTGTCTGGCTGGAGTCTTTTCCATCTTACACCCCTGGAGTCTGCTTTGTTTCAAGTCTCTTCAAGTTCGTGTATTTCCCCTATTATTAGGGGTCCTCCGAGGCCATTTCTGCCTGTAGTCTCAATCCCAAGGCCCAGAACTCTCTGCTGGAGGCAATTCACTCCTGGCAGCCTTTGATCTCACTGAGCGTTCCTTCGTCCCACTCCTCCAGTTCCTGCTCTTTATAGGGGAGCCATGTGATCCCTGTTCAGGTGTGCCCCCTTAATAATCAGTGTTGGCTCACCCCAGGACAGTAGCCCTTGAGGGGCAAGCCATGTTACACAAACCAAATCTTTAAAATGAACCACGGCTGCAATCTGGATTCTCATTTCCTTTTTTTTTTTTTAAGACATATACCCACAGTCTTTTGGCTGTCTCCTTCCTAGCAATTCCATTGCCTTTTACCCTTCTCACAGACACATAACTCCAGCTGCCTTAGCACGACAGCCACGTACACCTTGTAGATATGTTTATCATGAAGGATGGAGAGGGGGAGATCTGTTAATAGGTCCAGTACCAGTGGGATAGTCTCTGGTTAGAGTCACAGGCCTGGGAGCCAGGGGAGTTGAGTTCTTACCTTCTCCTTATGCAAGAGCCTTAAGAGATTTCTGGTACTTTATCTGCTTGATCTAGTAAATCCATGGGAATAGCTTTTCTCGCTGTTATATGATATTCCTGGTCCAAGCTGAACTTTCTCAGATTCTCGGGGAAGGTTCTGTAAGAGCTCAGGGTGGAGGTTCAGGTCTGGGGGGTTTTTTGTTTGTTTGTTTGTTTTAAATTTTTATCCAAACTGCCTGACATGTCGCTAATGTTAGAATTCTAAAGTATATTGCTGAATCTTAGTTCTCTTGAGATCCAGTGTAGGCCTAAATCCTGCCTTTACTTGCTGGATCTATGCTGGAATGAGTGGGGAGGAAATGTGTGCTGCCAGTGCTATGCTTAGCAGAACCATGATGATAGCACAGGGTGGAATTACTAGTCTGGGTGAGGATAATGTGTGGTGAGGTACACACTGCTGCAACTTTAGGAGGAACACTCCTAATAAGTAACACACAACAGCATACACTCTGTGAGGCTGACCACACTCCATAGCTAGCATATCATTGTCCTCTTGTGGCTATCAATGCAATAACTGGGCCTCGATGCTGCTGTAGTTATACTGGAGGGGAGCATCTTCCTTCCCACCATCCTCTTCCCTCACCAGTGCAGCCACACAGACCTGGAGGGGATTTTCCCACATGTAGTTGCATGGACATTTTATTGAAAACTGCGGAACTCTAGTCCAAAATGCTGAAATATGAACGGGGTAATTTCAGTGGTGCATCTCAGAATGGAATAGAATCTCTCAAAACCACAGCAGTGTTTCAAGTAATTTGTCCATCGTTCAAGGGTGGCACAGTACTGTGTTTTGCAAACTGATTAATCCACCACTACACAACTTATACGTTCTTGATTCAGATGCAAACTTTTCTTTTATTTAATTTGTAGAGAGTGTCAGCTAAATATCACCTGGGGTAACTATACATGTATTCTTTTTCTATTTTGCTAATCTAACAATTGCTAATTCTTTTTCTCCTTTCTTTTTTTGTATGATAAGTCATGACTTGAACAGCAGGCTTTGTTTAAATTGCTACTCCCTTAAGGCATCTTAAACAGAGCCACGTTGCATCAGGCAGAGTAGAGGTAGCCCTCTTTCTATTCAGCCTTTAAGAGCATCAGAATCTGGTGGTAAAATGGCTGGGTTTGGGAACAGGGTCAATTAGACAGTATCGACATAATCTAATCCAGTAAATGGCTACAGCAATTTGACTTTCAGATCTCATAGACTTTAAGGTCAGAGGGGATCTGCTTCTAAAATGGAGGAGTTCCCAAGGAGAAGAAACTTCCAGACATGATTTCTCCCTGGAAGCTTTTGTGGTTTCCATGTTCAAATTTCTTATGAAAGATAATACAGTGTAAGGAGAATTGCTGTAGTTGTCTAATTAAACTTAGAAAAGAGACTCTAAAAATGACATTGTAGAGTTCTCTTTCAGTTATCTGCATATTAAATTTGCTCAGTTTACATATCAAAAGAAGAGTGCATTTCTAACTCCCAGCACTGCAGAGTCAACCTGTCATCTATTAATATCAATTAATATTAATATTTTGTAATCAGAATTTAGCAGACAATTTTGTGAATGATGTATGAAGGAGTAAAAGCCACCTCACTTGTGCCTAACTGCAATGTTTCATAGGGTTCTGCAGTGTTAACAGGTATAAAATGTGGCTTTCTTGGACAAGTAAACAGATATGACTAGCAGTTATGTTGAATAAATAGGTGCTATTTAAACTTGGTCACTTTTCTGACCATAAACAAACTCCAATCTTGGCTGGAGAGATTGGAAACCTAAGAGGTAACTTAGCTGCTCCGGTAAGGATAGGTATAATCAGCCAGATTACCCACTGCATTAGGGCCACTTTTAAACTTGCTGTCCTTTTAAAGGCCTGGGAAGGTCACCCCAGGGTAGTGGGATCCTCTGGTAGCATAGAACCACCCTAATGACTCCTGTGATACATCGCGTTTCCTGCAGCCAGTGTTTGGGGTCTAACCAGGAGAAAGGGATCATAGCTTGGGCTTCTTGGCCGCTGTAATTGCCACTTAGACCTAATGGCAGAGGGTGTACCTTAGAGCAACCTGCAGACTGCTCTAACTTAGGGGACCCGACCATTACACGGCCAGCCCAGGGTTGGGAAATGCAAAAGTGGCTCAAATCTGCTTTTGTCCTCATGCCCTTCTACTAAGCTGTGCTGAGAACTCAATCACAAATGAGGATCCAGACCTGTGATGGTAGCATAGGAGTAATGATGCTGATATTTGAAAAACCCTGAGCACACACAGACGGGGCTGCATGCTGGTGTAATTAATAAAACTGCTGTGACTTCTCTCCAGGCAGCTTGATGCCTCAGTGCTTTACCCAGCATTATGATTAGCATATGGAAAAAATGATCAAGGATTGCAAGTGGTAGGACAGAAATGGGACCAAAATTTCATAGTGGAGACAAAGATCTGTGTGCACCCAAGTTTGTGTATGCAAATCAGTTCGTGCACATGTAAGTGGATAGTGACATGAGCAAATGTGGGTGTACATATGCATAGTTTTCACCCTGACCATCAACCTTAGCTTTTTGAAAAGTAGTGCCTTAGTGTGTGGCAGAGAAAATGTGGCATCTGAAAACCCACTTGCAAGATTATCTAAATATTTTATTTCCTCATAGAAAAACTCTGCATAGACCCAGCCTCTTTCTACACTAATCTTATAACGGCCAGATGATTTATGGAGAAAATATCATGTGGGTTTTATGTTGTGAGCAACAGATGAATGATCGCTTCTAAAGTGTTGCTGTTTAGTGAGATATTAATGTAGGGATAATCCATTTACATTTTTACTGTGGAAGTTTTGCAGTGCTTTGGGGATTCATTTATCCTTTGCATTTGCAAAATAGCTTGTATTGATATAAGCTGAAGTAATTCACTATAGAAGAACACAGTAGGTTTCCAGAAAATAAACCTTTTTAAGGTTTTAGACCAATAGATTGATAAACAAAGCGTTACTAGGTAAGGAAATGATTTGTGTAGGTTTTTGAATATAGTTTTCATCATGAAGCAGGTTAGTTTATTCCATGCCGTGCTCTGTTTCAGACACTATGTATGCATGTTGACTCTGTTTTTGCATTGACCTACATTTTGCAGAACTGATTACATTGTGCCATATTAGAAAGTCTAATGTAGGCATTTTTGGGAGGGAGGGGAATTAGAATTATCAGAAGATTGCATTTGAAAAGAGGGTACGAAGTTGTATACCCTATCAATAAAATTACAATTTGTGTTAATCTTAAATTTATTCAGTACCAAAGTTTATGATGAATCTGCCCTATCTCTTATAGATTCTATTCCAGATTCCCTCTTTTGGAGGAATTGTCGACAGTTGGATGCTAGGATACATTTATGGTTTGTTAGTGAAAGATAATAGATCAAATTAACTCCTGCAGACACAGGGCCGGCTCTAGGTTTTTTGCCTCCCCAAGAAAGGGAAAAAAAAAAAGCCTGAGTGCCGCTTCCGAATAAAAAAAAAAAAAAAAAGCTGGAGTGCCGCCCCGTCAAAAGTGTTGCCCCAAACACATGCCTAGAGCCGGCCCTGTACAGACAGTTATGTATGTGTGCACATGGCATGCCCCCTACTTCCCACCCCAAGGGTCTGCGAGGGCAGCTGCACTGATTCACTGTATCTCTCTCGCCCTCAGCAGAGTTTCTCAAGCTGGGGCTTCTGACCCAAATGGGGGTTGCAAGACTATTGTAGGGGACCCACGAGAGCGTGGCTGATGGCTGGCTCCCAGCTCTGAAGGCAATACTGCTGCCAGAAGTAAGGGTGACATTGGGGGAGGGAGGAGATCATCACTTTTTTGGATAGGATCATCCCAGCCTGAAATATTTTCATAAGGGGGTCCTGGCAAAATAAAGTTTGAGAACCCCTGATTTTCTGCAACATGAACACTGTGTAATCTAATTTATAAATGAATATCGTGTTACAGTACGTCCTACTTTAGCACTGCTAGAAGTAGATGATGATACTGGTCAGAATGCACTGTTGTTAGCAGCTCACATTACCTTCACAGCTAGTTGGGAGGAGAAAGAGCTAATTCTGTATTGGTCACATGGCTTAGTAAAATTTGGGGAAGGTGTAGTCATCGGAAAAATGTCTAGCCCGCAGAATGATACTTATGACAAATACTTGGTCACTTAGCTGTTTCATTCCTAATAATGAAACAAGTTAGCATGGAAAGCTGGTCTCCTTACTGAAAATTTTATTCCTTTTTGATTTTTCCATGTCTTGACTTTCTATAGGGAAACTTTTAAAATGCTTGTCATTTGGCTGATGTGACCTGCTCTGCTCTTTGCCTTGGTATAGAAAGTACTTCAGTGAAACTGGTTTATATTATTCATGTTTGACCTGAATTAAAAAAAAGTATCCTGCCAATAGATTAAGGCTTTATTAAAGCAAGGTAATCATAGCTGTTCTTTTAAAAAAATCCTTACTTTTTGTTTTTCTACTGTATTACTCCTTAAATTAAGTCAGATAAAAGACATGGTGTACATGTGCATTGTGATCCTTGTGTAAGTATGCATGGTGCAGTGGTGCAACACAAAAGTGTGGCCTGTCACATTACAATTCAGCATTTTCCTTTAATTGCAGTGTAGTCTCATGGTGAACAGATCTTGCTGTGATAAGATAAATACTGATGTCTTATTTTGCACCCATTATCTAGATAGGGCCAGATTCTGAATGGCACCTGGAAACAGTTGTAAGAGACTCCCTCACAAGCACACACATGTTATTTCAAAGCAGCAGTAAAGATAATCTGCTAAAGTTTGAGCTCATTTTTGCTTTTTTTCAGTGTATAAAGAGGGCCCAAAAAGTGATGGGTTTCCTAGCCCATTTGGCCTATTCATCCCATCCCTCCAAAAGAGAAAAGGGAATTATGGGGCGGGGACAGGGGTGAAAGTAATATTAAATTCTTACCAGTATAAGGGCCGGCTCTGGCCCCCGGAAGGGGCAGGGCTGGAGGAGTCAGCCTCCACCAGCCAGGTCATCCACGCTGCCTGGCCCCTGTCAATTATTTAAAAGGGTCCGGGGCAGTGGTCAGGAGCCCTGGGCCCTTTTAAATTGCTGGCTTCGGGGCAGCTGCCCCTTTTGCCCACTCCTGTCAGCAGCCCAGGGAGGGGGGCAATGATGTTAAAGCGCTGCGGCAGTGCTTTATCGTCATTGCCTCTTTTGCCTCCCCCATTGGCATCCCTGCTGGTAGGGTCCCTACCAGCAGGGCCGCCGACAGGGAAGGGGCAGCAACATTAAAGCGCTGCCGTGGCTGCATACAGGCTGGTACTGGTTTCTTACCGGTACGCGTACCAGCCCATACCACCTCTTCCTGTCCCCGCTCCATTCCAGGCCCACCTCTTCCCACCCCCATTCCACCTCTTCTCCAGAGCACGCCACATCCCTCCCCCATCCCCAAGTCCTAAGCACTGCCAAACAGCTGTTTGGTGGCGCTTAGGACTTTCTGAGAGGTAGGGGGAGGAGTGGAGACATGGCGCTTCTCTGTTCCTTGCCAGAAAGTCCTAAGCATCACCAAACAGCTGTTTGGCTGTGGGGCAAGCGCTGGGAGGGAGGCGAAGGAGGAGAAGGAGGCAGAGAAGCGGAACTTGTGCAATGCTCCCTTGTAAAGTCACTGCTCTTCCACAGAATCTTATAAGCAGGCAGCCAAACGACATTATAAGGGAGCATTGTACCACTTTAAACGAGCATGTTCCCTAATTAAGCAAGGATGTAACATTGAAACAACCTTAAGCGGGACAACATTAAATAAGGAGTTACTGTAGGATTAAATCATCAGATATCAAGCAAGTGAAACTAGATTGATTGAAAAGGGAAGTGATTTTCATTCAGAATACTTAACAAACTGTTATTATAAACCACAATTAAACCATTGGAAGAAAGGATCTGTTGAATATTCAAGGCTAGATGTAGTTCTAAAAGATATGTTGTAGTTCACCCACAAGTTATTGGGCTCAAAACAGCAGGAGTGAAAGTGAGCCAATGCGGGCCGTTACTCCATGCTGGTAAGAACCTGCACCAGCCCATACCAAGCCCACATTAAAGCGCTGCTGTGGCAAAGGACCCTGCAGCACTTTAACGTCCCTGCCCCTTTTGCCTCCCACCCCCCAGTGATAAAGTCTAGAAGCCCTAAACAAGGGTTAGGGCCCCATTGTGCTAAGCACTGTACATATACATAACAAGAAGTATATCTGAGGTATATCTGAAGAAGTGCATCTGAGGAACTGGGTATTCACCCACGAAAGCTCATGCTCCAAAACGTCTATTAGTCTATAAGGTGCCACAGGATTCTTTGCTGCTATAACAAGAAGATGTCCCAAAAATCTCGTAGTTTAAGTATATCACTACAAATGAATATAACAGACAGGAGCATAAGGGAACAGTATGGCGACTGTGGTGAGGTAATGAGCCATGGTCACAGCATGCCAGCTGCCTAGCCATTATTGAGTCTTTTGTAGGCATCACAACACAGGTGAGTTAATTATTATGGAGCTGTCTGCTCCATAATAACATTGGAGATTTAAGGTGTAATATCTCAAAGATCTACCAGGAGAACAAGTACCTTAAACCACTGGATAAGGCTGATTACTGACTTTCTAAGGTCTAATAATTTAACCTGAAACTAATCCATGTGATTTTATGTACCTTTTTTCTAATGAGACTTAAACAATATTGCTCCTCTTGGACCAGAAGCCAGTGAGAAAGAAGAGACTGTTTCGGGGTAAAGAGGGAAAGATTTATGGCAGGTGCTAGTGTTTTGAGGTTGGTTGGTTTGTTTGTTGTAAAAAAAAATAATGGTGGCTGTTTGAAAGCTGCTTAAAGATTTGAAATACTAGAAATAGTCCTGGTGGAGATGGATTATTGGATTGAGTGCAAGTGATGTAGTGAAAGGGGCTTAAGTGCAGTTTATCACACGGATACCACCATGTATGTGAGAGGGGTGCTATGTATGTGTGTGATATAGATATAAAATATACACTTTCTAAAAAACAAATATTTTGCCTTGGGAATTCACCAGATTACATTGGCACAAAAAATTCCTTTAGTACAATCCATAATGCGCCAAATGGCAAGTTTTTTTTTTAATGAATAGGAGAGAATACACATGGGCCCCCTTTCAATAACTTTACTGAATAGCTTTATACCCCAGCAAATTATCTCTTTTCCACAAGTGTTTGAATTCAGTAGAGTTAAAGGAGAAAATGAGGAGACTCAGTGCAGTGCAAAGTGCTTGGCCACTGCTATTGCTCTATCCCTCACTGGTACCGATGAGTGGAATTTGGCCCCCATGACAAAACTTGATGTATGTGACTGTTCTAATGCATGAGATCTTGCCTGCTGCTTGTCTCTGGGTAGCACTTTGTTTGGCACAACAGTGTTTTTTACTTTACTTAGTAAGGCCACAGATCAGTACTGCAAAGACCTTATCTTAGATCGGGCAGAGGAATCAGTCAGTACCATTTTCTGTCTTTTTGGCTTGGTTAACACACTGGCCATGTCTATACTAGAAAAATAGAAATGTAATTCCTTGCCAGTGTAGCTCTGGCAGTGGTAGCAATGGTGGAACCCAGCAAGTATACTGAGTGTGGACATTTTTAGCACTGTCGCTACTACTGATGGGGTTATACCAGCGGAGAGTCCCAGATCCACATGTTGCGAGTATACACACAACTTTGCTGAGTACCGTCACTGAAACAAATGTGTCCATTTTCATTTACTCCAATCAGCTACTGGGCTTTAATTAGTCCAAGGGTACTTCCAATTTAATTTTCTCCTGCATACAGAGTAAAGCTGCCTTAATAAGCTGCTCTATGGAGCCATGGCTTGGTGGAATGTGGTTAAAAAAAGACTAGGGTAGATCATGGAACTGTAGGTCTCTGTTTTATTGATTAAATACCACATACGCTATGTGTCAGGATCCATTCCCTGACCCCTTCTTCAACTGTAAACTCTCTTAACTCTGCTAGAATGTCAGTAAAAGTGGGTAAGTGGCACAACGGTTGAATGTTCTGCCCTCTCTGCAGTTTAAAATCTTGTTTTGAACTCAGATGCAAATGGGTGTTGTGGTCACATCCCAGGCCCTAGTGGACATTTATCCACATAGCTAAATCACAGCGCAACACAGTATGATCAGTCATCCCTGTTCACACATGGCCTGGGTTAAAACCTACTGAAGTCAATGAGAGTCTTTCCATTGACTTCAGTGGGCTTTGGATCAAGTCCATAGTCCCAGGAGTGTAGAAGTAAGCATGTAATAGTGCTCACCTGATCCCTGCTAGCCATGGTGCAGATCCGAGATGTTCTTCCTCTTGCTAAAGCTACAAACCTGTCCTAGAAAAGTCACTAAGAGAGGAAAGAGCAGAATGGGCTTCAGTTTCTTTGACTTTTCTTCCTGAACGTCTCACCAGCAATTCATCCAGAGCCTGGCTAAATTTGAGCTCCTTATTTGTCCTCCTAAACCCTCTGCACTTCCCCCATGCCCTACTGCTGTTCGTAACACCATTACCCTTCCTGCGCCCAGGCTCGCAAGGTGAAGGCTATTGCAGCTGACAGGGCAATGTGCTGCTTGTGCCCCTCCCCTCCACATGCCCATGTAAGAACCTGGAATAATCTGGCTGCTCCTGCTCCTGCTTTCCTTTAGCAACCACATTATCTGTGAGAGGAAAGAGTTTTAAGGGAGGTAGTATAATAATAGCCATTTAAGAAAGTGAAGGATTGCTGATGGTTATTAGAGATATACTAACCTTAAATGTACACAGGTTTGTGGGAATTCACAGTGCAGTTTGATGATTGCATTTTATTAACAAGATGCTTCATATTTTAATGGGTCATTTGCATCAAGCAGTTGAGGTGCTGTTATGCTTGTTACTCATTTTTATTGAGTAATACAATAAACACTAAAGGAATACCTCAGGAAATTGACCGTGTAAATAGTTCTGTCTCTTGGCAGATCTAACTTACTCTCAGTTCCAACACATTTACCTTTATATATATATATATAATGTGCTTTTCACTATTTTGAGCAGGGGAATTGGAAGTCTAATTCAAGCCTGCACACAATAACGAATTACCTCTGTTCCTTGATGGGTGGCAAGTTTTGTGACATTTAGCAAAGACATTATTAAGATTTGGTACATTGCTGTTCCTATATTGGAACACTGTGTGGCTGAGCTATAGTGAATTCAAGCTGAGCAAGTTCTAACTAGAACAGACTGTAGTAGAGAAGGCTGTTATGTCTGCATTGCAGCAAAGAAGCATTAGAGTTAATGCATAAATTAATCTTTTACCCTTTTTCCCCAAATTTTAACCCACTTGAAGAGACAAAATGAGACTTTGTGGTTGGGCACATTGCAAATTTTATTCCTTTTTGATATAGTCTATGTCCTTTGTCCTACTTCACCTGCAGAGCTTAAGTATTCAGCCTCTTTCAGGGTGGTGTGCAACAAGCGGGGAGAGGAGGTACACCCTTCATTCCAAGCCAGGTACAGAATTGCTGTTCAGCAGCCCACACCAGATATCTGCATTACCTGAGCTACTGGATCCATGTAATTGTGGATTTGAGACTCATTTCTTGGACTGTTCCCAGTCCACCCTGTGTGGCATTTTACAACAGTCTATCTAGAACAAATATTGAGACCTTTTCCACGGCATGTAGGGGGTCAGCCCATAGACAAACACTTCAGCCTCTATGGGGGCCATAAGTAGTGCAGAGAGCCCTGTACCAGCCTCCCACAGCTGATTAAAATTCACCCTTTGTGAACACATTCTGCATAAAAGCCTTAAAAAGGGTTAAAAACATATGGATTTTGGCTTGCTGTTTTTGTGTGTATGCTGTCTAGCTTGGTGAATTAAGGCTTTTACCCTGTTCCAGACATGAGTTATTGAACTTCTTCATTCTGATGTTTTCAAAACACAGGCAAGAGTCTATTCCTTCATTGTTGTGCTTTGACTGGGTAAAATGTTAAATTGCGTAGTTAGCTTTTTATTTAGAAAATGGGAGTGTTTTGTTGTTTTGAATATAACCATAAGGAGACTTCTTTAGATCCCGTTTGCAACAGAATTAAAGTTAATTTGCGGAAGATTGACTCTAGATCTAAACCAATTGATTCTGACTTGTCTCTGCTGTGTGTGTGTGTGTGTGTGTGTCCGTCCGTCCGTCCGTCCTTCTGGGGAAAGAGAGGGAAAAGTAATCCTTTCAGCAGATGTCCTCAGTGTGGGAATCAGGAACAGGAGTCAGGGTACTAAATGGGAGTGGGATCCCAATTATGTGAAAGGGGGATCTCAGTAAGGAAAATGAAGTCACCATATGGAAACATGGACAGCCACTTCCCTAGTACAGTTACCAGAGGATGCATAGGGCTAGTGATGGTGATTCATTAGGTAGTGTCATTGGGAGAAATTACAAACTAGCATTTCAGCACAGGATATAGCAGTTCTTACAGAAGTTATGCCAGAATTTGATAACTATTCAATTTATCATGAGACCTGCTCTCATGTAAAAGAAAATGAAACCCTAATGAATGCTGAGTAAATCTGTACCCTGAACATTTGGATAAATAAAAATCAAATAAAAATCCCTAAAAGAAGAATTGATGCAGGTCTCATTGGCACTTCCAAACTCTGAGGTTGTTTAATTTTTTTCTGTTTTACTTCTCTTGTTTTCCTCGCTACTCTGTGTTAGGGACTGCTTGATATCATCACCTTGTAGCCATATCTGCTGGAGAAACAAATCTGTCACAGCTGTTTCCTGTCAATAACCTGTCATGAGTTAGCAGCATGTGCCTAGTTCAAGCAATGCAGGATGCATGCAGCTTTCACTCATGAAACCCACTCTTTTCATTACCTATCAAACAATGAGCTAACATCTGGAAACCAAATGTAGTGTCTGAGATGGAATTTATTACTTCTGTTTGAAGTCACAGTATCAGAAGATATGTGGGTTTTATAGACTTAAGAAGCAGTTTATATCTAGAAAACTGAAAACACTCCTTTTTTTAAAAACACTTCACATATGTTTTATATTTTCCAGCTCTTGTGTTTTTGTTGTTGTTATTTTATTTAGGACTTGAGATTTATTATTGATATTGCAATGACACTAAAAATGTAATAGTGTACACCCCTGTTGGAAGACAGTATCTACCCCAGAGAGTTTACAGATGGGACCAGCTAAATATAAAGTAAGTGAAAGGAGAGAGGACATTGAAGGGAATGAGGAGGAGGGGGACAGAGCAGAGTAAAAGACTGTAAGAGGGGCAGGTGTGAATTGAAGCTGAGGTGAAGAGTCTATGAGGGAGCTGGAGAGCTGGAGCCTAGGGCTGAGAAAGTCAAGGCAAAAATATAGAAAGTTCTCTGAATGTCTGAAGGTTCCTGCTTTGGCTATTTCTGCAGCTGCCCCTACTAGCTGGACTAACAATGTGTAATTAGGTTAGAAAAGTGACTATCTAAAAATGGCACTCAATGGATGGCCTCATACTATGCATTCAAAGTGAAATTGCTGATTTAGGGGTAGTTTTTATTCCAATTAGCACTGCAGAGCCAACACAGCAAGGGGAAAGTGAGTTGCATTCTGTTCCGACTCAGGCATCTTTATCAGTATTATTAAATAAACTCCAGTTGCAGGATTACCAGGATTGATGTATGAACAAGAAAAAGAACACAGATGTCTTTCAGATCCAAGGAAGAGTTTGTGGCACTGTCAATTGGAAAAATCTTTTTACTTGTGAGAAGAGAAACCAATGAACCACAATAAAACATGGATCTTACAATGTAATTTTACAGTCACTGGTTGAAGCAGAACTGCACTTCAGCATTATTTGCCCTTAAGGTGTGAATAAAACATTGTGAGTTAAAAGGTGACATGCTCACCCCTTATGTGCCTGACCCAAGATCTTTGTTTACATAAAACTGTTGGCCCAGATTTTCAAACCTGAGCCTCTAAAATGAGAACCCTAAGTTTCATGTAAGTGTCCTGACTTTTAAAAATGCTAAGCATCCAGCAACTCATTCACCCATTGAAGTGAAAGGGGTTGCACAGGTGATAGTGAGAGCATAATCTGAAGACAATGCGGCTGCACAAATGTAAGTAACCTGCATAACTTTTATTACTAGTAATGATGCTTAGAAAAAGAGAAATAAGAGCCCATCTTGGCTCTCAAAGAGTAGGCTGAGTTTGCAGGGCTGGCAGTTAGAAAAAATTAATATCTTTTTATTTGTAAACCAAGAACACTTTAGTCTGAAATCTTTAATATATAAACAGAAAGACCCATGGTACTGTTTCTAGTCACTTTTCAGAATAGAGGCACATTTTAACATTGAACCGTCTGTCTCAATACAATATTACTGATGTACCTCACAGACCTGGAGAGTATTAATTAATTAGTTAATGTTTGCACAGCATGTTGAAGATGTAAAGCTTGCATAAGCGGCCAAGTATTGCTGTTAGCTTCTGGGACGCAGCAGATTCCTGCAACTAAATATGTCTTTTGTTTCTACAATGAACTTTAAAGCAACCCTCAAATCGGTTGAGGTCAGTGGGTTAACATCAAGAGAATGCAAAAAAGCATTCACTGATGTTTTCATTTTTTGTCAGTGACAATTAAGTCACCTGACAGCACCTTTCATATCTACCACTGTGCTACAGGACAAGTTTATTTCAGGAGAAAGTCAGAGGGGCCTAGAGATGTTTTCAGTTCACTGAAGCCATTTGTTCTTGCTGTTGCTTTTTTAAGTGAAAAAGTTATTTTGAGAACATTAAAAGCACTGTAGGTTGTGGATGGACGTGTCAAATGTTACCAAAGCAATTGTATCCTTTATGCCACAAGTTCTTCAAGCAAGGAGGATCTTAACCCTAGTATGGAAGAAGCCTGTGTTCCATTCTAAGGGCTTTTCTTCACTCCTGGGGTAAGTTGACCTAAGTCATGGTACTCCGTAGCTGGATCAACATAACTTAAGTTGACTTACCCCAGTGTCTTCACTGTGCTGCATCGATGGGAGACGCACTCCAGTCGACTTCCCTTACTCTTCTCGGGGAGCTGGAGTACTGGGATCGACCAGAGAGCCACTCTGTCGTCAATTTAGTGGGTCTTCACTAGACCTGCTAAATCAACACATGCTGCATTGATTGCAGCAGCACTGATCTCCCTGGTAGTGAAGACAAGCCCAAACTTATGTGTTTCTCAGCAGAGGAAAGGCAAATACATTTTGAAGGGGTGTCTGGGTATAGTTGTACCAGTATATTATTGGCAAGTAACTGAACTTGGTTTCATGGAACTTAATTGTTTGGGGCTGTTGTGTGTGTTTTCCTTCTCAAAATAAATATGTTTATAACATTTTGAATTTAAAAAACCCAAACTCCCAAGGATCTGCCCAAACTAAATCTTCAAATCCAAGTTCTCTCACACTCTGGTAAATTTTGGGTCCAGATCCAAAATTTACAGATTGTCTTTATCTATTCAATGGTCTGAACTGAAACGTAAAAAAACCCACAAATCGCTTGGGAAAGTATGTATTTGAAGTTGTGGCTTGGGCCAATCTCTTTACCCCTCACCCGCCCAAAAAAAGGCAAAAACAAAAAACAATCATGAAAGCCAAACTGGCAATAACTCGTATAATTGAGGAGAACATGTACTGGGCAAGGAAGAGAATAGCAAGGAGAGAAAAATTTCTTGCCAGCAGGAACAGAATACATAAGTGAATTCAGTACATACACATAACATCCCAACCAATTCACAAACTCTTACCTTGTTCAGAATAATATTAAAAGGAGTTTCATAAATGATGTTACTAATGATTTTAAACACCACTGAGCATCTAGTGTAGGTCGAATTTAACTTCTTTTAAAATATATTAGTGATCACGATCAACCCTAGCATAATATATGTCTGTCTAGATGAATTTATTATTTTAGGTATTATAACACATCATTATAGCTTTCCCTTAACATTTCACACTGACATCATCTTACTGGCTTGTCTACACATGAAATTAATTGAATGAAAATAGAAATTAATGAAAATTAATCCATTTTAAAATAGGATTTGAATTTAGAGCGGATTAACTATTCCATATTAATACCATGTGTGGATGCTCTTATTCCAGAATAAGAGTGCCATATTCCAAATTATTTTAATCCAGTTTATTTGGAATAAGGCACCATTCTTATTCTGGAATAAGAGCTCCACACATGGATTTGATCCAGAGTAGTTAATGGAAGGCTATTCTCAGATAAATACCTGTATAGGCAAGCCCTAGTATTACATAAATCCATTGTGGGAACAGAGTGCATAGTCCTTACTGTTAATTGGAAGATGCAATTTGATGCCAGCATTCCCATTCAGATCAGGATTGAAAGACATGCAGAGGTAGTAAGTTTTGGGTTGGCAGGGATTCACATTAGTGTAGGACTATCTCACTCCTGCTGCTTGTTCATGTTTTCCATTCTCCTGCAGACTACGAGGGCTTGGCAGTACTTCTTTTTATTGGCTTCCTCTGGGGGCGGATATGGGAGGCATGTATAAAGCCTGTGTTCATTTAACCTCTTTTAATGTAACTATCCAACAAGGCCAGAAAAATAGATCTGTTTGGGAAAAGGGACGAGGAGAATCCAGAGAGAATGACCATTTTAGTGTGCTCTTGTGCCCTCAGGATGTGATGTTTAAACTCTCCCTCCACTGGAGAGATGGGAAGCGGTGCTCCTGTAACCCAGTGCAGTGAGTTTTTAATTTTAGACTCCAGTGTGGCAGCATGGGGCTTGTGAGAATGAAACGGCAAGAAAACAGAATTCAGAAGCATATTGCTCTCTCTCACTTGCTTTTCTAAACAATGCAGTTCAGTCCATATGCTTAAACGTGTGCTTGGCTATTTGCCTGACACTGCTAATTACAGACAGTACATAAGAGTAAGACAATCCAAGTTTGTGCAGAAATACTCTGGAATCTGTGGTGTACGTGTACAAATCCTGTTCATTAGTGGTGGGCTTTTTTCCTATTGTACTTTTTGAGCAGTGTTTGCATCAAATTCTGGACTAATAATAATAATAAGAGTTGACATTTTTATAGCACCTTACATCTGAAGGATCACAGAGAGTCTTACCTACTTACCCTCTGTGCCTGAAGGGGGAGCACACTGTGGAGCCTTAGCTCAACATTGACTTGTAGGAAAACGTTCCACCTACAAAATCACTGTACATCAGAGTCCATAACAATTAAGATGGAGCTGACAGAGTTCTACCAGATTCGATATTTTTCTTGTTTATTAATGCAGAAGCTGTATGTTTGATTACCTCTGAGGAAATTTCACCTACGTCTATCATAAATAACAAAAATATCAGCAAGGCCTTGCCTTTTCTACAGTATCAAAATTTATTTTGCCTTTGAATACAGTATATGTCTACTCTCCTTAAGTGCCCTTTTCAGTTAAGTTTTTAAAAATGGAACAACAGGCACCTGCAGGATGAACACTGCAGTTTCTTAGAGATGCAGGAAAACTCAAGTGCACCACACATACAGCGTCTATAATTGTCAAGGCCAGCACTTAGTCATCAGTCTCAACACAGTAGATTTTTCCTCTCTACTGCTCTCCAACATTCTTGTAATAAAAATAGATAGAACTGATTTTTCATGCCTGACATTAAATTCTTGTCGACGGCTCTAAACATGGACTTCCTTTCTTTTGGAAGATAAGGGACTTCTGAAAAATACATTTGAGTGGTATTTGTGCTGAGGTCTTCTTTATAATTCAAGCATATCTGTTACATTTGTCTGCTAGACACATAATGACCTATTTCATGTCAGTTACCACGAGAGGATCGTTCACAAACCGTACATTGCTTGTCACATAGCTTCAAATTCTTCTGCCAACACCAACAATAATTTTGAAGAAGCCATTCTTTCTTCAAGAGTGACATAGTCATTTTAGCTTTGGAAAATACCCACGTTTCAAACTCATGCAAAGCAGGGGGATGCCAGCTAAGAAATAATGTAGTAGTGTTCAGAAATCCTTAATGAGGCAATGTCATCACAACTGTTTTGTTGGTTTAGCAAAGCATTCGAGTTTTGGTTCCTTATAGGTTATCCCTCAGTCTAATGTAACATTGGTACTTGCACATCTTCCTCTATGCACAACATGGAGCACAGGCAGGTTTCATTGGGAAAGAATAATAGGGTCTGCCTCTGCTCTGGCAGTTTTGATATTACTTGTGTTACCCTATACTGATATTATTCTATTCTGGCATTTCTCTACTGACCCCTGATTTACACTGGTGAAATTAAAAGATAGAAAATGACTACAATTTTCAATAGTGCCTAAATTAGTTTTGAAAAGTTTACCCAACATCTTAAATGTGTTCACTCATTGACAAGTTATTTAGCTTAGAAACTAGACAGCAGTGGACAATATAGTACAGTCATATATGCTGTAGTTGTCTGAAACTAAATCTGAAATCAAATGCAATTCACCAGGTTTGGAGTTTCATTATAATCCCAAAACTTGAGCCAGTTTTGCCGAAGAATCACCAACATTCATAAACCTTTCTGTAAACATAAGCTAAATTTTGAGAGATCTTGGGCAGATTTACATTAGTGTGTGCATTGGGAACAGCAGGTAAAAACTCAATGTTTTGATTTTGGCTGAGATTCGCTTTGAGCTTTTTTGGGTTTCTTTGCACAAAACCCAAAAGGTGTGAACCCATGTGAATGGGAACAAGCTGTACACAACTCCCTATGAATGAAAACACCATGTTTTATTCAGGTGTAATACATACCTGAAATATTAATGTTTTGCCTGGTAGACATTTTTACAATACTACAAGGATTTCCTGAAATCTCATCACTTCTACCTAGCCAATGATGCTTAACATTCTCTTGCAAAAATGCATTCATTTACATTCTTTGAATCTCCCATATTTCCCCATATCCAATAATTTCCTCTAGAACCTGGCCTTCCCTCTATTGAGTTTAAATCTAGGGGTTAAATCTTTGTTAAATATTGAACTTACACACTTAACTTTAACTGCGCTGGCATATGTAAACTGTAAGTGACTGGAAGTATTTTGTAATATATTTATAGAAAAGTGTCCAGGGAACCGAACGATGGTGCTCTAGGCATTCTGCAGTGGAAGAAACAGATCCATGCATGATGGCTCTCCCTGCATATTGATTTGGAGATCACAATTTACATTTTGAAATAAACACACAAAATTGCAAGGTGAAATTCGTGTTGGGAATAATGTTTCCACTTCAGTTATACCTATGAGATCATTTTCATGTAATTCTGATGTCCTCTCCCCGTTTCCCCCCCCATTCATAATTTAAAAACTGATTCGGTGACTATAACTGAAACCACCACTGGAGATTTTCCAAGTAGCTGCCTTGTACACTACAGGCACATTAACACTCTAATTTTTCTCTTCAGAATTTAAACATGCACAAAAATCTGAAAACCTAATGCATTACACATAGCATCATAAAATCCATGATGCTCCATAAATGTGTGCAATTCAAAGAAACACAGAAATCCACAGACTGACTGATGTTAATTTAAGTGAAAATATTTAGTACTCTAAACCATTTTAAAATCACAAGAATATGATACAGAGATGAAGTATGATCAGAGGCAAAAGACAAAAAAATATCTAGCAAGGTGGGAACCTTCCCCTCTCTGTTTTTTTTTTGATGGAGGCAAAGATTTTGTCCAAACATGGGATTTTCCTTGATCCGTCAAAGGCATACACTAAGGCATTATTCCCAACCTTTTTTGTCTGGTGGGCACCGGACGACGAGCCACTGAGGACCATGGCTGGCGGACAAGCATCTGCCAAAATGCTGCCGAGAAGTGGCAACGTCAATAGGTGTCGCTGCCAAAATGCTGCCGAAAAATAGCGGCATTTTGGCGGCAACGCCTCTGGATGAAGCTGCTTCTCGGCGGCATTTTGGCAGATGCTTGTCCTCCGGACAGTACCCAGGCACACATAGATGCCCCGGCAGGCGCCATGGTGCCCATAGGCACCGCATTGGGGACCACTGCACTAAGGGGACCTTTGACTCTCCATTGCCCAAGGTGGTGACTAACAGATGTCTTGTCATTTGCAGATACCTTCCCCAGAATGTAATTCCCTTATAACAGTAGCGGCTTTGATCATGCGCCTCACCTTATAACACCTTTGTGCATCATAAACAAACATTCTCCCATGAATCTGAAATCTCAATCCATAATCAATTTGTATGGAGTACTGAACTTTGGCATATCCTGCCATCTCTGACAGCTAATTGTATAAACTCTGGGGCATTTTTAGTCCCAACTAGAATAAGATGCAACAGTTCAGAGGTCACTTGTGAGCTGGGCACTACAGCGTAATGGAACTCTGTGTTAGTCATTAGCCGCCTGATTTTCAGAGGTGCTAAGCACTAGCATCTCTCATTAAAATCATTGATGACAATGGAAGCTGCAGGTATTGAGCACCTCTTAAAATACAGCCACAGGTTCCTCAGCCTTTTCAGAATTAAGTTTCCAAGTGCAGCGTGGGCTGTACATCCACCAAACGCTTTGCAAATTGTAAAATTTACACAAGTATATTATAAAGTGTGATTTGAAAACTGACCCCCATAGTTCTCCTTAAGAGCCTCCTTAAGAGAACATCATTAATATAAAGGATTTATAGCTGGCACTGTTTAAAAAAAATCAACATTTACTGAGCTGTGATATTTGACATAGCCTTTCCTATGCTAAGTCAAGGGAGTACGGGAATACTGTGATAAAGTCAAATGCCTTTATATTTTACGTATAGATTTTTTAAACAGCCCCTGCTGTATAATCACTGAGGTTTGAGCAGAATAATTCAGTTCTCTTTCCTTTCAAGAAAATATAAAACCGAGATTGCTAAGGCTTTGGAGGCCTACAGCTTTTGCGTCTTTTAATTATTTCCCCCGTCTCTAATTCTGTACACTTCTTTGCATTTCAGTTGTTATTTGAACTAGCAACATAGAATTGCCCTATTGATTCCTGCTATGAAAGGTGCTGGAGGCTACCACACCAGATGCTTTTTCTTTGGCAGCTGCCATTTGCCTGTTGCACAGCTAGATGCTTCTCTTTTTCTTCTAGCTCACTCTTCCCTCAAAAGGACAACCTTTGTTGTGGAATCTGTACCAACTCGTAGCTGTCAGAACTCATATTCAAGGGAATGTAAACCATGGTTGGAGGAAAGGTACATTAAGGATTTAAAATTCTTATCTGGTGCTGTTTTTATAGTTTAATTTAAATGTCTTTATATTTTACTTAGCAATGAGAATCAACATTTTGGTTGCTCTGAAGGAAAACAAGCCTACTGCACCCAGAGGTGTTCTACAGCAGTAATTGTATAGTTTAAAAACCTAAAATATGAAAATTGTTGTGACCACTGAAGCAATTTGCTTTGTGCAATGAAATCGACTGTTAGAGCTGCACTGATCAGGAGATAGGCTGGCAGCACTTGAGAGGAAGTGGATCAGCAGGTAAAAAGTTACTTCCAATCACTAAATACAATATTAAAAAACCTGCTAGGTTAGTGAAAAATAAATCTTGGCCAGGAAAGGTCCAGTGATGTCTCTGTACAGGCTGCTAGTGCTGCCATGTCGAATTACTGCAAATTTGGGGGTGTGAACAAATGAGGACTTACAGGAAGCCAGCAAACTCCTTTCAAATGCCTCCTGAATTTTCACTCAGATGGCTGTTTGTTGGCCTGCTGTGTATGAAGTGATTTAGTGGTCTCTGTCCAATACCTAGCGGACAAGAATCCACATTTCAAAATCCACCATCACACTTGATCCCTGTGTTAAATATCAGCGGGCCACCAATGGTTGTCTGTTAAAACTGATTATTACACACAAAGGTAGTCCCTCAAACTTAGGGTTGAGTCATACTGGCAGAGCAGTGTAGGGAAACACTTGCATTAGCACTACCGTTGTGGTATCTCTTCTGTTAACAAACACAGGAATTCACTGCGATTTTCAAAAGTGTTCAGCATTGGTCTAACTCTGGGAGTTTTCAGGTGACTTTGATGGGAGCAGAGTTAGGCCAACATTGAGCACTGTCCCCACCCTCAGTTTCCAGGGTGGCCAGTCTGACACTTTTCAGAGTTTTAATGTCACAAAACTAAAGTACTGAAAAATAAAGATTTTTAATATGTCAGGCAGCTACTTCCTGTGCCTTTCCCCAACAGTCCTCACAGGCTGCAATGCTCCAGCTTAGTCCTTCAACACTAACTGTAGGATTGGAAAGTCCATCATCTACTGATTTGCTGCCACCTGGTTCATTTAATGTCTTTTCATTGTTACCATTTCCCTAGCTCTCCATACCACATCCACTCATCACTCCTCCTCCTCACCCTTCCCTGTATCTGTGCATGCGCCCATAGTCCTTACTCTCTCCTCATCTTTCCTTTCTGTTCCTCATACCTTCCCTGATGTTTTGTCCCAGACCACCTCATCCCTCCATTGAATCTCTCCAACTCTCACATCCAGTAGCCACTTCTCTTACTCTTATCATATGGAACGAAAAGGGTCAGGGGGAGCAGGAGGAAACATGATAAATTGCCCCAAAAGAGTTTTAGGGGCAGATCTTTCTCTGAAGTCAATTGAGATGTACTGATTTATATCAGTTGAGGATCTGGCCCATAGTTAGTATTTAAAATAAAGGAAGAAGAGTCCATTATCACTCTAGAACCTCCTGTATTATCAAGGTGTGCACATAACTTACCTGAGTAATCATATGTTCTTTTCCTACATCCCCTGTCTTCCCAGTGGTCTCTCTCTATTGTTTGCATGTCATGTCTGAATTTAAGTTATATATTGTAGAGGCAAAGTGTATGTTTGTACAGTGCCTATAACAATGAAGACCAGATCCTGACTGGAGTCTTTGAGTGCTACCACAGTCCAGATAATAATCTGCACAACGCAGGAATTCTGTGTGAGAGAACTAGCTGAGATGTCTCCTCTGCTCTGGAATTCTTGAGCTGTGCAGAAGTGGGGTGTCATCCCACAGGGATGTGGCCATCACAGCATGCTACCAACTAATTAGTAAATTATATACAGAGAAGATGATGATGATGATGATGTAGGGTATAATGTTTGTCTGCATGAGTTTGGTTATGTCCTCGTCGGGTTTGGTACATCTCTGCCTGGAACTGGAGGGATATAAAAGCTCTCTGAATTACTAGGGGTCCAGCTGCACAAGTCTCAAAGGGAGCCATGGAAGCCTCTTAAAATGGACTCTGAATTGCTTTTCCTTGCATGAAAACATCATACTATTGAAGTTGAGTATTGTGGAACCTGCTTGGACTAGACCTTGTGTCCCTCACTGGGACACTCCCCTCTCCAATGGTGTAAGGCAGTGTACCCAAAAGTAGAATTTGCCCTGCATTTGAGATACTGGCCCAGATTCTGATCTCACTCACTCCAGAACAACTCCATTGACCAGAGCAGAGTTACTTTGGATTTGCACTGGTGCAGCCAGACTCTAGTGCACATGAACTATACTATTGATGGTGATAAGCCACAATAGAATGCTTCTCACTCTGCCGTGGCCGCACAGACTCTGCAGTGCCAACAGAAGTAGAAAGCAGGAAAAAGGACATGGATGAGAGAAAAATGCCTAGGCCTTCTCCACTCATAACCTCCCTGGAGAATGCCTCCTCATACACACGGGCTGAGTTGCTGGGCCAGGACTCTATTTTTAGAAGCAGTATTCTTCTCCTCCCCTCCTCCCTTCCAGTGGCTCTGCACAGGTGAGTTGCTTGAAACAGGTCCAATGATGGAGCTTGCAGGAGCACCTGATTAACATTCATCCACTGTATTGAAGATTTGGGGTAATTTCCGTGTATCTGGTAGCATTCACCCCCTCTCCAATATCGCTAAATCACTCCTGCCAAGGATAATTTATCCCTGGATCTTGAAAAACATTTTGGAAAGGATTTTTTTTTCTGTCGAAATGGATGAGGTTGTGCCAGGTGCCTGGTATTTTCCAAATGATTATCTGACAGAGACCACCTCTGGATATCCATATGAGAACTTAACCCCTGGCCATTTCAACTGGCACAGTCACTGAAAACGGTGCTATACTGTGATACGCTTAGTGTATTTTTCAGGAGCAATGTATAAACATTTCCAGCAAGTGCTCTTAGTGGAAGTTCCTTATGTAGGGGAACAAATTAGAAGAATTTTCAGTCCCTCACCCTTATTCACTGCAGCCTTGGGACACAGACTATGGGAGAGTTTTTTTTGTGTGTGTGTGTGTGATCAGCTGATAGTACATCTAAACAGTTGTGACCAAATGGCCCACTAGGGCCAGGAGTCAGAACATTAAGATATGATGTAGGAGCTAAAGAGGTGAGAGTGCAGCATAAAAGAACAGGGGAAGCATAGCAGTGCAAGAGAGAGAGGTTGAGTTGTGCAAGGAGATGACGAAAGGAGGCAGAAAAAGAAGAGGGTGAAAAACTCTATGTTGGACATGGCTGCTAAGCAAAAAATGTATTTACTCAACTTTTATTGATTAGGGAAAATATTAAAAACTAAAACATCATAGAAAATCCTATGTTTTGATTAGTCGATACTGGCATAATTTGCAGAGGTGCATTAATTATATGTGATGTCAGAGCTTAAATTCTCTTGAAATATTTCCTGGAGCCCTCCACACAGCACCTCTTTTCTGCCTATGGACTTCTGCTTTGCAGCGGGGTGGTGGGGCTAGGGGCTTCTGCCCTGAGGGGCAGCAGGGCTCTGGGCTTTAGCCCCATGGGGCGAAGGGACGCTGGTGTGTGAAGGGCTTCAGCCCTGTGGAAGGTGCCAGGAGGAGGGGCTTCAGCATAGGCAACTTCTATATTTGAGGGGGTGAGGCTCGGTGAGGGGACTGGATGTGGGGGGTGAGACTTGCGGGGGGTCTGGGTGTGAGAGGGCTCCAGATGAAGGGGGAGAGGCTCAGAGGGGTGGGGGTTCAGGTGCAGAGAAATTCCAGGTGCCAGGGGTGAGGCTCAGAGGGGGCTTCTGGATGTGTTGGGGGGCCTGGATGCACGTGAGCCACCCCCCGCAGCCTAGTCAGGACTAGCAGCTGAGCGAAGTGCAGAATTCCCCCAGGACTAATTCAGTCACTCACCTGGGCTTGTCACCGCTGCACAGAAGCCTAGAAAACCCTCCCATTACACTGCTCATGGGGGAACTGACCTGCTAGCAGAGAACACCTGGCTGGGTCACCGCTGGCCCTCTCCCCGTACCCACCTACATTCCTCTGCAAGAAGGAAGCATATGGAGAGGGCTAACATGGGAGAAGACATGTAGATGCCCACTGCCGCCCCCCACATTGCTTCTCCACCCATGGGCTTTAGCCCCACCCCCCAGGGGAGGCGCTGGGGCTCAGGGCTTTAAAATATTTACCAGAGCTCAACTTTGGACAGCTCTGACTGAATTTAAACCCTGTGTGATGTACTTCAATTAAAAAAAACTAATAAAAAAACACCACCACTTATATGATTCTTCACATCATCCAAGTGCTTTTCAATACAAGCTATAGTCAGTCCACACCAAGAAGGCAAATCTTGTTAGCCTTCTTTCATGGATAAGTTAATTGAGGCTGACAGGATAAATACTGTCACCTGAGATCACAGAGAGAGGCAGAGGGGGAACAGTAGTACCCAGTAGTTTGGACCTATGGTGTCCGTTACTTGTCTATTGTCATTACTTCTGACCAATCAGAAAGCAATATTTGCTATCACCACTCTATAATAATATTTTTAGACATACATATTTGACTATTCACATTTATGTATCACCACTAAAGCATGGTTTTATATATCAATATCTTCATGTAGATGTATAGATCCGATTCACTGCAAGGGTTCTGCTGAGAGAACACAAGCTGCAGGCCCCCACGACAGAAAATTCACCAACAGCAGAGTGACAACAATGCAATGCAGGGAACATTGTGCTGTTGGAGATTCCATTTTTGGAATGAGACACCAAAGGCAGTGGCGTAGAGGAATGAGCCCAAATGTTGGAAGTCAGACTAGGAACTCCTGATTTCTAATCTCATCTCTCATGTGGGGCCCTGGACAAATCACTTATGGCTCAGGTTTCAGATGTGCCTAGCACCCAAGACTTCTGTTGTAGTCAGTGGGAGCTGGGAATATTGAGCACCTTTGAAAATCAGGCCATTAATCTTTCTGAGCCTGTTTCCCTAGCTGTTCAGAAGGTTTTTGAGAGAGACAAGATGGGTGAGATAATATCTTTCATTGGACTAGCTTCTCTTGGCGGATAGTAAAGGCTGTTGAGCTACACAGAGAGCTCTTCTTCACGTCAAGCCCCAGCTTGTACTTTCCACTAACAGAAGTTGGTCCAATAAAAGATATTACCTCACCTACCTCATTCTCTCATATCTTGGAACCTTATTCTGGGCTACAACAACACTGCAGTTGGGAAAGTTTTGTTGTTTGTCAGAAAATACAAGCTTGTTGGAAAAGGTTTTCCCCCATGTCATGTCTTTAAAATGATTCATACAACATGAAACTTTTAAGCTTAAACTAAATATCCTACCTAATTTTTGATAAACAGAAATAAGGTGGTGATTAACATTTTCTTTAAATGATGGGATGAAATCATAGTCCCAAGTCAATGGGAATTCTGCTATTGATTTGATTTGATTCTGCTATTGATTTGAATATTGATTTCCTCCATGATGTCTGTCTATAACATAAACTATATGGCAGTCAAAATGTGAGATGGAAATTATCAGAGTTTAGAGGGAATTTGAAGAGCAAATTACTGAAGACATAAAAGCAAATAATTTCTTTAAGAATATCAGAAATAGGAAGTCTGCTAAATTATTCTAGATTACCGAGAAGTAAAAGGAGCAATTAAGGATGATATGGATATTGCAGAGAAACTAAATGATTTCTTTGTATCAGTCTTGTCCACAGGGGACAGTAGGAACAGACTTGTAAACAGTAGCTCTGAGGCATACAATAAAGATGAAACCATGTCAGAAGCAGAGGTGTGAAGGAAATTGGTGCTAGAACAAATATTTAAATTGCAGCAAATCACCAGGACACAATCTGAAATAATTTGAGAATGACGTGACTGGGCTGGTAATAAAATAATTCAATCTTCCATTAAATTTAGCTACTGTACCAGAAGCCAGGAGGGTAACAAATATTGTACCTATTTTTTAAAAGGTAGAATGATGCTGGAAACTAAATGCATGTGAATCTCATTTCAGAACAAAGTAAAGTGGTTGGAAATAGTAGCCATAAAATATTTAGATGGATGTGACCTAAGTGGAAGTAATACACATCTGTAGGAATATTCTGAGGTAATCATATGCATTGATGCATTCTAAATTTATTAAATTTAGGAATAAAATCCCTGGAAACGCATCATTTGTGGCTCAGTAGGAAGTAGACTCCAGATTTTCCGAGTCCCACCCCAGTGCCCTATCTACTAGCTCAATCCTTTATTTCAGTGGGAATTGTCCTAAAAACAAACAAGGGGTTAAGATGCATTAAAGAAAGAATAAACCATAATACTGGAAATATTAAAAAGCCATTATATACATTGATGGTGCATCCAAACTTTGAGAAGTGTGTTCATTTCTGGTCACCACGTCCTGAAAAACATTTAGCTGAGAAAGTCCAGAGAAAGGGAATAAAAATTATCGGAGGTATGGAAACATGAGGCAAGTGAGGAGATTATTGAAATATTAGGACTATGTAGTTTAGGGAAGAGACAAATGAGAGGTGAAATGACAGAGGAAAGTAAAAATAATGAATAGCATAGAGAAGGGTGGTTACATGCTGCTACTCACTAGTTCTCAAATATAAGGGAGACAGTCAATGCAATTAAAAGGAAACACATTTAAAATTGATAAAAGGAATTTTTTTTACAGATGTCATAATGAATTACCTACCCAAGATGATATTGAGTCAAAGAGCTCCATGGATTTTTAAGATTAAATTGATGTTTGAATAAATATCAGACTTTGTGCTTCAGGACACAAATCCAGTCATTAACAGACAGGAATTAGGAAGAAACTTCCTCCAGTGGCAAGATATTGCATACTTGTCCTTTATGGGGTTTTGTATACCTTCCCCTGAATGAACTGGTACCGGTCACTGTCTGAGAGAGAATATTGGAGTAGATGGACCATTGGTCTTATCCATTTTGCTAGTTCTAATGTTCTTATAGTCCTACATTAA